>NC_060149.1:488072504-488801254 GCF_021461385.2 Schistocerca piceifrons | reverse complement strand
TCGCAGAACTCCTGAAGACTGTGAAGACTGTGGATATTGTATCACACACACAGTCCCTTTGACTGTTCAGAGATGTCACTAAACCCGCCCAAAGATGTAAACAACCATGCATGAGCAGCGCCTAGTAGACGGAAGGGGTCCGACAGCCGATCAGTTCGAGTCATTCCACCAGGAAGGATGTACACGGCTCGCGTTGTCTGTAGTTCGGCCATGCCTATACGGTCAAACCGCGGTTCGGTCGCGTCCTCGTTGTTACTTTGTGCCAGGAAAGGCTCTCAACAAGGGAAGTGTCCAGGCGTCTCGGAGTGAACCGAAGTGATATTATTCGGACATGGAGGAGAGACAGTAACTGTCGATGACATGCCTCGCTCAGGCTGCCCAGTGGATGACCCCTACCTACGGATTATGGCTCGGAGGAGCCCTGACAGCAACGCCACCATGTTGAGTAATGCTTTTCGTGCAGCCACAGGACGTCGTGTTACGACTCAATCTCTGCGCAGTAGGCTGCATGATGCGCAACTTCACTCCCGACGTCCATGGCGAGGTCCATCTGTGCAAACACAACACCATGCAGCGCGGTACAGGCGGGCCCAACACAATGTCGAATGGACCACTCAGGATTGGCATCACTTTCTCTTCAACGACGATAGTCGCGTATGCCTTCAACCAGACAATCGTCGGAGACGTGTTTGGAGGCAACGTGGTCAGGCTGAACGCCTTAGACACACTATCCAGCTATTGCAGCCAGGTGGAGGATCCCTCCTGTTTTGGGGTGGCATTATGTGGGGCCGACGCAAGCTCGCGTTGTCTGTGGTCATGAGAGGCGCCGTAACGGCTGTACGATACGTGAGTGCCATCCTCCGACCGATAGCGCAACCAAATCGACAGCATACTGGCGAGGCATTCGTCTTCATAGACGGCAATTCGTGCCCCCGTGGTGCACATCTTGTGAATGACTTCTTTCAGGATAACGACATCGCTCGGTCGCTCGACTAGAGTGCTCAGCATGTTCTCCAGCCTTGAACCCTATCGAACATGCCTGGGATAGATTGAAAAGTGCTGCTTATGGACGACGTAACCCACCAACCACTCTAAAGGATCTACGCCGAATCTCCGTTGAGGAGTGGGACAATCTGAACCAACAGTGCCTTGCTGAACTTCTGGATAGTATGCCACGACGAATACAGGCATGCATCAGTGCAAGAGGACGTGCTACTGGGTATTGGAGGGACCGGTGTGTACACTAATCTGGAGCACCACCTCTGAAGGTCTCGTAGTATGGTGATACAACATGCAATGTGTGGTTTTCGTTGGCTATAAAAGGGGCGGAAATGATGTTTATGTTGATTTGGTTCAAAATGGTTCAAATGGCTCTGAGCACTATGGGACTTAACATCTGAGGTCATCAGTCCCGCAGAACTTAGAACTACTTAAACCGAACTAACCTAAGGACATCACACACATCCATGCTCGAGGCAGGATTCGAACCTGCGACCGTAGCGGTCGCGCGGTCCCAGACTGTAGCGCGTAGAACCTCTCGGGCACCACGGTCGGCTTTGTTGATCTCTATTCCAATTTTCTGTACATGTTCCGTAACTCTTGGAACCGAGGTGATGCAAAACTTTTATTGATGTGTGCTAGGTATTTAACATTGTCTAAAATCATACCACTGTGATCTCTGAATGAAACCTTCGTGTTGACCGAAAGGCAGACTACATAAACTATGAAATAATGTTTTCGTAGCATCAAATAATTAAATTAAATCGATTAAGGTGTAAACAGAGTCTACCTGAAAAATGGATTAGACTAAAGATTGTAGTTCAATTCTACCCAATGCACCTACAAAGGTCTTTAAAATGGGTATTAGGCATGGAGTTCATAGATTTAACGAATATGGAATACATCGTCTCTGAAGTTAGCTAGGAATAATTGCCACTGATTTTCAGCAGGACACTCACGTTTAGGCCACAGACCATAAGTAGGTATGCAGTGTTAACGCTCCCCTCTGAGCGATTCATTGGTGTGGCTCTGCGGCAACGGAAATGAACTCTTCGATTCAGAGACATCAAATGTAATCCTAATTAGTGATTCACGGGAAGCAGGACAGTTGAGATACTGATAATCTGCCTTTGTAAACTAGTTTACCTAGTCAATAAATGCTCATCTTAATGGAGAGGCTTATTAACATTGTTTTCGTTTTTCTAAATGAAACCGAGTCCGATCTAGAGAAATGTGTCATCCCCCTTTCGCTCCCGTCCGAAGCTCGCGTCTATTTTTACCTTTGGCATAAATTTATCTCCAAGAACCAAAGTGTTTACGTGGTCCCAGACAGACTATGCCACCATTTCACTCGTCTGCAGTACGTGATCTGTGAAGGATGAAACGTTTCCAGTGTGTTGTAAAATGCAACACTAATAGAACGTATGATGCAGTTCACATTTTTTTTCACATGAACTGAGTGATGTATTAGGGATAAAAGCTGACAGTCATTGACAACAAAGCAAGTGAAGCACCAAGATGGGGAGGAGGAAACGAAGTGACAGTCACGCGTTGGAAGGTTATCTGATGATATTGCAGTGATTACAAAATTGAGACAAATTTACAAAGTACTTGGCAGTATGAGTCCGCTTATCAGTATGACGTTGCATCCCCGTTGTATCCTCTTCATAGGGAGATTTGTCATAATTGTTGTTAATGGTCCTTAGTATCCTGTCTATTTGCACTGGGGCGGATTTGATATCCAAGTTGGTCCCACACATGTTCTATCGGGGACACATCTAGCCACGGAAGTACCTCAGCAACAAGCAGACAGTTCATAGATACACGTATCAAGTATGGACGACCATTTTCCTGTTGAAAGTGGTATCGTGGTACTGAAACATGAGAGGTAACATATGAAGAATCAGATGTCCGTGACGTACCGTTTTACCGTCAGAGTGCCCTGAATCAGAACCAGCCTTGACCAGAAGTCATACACGATGGCTCCCCGCACGATAACGCCATGACGGTGGGAGTACCACCGCTATGCTTCTCCGAAACGTTGGTTCAAATGGCTCTGAGCACTATGGGAATTAACTGCTGAGGTCATCAGTCCCCTAGAACTCAGAACCACTTAAACCTAACTAACCTAAGGACAGCACACACATCCATGCCCGAGGCAGGATTCGAACCTGCGACCGTAGAGGTCGCGCGGTTCCAGACTGTAGCGCCTATAACCGCTCGGCCACTCCGGCCGGCGAAACGTTGGAAGGATGCGGCCTCTCCGCAGGTAGCTGCCATACTCATCGATTACGATCATCCGGGGGTTGTGCAGAAAAGTGATTCATCACTGAACACAATGTGACGCCATTCATCAGCATTCCATGCTTCCCGGTCACGGCACCAACCCAAACGCAGCCGTTTTTATTGTGGTGTTAACGGCAGCCTACGCAGGGGATTGTAATTCCCTACTCCGGCTACTGCTAGTCTCTGACAAACAGTTCGTCGTGATACAGAATGTTGTAGCGTATACACTACCTGATCTCGTACGGTAGACTCAGACGTGAAGGGCCTACGATGCACGTGGTGCATAATAGGACGATTCTCCATTGTGGAGCTGTCACATCCGAACGAACCACAAATGTAGATATTGGACGGTTACGAGCCGACCAAATAGAGAACCATAATGAGGTTTTTCTCGAACTTGCGACATCTCCGTGTCCTTTACAGTGGTCATTCGGCATCTGATGCTGCTCACTCCCCTTATTCGCTGTCCGTCCAAGCCGCCGGAGACTGAGTTTATTAATGGCGTACAAGTGATATCAGCTCAGTGACTACGGTGGCAGCTGGAACTAACAACTGTAAGCAACATATGTGAATTCGACCACTCAGTTGTGAGCAGGCAATGTTAGTAGTGGGCGTGTGACCACAATATGTCATTGTTGCTGTGCCACAATTTGTAGTGGAGTAACATCTCTAAATCAAGTGTTCAAAACATTCTTAAGAATGTTTTAACGAAGAGTAAAGTGTGAGCAGTGCTTGTCTCGTACACCTTGACTCCCGAACAAAAACAACAACGCGTGGACGCCTGCCGCAACTTGGTTGAAATGCAGCATGCGCACAATTTTTTTTCGGGAAAAAACCGTCACAGGTGACGAGACTTTGTCTCATCCGTGTGAACCTATCCCGAAACGACAAAGTGCAGAAGCGTCTACGCTTTGACACATAACTGACGTTCTAGCCAACTCGAGGCGCGAGTTGAACATCTCAAAGAAGGGGGATTTTTCTAACAGTTTCATACGGTTGTATCAGCATTCAGTGCGTTACACTGAAGTGGAAACTAAGAAGAAAATCCGAAGCATTAGAACTACCATCTTAACGTTTATCTGCTTATATTAATCCAGCCTCGAAACTTCTTGGACTGATGGGTTGTACCCGACCAGGAATGGTGACAACACTAAACACGAATAACAATAATGCATACAGATAGCCGTTCTACCGGTCGCAGAGAATTGTAAGCCGAATCATTTATATTCATGGAGATTGTGTTTAAGTGTACGAAGTTAGAATGACGTCCGACCATGTGTTGGAATGCAACTTCATGCAAAGAAATAGGAAATTCCTCCTCCCAAAGAGGACATACCTGTCTAATTTGTGTTTCCCGAAACTAGGAAACGTACAACTACACGTGATGAAAACCATGTAACGTTTCTCCACAGACAGATAACCTGAGAAAATATTTACCAGGTTTCGATTGTTGGTGATGTGATGTCGTTTGATACATTACGTGATTCTTCCTTTTACATTACCTACGTAATACCGAAAATAGGACCTATCTGTATTCTTCGTTTCATAAAAAGGTAGGGGTGTAGCACGTTTTAATGTAAGCTTTGTGTACTTCAGTTGCAGCACAGATGAAAGCACACTCTGGGCCACAACTAACGTTGAATAAACTTCTTAAACTTCTGAGTCGATGTCCTGCATTCGAAACACTACTCCTCTTGTCATTTTGGGTTAGATCAACGACTAGATCGTGTCAACAATAAGAGGACACCTTATTTGAAATTCTTGATGAGAGGACTTAATTAGCGATACGTCTAACCCCCATTACCCTTAAATATTTTGGTTGCTAGGGTTCTACATTTCACTGAAGAATTCGGACAGTTATAGAATAGTCTGGTAATATTGTAGTTGCCCGCCACCTTTTTTTTTATTTTCGCATATACAATCGCACACATGCGCACATCTATGAATCACATAGAATAGTCACATTGAGTTTGATGATAACTGGGTCCACAGCCTTCTGGAAATTTTTAAATGAAATCAGTCCGCTTTTGTCTGTTAAAATATTATTTATTGTATACTTTGTTACTATTTATTTACTGTATGTTTTAACAGCCAAAAGCGGAAATGACTTCATTTAAAAATAGTTACATTTATTGTAAACATAGCAGTTATATCAGTTAACTTCAGCTGCTAAAAAGTTATAAGCAAATTTATACACTGACACATCAAGCGTCGCGAGTAGCGTTTTTGTTCACGTAAGGAGTTGTTATCCACGAAACAAGAAACACTGCAGCGCCAATCACCTTCTTCGACGAAAAATGTAATTCGTGTTATAGACAGAAATCAACAGCCTTGCCACAGTGGTAACACCGGTTCCCGTCAGGTCACCGAAGTTCAGCGCTTTCGGGTTTGGCTAACACTTAGATGGGTCATCGTCCACGTCTGCCAAGTACTGTTGACAACTGGAGTGCACTCAACCCTTGTTGAGCCAATTGAGAAGCTACTGTTTTGAGAAGCAGCGGCACCAGTCACGAAAATTGATAACGGCTAGGAGTGTGGTGTGCAGACCACATGCAGATTCGTATTGCATCTGGTGACGCTTAAGGGCTGAGGATGATACGGCTGTCGGCCGGCACTGTTGAGCCTTCAAGGCCTGTTTGGACAATATTGTTTGTTTGTTTGTTATAGTCAGGAGCAAACGTAAATTCGGTCCGTTCATAGGTACGCAGTCACAACATTCCCACTGGGTCGCCAAGAGCATCATAAAGAACAGTAGAAGGGACAAAACATCTGCGGTATTTCATATACCTCTTATGATACAGTTCACTTCCGCCAACCTCGTTTCGAATAGCTCTTCAGACGCGTCTAGCATTATGCGTACTTATGCTGGTGCCTATTTCCGTCACTGATATTTCATTACTTTCAGTTAATCTTCTGTGTTTCTCTCGGTAAGGTACATAAATATTTAGAATCAAGCGGATTTCTGATATACGATAATTCCAGCTACTGCGAGATTATTTAACATTTCGCAATTAGCACTGAAAACTGTACATTAGCGATAATACGTGCGTTCATGATTTTGTTGTGTGGATTACGTAAATTTAATAAAAGTGACAAGCACTGCAGAAATACGAATGACAGCCATTAATAAAGTCGGGGTGAGTCATGAATCTGAATGAGAGGTCACTGATATCTATGTTCTACAACGCTCTAGCTTTATTCGGTTAAGGCCACGGTGGCCGAGCGGTTCTAGGCGCTTCAGTCCGGAACCGCGCGACTGCTGCGGTCGCAGGTTCGAATCCTGCCTTGGGTATGGATGTGTGTGATGTCCTTAGGTTAGTTAGGTTTAAGCAGTTCTAAGTTCTAGGGGACTAATGACCTAAGATGTTAAGTCCCATAGTTCTTAGAGCCATTTGAACCATTTTTTTTTTATTCGGTTAAGAATTAATACTTTTATCTACAGCAAATCTTTCACCAGCACTATGTTTAAACCATTGACTGGTTTAGCTGGTTACATAACATATTAGTCTATAACAGTCATGTATTGGTGGATGTGTGTCACTATAACATATAACACGGAGAAATTATTCATAAAAGCATCTCCGCCCACTACAAGTACCCTTGAACAGCAGTTTCATGGTACTGATGTTCGTGATATTACCTAATAATTTTAAACACACAATCATGATTTTCACTGAATTATCTGTCCGCAGCTCGTGGTCTAGTGGCTAGAGTTGCTGCCTCTGGATCATGGGGTCCCGGGATCAATTCCCGGCCGGGTTGGGGATTTTCTCTGCCGGGTACTGGGCGTTTGTGTTGTCCTCATCATTTCATCATCATCATCATCAGTCCTGATAGTGCCTAGACTGGATTGTGAAAAAAATTGGACTATGTAAAAGTTGGGACTTCGTACGGGCGCTGATGACCGCGCAGTTGAGGGCCCCTCAAACCAAACATCATCATCATCGTCATCAAACTGAATTACCTTCGCTTCATGTGCGACTTACTCCAACAGACTATAATATCTCTATTTTCAACTGTCGGGCAACGTCTTCCCTCACATCTAAATCGCTATTGATTAATAGTTTCACTGTGGAATAATTATGTACATTTTTCCGGTATCTGCATTTTATGTACATCTCACAAGTACAAGAGTCAAGTCAGATTTCACCTAAGGAGCAGCTAGTAATACAGGAGAAATTTTTAAATAAAAGTAAAACTAATAATTGGTACTTACTACTATATTTAATGTGTCTACTATATTTCGTTCCAGTTGCTACAGTATTATAAGTACATATCTTAACTCCCTACGAAATGGAAGTTAATTTTCTTTTATTTCTTTTCAGGTTGCAGTCTGAACGAGGATGGCCAAGGTAAAGTGAAAAACATTTTATACTTTTAATTTCGATTAATAAGCGCCCATTCTGTCTCACTGTCCCTGCACTAAAATAATATTTTAACGCAGTAGGAGTTGCGTTACCATGATTAACGCAGTTTCAGATGCAGCAACGAAGTGTTTTGACATAACTACTAATTCTGAACAAAATTATATTTGAAGGTCTCTAAATATATGAGTACACTAGTGTCTGTGGAAAGTGAAATTACAGAGAGAAATTCTACGAAATGAATAAAATTTATTCCCCATGTGATCCATCGGAAAGGATAAGTGTATACGCCCATGAGAAATATAAGACGTAGTTGCTCTGTTGGTGAAGACCTGTCCACGGCGAGTGGAATAGATCGGTATGTTCCGCGAATGTAATATCGTCACTGACTCTCAGTGTGAAAGTTGAATGCAGGATGGGCAAGACGTGCAGTATTAACACATCTTATTGCGACCATACCTATGGTTCCTGACGCATGAGACACTCTGTCCTTAACATCGTGCAAGCACTTGGATTTTAAGTGCTACCAAGACAAGGGTGAATCAAAGAGTCAACTGTTTAGAGCAGCAATATGTAGATGACAGCAGACGCAGTAGACAATCACGAATTGTAACAGTCAACAGATCGTCCAAAGTGCAGCAGATTATTCAGCTGATCAATGTTCGGTAAGAAAATCTGTGAACAGTCATACCAGACCAAATCCTCTCTATGAGGCAAGCACTTCACCACAAAGCACGTAAAAACATCGCCAGGACTGATGAATAGCGCAAGAAGTTGGTACATGCCAACTATGTGGAACTAACATTTCAGAAAACACGGGAGACTGTGATGGTCGATTGCAAACATCGTACTGTACAGAAGGTAGTGAAGGTATTCTGGATGTTTAAATGTCGTAGTAACCTATGACTACAATATCAGTAACCCACAGTTTGTATCAATCAACTCATATAAATATATGCGTGTAACTATTTTTAAGGATATGAAATGGAAAGGTCACACGAGGTCAATTGTTTGTAAAGCAGATGGTAAACTTCGGTTCATTGGTAGGATACAGGGAAACTGCCATAACTCTAAACATTAAATTGCTTAAAAAACAATCGTGCGAGCCATTCTAGAATACTGATCAAGGTTGTGGAACACAGACCAAATAGGACAAATCACGGTTGTTGAACTTATACAAAGAAGGGTATCTCGAATGGCCACGGGTTTGTTTGAACCACAGGTGATTGTCACAGAAATAACGATACGTTCTATTTTTATTTTTGAAATGGAAATGTAGCAAATTCTAATGAAAATATCTCAATATGATGACCTAACTATATGATGAGATTTGGAGATGGGAATTTGAGTAATTGTTGTCATTATATTGCATAATGAGGAGCAACTTTTAAAAATACGGTAATCCGGAAACAAAAATTTTACAGGAGGGACCAAAAATGCTGTAGCCTATTCCTAGACTTCGAACATCCCCCATTTTTGATAAATATTATTACATTGTTGAGGAGTTAATATTTAAGTCTGCTTCCAAACACTTTTCTGCATTGTACCGAAAAAGCTATTTGCAGCATGAATGACCACGCACTGGAAATATTACGTCTCTTTCTTTCATTGAATCGAGATTTTTTAGAGCCCACCAGTGTAGAAAATTAGTTATATGGGCATATCAGTTCACCCAGGGCAGCCAGCGGAAAATAATCTTACACTTTTAGTATATTCTTCGTATCTCTCCTTACTTAGAGCTATCAAGGCTGGAGCTATTTCATTTGATCCACGATCATCCTGGTCTGTAGTCTAGCAAGAGGAAATTTGGAGACTTCTTTTCAATGGCGGTAATCTAGAGAACATAATACGGCAGTTTCCCTGCATTTCACCACTAACAAGTTTGTAGATCAAACCAGCGAGACAAAATGTTAGGCAATTTCTGTTTTATAATTTCATTAAATTGTTTTACTCTCATTTTATGAGTAGAAAACTCTGCTCGAACTCTTTGTCTTTTAAGAGACGCTTTAGTGACTTCCCTTTCGTATCCCATTGTACAGCAATAGCTACGGACATATACTGCAGGATTGCCAAACCCCAAATTGAAAGCTGTAGGAAAATTTTTATTCAAGAACCATTTACATTTAAACAATTGGGAACGCCCTCGTTGCACTTAGGTAAGAGTTTGCACTCCGTCTTCAGGCCACAAGTGGCCCATCGGGACCATCCGACCGCCATGTCATCCTCAGGTGAGGATGCGGATAGGAGGGGCGTGTGGTCAGCGCACCGCTCTCCCGGTCGTTATTATGGTTTTCTTTGACCGGAGCCGCTACTATTCGGTCTAGTAGCTCCTCAATTGGCATCACGAGGCTGAATGCACCCCGAAAAATGGCAACAGCGCATGGCGGCCTGGATGGTCACCCATCCAAGCGCTGGCCACGCCCGACAGCACTTAACTTCGGTGATCTCACGGGAACCGGTGTATCCACTGCGGCAAGGCCGTTGCCAAGGTAAGAGCTTGGTGATATTTAATTCCGAAGGAAGCTACAGTCTTTAACTTCTTTGTCTGTTGTAACGACATTCTCTGGCCTTCAATTTCTAGATGAGCTCAATGACACTCTGTTTCTTTGGAGCTTTTGTTTTGTTCTGCGGTCTACTATGAAGTCTAGTTGTTCTTATACAGAACGCAACTCTAAAAATCTTTGAACACCCAGGAACTTGTTAATCGTTTATTCTGCTCTGGAACATTGTAACTAGGAATTTAGTTTTGCATTATCTTTCATACGGCACCGCCGTTTCGGACAGGCCCCAGCTATAAATGAAGACTAATTCCTATCCTGCTGCTGTTTGTTGAAGTGTCTGAGACCTCTTTCATATTTCAGATGAGGCATTAGCCAGGGATGGTTCAGCACTTGAATTTTTCCCCTTCGGGTTAGCAAGGCGGTTCAGACCCCATCATTTCAGGGTTGTTGTCGCGGTATCTGAAGCAGTTAATAAGTAATTGGGGATTTCGACCCAGAAATTAATGGAGGAATACTGCAGCCAGGATAATTCGAAAACTAGTATGCGTCTTTCTGATAGCCAAAACATAACTAAAATGAAAATTAGTTCTGTTTCGACAGTCAGAAACAGACATACTAGTTTTCGAAGCATTGTGAGTACAGTCAAAAAAAAAAAAAAAAAAAAAAAAAAGAAGCTTGTTTTAGATGAAGATTTTCTGTATATTTGATAATGTGTAACACTGAAAGAAAAACACTTCCTAATGTTCTGCAAAATTGTATTTATTTGTTCACGAACCGAATTTCGGCTCTCATGCCACCTTTAGTTGCGAGCTGAATGTCGCGAACACAGGCAAAATGATGTGCGACTTAACGCATTATTATTTGTACACAAGATATGATAATGACAAACTGTTTGTAATGTATTGTGAAAACATAGAAAGAAGGATCCTTTATTGTATGATTATATGACAGCGGAACAAACACTGGTAGCAGTTACTTCTGTAAAATATCTGGGAGTAAGCGTACGGAACGATTTGAAGTGGAATGATCATATAAAACTAATTGTTGGTCAGGGGGTGCCAGGTTGAGATTCATTGAGAGAGTCCTTAGAAAATGTAGTCCATCAACAGAGGAGGTGGCTGACAAAACACTCGTTCGACCTATACTTGTGTGGGATCCGTACCAGGTCGGGTTGACAGAGGAGACAGAGAAGATCCAAAGAAGAGCGGCGCGTTTCATCACAGGGTTATTTGGTAAGCGTGATAGCGTTACGGAGATGTTTAGCAAACTCAAGTGGCAGACTCTGCAAGAGAGGCGCTCTGCATCGCGGTGTAACTTGCTGTTCAGATTTCGAGACGGTGCGTTTCTGGATGAGGTATCGAATATATTGCTTCCCCCTACTTGTACCTCCCGAGGAGATCACGAATGTAAAATTAGAGAGATTCGAGCGCGCCCAGAGGCTTTCTGGCAGTCGTTCTTCCCGCGAACCACTGCAGAGTGAAAATCTCATTCTGGAAACATCCCCTAGGCTGTGGCTAAGCCATGTCTCCGTAATATCCTTTCTTTCAGGAGTACTAGTCCCGCATTGTTCGCAGGAGAGCTTCTGTAAAGTTTGGAAGGTAGGAGACGAGGTACTGGCGGAAGTAAAGCTGTGAGGACGGGGCGTGAGTCTTGCTTGGGTAGCTCAGGTGGTAGAGCACTTGGCCGCGAAAGGCAAAGGTCCCGAGTTCGAGTCTCAGTCCGGTACACAGTTTTAATCTGCCAGGAAGTTTCATATCAGGGCACACTCCGCTGCAGAGTGAAAATCTCATTCAGCTTCAAAAACTGTTAAATAATTCTATCGGATAGAAGACCAGTCTTAGATGGCCAATCACTTGTATAGACGCGCCCATAGAAAACTTTTGAGAACGCTATCGGAAATGGTTTCCTAGTGTGGGACACTTCACTGCTAGACATTAAAGTAGAGAGTTTAATATGAGCTTGCATGAGGGACACTTCACTAAAAATCGGAGGCGTGTTTAATATACTGGGCATGTAATTGTTTTATTATATTATAGTTAGTGATGGAGAGATGTTAATTGTTTTGAATCATCTGCAATCTTCTATTTAACGGATTTCATTCATCTGTCACTTTCATAAAGATATACCTATCTTTAAACGGCAATTTATTGCAAACTGTAATGGTACTTCATCACTACATGAAATTAAATTCCTTTCACAAAAAGAATGTCCCAATACGTACAAACATCCATAACTCTTTTTGCACTGAAACTTCTGCTTCTCTTGTGCCCTCCAATAACAGATGTAGAACATTCAGGCAATAGAAATAATATGAGATGTAATATGGGATGTAACACTACAAGTATTTTCCACAACACATTGCCCAATTCTCAAATAGAACAACTTTAACAATTCACTTTTTGTTTGTGATTATTGTAAGTATAAACATGTATCTCTCTGGAGCTTTCGTCTTCTTGTATCTTGTGCTTGTATTATCCTTTTAAATTCAACCAGTAATATACTCATGAGTCATTTCTAATGACTATTTGAGGTTTTCAACACCTTTAATTAGCAGTAATATCATATTACTTGCATTTCCTGCTTCGAGGCGTGAAATTAATTAATTGATTTGTTCCATCGTTAGTTTTCATTTTCTTGTGACTTCTTTATATTTCACGTAAATGATATACACTAAGTTATAACTACTATCATCACTCACGCGGAATTACACGACCCACCTTTCTGCTTTCCTTTCCTTTACATTCCACCGCTCAGTTATAACAATGACAGAAGAGAGAGAGAGGCAAAGGATTCTCATGTCGGTTCATTTAGTTACACGAAGCATTATTCGCCATCAGTTTTCTGCAGGTGACGATCGAATGTACATAATGTACTGGATCGTTTCTTGGTGAGATGTAATGACAGAAGTATCAGGTGACCCATTTAAATCCAAACAAACATCGCCCCCCCTCCCCCCCCCCCCCCACGATAATACGTTTATTATCTGCCACAACTGTGGCCTGTCAGCTGGAGGAGTCTATCGCTTCATTTTGTTCCTCATATACTCCTACTCTGTCATCTGTATATTCGAAGATATTCCTCAGCCTAGGTGACCCTTCTTCATCCTTTGACCTTCCAAAGGTGCTCGTGCACCCACGATGGTGTATGTATGACGTGACTCACGGTGGGCAGAGGGCAGATGTATGGGTGTGGGACAGTGTCTTCTGCACCCCATAGCGAGGAAATTACAACTCATTGGAACAACTGCTCATCGGTCTTTGATGTCGAGTCGGCGAGTGAGTGATTATCCACTGAATGGCTCTTCTATTCGATGTTACAGTCCGTCATAGTTGACAGTGACCTCTGTCATTATCATTAGTTGTCCCCAGCAGCTAACTCTATCAGCTCCGTTTTATCGCGAATCGAGATTCTCCGGTAACTTAGGACAGTACCATGTAAAGATCCCATTTCCTGTACAGGATGACGGTAGTGATATAGGCTTAAAATGATGGTTACCTCTTCGATGACCGCTCATGTAAACAGGGATGGCCTACATCTTTTTCCAATAGCTCAAAACAAATTTCACCCAATATAACATTAAATCAATAACAACAGATGAAGAAGTTAATTAATATCACTTCTTTTGTCGGGCAGTGTTACTATACAATGGCCACTGATCAGGAACTTATCTAATGAGGTGCATCATAGCCAGTACGCATCGAATAGTTTCTTGAGACATCTTTGAAGTTATTCAAGGTTAGAAAATGTAACACTCGTAATGCCTAGTCAGTCTCACTTTTTGGAGCTACTCAAGTTCACGTTGGCAATAAAATGGAGAATTTCTACGTCCTGAAATGTACGAATAAAGATGTAATACCATTCGCGTGGTTCATAAAATGATAATCGGCCGACTTCGATTTTTAAAAATCCCATCACATAAGTGGACCGTAATTACTTCTTAGTATCCCAACTCCAGTGCGCTAATTCTAATATGGAAACTGTGTGCTCAGTTCACATCCCAACCAGATATTTTGTGACACTGCTACGCTGCAAGGCTCCGTACCTCTGCACAGTGAGTCTGACGATGATTTGAGGAAAGGTCCCAATCTTCCAGTGCTTTGGACAGGCACAGTGACATTATTCCCATTGTCGAAGTGTTTGGTATGACACCAGCTCACGGCTAGGAATGACAGAAGGGACTCCGACAGCGCAGCGGTAAGTGACGGACATCCTGCGAACTCATGTTTTATCACTCACGTGACAATGTCCTGGTGCCATTTTTCAACAGGACGATGCTCGTCTACACATGGCACGTGTGTCTATGAACTGTCCGCGTGATGTTGTGACACTCTCGTGGCCCAATCTGTTCCCAATAAAAGATGTGTAGGGCTAGGTCAGGCGTCACTTCCGCCACAGTGCCAAGTATCAATGATATTCAGGACCAGTTACAACAGTTCTAGACCAGCTTGCTTTTGAAGGGGATACAACGGTTTTATGACACCCTTCCAAGCAAATCATTGCGTGCATCGAGGACACAGGAGGTGCAATACGTCATACTGATGGTTCAAAAATGGCTCTGAGCACTATGGGACTTAACATCTATGGTCATCAGTCCCCTAGAACTTATAACTACTTAAATCTAACTAACTTAAGGACATCACACAACACCCAGTCATCACGAGGCAGAGAAAATCCCTGACCCCGCCGGGAATCGAACCCGGGAACCCGGGCGCGGGAAGCGAGAACGCTACCGCACGACCACGAGCTGCGGACTACTGATGGTTCAAATGGCTCTGAGCACTATGGGACCTAACATCTGTGGTCATCAGTCCCCTAGAACTTAGAACTACTTAAACCTAACTAACCTAAGGACATCACACACATCCATGCCCGAAGCAGGATTCGAACCTGCGACCGTAGCAGACGCGCGGTTCCGGACTGAGCGCCTAGAACCGCTCGGTCACAGCGGCCGGCCGTCATATTGATAAGTGGGCCTATACTCCCAAGTTATTTGTAGAGTTGACTCGATTTTGTAATCACTAAAGTAACATCACATACCCGCTCAAGATGTGAAGTTTGATTTCGTTTTCTTCTCTCTTTCTGGGGCTTAACTTCTTTTGTCGGCCAGTATAACTATACATAAGTCGCTTATCAGGGAAGAAGCTCAATTTAGATATCTTTGCTTCTCAGCAAAGAGCACAAAATATTTTTCCAATTATTTATTTGAAGAGAACACCCGTGATCATGGAAAAGAAAGTGATTGGTGAATAAAAATAGCAATCAGTCACTTAAGTCTTAAAAATGACTGCTTGCTGTCCCTACCCATCTTTGGTCTTAAGGGTTACAAACAGAGATGACCAAAAGTCATGAGATACCTCCTAATATCGTGTCGGACCTCCTCTTGTAGTGCAGCAGCTCGCCGTGGTGCGGACTCAACAAGTCGTTGGAAGTCTCTGCAGAAACGTTGAGCCACGCTGCCTGTGTAGCTGTCCATACTTGCGGAAAAATTGTCGGTGCAGGATTTTGTGTACCTCTCGATTATGTCCCATAAACATCCGATGGGTTCATTTCGGGCGATCTGGGTAGTCAAATCATTCGCTCGTGTTGTCCAGAATGTTCTTCAGACCAACTGCGAACAACTGTGGCCCAGTGACATGGTGCATAGTCATCCATAAAAATTCCATCGTAGTTTGAGAACAAGTAGCCGAACATAATCATTTTCAGTCAACGAGCGGTTCATTTGTACCAGAAGACCTTGTCCGTTCCATGAAAATGCAGCTCACACCATTATGGTACCACCACGAGCTTGCACAGTCCCTTATTGTCAACTTGAATCCATGGCTTCCTAACGTAAACGTTCGTCGTACGTCCCACATTGATTTATGTGGTTATTTAACGAAACGTGGCTTCGCTGTTAGCATTGACAACTCTACTCAAACGCCGTTGCTTTCGGTCTTTAAGTGAAGACCGTCAGCCACTACGTTGTCCGTGGTGAAAGGTAATGCCCGAAATTAGATATTCTTGGCACGCTCTTGACGCTGTGAATCTCGGAATATTGAATTCCCTAACGATTTTCGAAATGGAATATCCCATGCGCGTAGCTTCAACTACCATTCCGCGTTCAAAGTCTGTTAGTTCCCGTCGTGGAAACTTGTGACACAAGTACTACAGATGCACTGTTTCCGTGCTAAGCGTATTAGAAGTGTTTGACGCTGGACTTCCCTTGTATGCAGAAAACAAACAGGTGTTTCACGAATAATGCTGTTTCCGCCAGACGGACTACCAGCTCTTCTGGAGTGTCTAGTCGTGCGTCGGATGACAATCGCTTCATCTTCCTCCATAGAAAGAAATTCATGTAGATGAGGTTGGGAGAACGTGGTGGCTGTGGTACTGACCTCCCCTCATAATCTAACAATTGGGGAAAACGTTGTGTAAATGTTCTCTGGCATAAATGGCAAAAATATGGCGGCCATGCTCGAACCAAAATCATTTCCAGACTACTAGCGTGAGGTTCTCCAACATTTGCAGTAGTAAATCACTGAGAAAGGTACGGTAGTTCCTTCCACGGAGCGTGTTAGACACAAGATATTGTCATGAACAATACCAGTTCACACATTTATAGTAATTCTATGTTAACAGTGGAACACATGAGGTCCCATCGGGTTTTCTGACTCACAGACATAACTATTGTGGCTGTTGAAAGCACACAGTTGCATTAATACTAATGGACGACATTTTTAACAGCATCTCTAAAACAGTATTCATCACAATACAGTTTGAACAGTCTCTGAACATCAATACTATCAAGACTGTCGTGGATTCATAGGGGCGAAATGGTGTACGTGTGACCTTTTGTCAAATAAAGAAGATGTTCCTTTTATCTCTACTAAACACTCTAAAAATTTGTATACATAATTTCTTACACCTTATATACGGAAAAATATTTATAAAAAAATGGTTCAAATGGCTCTGAGCACTATGGGACTCAACTGCTGAGGTCATTAGTCCCCTAGAACTTAGAACTAGTTAAACCTAACTAACCTAAGGACATCACAAACATCCATGCCCGAGGCAGGATTCGAACCTGCGACCGTAGCGGTCTTGCGGTTCCAGACTGCAGCGCCTTTAACCGCACGGCCACTTCGGCCGGCTAAATATTTATATGGCCACGTGCAGGTCACTTACAAGTTTTTCAGTAAACCTTGTTTCTATTTAAGAATTCTTCTTTGACAGGGACGGTCACGAATTTTTCACACAACCCACGGTCTTGTACAAGCTCCATAGCTCTATTTCCTGGCAGCACACTGCCCGCACCAAATTCGCACCCTGTCTAAGCATGAGGGGTAGGAAGAAGGAGAATGCGAAAGCGCTTCATTTACATGGCACTGTAGTCGCACGGCGTTCGGCTTGGTCTTGTATTTTACTTTTCTCAGCAACACAGATGAGACATAAAACAAAATTTGTGTATTATTTAATTATTTTTGACGCACTGTTGATGTAATATAATTTGTATATTGTACGAACTGTCGGATTGACAGACGCAGACGATTATACGTGATTGTGTCTTATATACTTTCACAGTCTAAAGTCCACCCCCATAGCGGAATGATCACCGTGACGGACTGCAGTCCTAAGAGGCCCGGCTTCGATTCCCGGCTAGGTCTGGGATTTTATCCGCTCAGGGACTGGGTGCTGTGTTGTCTTCATCATCATTTCATCCCCATCCGGCGCGCAGGTCGCCCAATGTGGCGTCGAATGTACCGTAATAAGACCTGCACCAAGGCGGCCGGACCTGCCCCGTACAGGGCCTCCCGGCCAGTGACGCCAAACGCTCATTTCCATTTTCCACGGTCGAAAAAAGCCTTTCACACACATATATTGACCAAAATATTTTATCACATTTGGAACCTCGTTATGGGTACGAGTAAATTGTTCCTAAGGAACACAACGTAGACTACCTTCACAATTATAACATAAAAGAATTTATCTTTTAAATGGGAGTTACACTGGAGATCAATCAGTTCCGTCTGCACATGTACAGCGGCGCTTTCAACTGAAGTGGCAAACGATCTCGAAAACAGCCATAAAACAGCTGAAAGACTGGCAATGTCCAGAAAACGTTCAGAAAACTATCCTTGAAATTCTTTTAAGGTCAAAGTGAATTCTTCAAACCTCGCATTATCTTTAACGCCTATGAGCTTAGCGTTCCTGCTCTCTTTCTTCTCTCATAAATTCAACAATAGCTGATTTTAAATATTAAGTATTTCCAGGAACGTCGGCTGACTTAAACAACGTACTTTACAGCAGTATATAAAGTTTCTATAATCGTCGATCAATTCCATCGAATACTGTTGCAAGTGACAGTGGAATAATGGTTGTGGCCAAAAAATGTACTATTCATACCCCAGTTTCATTACGGGCTCCATGCTTGAAAATTTAGCAAAAAGTACTTCCTGATGTACAGAACAATGAATCCCATCTGCCGATCGTTGTAATTTTTACCTCTTTCGTGGTCACCTAAAACTTTAAATTATTTCTGATTGGTGCTGTAATGTTGTTAGAAAATTGGCGATACCCGTCGATTATGCTACTGTATGTTGCATAACAGATACTGAGAAATCTTATCCCTCGCTCCTGGCATTCCCATTTATTTTAAAGGCTTGTGACGGTAGATCCCTAGACTGCCTATTTTTGTGCAGTCACTGCACCTGTGATCTCTTTTATGCCACGAACGAATAGCGCAGCGTAAACAGCGCTTTCACCACGATTCTGCCATACTGAAGAGAGTCATGCCGACCGAAAAATGCCGTGCCGCAATACTAAATGAAACGTTGTGCTGCACCGAGTACTTCGGAAAAGTACCGAGCAATACACAGACAGGCCAAGCCTCTGCCCGCATGGGGCCCGCGCATCGGCCTCACATGTAGTTTGGCACGCCGTAGCCAACTCTGCTCTGTGATATAGAAGGATTTGTTAAGGACAAACACCTTTAACATACATTTGGAAACACTTCTGCTCTATGACAAACATTTTATTTACTTGGGTAGACAGTCAGTTTTATAGCTGCATATTTTACCCCTTTCCGTGCCGAAGTTAGTTTCGTTAAAGGGTAATGCAGATCATTTTTCCTTCTAGTGCTGTACTTTGAATATTTCATTACACTCAGACTCGAATGTCTGATAACAAATTTCATAGCTGAATAAATGTAATGAGGGAATGTGGTTAATATTCCCAGTTGCTTAAAATGATACCTGTAAGATCTTTATGCATAAACCCCATACATAATTATAATTATTTTCTTTCGTATAATGAATCCATTTTGTCTGTGTGACGAGTTACCACAGAATATTACCCCATAAGACATTACTCGAGGACAATATGCAAATTAAACGAAATTAGAATTGTATTAATACCTCCAGCTGCTAACAGGCGTTGATATCTATCAACGCGGACAGGTGAAAATGTGTGTCCCGACCGGGACTCGAACCCGTGATCTCCTGCTTGCAAGGCAGATGCTTTATCCGTCTTTCTTTTTTTTTCCTTTTGTTCGTTGTTGATCATTGTTTTTGGTCGTTGCGGACGTCATATGACATCCGGTCAAGTTCGTTTGTTGATCCTTCCACTCAGATTTTTTTAATAACAGAGACCAACCTGCTCTCTGACCGAAAACGATGAGCTAGCCATCTGAGCCACCGAGGGCACAGAGGATAGTGCGACTGCAGGGACTATCTCGCGCACGCCTCCCACGAGACCTACATTCGTAGTGTCCCACCCCCACACACTCATTACTCGTGGAAGACATTCTTACCAAGTCCCGTAAGAGTTCGGGGAATATGTGTGCATCCGCACAGAAGAAGAAGGTCGTGGCCGGTGTTGCCAGAACTATATACTTATACGGATATGCAAATCATGCTAACTTATTTAGTTCTATATCCCCAAAGTAGGCAATTATTCTTATGACAGAAGTAGCCGGACCATAAGTTTTATCACGTCTACTATATGGTTTTCTAACTTACGTTTTCGCAAATATTCATAGCTAAGAACTTAAAACTGTCTGCACTGTTCATTATATACATACATATGTAAGGTTTTTTTCCTCTTACTAGGCTCCTAGATACGTTGATTTTGTCTTCTAAGACCTTATGTACGCCATTTCGAAAAGTGGCTGATTAAAGATTTTTATTTTTGTCTCTCTTCGATATTCATTGAAACGGCGTGATGGCTGAAATATTAACATATGTATAGAAACATCAGCGGTGGCAGGCATAGTTAGTCGTACCACTATCAAATTCAAGAACCTACAATCTAGAGCGTAATTTATTTTAGCGCTAGAGCGCAGGAAACTTGAAAGTCGACAGAAAAAGCTTAAACATCTTAGTTGCCTCTTGGTAGGTATTATTTCATATTCATTTTAAATCAGTTTGTCATACAAGACAATCCCTGCCACATGAGCGTGTTGGTAGCACTTGTTGTACACTTTCTTCGTGCACACGATTAACAGATGACTGGTCTCTCTTGCTCGACTAGTAATTAAAGCCAAACGTTTAACTGTTGAAGCATTATTCTTTCCTTTACTCACCTTGTAAGTGTAACAAAAACTTTGATAGTTGGAGCGTTATACTACAGGACTATTCAAAAGAGGAACAGATTTCAAACATTTATTGCTTCCGAACTACAAAAGATAGAAACACAATTCCAGCGTTCCTAGAAACAGAACGGTTCAAATTTTTATGAGTTCAGTGTGAGCACCATGTGTTACAAGACAAATATCAAAGCGGCGTCTCATTTTCTGCCATACATGAAGCAGCTGGTCTTTCGTTACCAAATCCACAGCTTCAAGTCACAAGGTGTGAAGTCTGGTACGTTGGACTGGAAGAGGAGGAGCAGAAGACGAAGTTGATCGCCGATGGACTCCCAGGTAACCTCACACCTTGTAGTTTTTATCTGTGCGGTTACGTAAAATACCGCGTTTTTATCCCCGCTATACCTGACACTCTGAAAGTCTGCGAATCGCGTCGGTGAAGCTGTGAATTCGATAACGAGAGTACTGCTGCTTCCTGTGTGGCAGGAAATGAGCCACCATTTTGACGTTTGTCGTATAACACACGGTATTCACATTGAATACATAAAAATTTGAACTTTTATCTTTCCATGAACGTTGGAATTGTGTTTCTATCTTTTTTAGTTTTGAAGCAATAAATGTTTGAAATCTGTTCCTTCTATTTGAATTGCCCTATATTTTCATCGTCTGGCTATGAGGCTGTTAACTTCTATATTTAACATACTCAGCCGTCGTATATTAATTAAGCCTTTGTTTCCCATTCGCCATGAACAGTTCGTAAGTTTACCTTTGATTTTCTTGAAGCATTGTTCTTCCCTTTACTCATCTTGTAAGTGTAAGTGAAGCATTGTACTATTGTTATAGCCTTGCTATGAGGCTGTTAACTACTATATTTAACATACTCAGTCGTCATAAATTAAGCAAACCTTTCTTTCATGTACACCATGGACAGTTCCTAAGTTTATCTCTGAATTTCTCTTTATTCTTGTACATATGATTACCATCATTTCTGTTTGAGTAATAATGCGATTACTGAAATTTAGCGTGCTACATATCGAGATTTTGTCTTCAGAAGATGTGGATTGATGTGCCGTAATCAAATTAAAAATAGCTCTTTCACAGCAATAGCAATCAAATAAAGAAATGTTTTAAATGAAAGCTCGTACATTGATACAGTTGCACAATATCCTGTGACAATTTCTGACAGATTTCCTTTACTTATTGCAGCGCCAATCAAATGGTGGTGGGCGTAAAGCTCCAGAGTCAGATTACCAGCGTGAAATGCGCAAAGCTTTAGAGAGGTCCAACAAAGAAAACCAACCAGTTGATAATCGAGCCCTCGTTCCGCAGCTTATGGTAAGTGCAAATAAATATATAACTATTTAAAATCACTTTTTTTTTTACTTTTAGGAGTTATCTTCTAGTGATCTTACGTGGTAATAAAAGCCTATAACAACACAAGGAAAAGCGTCATGAACACATACTCACTCACACCTAGTACTTTTTACTATAGAAAAAAATGTCGAAGACTGAACGGTCCACATACTTGTACCTGCATCTGTTTCAACCAAAAAATCGTATTCCTGCAAAAAGACGAAAGATTTGATTTAATGTCCCGTCGACATCGAGATCATTAGAGACGGAGCACAAGGTCGGATTGTGCCAAGGATGAGGAAGGAAATCGGCAGTGCCCTTTCAAGGGAGCGATTTAGGGAACTCACGGAAAACCTAAATCCGGATGGCCGGACGCAGCCTTCAAAAATGGTTCAAATGGCTCTGAGCACTATGGGACTCAACTGCTGTGGTCATAAGTCCCCTAGAACATAGAACTACTTAAACCTAACTAACCTAAGGACATCACACACAGCCATGCCCGAGGCAGGATTCGAACCTGCGACCGTAGCGGTCGTGCGGTTCCAGACTGTAGCGGACGCAGGCTTGAACCGTCATCCTCGCTATTCCTACAAAAACCTGATTTCACACAAACGTCTACTCTGTCCAAAGTACACACTTAAAACATGTGGTATATCCTCGATCTGAGGCACGAAAATTTAAATATCATTGTTCATGGCTATTTCTCCAAATTTATCAGCAATCTTTCTTAAAGTAACTTCAGTTTAGTTCGCTCCACCGTTAATTCTATTAACTGATATCTCGTGTTTAGCACTGATTACGGTTCAGCAAAGGAAACTTACAAGATTTCTCATATTGCAAAATTTGCATGGCATCTGATTTGAAGACACGAAAGCCGTCTTTGACAAAGAACTGAGTCAATTATAGTAATTTTTGTAGATTGTATACAGATGAGTGAGCCGCTTGTTAAAGCTATCATGAAGATAGCTTAAATTGGAAGGCGACAACTGAGAGCTGAAACATACAGAAATACTCACCAGTATAACACAGGACTGGTCAATAAAGATCTCAACGGAGTCAAGGCAGCTAGACTATTATTCATTGTTTATTTATTCCTATTTCATCAAGACCTTCCCCCCTGAGCATCTATTGTAGATTGTGTAGCATAAAAGTGGCACTACATTACAATCATCACAGTGCGGAAGCGCTGTAACAACTATCTCTGAAAATGTCTTGCGAGGAAGTCTGTTTGGGGAGGGGGGGGTTGTCAGTTCCTGTTTGAGTTAGGAGCATGGGGTAAAAAGTTTTGGTTTAGCCAGGGCCAGTGGCCATTTGTACAGCCCTTTGAACATTTGTCTTACTGTATCTATGTTCTCACATATTAAGCAACGTTTGAACGATATACCACAGCTGGACCACAGGCAAACTGTGCGAATCGGTTATTACCTTGGGGAGAAGATTGTAATCGGGCTGAAATTAACGCTCAGCTAATGGCACCAGTTTTATGGGCACCGTTCGGATTCTACGTGCAAAAACGGTCACCCTTAAATAACTCCTGAATGGAGCGAGGCTGATGGTTCAGATTTGATCCAACCGTGTGTTGGACCTTCGTCAAGGTCAAATTTTAGATGTTTAAAAATATTTTGTTCCATTTGGATTTTATGTGCAAAAACACGTTTTTCTGGGAGGTTTTAGAATCGCGCCACCTCTATACTTCAAACTTCTCCAATCGGTTCGAACTTTGAACACAGGTAGATAGATGGATAAAGTCAAAATGAAACTTTTTATGCAATAATCTTCACCCGCTGTCGAGATATGTTGGTTTAAAGTCAAGCTAAATGTAGCACGTAAAATTCGTTCTTACGTGAACTGAATGCCCGAAAACGGTTTAAAGTAAATTAGATTAATAAAAAAAGCATTTTTACGATCAGATACAAAACTTGTTTTCAGAAATCCAGTTTCATTCGGATTTTAGTGGAAAAACACATTTTTGTGAGGTTTTTATTTGTATGTGCCACATCTACTGCAATAAAAAGATCTAAAACAGAACAATCACCTCCGAGTTAACAAAAATCTATCTCGTTTGACAGGCTATGGCGGCCTAATGTCAAAATTGTGGTAGAGTAAATGTTGGGAATCTGAATAAAAAATGTTCCTGTCTTATATAAAAAAAAAGGTGAATATGTCTCTGGCAGAGTTAGGGATGTAAAAGGTGGGAAGCAGCTTTTTGATTTACCTGGCAGCTTCAAAGACATTTTAATCAAAACACGTTCATATATTCGCCCTTTTCAACGAGTTAGCCGTACGTCTCCATCACAGTGAGCTGTCTTAAAACCACCCATTCTTACATGTGTGGTGAGGGCTGTAAGAACAAATAGACACACATTTATGTGCTTATTGGGAGTGGGATGGATCTACAATAGGAAATTTCCGTGAGTGGGGGTGCATCAATAACAGGAAGTGTCCCAGAGTGGGGACTCGTGCATCCTCAACAATATGGCCACTTTGTGTCATATTGCACGACATGACGAATGCTTTGTTGGATGACATGGTGCCATGTGTTATGTTAAACGACATGGTATCAAGTATCATGTTACTTTACTTGACATGATATATTACTTGATATGATATATTACATGACATGTGTGCTAATAGTGAAAAGTAAGTAAGTCACGAATATGTCAAGAAGTTTTGATTTAAATATCTTTGAATCTTCCAGGTAAGTCGAAAAGCTATTTCTCTACTTTTACATTATTAAATGTGCTCAGGATATTTTCACCTTTTTTATGCCACGATAGGAGCGTTTTACATGCTGGTACATAATTGTTCAAATTAAAACCGTGATGTTTTCTGCACCAAACAATGTAACACATCATAATAAGCACAATATTATGAATGGAATAAAATTGTTATCAGCCCCGACTAACTAGAAACAGGAAACAAATTCAGATCTATTTCAATTTTATCACGCACCTTCAAATTTCCATAGCTGTATGTGAAAGAGTTCGAGTCTTGCCAATGCCTTGTCGGGCAGACCTATGTAACTACACTATACTCGGCTGTTATGTTTTTTGACAGTATTTCTGTCTTCGTGAGCCCGTAGGGTTTGCCTCTATCCCAATTCCATTCTAATAACACTTGCAAGCTCACAAAACACGGACTAATAACATTTAATACAGCGAAAATCAAAACAATTTTATTCGCAACAGTTAACCACACCAGCCAGCTACCTCTCTAAATAGTCGCCGCTCGTACTTAGATATTTGTCGTGGCGTTGTACAAACGTTCTAGCACCCTCGTCACAGAAAGGAACCGCCTGTGCTTTCTGCCAATTCTCTACGCTGGTCTGCCTTTCGTTGTTTGTGCCAAAATGTTTTCTTCGTAGCAAACGGCTCATGTGAACAGAAACGAACAACGGAGGGAGTCAATTAATGGCTGTATTGTGGGTTATTAAACACCTTACATCGAAACGCTGCAGGAGCGTCTTCATTGCCCCTGCCGAATGCGGCTGAAAATTGTCTTGAAGAAAAAAGGATGGCATTTATGTTATGTGGGCTGCATAGCTTCAGACGAAATCTCTCATCAGATCCACGTACTTGGCTTGAGGCGTTGTTGTTTTAGCCATTTCTACATGATCAGTTTGCGCTATGAACTGAAAGGGGCGACGTGAAGCGATCGACTGGCACACTAAAGACACTGCCCAACACATTTGTGCTAAGTTCCATCGGATTTCTCAGTGGTTTCCATTTCGCTCCTAATCGGACCTTACTTTCCAAATACGCCTCATATATTTTTTCAGATTTCGTGATAGGTCTGCCGTAGTTCTAGAGATTTCTGTAGAAAATTTGAATAGATCTACAGAATTGGAAAATTTTAATTTTGTACAAAAAATTAATAGCCAGATTTGCGAAAAAAGTAACAATCACAGTTTGGAATAGTTTCAGAAGAGTTCTACAGAAAACCCTAATGATATTTTTTCGTCCAGGTAATAGTTTATGAGATAACTGCGATACTGCGATAATAAGAGACCCATTTCCACAGTCATGTGAAGTTGACACCCGACTTTCGAGAAACATACATTTTTTCTGACCTCTTGATACGTATGCTATGGTTCTAGAGTTCTCTGTAGAATTTTGAATAGCTCTGTAAAACTTCGCCAAAAAAAAAGGGTTATGAACACATTTCCGAATAGCAGACTAGTTGGGAAGCTGGCACTCGACTTTCGAGAAATATCCATTTTATCAGAGTTCTCGGTAGGTATAGTTATAGAGTCCTCTGTCCTAAATTTAAATAGTTCTGCAGAATTTTGAGAAATACACTAGTAATAGGGAAAATTTTAGTGTTGGAAAAGAGATATTTGCCGACTTGCGAAAATAAAATTGTGATCACAATTCTGAAGAGTTCCCCAAGTGTTATACAGAAAACCTTAATAATATTTTTCCTGCAGGTTATAGTTTACGATAAAAATGCAATTATGAAGGACCAATTTTCGCTACCGAAAATATACGAAATCGCACTAGAGTTCTGATGACAGTTCCGATCACTGTTCTGAATAGCATCTCAAGAGTTTTATCGAAGAAGCTAATGTCATTTCTTGTGAAGATGTTTGTAATTGCAGTAATATGGGATCTACTTCATTAACATACAACTTTTCGATCACAAGCTCAGCTTCGCTGCCCTAGTTGTGATCGGTGCCTGTAGGAGCTAGTGGGGCACACATAGTGTTAGCTGTCGTTATGCATCCGACTGCTGACAACCTCAGCAGTCTAACGGTAGTTACCATTTTTGGTCTACTTATTGCGTTGTATTACAACTTTAATTTAATTTGATACTTTGTGCTACAATTAAATACCTGATTTGAGCATACATGTCTCTTTGATGTGCTTTCACGAACTCCTGTTACTTCAGTGTACGATACATACTGGGATTTTCCAACGTTTAGCAAGACACGGTTTTTTTTCACAAAGGAGTTCAGATGTGGAATACAGTTCAAGCATCTTTTGAACCTTTACACGTTTATCGGCTTGGCTGGAAAACAGGGATAGGGGTAGAATCTTGTTCGCTTAAAGGAGGTAAAAGAATAAGTCATTCACGCAGTTATATCGATGTCCATTCCGTTCAACTGCTCTTCCAAGTCCTTTGCCGTCTCTGACAGAATTACAATGTCATCGGCGAACCTCTAAGTTTTTATTTCTTCTCCATGGATTTTAATGCCTGCTCCGAACTTTTCTTTTGTTTCCTTTACTGCTTGATCAATATACGGATTGAATAGCATCGGGGAGAGGCTACAGCCCTGTCTCACTCCCTTCCCAACAACTGCTTCCCTTCCATGCCCCTCGGCTCTTATAACTGCCATCTTGTTTCTGTACAAACTGTAAATAGCCTTTCGCTCCCTGTATTTTACCCGTGCCACCTTCAGAATTTGAAAGAGAGTATTCCAGTCAACATTGTCAAAAGCTTTCTCTAAGTCTACAAATGCGAGAAACGTAAGTTTGCCTTTCCTTAATCTTTCTTCTAAGATAAGTCATAGGGTCAGTATTGACTCACGTGTTCCAACATTTCTACGGAACCCAAACTGATCTTCCCCGAGGTCGGCTTCTACCAGTTTTTGCATTCGTCTGTAAAGAATTCGCGTTATTATTTCGCAGCTGTGACTTATTAAACTGATAGTTCGGTAATTTTCACATCTGCAAACACCTGCTTTCTTTGGGATTGGAATTATTATATTCTTCCTGAAGTCTGAGGGAATTTCACATGTCTCATGTATCTTGCCCACCAGATAGTAGAGTTCTGTCAGGACTGGCTCTCCCAAGGTTGTCAGTAGCTCTAATGGAATGTTGTCTACTCCCGGGGCCTTGTTTCGACTTAGGTCTTTCAGTGCTCTGTCAAACTCTTCACGCAGTATCATATCTCCCATTTCATCCTCATCTACATCCTCTTCCATTTCCATAATATTGTCCTCAAGAACATCGCCCCTGTATAGACCCTCTATATACTCCTTCCACCTTTCTGCTTTCCCTTCTTTGCTTAGAACTGGGTTTCCATCTGAGCTCTTGATATTAATGCAAGTGGTTCTCTTTTCTCCAAAGGTCTCTTTAATTTTCTTGTAAGCAGTATCTATCTTACCCCTCCTGAGATAAGCCTCTACATCCTTACATTTGTCCTCTAGCCATCCCTGCTTAGCCATTTTGCACTTCCTGTCAATCTCATTTTTGAGACATTTGTATTCCTTTTTGCCTGCTTCATTTACAGCATTTTTGTATTTTATCCTTTCATCAACTAAATTCATTATCTCTTCTGTTACCCATGGATTTCTACTAGCTCTCGTCTTTTTACCTACTTGGTCCTCTGCTGCCGTCACTATTTCATCCCTCAAAGCTACCCATTCTTCTTCTACTGTATTTCTTTTCCCCATTCCTGTCAATTGTTCCCTTTGCTCTCCCTGAAACTCTGTACAACCTCTGGTTGAGTCAGTTTATCCAGGTCCCATCTCCCTATATTCCTACTTTTTTGCAGTTTCTTCAGTTTTAATCCACAATTCATAACCAATAGATTGTGGTCAGAGTCCACATCTGCCCCTGGATATGTTTTACAATTTAAAACCTGGTTCCTAAATCTCTGTCTTACCATTACATAATCTATCCGAAACCTGTCAGTAGCTCAAGGCTTCTTCCATGTATACAGCCTTCTTTTATGATTCTTGAACCAAGTGTTAGCTATGATTAAGTTGTACTCTGTGCAAAATTCTACCAGGCGGCTTCCTCTCTCATTTCTTAGCCCCACTCCATATTCACCTACTACGTTTCCTTCTCTCCCTTTTCCTACTACCGAATTCCAGTCACCCATGACTATTAAATTTTCGTCTCCCTTCACTATTTGAATAATTTCTTTTATCTCCTCATACATTTCTTCAATTTCTTCGTCATCTGCAGAGCTAGTTGGCATATAAACTTGCACTACTGTAGTAGGCGTGGGCTTCGTGTATGTTGGCGACAATAATGCATTGACTATGCTGTTTGTAGTAGCTTACCTGCCGTCCTTTTTTTTATTCATTATAAAACCTACTCCTGCATTATCCCTATTTGATTTTGTATTTATAAGCCTGTATTCACCCGACCAAAAGTTTGTTCCTCCTGCCACCGAACTTCACTAATTCCCACTATATCTAACTTTAACCTATCCATTTCCCTTTTTAAATTTTCTAACCTACCAGCCCGATTAAGGGATCTGACATTTCACGCTCCGATCCGTAGAACGTCAGTTTTCTTTCTCCTGATAACGACGTCCTCCTGAGTAGTCCCCGCCCCGAGTTCCGAATGGGGGACTCCTTTACCTCCGGAATATTTTACCCAAGAGGATGCCACCATCATTTAATCATACAGTAAAGCTGCATGGCCTCGGGAAAAATTACGGCTGTAGTCTCCCCTTGCTTTCAGCCGTTCGCAATACCACAAGAACAAGGCCGTTTTGGTTAGCGTTACAAGGCCAGATCAGTCAATAATCCAGACTGTTGCCCCTGCAACTACTGAAAAGGCTGCTGCCCCTCTTCAGGAACCACACGTTTGTCTGGCCTCTCAACAGATAACCCTCCGTTGTGGTTGCACCTACGGTACGGTTATCTGTATCGTTGAGGCACGTAAGCCTCCCCACCAACGGCAAGGTCCATGGTTCATGGGCCTATTCAAAGCTGTGATTATTAATTTGTTCGCAAATCTGGCAATTAATTTTTTGTACAAGATTATGATTTTCCCAAGTATTATTCCTTTCTTCTCAAAGTTCTGTAGATCTTTGAGAATTATAGAACTATTGCATACCTATCAAGAACGCTGAAAAAATATTCCTCGAAGGTCGGGTGCCAGTTTCACCACACTATGGCAGCTGACGGCCGATGAAGTGCCTTTCCTATTAATACAACTTCGCTTGCAACGCCTCTTCTGGGCTCGTGACCATATCGGTTCGACCCTAGATGACTGGAAAACCGTAGCCTTCTCAGACGAGTCCCAATTTAAGCTGATAGTAGGGCTCAAATGTGGCGCCGACCCCATGAAACCATGGTCACCGGTTGTCAACAGGCGACTGCGCAAGCTGGTGAATTAACGCTGTATGGTGTGTGATATAGACTGGATCCTCGGTTATGGGTGGCAGCTTGAGGCTCACTTGTAGCCATTCATGGCCTTCATGTTCCGAAACAACTATGGAATTTTTGTGAATGACAATGCACCATGTCTCCGGGTACAATTGTTGGCGGCTAGTTTGAAGAACATTTTGGACAATTCGAATGAATGATTTGGCCACTGCTACGGTCGCAGGTTCGATTCCTGCCTCGGCCATGGATGTGTGTGATGTCCTTAGGTTAGTTAGGTTTAAGTAGTTCTAAGTCTAGGGGACTGATGAACTCAGATGTTAAGTACCATAGTGCTTAGAGCCATTTGAACCATTTTTGATTTGGCCACCCAGATCTCTTGACACGAATCCCGTCGAAAATTTAGCATACGTAATTGAGAGGTCCGTTCGTGCACAAAATCCCGCACCGACAACACTTTCGTAATTATAGTCGGCTATAGAGGCAGCATGGATCAAAATTCTGTAGTGGACTTCTAATGACTTGTTGAGTCCATACCAATTCGAGCTGCTGCACCACACTGGGCAAAAGGAAATCCGACACGATATTGTGAGATATCCAATGACTTTTGTCACCTCACTGTATACCACTGGCCATTGGGAAGGCAAGGAAGTTGAGAAGCTTTATCTTTTAAACTCTGGCAGGAGTATAGTTTCCTAGTTTTAAACATATATTGCTGGTAGGGACCATGTGCACCTATCAGATGTAACATGGCCTGACTTGGATTAAAATGTTTGAATTGTAGGTGTTCGTTCGCATCAGGTTATATGCCACGCACGAACCCTTCCTGCTTTTATAAGTTCGCTCCACTCACGCTGACACTCGTTTATTTTCCAGAGTCTTACGCTGCCTTTGTTTGTACTTCTGGAACCTCTAACTTCATAGATCATGTTCATGTGTTTTCATCACAGCCAATACGATGCATTCATACATCTCACCGTTATAGGTGGCGTATCACAATTAATAAGGACAACTGACACGTGTGAAACTGTATTATAATACAAGTAATAACGCTATAGTAAACTTGAGTCCGCAAACGACCCGTTCCCTAGAGAAATAAGAATTTGCGCTTGCACACCACTACTGATTTCAGTATGAATATTGCCCTAATCAGTATGAATGTAATTAATGCTAAACTTTTCGACAAAATATTCATGTAATTGCGCTCATCTTTCATCTGTTCTCCGTGGTTGGGGAATGTGGTATATGCATCATGGGGCACCGGCACCACTTGCTGCTGATGTAGGATTTCATCTAACGCGCAAATATGATCTAAGATAGAGAGTTCGAGTACAGCCTTGGTATCCCAGATCGCCCGTCGCCAATGCTCTGAGTTTTTGTATCGTGGGTCATCTCAATGTAAAATGTACATCATTCCCTTTGATACAGGTGAAGAACTGGAGCAGTGAGTACTACGCCCTTGTTACGTTTTGCGGGATGATCGCTGGAGAGGAAGGGGACGTGGGTCTCAATTAATTCGTAACTCACTATAGAGACGAGTACAGCATTACATTCAAATGCGAGGACGATACATGGAACACCTTCTTTAACAGGTACTAGTGCACAGTAAATTGTGACGTGTAACTTGCTAAAGTGGTATAATCCTTGTTAAGGCAGGCCAAGGGTAAAATCTGTGCCGAATTAGCTAGGGGCGTATTGAAAAGTTTACGTTTTCGATACCTTTGTACAAACTACGACAGTATTTCACAGTGAAGTCATCGGTGCTTCGTAAGTACACATTGGCAGTTGTCTCTCAAACGGCTCATGCGCGAACCCGTATTTACTGCAACGTTATTGGTTCTATTACTGTATACATCCACCAGTGTCAGTTTTCGTTATCGATTATGTTACACTCTGCATGGATCAGACATATTCCAACTACAGTGTACCTCGATTATAAGCGATAACTGGGAAGTTGAAATAAGCAGCATCTGACCAGTTCGTCTTCACTCTGTGTGGTGGACGATGGTGGGTTCGTGCTGGCGAAAGAGGAAACAGGTTGCAAGCTGGCTCCTTATGCCTTAGCAACAGGTACGAGGTGCTATCCAGTGTTGATAAAACTTCTGAGCCAGCACTGGACGCCTCTCCTTTTGGACCAGCGGCCGATTTTCCTGCCAGTCCAGGCGAGTGCAGAGGGCCGGTAAGCCAGTCGTTATAAGCTCCAACGTTAGGCAGGTAATGGAGCCCCTAAGGGTAACAGCAGGCAGGGCAGAAAAGAATGCCAGTGTGCCCTAGGTATGTTTGGCGGAGGTCCTCACCGGAGTCGTGGAGGAAGACCTGCCGGCAACTGTCGAGCGCAATGAATGCAACTGGCTGCACGAATGATACTTGACGCTTAGGTTCTGAGGTCATCCTCAGTTCCTTTCGGCAGATGACTAACAGGGAGGGAACAACTCGCATAGCACTCGGGGTGAGGCTAAGTTCACCATTTGCAGCATCGTAGTAAGGGTCGATATCAGTCATCTAGTTTGGAGTAGATTGGAAAGTCTGAACCAGAGGCTCAGACGATTCTGCGATGGGATCTGATGCCAATTTCTCGACCTCCACTATCGCGTGGAGAACTGCAGGTTTGCCCTTAATAGGTCAGGCGCTCACTGCATGCAGGAAGCAGCTGCTAGAACACTAGAGCATGTGTGGTGTGCACATGGGGAGCTTTCAGGGTAGAGGAACCCCACCTCATCCCCTTCCCCCTTGGATAAAAGGCGAATTGCCAGCCAAAATCGAATGTGCATCAGCTACAATGTTTTCAGAGAATGCTCGTCCTTGTAGATAAAATATAGAAAAGACTGACATGATTTTAGTAAATAGCAGGAGTATCCACAGAAATGTTCCAGGGATAGTATCGCTTATTGAAGATTGTAATGCCCAGATAGTATTAGGCACAGAAAATTAGTTGAAGCCAGAAAGGAAAAGCAAGGAAATCCTAAGTTCAGACTTGAATATTTATTCTAAGGATAGGCTAGAATCCAATAGTGACAGCGTGTTTAGTGCAATAAATAAGTCACTAATATCTAGTGAGGTTATCATGGATTCCGAATGTGAATTAATAAAGGTGAAACTAAGGATCGAAGGTCGGTCTAAAATGGTAATCAGATGCTTTTATAGACTGCCTGGATCAAGATCTGTAGTTGTAAAGCACTTCAGAGAGAACTTAACTAATGTCTTTAGCAACTTTCCTGATCATATAGTTGTAATAGGAGATGACTTCAAGTTACTCGGCATACATTGGGAGAGTCATGCTTTAGAAATTGGTGCCAGAGACAGGGATTCGTGTGACATTATTCTGAATGTGTTTTCCGAAAATTACTTAGAGCAAATAATTAGCGCACCAACTCGAGAAGGTAGCGTCGTAGAACTCCCAGCAACAAAGAGAACTGAACTTGTCTAATCAGGTAACATACAGCAAGGTATCAGTGATCATAAGGCTGTGATAGCAACTATGACTAGGAGTAGAGCAAGTTATGTTAAGAAAGATAGGTAAATATTTTTGTTTAGCGAGAGTGACAGGGGACGTATTGCAGAATATCTGAACAGCCAACATCAAATATTCAGTGGTGAGGACGGAGATGTGGAGCACAAACGGAAAAAAATTCTGAAGCACTGTTCAATATGCATTAGACAAGTATGTTCCAAGCAAGGGCTTAAGGAATAGGAAAAACCCACCTTGGTTTAATAGCCATGTAAGAAAACTGATACTTAAACAAAGAGAGCTTCCTCACAGTTTCAAGAAAAGTCAAAACGTGGATGACAAACAAAAGCTGAACGAAGCGAAAAAGAGCGTAAGGAGAGCAATGAGAGAAGCGTTCAATTACTTCGCAAGTAAGATTTTGTCAACCGATCTGACTAAAACTCTAGAGTTTTTAGTCTTAATTAAAATCAGTAAGCGGTTCTAAATCATCTGTTCAGACATTCAGGAACCATACAGCAACCGTAATCGAAGATAACAGAGAATCCTGTCTTCCGAAATTGTTTACTCCTTTCAATGATCGTGCGAAAGTCGAAGTGGCAAACATTGAGATAACCTATCGCAGAATATGAAAGCAACTACATTCGCTTAACAATGGAGAGGCATCAGGAACGGACGAGATACCTGTAATATTCTATAGACAGTATGCACATAATTATAGGCCTACATTGTTGATGTCGATCTGTTGTAGAATTATGAAAACTGTTTTATGCTCGAGAATTATGACGTTTCTGGGGAACGAACATCCCCCTCATAAAAATCAACATGGATTCAGCAAACAGGGATCTTGCGAAACTCAACTCGCTCTTTTTCTCCATGAGATCCATAGCGTTGCAGAAAACGGCGCTTGATGTCGTTCTTTGACTTCAGGAAGGCAGCTGACACCGTCCCCGACTGCCGTTTAGCGAAACAAAAAAATACAATCTCACCGATAGGACCATATTTGCGGCTGGATTCAAGACCTCCTTGTAGATGGAGCTCAACATATCGTTCTTAACGGAACAGAATCGAAAGATGTAAAGGTAATTTAAAAAAAATGGCTCTGAGCACTATGGGACTTAACTTCTGAGGTCATCAGTCCCCTAGCACTTAGAACTACTTAAACCTAACTAACCTAAGGACATCACACACATCCATGCCCGAGGCAGGATTCGAACCTGCGACCGTAGTGGTCACGCGGTTCCAGACTGTAGTGCCTAGAATCGCTCGGCCACCACGGCCGGCAAAGATAATTTCCGGAGCACCACAAGGAAGTGTGATAGGATCTTTACTGCACAGGGTATATGAATCATCTAGTAGAAATCGTCGGAAGCTCTTTAAGACTGTTCACAGATTATTTGTAAGCAAGTAGCAACGTTGGAAGACAGTAACTAGCGGAAAGGTATCAGGCGCTGTTAGATTGTTTGCAGATGGTGCTGTCATTTAGCGTGGTATAAAGTCATCAGATGACAAAAAATTAACAGAACGACTTAAATGAGATATCTGTATGGTGCGAAAAGTGGCAATTGACTCTAAATAATGAAAAGTGTGAATACCAAAAAGAATGCGCTAAATTTCAGTTACACGATAAATCACAGAAATCTAAACGTTATAAATTCAACTAAATAATTAGGGATTACAGTTACGAATAATTTAAGTTGCAACGATCAAATAGAGAATGCTGTGAATACAACAAGCAAAATGCAACAGGTTTACTAAACAGAATGTCTACAATACGCTTGTACATCCTCTTCTGGAGTATTGCTGTGCAGTGTTCGATCTGCATCAGATAGGATCGACGGAGGACATCGAAAAAGTTCAAAGATGGCCAGCTCGTTTTGTACTATCAAGAAATAGGATAGAGAGCGCCGCGGATATGATACGGGAATTGGGGTGGAAATCATTAAAGCAAAGACTTTTTCGTTGCGGCAGAATTTTCTCACGAAATTTCATCACCAGCTTTCTCTTCAGAGTGTGAAAATATGTTGTTGTCGCCCATCTACATGGACAAGAATGATTTCCATAATAAAATAAAAGAAATAAGAGCTCGCACGGAAAGATTTAAGTGTTCGTTTTTCCCACGAGTTGTTCGAGAGTGGAATGGTAGAGAAACAGCTTGAAAGTGGTTCGATGAACCCTCTGCCAGACATTGAACAGCAGAGTACTCATGTATGTGTAGATGTATCGATTTGCAAAATGATCTAAAGAGCACACTGTACAATTACATTATTGATGACAAATTGCTATAAACAGTACCTACCATAAAATATCTAGGAGTGACCATACAGAGCGACTTTAAGTGGAATGACTACACATAAGGCATAGCAAGAAAAGTGGATGCCATACTGAGATTCATAGAAGTCTCTTAAGAAAATGTAGCTCTCCACGAAAGAAATTGCTTACAAAGCACTTGTTCGGTCGATTCTTGACTATTGTTCATCAATCAGAGATCCTTAGCAGATAAAACTGAGAGAAGAGAGAGAGAAGATCCAAAGAAGGGCGGCATGTTTTGTTACGGGATCGTTTATTCGATGCGAGGGCGTTGCAGAGATGCTCAATGAACTCTAGTGGCTGACGGTATAAAAGAATCGTTGTGCATCACGGAGAGATTTACTACTAAAGTTACGAGGCAGTAGTTTCCGAGAAGACTCGGTCAACCCATTACTTCTTCTCGCATACACCTCGCGAAATGACCACGATTAGAAAATTCGATGAATTTTAACTAATACATAGACATAGCGATATTCGTTCTTCGCAGGTCTCCTTGGTGGGTGGAACAGGGAAGTAAGCATCAGTTACCGCGACACACCTCCAGGTGCCTTGTGGAGTATTGGTGTATACAACAGGTGTCACATACCTCAGAAAACCTACCAAGAAATTGCTGAATCCATGCTACGCAGAGGCGCTGATGTTTTGCATTTCGAAGATGGACCAACACGATATTAAGCAAGCGGTCATAATGTTTTGGAGCCCGCATCTCGTGGTCGTGCGGTAGCGTTCTCGCTTCCCACGCCCGGGTTCCTGGGTTCGATTCCCGGCGGGGTCAGGGATTTTCTCTGCCTCGTGATGGCTGGGTGCTGTGCGCTGTCCTTAGGTTAGTTAGGTTTAAGTAGTTCTAAGTTCTAGGGGACTTATGACCACAGCAGTTGAGTCCCGTAGTGCTCAGAGCCATTTGAACCATAATGTTTTGGCCTATCAGCGTATATTAAATACCTATCTTCTTATGTCAGACAGCTTTGTTTCAGTCTGAAGATTGCCGGCCGAAGTGGCCGTGCGGTTAAAGGCGCTGCAGTCTGGAACCGCAAGACCGCTACGGTCGCAGGTTCGAATCCTCCCTCGGGCATGGATGTTTGTGATGTCCTTAGGTTAGTTAGGTTTAACTAGTCGTCCTTAGGTTAGTTAGGTTTAACTAGGTCTAAGTTCTAGGGGACTAATGATCTCAGCAGTTGAGTCCCATAGTGCTCAGAGCCATTTGAACCATTCAGTCTGAGGATTGTAATTTTTCCTTATAAACATTAGCTGCACTCTTTTGTGTGGAGCTGTATCTCTGTTTTTTATTTATTCGGACCATGTTTGGCGCATGCTCGCGGCTAACTGTCGTCTGTTACACCGTTAGGAGTCCTTGCTCATTACTGTACTACTGGCCGATACTCTTCGGCGGCAACAGTTGGACTTCTCAGGTTGCAGCGTAACTAAAGTGATGAGGGCTCCGGGGCAAGTACCTAAAGTGTTCCCCCTCTCCTGCTCCTAGTCGCCTCAGTTCCTCTATGTCGACTCACCAAAACGTCGCACACACACACACACACACACACACACACACATTTTTTCGGATTGGAAATAAAAAGATAAGGGGATAGAGAGAGACAAAGAGATATTAAAATTACACCTCAGGCACAAAATGAAAACCATCAAACTCTGGATGCGGTCACACTCATAGTACAATGTTTTACGAAATTAATTCCTGCTGAATTTGTGTTCCACTGATAAATGACATGTACAGTGTCTTCGGATTATGTTTACATGAGAGTAACTTAGGCTTGAAGAAAATAACAATGAAACTACTTGGGCACCTATGGAAAAATAAATTTCGCATAACAAATACAGTTTCGTCACTTTTCCAGATCAATCATATTGCTCAGGTGATGACAGACTTTCCAGCCTAAACGAAAAAAAAGGGCTACAAATCATATACGCTATTAAAACACAAACTAAAAGTTGCAGCAACGGAAAAGTTATACTAAGTTAGACTCAATTTTCAGTTGTCACTGTTATTTGTCAAATATTTAAAAGTATTCCAGATAATACATACGTGCTGAAACGTGTCTGGGTGAAGTAACTGAAAAAAATAGTGATTTGCAAAAACAGGAGCATTAACTCTCATAATTATTTAATTATTTACTAATGCTGTATCCGAATACCGAGATTAGGCTTTGGAATCCACAAGACCAATAGAAATGTTGAAATTTCTAGGCACTGGCGCAACATTACAACTGGTCCACTTGTATGAAGGGCCAGGCGACACATAGTAAAAGTAGGATCAAACTGATCAGCAGGCACATTGGAATACCTCTAAGATTAGTCCGTGTATCGACCGATTTTGCTGACAATTTGAGTTTTACAGATCATGGGGTGGTGCAGTGACAGAAGTGAAGCATATAACTGCTGACTTTCTGTGAGCGATTGGGAAAATCCGAACAGGCCAATATCCATGCGTTCAAACGACTAGTTCCAGAACACAGCTTTTGACCACCAAAGTGTTATATATATCTATAATACCACATCGATACATGCCGAATTTGCTATTTTTCCACTTTTCCATTTTGATTTTTCGTGTGGCAGGAGACTCCTTGGGGCTCTTGGACGTTGGCCTGGTTATCCTAGCCTAGTCACACCCCTTCTTCCACAGTGAATACTCGGAGGAAGCATGTAGACTATGAACGCAGTATCATAACGTATTCAGCTCTTTCCCATCTCCCACGTTTTCCAGTGCTTAGAGAACCAATTGCATAGAATTTAAGTCTGTCTCATTTGAAGTATCATATTTTATAGAGACTGAGTATTGCGATAGGGACACTTGGATTCCTGAGCGTGGTCATAGTGTGATTGTCAAGACATTTTCTGCATCTATTCGTCATTATTAATACGAGAAAGGTTAGAATGGCATAAAAATCTGATCTGTGTGTGTGTGTGTGTGTGTGTGTATCATGTTAAAATGGCATTGTATGTGTGAAATGTATACTCATTTTCGAATATGGGCAATCATCAGCTCTACAACGGAATGACAGCAATGGAATTTTGTACTGGACTGGGACTCAAACCCGGATTTTCCATTTATCGCGAGAGGTTGCATTACCATAGGCTATCTGAAAACAACTCATAGCCAGAATCAATTTGGGTTCATGACATACAGAAGTTTGGATCTGGCCATGAATCGTGCTCGATTACCTAATGATACTGCCGGCATAGTAGCTCAGCATATTTGGTCAGAGGGACGGCTGCCCTCTGTAATAAAAAAACTGAGTGATGAAACCAACAACGAACTTGAACAGGTGTCATGTGAGGTCTGCCCCAACCAAATACAACAAACAATAACGAGCAAAATCAAGAAAAAATGCTAAGATCACCATTTGCGATAAATGGGAAATCCAGGCTCAATTCACGGTCGAGCACAAATTTTCATTATCACCATTCCATTATGCAACTGATGGTTGTCCACACTTGCAAGTGCGAATACATTTCACATGTTTCATAACAGCTGTAGTCGCTGCTGTGCCTGTTTCTCCGGATATGCGTACATGTCCAAAAAACTTTGCATCATACTTCTGAACAACACAGCCATTAAAATACCGTATGGTATCATATGGGTCGTCCAATTTTTTTTTTCAACTAAAACAATGGTTGTGGGGGTGAGGGCATATAACACTCATATCTAGAAACAACACAAAAGTAATGCACCATTATCTGCCGTTGAACCTAAATTTATTTGTGCTGTAGCCGAACTGGTCGCGGCCTGTGACCGAAGTGGTTAAAACCGATTTCGGTTAAAGTCATTTTCGTTATCATTTTGGGCAGCACAGTACAATCACCATGTGCCTGGAAGCTTCTCTGAAGCACAGTGCTTTCTATCTCCATCCCAGGGGATAAACTTGGAGAAATAACATTATAGATACCTGTTAGATACGCCACACATTTCCCTCTTAAACATTACAGACTGTCCTTCATGTTACTGTTCTTGACAGTCCATTAGCGCACAGCTGCCCTCCTCTGGCAGCAAACTGGTACATGTGTAGCCAGTCCTCACCGAGTAGTGAGCCACATGAGTTTTGTACCGTTAGATCTGTTTCCAAGAACGTTGTGTAGCTTAAGAAGGAGCCACCCAACCTACCCCTGCATGTAGACAACCAGTCCGTGTTACCTCACAAGCACAGATACTATGGGCCAGAAGCCCCCTAAATATGCTACTAATGTGTGGGCCAGAAACCTCGTAGATAAGCTACTAACGTGCATGATTCAGTAAGTTTAGTGCTGTGTTCGTCCCAACGGGGACAGGAAAAATGTGGACAACGTGGACGGCTCGTGTTTCAGCGCGAGCTGGTAGAGGTGCACCGCTACCGCGGGACGCTGCAACAGCAGCAGCAGCAACAGCAGCAGCAGCAGCAAGACGCCGCAATGGCGCTGCCAACCAGCCGCAAGCGGCGCACGCCAGTGCCGCCCAGGGAGCTGCCTTCACTCCGCTCACAGGTGCTCCTCTCTGTCTCTCTCACTACCTCCCACAGTACGCTGCTCGACATGAAACTCCAAACTCGATAGTCAATAATGTAACGGGTTCTTACCTGGAAAATTCCCGAGGACAGTATTGAAAACGACGTCTTTAGCAGTGGCGCGACTAAGCAGTGGTGTCATTGATAAAAGTTACGTTGGTGCAGTGGAAGAGTTGGTATGACGAAAGAATATCGAGTTGACTGTTGGTTTGTGTACACGGTCGTTTTCATAATTACACATCAGAGGATGAAGCAGCCCTCAATCGCTAGGAAAGTGTGGTCTGCCAGGACTGTAGACCGATCTATAATAAAACTCTCAGCGAACTGTAAAAAAATTCAAGGACCGTTAACGATGTGTGAGATCGGTTGAGTGTCGTGACAGAATACAACCACATATCAATGCTCATAGCAATTGCAGACAGAACCGGCAAATCAAACATACAAACTCAGGTATCCATGGAAGGGCTCGACAGCGTGACCCTAAATACTCAGAACTTACAATCTATAACATGAGGCATCTTTTCTAGATCCCTACTAATGAGACTGACAGTAATAACTCACCGTAAGCGCACCCAGTTGTAAAAAAGCACTCCGTCTTCAGGCCACGAGTGGTCTACCGGGACCATCCGACCGCCGTGTCATCCTCAGTGGAAGATGCGGATAGGAGGGGCGTGGGGTCAGCACACCGCTCTCCCGGCCGTTATGATGGTATTTTTGACCAAAGCCGCTACTATTCGGTCGAGTAGCTCCTCAGTTGGCATCACGAGGCTGAGTGCACCCCGAAAAATGGCACCAGTGCATGGTGGCCTGGATGGTCACCCATCCAAGTGCCGACCACGCCCGACAGCGCTTAACGTCAGTGATCTCACGGGAACCGGTGTATCCACTGCGGCAAGGCCGTTGCCATCCACTTGTAAGATGCATGAATTATTAGGTCTGATAGGGTGACTGTCACATCACCATCTTCAAGTGCCTAACCCACATTAATGATGCTCTGATCAGCAACCATGGTATCTAGAGCGGCTGAACCTCCTTAATATTCCCTCTAGTGGACCGATGCGGACATTTCAGCGGCACACACCGTCTGATAATTTTCATTAAGGCCAACAAGTGCCTGATATCCGCAGGTAAACCTTAAGAGTTTTCTGAAGATGTGGGCACCACAATGTACCTGAGAGAATGGCTGCCATCGATGGTACTGCTCTCACCAATCGTAGCTATTGTGGTTTTCGATGGTGATTCATACCAACCTCTAGCATCACGTATAATCTTGTACCACCACAAACATACAAAATATGTCGAAGAATATTTATACCCAGGCTAAAATTGGATTGTGAGTAGAGTCAATAACGTTCGAATCGGTTAAAGATCTCGCTCCCGCCTAATCTCACTTGTTTTCTGACTTCAGCTACGACCTCATTGACTTTAATTGACTGTTATATTCCTGTCCATTCTTTGAAGCGTCGTATCAGACGACTGGCAACGCCGGCAGTCTCAGGCACAATTACCGACTGCGGTTACTTCCAACAGATCAGATGGGAATTCTAGGTTGCAGATACAAACCGACCTTTTTGAAAAAAATCTTGAGCCTATGTTTCATCTCGACAATACCCTATTCCTCCCGTGAATGTGTAAGTTTTCTTCTTTGCATAGCATCTATTGTCTATTTCTTGACTTATCCGTTGACATAAAACATCACTTGCTAAAACCATTCAGGATATAGCAACTCAGAATCAACATGAAAGTGCCGCATAGAATTCGGTATCACTGAATTGAGGATTCCGTTAGCGAGAGTGTGCAGCCTGTAACTCACAATTACAGTCAACGTCCCTCTAATTTAATTCTTCTAGATAAAGAAACTCTTACAGGAGCTTGAGTTCTGTCACAATTAATCGTGTTATGGGCAACGACGTGAATATTTTATTCTGAAGCTTTATTCATTTATTTCTTGCACCATTAGTAGTGTATGCAAATATTTTATTTTTTCGCGCGTTACTCCATCACAGTGTTGTTGAGAAGCAGCGTACAGTGGGATCTCTGTAACTTTCTTGCATGTTATCCATGTAACACAATATAACAACAAACATCGCCATTGCATTTTCCTGGGAGATAACTGTGAGAAAGACTAACTAATGTCACGCTTTATTACTTTTAAGTAAACTTGTTGAGTCATTTAAACATTGCACCGCTTTAATGACAACAAACGACAGGAAATAACTAAAATCTCTATTTGCTTATAGTATCGTTAGCTCTGGGCTCCCCAATGCAGAACTACCAGGATTCAGAAGTCTTCTTCGATTTTTGACAACTTGTGCTCAGCAGACAAAGCGATGGTGCAATAATAGCCACAGTGGTATTTTTGTTGAATTTTTATCGTCCTCGTAATATTATGTAGCAGTATTCCGAAGTTTCATTTTAGACGAAATATTATGGTATTATGGTATTCATGAGCTATAGATCCATATTACCTCCAATAAAACACGAAACCAAGTTTCCATTTCTTAGGGCAGGCTACCAGTAACGCACAGGCAAGTTATTCCTTACTTATCCCACTCTTCCCTCTCGCTAAGACAGAACGTCTGTCGAGCGGAACTGGTTCCCTCCTCTCTTTGTTAACCTCTGTGGCAGAGCTAGTACGAGGGCGTGCTGAAAAGTAATGTCTCCAAATTTTTTATGTGAAAATTTTTAAAGTGTATTAAATAAGGCATAGGAGGGGGAGTATTCACTGCAGTTGACAAAAATGTTGCCTCTACAGAGGTCGAAGTTGAGTGTGATAGTGAAGTTATCTGGTATCTTATAATAGGTGTAGATGAATCTAAGTAAATTTTTGAATGTTTTTACCGACCACCCGATTCTGCTGTGGCAGTTATAGCGTCATTCAAAGAAACTGTACGGTCAATATCGCGTAAATATCCAGATCACGCAATACCAGTTGGAGGTGACTATAACCTACCGAGTATAGATTGAGATGTCTGTGGATTCATTGTTGTTTTTACAGACAGACAGACATGTGAAATACTCTCGATCAAGTTTTCTGAAAACTGTCTTGAGCAGCTAGCTCGGCAGCTCCTACGCAATGGAAATATCTTAGACCTCGTAGCTACAAGCAGACCGAATCTTAACGACAATGTCAATACAAAAACGGGGATTAGCGATCATGACGTTATTATAGCAACTGTGATTACGAAAATTAATAAATTAGTCAAGAAGGCTAGGAGAGTGGTTCTACTAGATAAAGCAAATAAGCAGTTATTAGCATGTCACTTAGGCAGCGAAATGGGATCGCTTTGTTGCAGTACGACTGGTATACGGAAATTATGGGTAAAGTTAAAGCAGATTGTAAATCCTGGTCTGGAGAGTTATGTGCCTAGTACGTGGATAAAGAATGGAAAAGACACACCATGGTTTGATAACTAAATTCGGAAGGTGTTAGGACGCAGGGGCTGTTGCACTGTCTGCTGAAAAGAGATAGCACAAATGACGACAAGCAAAAATTAGTAGGGATTGGTGCGTCTGTGAAAAGATCTGTGAGCGAAGCGTACTGCTACCACCGTCACACCTCAGCAAAAGATCTGGCAGAGAACCCGTGAAAATTACGGTCTTACGTAAAATCGCAAAGCGGATCTAAGGCTTCCATTCAGTCCCTTGTTGACGAGTCTGGTGTGGCAGCTGAAGATACCAAATGAAAAGCCAAAGTTTTAATTTTCACATTCAAGAAATCGTTCATGGAGAAGAGTCGTGCAAATATACCGACATTTGACCATCGGATAGATTCCCGTATGGACGACATACAGTACTGGCCATTAAAATTGCTACACCAAGAAGAAATGCAGATGATAAACGGGTATTCATTGGACAAATGCCCTCTAGTCTAGACGGTGCCCTCTAGTGCCAGGGCAGAGGGTTGCAAACATGTAGACATGTAGAATAAAGATGTAGAATGCTAACAACGTTTGTTTTATTTGAAAAAGCTGTAAGAATTTTCACATTAAGAAATCCGAAGCATTACTTTTCAGTACACCCTTCTATGACCTGCTTTCTGCATTCCTCTCTGGTAGGGCTAAGTAAATACCTTGAATCATGTTAGAGTTTCTGGGTCCGAATATTTAAAACCATGGTGTTATCTTGCTTATTCCACTCCTCTCTTTATGCCATGGCAGAATGTCTGCGGAGCAAGGGTAGTTCCCTCCCTCTCCCTGTCGTCCTCCATGGCAGATTTAATGTAGCCTGCTCCCTGTTACCATACAGTGACAAAGATACATCTTGAATCAAATTAGAGTTTCTGGATCTGAACACTTATATTCATGATGTGACCTCATATCAATAAAAATAGGTGCTAATACATTATATTCCTGCTACTAATTTTGGTTATTCCTGTAGTGAGAATCATAACTATCGATGATGGCTAAATTGTCGAGCGGTAGTTACATGGTAAGGGTAAGAAACTGGAAGTGATTTTTGTGAAATGTTTGCCTGTAGTAATTTAGGGAAATCATGAAACTCCGAAACAAACATGTTACAACACCCTCATTGGCATTGTAGCGAGAAGGAAGCACTTCTCTGGGTGGTATCAATAACCCGGTGTCTTGCTGTTTCGGTAAGTCCCCCGCAGCACAGTAGTAGCGCTCAGTCGCCAGGTTCCATATAGGTGGTGATTCTGCTGAAGTGGAGTGTTTAGGGATGCCAGTTGTTAATTGTCAACAACGTTTGTACTATACTTGTTTTAATTTAGAAATTGCTTTGTCACACACGTCACAGAGTCAGAATTTGCCATACGGCGGCTCGGGGCTACGCCGTTATATTCGGCCCTTTACCACATTAACACAGTTTTCTGACTTTGCATAATGATAGACACTGTTCACGACACGTGGCGTTCTGATAACTAATAACTTCACTTTATATCTTAACAGCTGAGATATGCACTCGCTACCGTTCTTTTAGAGCTACCCAGGTTACTCGACCGTGCGTGTTGAGTGGCTCCTTGCGACTAACTCGCCCTGTCTTCCCGAAGGACGAGAGAGACCCCCCTCCCTTTCTCCCTTAGATAATAAGGACACTTCCAGCCAATGGGCGTTCAGATCGCTGTTGCTAGGCGGACCTGACATCGCGTTTGCGGACATTGTGACGGAAGTTTGTCTCGGAACACTGTCTCAGATTGTAAGATCCTACTCCCGAATAGTCGGATCTTGTCCCTACTAAGGTTGCACATCATTGCCTCCTATGATTTCATCTCTAATGCTTCTTGCTGACGCCGCGCGGGATTAGCCGAGCGGTCTAGGGCGCTGCAGTCATGAACTGTGCGGCTGGTCCCGGTGGAGGTTCGAGTCCTCCCTCGGGCATGGATGTGTGTGTTTGTCCTTAGGATAATTTAGGTTAAGTAGTGTGTAAGCTTAGGGACTGATGACCTTAGCACTTAAGTCTCATAAGATTTCACACACATTTTGCTCCTTGCTGACGCTTAATTGTTAAATGTACATGTAGCCTGGCTGCTACTGAGCAGTCCCGAGTGCATAAATATGCCTAATACTTGGCTTAAACACGTGAAGGGAATGCACATATACATTACAATGTCACGACAAGGATTTGAACTCGAACCCTCGAAAGTACGAATGAGTCGGTTAATCTACCACTTTAATTGCGGTATTTAAAGATCAAGCCTTAGCTGTACTGGAAGAAGGTGGAAAAGGAGAACTGGCCATGGAATTGTTGAGGGAGCTATTTAGGAATTCGCCTGAAATGTTGCAGGAAAATGGAGGAAAGCCTGAGTCTATGAGACTGACGAGGCTATTTCCAAATATGAGCCAATCCCGATCACAAGAATAGTGTCTTAAACACTATGCCTCTACGTCTGGTAATTTCGTTGTCTGTACAAAGAACCGTTGCAAATACGCTCTATCTTCGTCTGATCATTCCAAAAACATTTAATTTCACCACTCCAGATTCAAATTACATTTCGCGGTCCTGTGAACAGTGGCAAGGACATGTTAGGCGTTGTTCGCACCAGTGTAAATGGCTGCAGGTTCAGTTTGATGCAGTCAGTGATCTGTCGGCACTTGCACGACCTTGAAAACCCAGTCTTCTCTCACTGCTTGTTGTTCGCTTACTTCCGTACCAGAACTTCAATAGTACTCCCTTTCCGGCGTTTAATATTTTTATGCTGCTCAGTCATCCGTGTTACACAGCGTATCGTTAAGAAAACTAAATAGAAGATACCAGTATACGAAGGGACTTAACTCGATAGCCGCGTGCGTTAGCATGCTGCTTGCCGGATTTGGGGAGTCGCGTTGGTCCCGGATGGAATTCGCCCAGTGGATTAACGACGAGTACCGGTGTGTCGGCCAGTCAGGACGTATTTTTAGGCGGTTTCCCACATCTGACAAGGTAAGTACCCGAATGGTACCCACGTCTCGCCTGACGTACACGATTCACAAACATTTCGAAAACGTTCTCACAGTTTCACATGGATAACACTATATGCCAACAGACTTGGTTCCGTTCAGATGAGGAACAGAGGGAAGGGGGAGGGGGCGGCCACAGTCGACCGCAAACATTTGCTAAGTCCAGCTTAGCATGACGACCCCGTGAAGATTCCGGATAAGGCCAGGAAAAAGAAGAAACAGAAGGACGAACCAGTATATGAGGGGACTTCAAACAGCGAGATACACGTTACTAAGACAGTCCGAGTAACTTTCACTGAATGCTGCACTACACTTCAAAGTAACGCATGTACATGACACTATTTTTCGACAGTCTCCAAGTCTCTATAAAAAATGTTCAGTACCTTCTACCAAACGTTCAGTTCCTCGACGGTAGAAAGCCGCTGCTTTGTCACAGATCCATTTCTGAATCGCTGCGTGAGCGTCCTCATCATTAGAAAATATCACCTCGCTCCCCCATCCTCCTAAAGTTCGCTGAAAAGGGTTGAAATAGCATGGTACGAGATTTGGAATTCCCGATCAGCAACACCCACGTCTGTGTGGCCTTGGTCAAATTTTTGACACCATTTCGCTACGGCGATACTTTATATTACAGTTGGTTCATACGTCGCCAGAAATTCACGGTAAATCTGTGTGCAATTTAGACGTTTTGCCCACAAGAATCGTACTGTCCCACGAACTCAACATTACAGTACGTTTCCAGTTGCCGCGCCATTTCAGACGCGCACACTGATACACCTGTTACACGCACCACAGCAAAACTATGGCTGACGTGCTACTCACTTTCTGAATCCCGTATGTACACAAAAATTTTACAAAATTCTGTTCGCATTCCTTATGTTAGCTTCATAAATTTGCAGTTTTCCATTATGTTTATACCGAATTGAGAGGCATATTGAGAGTGCAATGGTAGTCTTCAGTAGACAGTAATTAAGAATCTGGTACCACGCGCCATGGAATTTGAATCCCCGCCAGACGTCATGGACGTCGAAGACCCCTAGAGGTCTCTGCACCATCGTGCCGCAAGCTGTGGCGGCGCGCGCATCCTGGCCCACATTTAGTGTGAGGGCGCCACAGTGGGACACGTGGTTTCAGCGGCCAATAGCGGCGCCCCCGATAGAGTACTTAAGCGCCTGCCTCTCGCTCACCCCCCGTCTTTAGCAAGGTCCTGGAATCTATCCTCACCCGACGCATCCACCAGCATCTCCGCCAGCACCGCCTCCTTCCCGTTACCCAGTGTGGCTTTCGGCCGTCCTTCTCTTCCGACGATCTTCTCCTTCACCTCACTCATCTCCTTTCCGAACAGCTCAATTCCCGTCGCTCCGCAATCTTCCTCTCTCTTGACCTCGAACGCGCTTATGACCGCGTATGGCATTCCGGTCTCCTCTTCAAGCTCCAAACCTTCGCCCTTCCCATTAACTACGTCCGTCTGATCGGTTCCTTTCTCTCCCGCCGTCCTTCCTATGTCACCATCCATAACACCGATTCCTACACCTTTTTCCCCTCCGCCGGTGTGCCCCAAGGCTCCGTCCTCTCCCCCCTTCTGTACCTGTTGTACACGGCGGACATGCCACCGCCGTCACCCCCCATCCACCTTCTCCAGTTTGCCGATGACACCGCCTTCCTTGCCCTTGCCCCCACCCTGCAACGCTCTCAGCGCCTTCTCCAATCCCACCTTGACCGGTTCACCACTTGGTGCAACCAGTGGTTGCTCAAGGTCAATCCTTCCAAAACCCAGGCGATCATTGTAGGCAAAACCACCCCTTCCTTCCGCCTCCTTGATTTCTATCTCACCGTCTATGGCCGTCCCATCGCCCTCACTCCCACCCTTAAGTACCTTGGCGTCACCCTCGACCGTCGCCTCTCCTGGACTCCCCATCTCCAGACAATCCAAGCCAAGGCACGTTCCCGCCTCCGTCTCCTCAAGCTCCTTTCCGGCCGCACGTGGGGTCTGAACCCCTCCACCATCCTCCACACCTATAAATCCCTCATCCGCCCTATCCTTTGTTATGCCCATCCAGCATGGATCTCCGCTCCCCCTACCTTTTATAAATCCCTCCAAATCCTGGAACGCCATGCTCTCCGCCTCGCCTATCGCATCCGTCTCCCCTCCCCCACACGGATCCTGTATGATCTCATCCCCTTCCCCCACCTCCTCCTTTTCCTTGAAAGGATACAGATCCTGTACACCTCCCGTAAACTGGATCCTCCTCACCCGCTCGTCTCCCCGCTCCTCTCCCACCCCCGCCCGCTGCCGCGCCTGTATTCCCACGTCCCGCCTGGTCTCCATCTCTCCACCCTCCTTACCCTCTCCCAAGGTGGCTTCCGCCAGCTCCCTCTCCCTGATGATGCCCTCCTCCCCTCCATCCACCCCTCCTAACAACTTTGATCCTCCCACCCTCCTCCTGTACTTACTCCTCTGGGCACCCTCCCTCCCTTCTCTCCCTTTTCCCTCCCTCCTCCTTTTCTCCCCCCTCGTCCCCTGGGCCTCCCCTCCCCTGTCCCTATCCTCCTGTCCCCGTCTCCTAAGCCGTGGCATCCTCTTTTCCTCCCCTCTCCCCCTCCTCACCCCTGTTCCCCTCTTGGCAGGTCCCCGGACTCGCACACGCTCAGTGGACATTCGCGCGCCGGAGATCACCGCCATCAGTGTATCGTGTGTGCCGTCATGTTTAGTGTTCAGTTTCGCCGTCCCACTCCATTGTTCACCAGTGCCATCGTCTTCTTCAGTGTTTGTGCGTCGGGTCTCCAGTTCGTAGTGTGGATTGTCATCAAGTGTGAACGGCTTCTTGTGCTTTTATGTTCTTGTGTCTCCTGTTTTTTCCCGCCGTTTTTCTAAGTGATGTCTCTTCTTTGTTTATCTCCATGTACTCTCTTCGGCTGAAGAGCGGCGTATTGTGCTGCTGCCAGCCTACCTATTTGTTCAGGTGTCAAAATAACAATAAAGTAAAAAAAAAAAAAGCTCACCCCCCCCCGAGTCCTTTTGCATTCCCCTCCTCTTCCTTCCCCACTCCCTGTCGCGTCTGCCCAGCACCCCCCACCCCTCTTATGGGTCCTCATCCTCCATCGGCTCCTTTCCTGCCTCTCCCCCTTCGCTTTTCCTCTCCTTCTCCCCTTTTTTAACTTCCCCTCATCTGTCTAGTTTCCCCCCCACGTGCTCTCGGCTGTGGTATGTCATATTTTAGTGCAGTGTTCCAGTGCATGTTCAGTGTTGTTTCATCTTTGCCCGTGTTGCGAACAGAAACCATGCTGTCGCTGGGTGTGACTTTTATGTCCTTTGCGAACAGAAACCAGACTGTCGCCGTGTTTTTTTTTTTTTTTTAATTGCCTGTCTATCATTTTACCTGTCTGCTTCGTATGTATTTTTATTAACATCATCATCCCTTTGTTCTGTTTTTAAGTTCCACAATTTTTTTTCGCCATGTTACCCTTTAAGTCTTCGCTTTTAACTCCTGTTTTTTTTATTATGTATTATCTTCACCTTTTTGAAACAAAGTCTGTAGGCTGAAGAGCGGCATACTAAGCTGCTGCCAGCCCGCCCCCCTTTGGGGGAGGGGGGAGGGGAATCGAAATTCAACCCAAGCATGCCCTCAAACAGCCCGCCTTCTTCCTTCAGAGGAGGGAATAAAAAGTGCCAAAAAAAAAAAAAAAAAAAAAAAAAGAACTCAGCCAGCCAGTCTAACCTTGCGTACGTCTGTGGACTCATCGCCTCGCCTTAGACAGCTCATTTACTTTTTTCTTCTGTGTACGAGTGGACGTGGTTGTTAGGTTTTCTTGTGACTCCGTTGTTTCGATCTTGTTGTTATTCGTTCTGTCCTGCGTTGGTCGTGTCCGGCCTCTTCCGTTGTGTTGTTATTTGCGGGCCGCTCCGCAGGTCCCGCCGCGCTTTCCGTCATTTCAACCCCGCGATTGTTCCGGTCGCCGTTACAAAGAACTTTTCCATAATACATTTCCAGGTTCACAGTTTCAAATTACGAGGAACAGTCAAATTAAAATCTAACACCCGCCAAAAAGGAACCATGGAACTGTCCCATCCAAAAGTAATCGTAACACTTGTTAATACATTTATCCCACTGAGAGACGAGCCGATCAAATCCTGTTTCGAAGAATGGTCGGTGACAGATTCACAATTGGGCCAACTCTTGCACTTCGTCGTCCGACTGTAACCGACGTCCACGTATGTCTTTCTTCAAGTCGCCAAACATGTGAAAATCACATGATGAAAGATCCGGCCTCTATGAAGGACACTGAAGTGTTTCCCAACCAAATCGCTGAAACGCAGCCTTCGTCCGATTGGCAATGTGGGAATGGGTGTTATCGAGCAACAGGATGATTCCGTCCGACAGCGTTCCGACAGCCCGATGGCAAATGGCAAAGCCAACAGTGGAGACATCCCACATCTCCTCTGCCAAAGACATCCAGTGCTCTTCACCCAAGTTCCAGTACGGTCCTGAGGACCTTGCTCTTCGACTGCAGGGCCCCTGTGCTCATATAGTTCCTCGAGCTCGGAACCTCAACCAGTGCTCAGTCCCATGAAAACACTTTGCAGAAAATGCGACGCACCATAAGGTCATCACTCCCAGGAATGCTGTCCGATGGAACCATCCTGTTGCACGATAACGCCCGCCCTCACACTACCAATCGGACGAAAACTACGCTTCAGCAATTTGTTTGGGAAATACTGTATAGAGCCCGGATCTTTCACCGCGTGATTTCCACATCTCTGGCGACCTGAAGGAAGACATGCGTGGTCGTTGATTTCAGTCGGTCAACGAGGTGGAAGAGTGAGTGCTGTTGTGGATCCCGTCAGCGGCTGACTGCGGTCTGTGAAACAGGAATTGACTGTCTCATCTTCCATTGGGATAAATGTCTTAATGCCTGTGGTGATTACTTTCGTGGAGGGTTTTGGGGTTTCATTTGAATGCCCCTTATAGTGACATTGAGCTGTTATGGACTGACAGTCACTTCTGTAATTTTATAAAAAAATTAATGGAAAAGGTCAGTAGAGGTATCATGTTGTTTTATAACGGTGTCGTGCTGTCCTTTCCGAAACAAGTTCTGAATCGAACTTCTGTTCATCAAACAAAACGGAGAAGCATGGGAAGCAAATAATGGGAGGAATCTGGAAGCAAGGCGAACGACAAGTTTGGTGACCTGGAAGAGAAGAGATTACTCGTGCATTAAAGTGTAGACTATAATTAAGGTAATTGCAGAAGGAGGCCAGGTGGTTCACTAGGAGCCACTGTTGCGTCAATAGATACACGACTAATTCATGAATGTTTCGGTGCGTTATCTGATGACTATGATGATTCACGGGAAGGAAGTAGCTCCAATCTTGAAATAAAGGTGGGGCATCTTGACTGGATGAGATGCCGGCCGAGATATCAATGCCAGTTTCATCTATGTAGTAACGTGGTCCATTGGCTTGCGTTGCTGTCTTGTATCACGGGGTTCTGGGTTGGGTTCCCGGCCGGGTTGTGGATTTTCTCTGCAGAGGGACTGGGTGTTTGTGTTGTCTTCATCATTTCATGATCTTCATCATCATTAGTAACAGTGACTAGATTGGACTGTGTAAAAATTGGGACTTTGTAAGGGCGCTGATGACCTCGCAGTTGAGCGCCCCACAAGCCAAACTTCATCATCATCCATATAGTGACCTGATCGGAATAATGGAAATTGTTATGGATATTGTCAAGAACCCGGTAATAATTTTAAATTGGCCATTGTCCTAGATTGATACGGTACAACCTCTTCCTCGTGACGTTTGTAGTACAATGGGGCCCGAGAAAAGCTGTATATAACCCGGTGAAAGTCATTTTTTCAAAGTCTAGACTATTCACAATGCAGAAATCTGAATACTAGCGGATCCACAGTGCAACAGTGAGGCCGTAAGTTGCTGATAAAAACAGTAGTTCGGCAGTGCGCTCTTTAGCGTAGTTGTTCCAGGTCTCAGTAATAGGTGGCGATGTTCCCCTGTAACGTATTTTACAGCAAAGTGAAAGAATGGTGGTGAGTGTTTGCAGCTTGCCAGGATTCAAAAAAGTGTTTGATTGGATCTAGCGTTTTACAGACCGAGCTCTCCCAGATCACAGGAAGTGGCGGTGGTTTGGAAGGGCTGCTTGAATTCTTTTGACTTCCAAATCTACCAGAATGCTGCAGCTAGGATTTGCTGGACCGCCTCCGTGATGAGTTGCAGTCGCATGAAAACATATAATGCTGTGGCTTTAATATACTGAAACTTCACGAGTCAGGTAGTTGTTCTCAGGATCTGTGGCGTTCGCTTCCGGTTCTCAGTGTGTGCCAGCCAGTAGCGGCTGATCGACAGACAGAATTATTTCGTATGTGGTTGTAGAATGAGTGAATTTGGGGAGGGGGGATCGACGGAACAGCTACTCATAAGTATGGGAAGCAGTGCCAAGGAGAGAATCATCACCGGTATATCTAGCAGCTTGTATGTATAGCGTTGCGGGTTCAGTGAACAACACTTTATTCGTGAAATATTTTTGTTGTAACTTTGTTGTTGTCTTTCACGTAAATTATGTTAAAATGTATCAATAGACTGCATAGTCAGAGTGGTTGTTCTTACAAAGGGCAATTTGCAAACATTTCCAAACCACTTCGCCCAGGAAACAGCCACTGAGTTTATCTTCGTAGACTTTTCTCGAACTAGGTAGATCTACGCAACATGGTGTACCTTGAATAAAGTGTAAGTGTTGATAAAGTATGCTTGCGGTAATCTACAAAGCTGTCGGAGATGGTGATCACGTAAATTCAAGAATGTTTGCATTTTCTTTCACTAGTAATTTTGCAACATGTTTCTGGCTATGGACTGTGTCACTCTGGGTATATATGTGGTAAAACGTGTGTTTTCTGCAGACCATCAGATGAGAAGCGGACCGACTTCTTTCATTATGAATCGCGCTACTATCTCCCACTAATTGCTGGACAATGTCCAAAGTGAGCTGGAGGCCCTCACCGTTAGCAAGAACAACATTCACGTAATCCGCTTAGGTTCATGCGCAAACTTTTTTTTGTTTTTGAGTTATCAGTCTTCTGGCTGGTTTGATGCGGCCCGCCAGGAATTCTCCTCTCTCCGCCAACCTCTCAACCTCAGAGTAGCGCTTACACCCAACGTATTCAGTTTGTTGGATGCATTCCAATCTCTGTCTTCCCCTACAGTTTTCACCCTTTGCATCTCTCTCTAGTGGTGTGGAAGTTATCCGCTGTCGTCTTAACACACGTCCTCTCATTCTGTCCCTTCTTCTTGTCGGCATTTTCCATATATTTCTATCATCGTTGACTCTGCAGTCTCCTCATTTATTATCTTACCAGTTCACCTAATTCTCAAAATCCTTCTGTAGCACCAAGTCTCAAAAGTTTCGATTTCACTCTTTTCTAGATTCCTTATAATCCGTGATCCACTACCATATAATGATGTGCTACAAAGATACATTCTCACAAATTTCTTCCTCAGATTAAGGCCAACACTAGTAGAAATCTTTTGGCCAAGAATGATCTCTTCCCTGGACAAGTCTGCTTTTTATGTCGTCTTTGCTTCGTTAGCCATGAGTTGCTTTGCTTCCAAAGTAGCAGAATTCTACTCCACTGTAATCAGTTTTATTTTTAAGTTTGTCGCTAATCTCATTACTGCTACTCCTCATCAGTTTCGTGTCTTTTCGATTTACTCCCAATCCATATTCAGTACGTAATAGACAGTTCACTACATTCCAGATGTCCTGTAATTCTTCTGCAGTTTCACTGAGGATGGCAATGTCGTCAGTGAGTCGTATCATTAACATCCTTTAACCCTGAATTTTAATCTCACTGTTCATCCTTTCTATTGTTTCTCTTACGCATCTTCGACGTATACATTGCACAGTAGGGGGGAAGAGTTTCAACCTTGTCTTCCCTCCATTTTGACCCTAGAACTTTGTTCATAGTTTATCATTCTTGTTATTACCTCTTGGTTCTGGTACGTCTTGTATATCATCCGTCTTTCCCTATGGCTTACAGCCATTTATCAAAGACTATTAAACAGCTTGCACCACTTTACACTGTCGAACGCTTTTTCGAGATCGGCAAATCCTATGAACGTTCTTGATTTTTCTTAATTCGTGCTTCCATTACCAAGTGCAACATCGTAACTACCTCTCTGGTGCCTTTACCTTCCAGAAAACCACACTGATGGTCATCTAACAGGTCTTCAAGTTTCTTATATATATATATATATATATATATATATATATATATATATATACAGCCGACAGGAAGAATATGCTGTGATATGCAAAAGATTAGCTTTTCAGAGCATTCACACAAGGTTGGCGCCGGTGGCGACACCTACAACGTGCTGACATGAGTAAAGTTTCCAACCGATTTCTCATACACAAACAGCAGTTGCCCGGCGTTGCCTGGTGAAACGTTGTTGTGATGCCTCGTGTAAGGATGAGAAATGCATATCATCACGTTTCCGACTTTGATAAAGGTCGGATTGTAGCCTATTGCGATTGCGGTTTATCGTATCGTGACATTGCTGCTCGCGTTGGTCGATATCCAATGACTGTTAGCAGACTATGGAATCGGTGGGTTCAGGAGGGTAATACGGATCGCCGTGCAGGATCCCAACGGTCTCGTATCACTAGCAGTCGAGGTGACAGGCATCTTATCCGCATGACTGTAACGGATCGTACAGCCACGTCTCGATCCCTGAGTCAAAAGATGGGGACGTTTGCAAGACAACAACTATCTGCACGAACAGTTCGACGACGTTTGCAGCAACATGGACTATTAGCTCGGAGACCATGGCTGCGGTTATCCTTGACGCTGCATCACAGACAGGAGCGCCTACGATGGTGTACTCAACGAAGAACCTGGATGCACGAATGGCAAATCGTCATTTTTTCGGACGAATCCAGGTTCTGTTTACAGCATCATGATGGTCACATCCGTGTTCGGCGACATTGTGGTGAACGCACATTGGAAGCTTGTATTCGTCATCGCCATACTGGCGTATCACCCGGTGTGATGGTTTGGGGTGCCATTGGTTACACGTCTCGGCCACCTCTTGTTCGCATTGACGGCACTTCGAACAGTGGACGTTACATTTCAGATGTGTTACGACCCGTGGCTCTACCCTTCGTTCGATCCCTGCGAAACCCTACATTTCAGCACGATAATGCACGACCGCATGTTGCAGGTCCTGTACAGACCTTTCTTGTTACAGAAAATGTTCGAATGGCCAGCACATTCTCCAGATCTCTCACCAACTGAAAACGTCTGATCAATGGTGGCCGAGCAACTGACTCGTCACAATGCGCCAGTCACTATTCTTGATGAACTGTGGTATCGTGTTGAAGCTGCATGGGCAGCAGTATCTGTACACGCCATCCAAGCTCTGTTTGACTCAATGCCCAAGAGTACTAAGGCCGTTATTACGGCCTGGGGTGGTTGTTCCGGGTACTGATTTCTCAGGATCTATGCACCCAAATTGCGTGAAAATGTAATCACATGCCAGTTCTAGTATAATATATTTGTCCAATGAATACCCGTTTATCATCTGCATTTCTTCTTGGTGTAGCAGTTTTAATGGCCAGTAGATATATACTTTTTTTTTTTTTGTCAGCAACTTCGACAGCTGAGCTGTTAAGCTGACTGTACGACTGTTACCGCATTTAACTGCCCTTGTTATCTTCTGGATTGCGTGGATGTTATTCTTCCGAAAGTCTGATGGTAAGTCTCCAGTCTCATAGACTCTTCTAAGCAACTTGAATAGTCGTTTGGTGGCCGTTTTCCCTAATGATTTTAGAAATTCCAAGGAATATTAACTATATCTGCTGCCTTATTTTGTCGTAAGTCTTCCAAAGCTCTGCTAAATTCTTGCTCAAATAGTGGAACCCTTATTTATTCCACACTGACTTCCATTTTTTCTTGTATCACGTTATGGGATAAGTCCTCCCCCACGTACTGGCCTTGAATGTATTGCAGTCTTAATGTTGAGACAATTTCTTTTCATTTCACCAAAGACCCTTTTGACTTTTCTATAAGCTTAATCAGTCCCTCACATATCTTTTTCTATTTCTTCACATTTTTCCTGCACGCCTGTCACCTTAGCTTCCGTGCACATCCTGTTTATTTGATTCCTAAATGACTTACGTTGTTGTATTTCCGTCTTTCCCTGAGCATTTTTGTACATGACCTCTTTCGTCAATCAGTTGAACTATTTCTTCTGTTACCCAAGGTTTCTTCGCAGCTAGTTTCTTTGTACCTACATTTTTATGTCTATCTGCAGTGATTGCTATTTTTAGAAAAGTCCATTCCTCTTCCGTTGATTGCCTACTGTAGTATTTATTATTGTAGTATCCACAGTCATAGAGACCTTAACACTCATCGCATTATTCCTCAGTACTTCAGTATCCCACATCTTTCCACTGTGACTCCTTAGGACCGCTCTCTTACACTTCAGTCTACTCTTCAACATTAGTAACTTGTTATCTGATTCTGTATCTGCTCCCACGTTCACCTTACAATCCAGTATCTCGTTTCGGAATATCTGGCTGCCAATGGTATATTCCAGCTGGAGTTTTCCCGTGCCTCCAGACGTTTCCAAAATATATATGCTCATGCGATTTTTAACAGTGTTTTCACTATTAGTAGCTGAAATTTAGCCGGCCGAAGTGGCCGTGCGGTTAAAGGCACTGCAGTCTGGAACCGCAAGACCGCTACGGTCGCAGGTTCGAATCCTGCCTCGGGCATGGATGTTTGTGATGTCCTTAGGTTAGTTAGGTTTAACTAGTTCTAAGTTCTAGGGGACTAATGACCTCAGCAGTTGAGTCCCATAGTGCTCAGAGCCATTTGAACCATTTTAGCTGAAATTTATTGTAGAACGTAATTAGTATTCCTGCTCTCTCATTCTTACTACCAAGCTCCTTTTCTCCCGTAACTACTTCTTTAATTATTTCCGCGAGTACTGCATTCCAATCCTATATGATTATCAGTTTATCCATTTCCCTTACATGCTGAAACAGCTGTTGAATATCCTCATACACCTTCTCCATCTCTTCATCTTCTACATGAGACGTCGACATTAATATCTGAATTATTGTTGTCAGTGTTGGTTTGCTATCGATTCTGATGAGAATAACCCTATCATTGAACTATTCACAGTACCTCACTCTGTGCTCTCTCTTCCTATCCATGACGAATCCTATTATCGTTATAAAATTTTCAGCTGCTGTTAATATTATTCTGTATTCGTCTGACCAGAAATCCCTATCTTCTTTCTGTTACACTTCACTGACTCCGTTAAATCTAGAGCCTTTCTATTTCCCTTTTCATAAGTTCCAGCTTCCCAACCATGTTCAAATATTTGACATTCGACGCTCGAACTCGTCAAGTTTCACCCTTTCGTTGGTTATTCAATCTTTTTCTCGTTACTTCCTCCCCTTGGCAGTTCTTCCCCCCCCCCTCCTTCACCGCCACCACCACGGAGGTCGGAACAGGGTACCAATCTGCCATCTTTTGCCAGTGGAAAGAAGATCATCATGACGCTTTTTCAATTACAGGTTGCATGTCCCGTAAAAACACAATATCTGCCTTCAGTGGAGTGAGTTCCACTGCGTTCTGCATTTTTCTAACACGGCTATTAAACCCCTGTGGTTCTTTCCCATCCCCTGAGACCTTGCTCGGGACATATTTGTCTATGGAATATTGAGAGAGACTTATGAATTTTTTCATTTATGCCTCACATCTTCGTCTTCTGTACTGGATATTTGGTGCTGAATGCTAAGTTACTCTGCAGTTTGTATCCTGTTACTCCTCTTAAGCAAAAATACGTTCCTACGTTTCTTAACGTATCTTATAAAACCTGTAGTCATAGATGCTATCGAAGTCTTCTGATAACTAATACCTTCCTCTACGTCATTTCACTTCAGCGCATCTGATTCAACTGAAACCAATTTGTGATGATGATTCTGTTACGTTTCTGTTTTATTCGTCTTGTATGACCATGTATTTTTTCATCTATGTCACTAAGTGGCTATCCCAGAACGTGGGAACAGTTGCAGGTTGCCTATGTAGCGACTTCCAGGGGCAACAGAAATTTCATTTTCAGTATGTCGCGTAATTACTGACAGAATTTAAAAAGAGCAAATGCTGTCATAATCTACTCTTTAAGATGTATAATCTTATGTTAAAAGTTTAACAAATAAGACAAGTACTACAGTCACAAACTGTGCGTTTGTCATGAGGCAGCGTAACTGACGACCCACAAATACCCTGACTTTATTCATGTAATATTTGAGAATGAGAACACTTCGCGACTTTCAAAAAACCTTATACATAATTTCAAACCTATGAGACTTTTTATTACTGAAACCATTTTCCCTGTTCATGCAGTAAAACTTCACCATCAGACATGAAGCTTTAATTTATTACTTCTTTACTATAGACTTTATTTGCAACACAGTTTCCAGACAGTATCCACATGCATCACTGAATGCACATGCAAAATAATATAACATTACAACACATATTTCAGGACATATGGCAGCACAAATTTTTAGATGCATGAAGAACTCGTTTTTTCTTAGAATGGAGCGCAAATTACTCAGACTATATTCATCTAGTGTTTCAAATGAGAACACTTAGCGGCTTCTAACAAACTTTTAGCATAATTTCAAACCATTTCTAAAATTTTTTCGCTTATGTGCTTAACGTCAAAAATTTAACGCATTAACTCATTTGTAAAGTAACCACACGTCTGAAGCTGTTTTACACACCGGAGTTCGATTCTTTAAAGACTCGAAGGTTTACTGGTACATATCTAAAACACTATTTATAACCACGTTTAATCATACTTCATTCGTTGTAGGCTATGCACACATCATGAGTAACAACCAATTATATTTTTCCTATATTTTATTTCAATCAAAGAGTGTCAAAACGTTTGTTTCGACTTGAAAGAGTGTTTGAAAAACTGTGCCCAGAAGGAGCAAACCGCTGCAGCATAACTAGGAACTGAACAGACAATACTTTTAAAAAGGGTACATATCGTTCAGAAAGATGCTGCTTAATCTTACGAATATACGAACTCAAAAAGATAAATGAGCAGTTGGTGGGAAGACCAGAGTGGTTGTCGCGAAATTAGACATCTCAAGGTCACACCCGCTCCGTGCAGTCCAACGGCAGTATGTGCTGTGATATGCCCACCTCACAGCTTTGTATGATACAATAATTGCAGTGCCTGCGTTATCCTAAATTACGATACAAAGTCCCTTTGGACACGCATGCATGTCCAAAGGGACAGGCGCTCTGGCGACTGCAGCCGTTATGAAATACATTACATTTTTTCGTAATTGCGAATATGGACCACCGTCATCTCTGGAGTGGAATGACGACAATGAAAATTTGTGACGGACCAGGCCTCGAACCCGGATTTCCCGCTTATCACGAGCGGTCGCCTTAACATTTCTTTTTTATTACTTTTTTTATGAAACCTTCCTGACGCCCAAAGGGAGGGGGGAGGCCTGGCCACTTCTTGCCGATCTGCACACCAGGCGATGCTCGTCTGTGTCCAAAACATCACAGGCGACACACGACGGGATGTCTGCGAGATGAATCCCGTGAAAGCGTGACCAGCATACTTGCTTCTCATAGACAGTTAGGTACCACGCAGACTGGATGTCTGTGTCAAGATAAGGAGCGCACACCAATCGCCAAACGGCACGCCAGTCGACGTGGGGATGCTTCACCTCAACCACGTTTGGAGACCTGTACTGTCGAAAAAAGCCATAGACCGCCTTCGTCGATGGCAAGTGCGCTGGCATTATCGCAGTACGGACGTAGCTCAGGCAGAGGAAAAAGTGGCGGAAGTGAAAGAAGGGCAGCGGGACTCCCGAAAGTGGGATAGGCGCTGAGAGTGAGTGTGGTGCAAGGGCCTCCAGCAACAAACTGGTAAGTCACGTAGTGCAACAGCGCCACAACGCCATGTGAGAGGTATTGAAAAGGCCTATCGCTCTTTCAGGCACATGATACAGACCTAAATTGCTCCTGCGTCGCGGGTTGGTGAGGGTCTCGTACCTTATCTTGAACAGCAAGCAAACAAATGAACCCAATCTCGCTAACATGCGGCGGGCCTTGGATGGCGGAATAGGAAGTGTCTGTGCCACATGGGGGATACGTGACGCTTAATATACGTTTACGTATTGTGTCCATTGCAGATCAAGTGTTCGTAAAGGGTGGCATAAGAAACCATCTCATAGTTGGGAAAGTGGGCGTTGTTGAGGGCAATCGTGCGCCTTAGATCACTTGCGAAATCGAGTCTCAAACATCGGATGGTATCAGCTACACGCAAACAAGCAGCGCTGTCCGCAGGAAGCCGCGAACCTATAGCCATGGCGCTAGATTTACGGGCGTTAAGGCAGTTACCAGAAGCTTCACCGTAGGTGGTAGCCCATATCAGTGACTCGATGAACTCAGCACCGCTACGAAGAACGACAACGAGATCGTCTGCATAAGCAGTGCACCTGAATACATAGTCACCGAGAGACATCCCAGAGAGGCATTGACAGAGGCCGCACAGCAACGATTCCATGGCGAAAGCGTACAACAGTGCAGAGAGTGGGCGGCCTTGACGCACTGATCGACGGATTGAGATGGGAGGAGTGAGACGGCCATTGAGATGGGAGGAATGAGACGGCCACTGTAGAGTACGCGGGACGTAGCTCCATAAAGGAGACGCATTACGACGTCGACGGTAATATCAGAGTATCCCATAATGCGGAGCACCCCTTCCAGGCAGGCGTGATCAACCCGATCGGACTCCTGGCTGAGGTCAAGAGCTGCCAAAAGTCCAGGCATACGACGAGCGTGAGCAAGAGCGATTATCTCCCGATAGTGACAGAGGGCAATGCGGATGTTACTGACACCTCCCAAAGAAGTTTGATCGGGGAAAACCACGTCCCGAGCCGTCCGTTTAAGACGCGCAGCCAACAGCCGGGTAAAGATCTTTGTGGCTCTGTTAAGTAACGTCAGGGGGCGATAATCGCGTATCCATGAGGGACTCCGAGGCTAGTGGATGGGAATGAGAAAACGGTCTTGAATTGGCAGGAAAGGTGACATAAGGTCCTGACAAATTTCCGTCCACACTGACACCAGAAGGGGATGAAATGCCCGACTCCTGTGGGAGGCCGTCAGAGCCAGGCGACTTTTCGTAGAACCCAATTGGATACCACCATGGACTTCGTTCGCAGTGACGTTAGTAAGCAGATCCACCGTCGCATCCATGGGAACCGAACCAAAGGAGAGTCTTGAGACCGCCGTAACGTTGGCAGGGTGGTAACGTTGTTCAGAATACAGCATAACATAATATACATGGAGGGCTGACACTATATCCCGCTGGGTCTCAAAGCGCCGATAATCATCGGTCGTGAGAACGTTAATCAAAGTTTTCCGACGATGGCGTCGTTCCGCTATGACATGATACATTGATGGTCGCTTCTGCACTAAACCATCATGTGTACGCGCTCTGACCATAGGTCCTTCAATGTTGCGGCGAGAGAGGGATGGGAGCTATACCTTGGCATGATTCACCATCGCCCGGAGCGCTGGCGAATACGGAATCCCAGAGAATGGTGAAATAAAATTCATTATTTCGTCGCCGGCAGGCAGCAACCTCCCTTCGATAACCAATGAAGGCACTGCGGAGAGCAGGCTTTGCACAGAGGAAGACAGAGCAGACTAATAGGCATCACTGTGTCGACGACAAGCTGTCCACGTTGTCTCGATGAACTGCCAGTGGTTGGGTGAAGTACGGTGGATCGTGTTCAGTTCCATGGTCCACGGCCACGCCGCACCTTTTGGCAGCGGAGACTGATGGCGCAGATTTACACTACTGGCCATTAAAATTACTACACCACGAAGATGACGCGATACAGACGCGAAATTTAACCGACAGGAAGAAGATGCTGTGATATGCAAATGATTAGCTTTTCAGAGCATTCACACTAGGTTGGCGCCGGTGGCGACACCTACAACGTGCTGACATGAGGAAAGTTTCCAACCGATTTCTCATACACAAACAGCAGTTGCCCGGCGTCGCCTGGTGAAACGTTGTTGTGATGCCTCGTGTAAGGAGGAGAAATGAGTACCATCACGTTTCCGACTTTGATAAAGGTCGGATTGTAGCCTATCGCGATTGCGGTTTATCGTATCGCGACATTGCTGCTCGCGTTGGTCGAGATCCAATGACTGTTAGGAGAATATGGAATCGGTGGGTTCAGGAGGGTAACACGGAAAGCAGTCGAGATGACAGGCATCTTATCCGCATGGCTGTAACGGATCGTACAGCCACGTCTCGATCCCTGAGTCAACAGATGGGGACGTTTGCAAGACAACAACTATCTGCACGAACAGTTCGACGACGTTTGCAGCAGCATGGACTATTAGCTCGGAGACCATGGCTGCGGTTATCCTTGACGCTGCATCACAGACAGGAGCGCCTGCGATGGTGTACTCAACGACGAACCTGGGTGCGTGAACGGCGAAACGTCATTTTTTCGGACGAATCCAGGTTCTGTTTTCAGCATCAGAATGGTCGCATCCGTGTTTGGCGACATCGCGGTGAACGCACATTGGAAGCGTGTATTCGTCATCGCCATACTGGCGTATCACCCGGCGTGATGGTATTGGGTGCCATTGGTTACACGTCTCGGTCACCTCTTGTTCGTATTGATGGCACTTTGAATAGTGGACGTTACATTTCAGATGTGTTACGACCCGTGGCTCTACCCTTCATTCGATCCCTGCGAAACCCTACATTTCAGCAGGATAATGCACGACCGCTTGTTGCAGTTCCTGTACGGGTCTTTCTGGATACAGAAAATGTTCGACTGCTGCCCTGGTCAGCACATTCTCCAGATCTCTCACCAATTGAAAACGTCTGGTCAATGATAGCCCAGCAACTGGCTCGTCACAATACGCCAGTCACTACTCTTGATGAACTGTGGTATCGTGTTGTAGCTGCATGGGCAGCTGTACCTGTACACGCCATCCAAGCTCTGTTTGACTCAATGCCCAGGCGTATCAAGGCCGTTATTACGGCCAGAGGTGGTTGTTCTGGGTACTGATTTTTCAGAATGTATGCACCCAAATTGCGTGAAAATGTATCACATGTCAGTTCTAGTATAATATATTTTCCAATGAATACCCGTTTATCATTTGCATTTCTTCTTGGTGTAGCAATTTTAATGGCCAGTAGTGTATGCGTCATGGTCTGAGAAAGCTATGGGCCAGACTTCAGCAGCCTGCATCCCACTGACAATATCGCGGGAGATGTAAACACGATAGAGGCGGTTGGAAGGATGGCTAGTGAAATGTGCAATCCCCGGACAATCTCCCGGGTTCGATTCCCAGCGGGGTCAGGGATTTTCTCTGCCTCGTGATGACTGGGTGTTGTGTGATGTCCTTAGGTTAGTTAGGTTTAAGTAGTTCTAAGTTCTAGGGGACTGATGACCATAGATGTTAAGTCCCATAGTGCTCAGAGCCATTTGAACCCGGGCAATCGCCATGAACATATTCCCAAGGATCAGCATGGCTGAGGTGCTGGAGAACTGTCGCTAACCCCGCGCGCGTGAAGTGACGTGGTAGTTGGTCTTTGGATGCCTGGGTGCAGTTGAAATCGCCTCCCATGATCAATGCATCCTGACGACCCAGGAAACGAGACGTGACTGTCTCCGAGAAAAAGGTGTAACCCTCATGGTGACGACACGAACCAGACGATTCTGATGCCACTAAACGTGAGAGCCATACCTCTGGCATCAAGGAGACAGACAACTGCATCAGCGAGGATACCGTCACATAAGAGGAACACCACCCCACTACCAGTAGGGGTAGCATGATAGACATGTGCTCTAAAACTATGGCGAGCACAGAAAATTGCAGCATGCACCTCCTGAAGGAGGACATCGTCAACACCCACAGCATACAGCGTGTCGTGGAGTAAAGCCAGTTTGTGGCGTACGCGAATGTTATTGGCATTGACTGTGGATAAGCAGTAAGTCTAGAAAGCTGCCATCGCCAGGAAGGCGGGCGATTCAAACACGGGGAAGCACAAGGAATTTTCTGTTAGGCCCCCATGGAAGAGTACATCAGTGTGATGGGGAAAAGCCGACCCCGCCAAATGGAGTCCATCGCTCTGTAAACCTCCAGAATGTCCAGCCTCAGCATCGACGTCGTCCGCAAGGAGACAGACGTGTCACGGGGCCGGTTCAGTGAAACACTGTCAGAGGTGCACCCACAGACAGCGTCAGACTCAGAAGGGAGGCAACCGCATCAGACACAGGCGGAACAAGGCCAGTGCCCGGAGGTGGACGCTGGCTGGAGATGAAGGCGGGGAAGGAAATCGCGTCGTCACGTATTAGGGCATCAGAGGACAGCGCACCATCAGTAGCAGGGTCCTCATCCTGTGCACACATCCGATGGAGGCAGTCATCAGAGGGTTTACGGCGTTGTCTCTTCCGTTTCCTCGGCGACCGTTGCTTCCTAACATGCTGTTCCAGACACCGGTACCGACTGATTCAGAGGGCGCACAGCTGGCAACGCCTCCGAAGACGCGTGAGATAAAGGTAACATAGTGGGCGCCGCAGAAAGAGCGATGTCTCCGATCGGCGTCTAAACCAGTCTACGTTGGAGACATTCAGAACGGACATAGCTTTCCAGGCCACAACCTGAATAGGTGCGCGGCTGTCCATTGTACATGACGACAGTCCTGCAACCGGCAATAACCAAGTAGGAAGGCACGTGTTCCCATAGTTCAATTTTTAGCTGTCGGACAACACTGAGGACACAGTGTGTTTCGAACGTCTTCCACGTTTCAGCAACGTGACTGACAACGTTGCCGTAAGGTTTAACGGCGGCCACCACGACTTCCGACGGTACCTCAGACAGGAGTTCGAAAACCAGTAAACTTCGGAGGCCAAAACCAGCGTGATCGACCACGACAGTCCCTATATGTCCGTCAGAGTATCGGAACTTGAGAGCTTTAGTGTGGCGCCGCACAAAGTCGCCGCACAAATCGTCAGTCGCCAACTTTTTGTGCGCAGCAGTACTGTGGACCGAAAAATGAATTCCGAGAATATCTTGTGGCGGCAGATGCGTTTCACCCCGTATAAAACGTTCTACTTCATACGCCTTCGGTCGTTCGTCATCCAAAGGAACTTTGCATCGCATTTTAGAATAATACAGGCACTGCAATATCGTATTTATCCGCCGACACCGGGCAAGCGACGTCTCACCTGTACGGGAATATACATAAATGATGTACGAGGGCAGGTTGTAGACGCGTGGTTGACGACATACGGAAGTTTGAATCTTGTCGTGAGCCGTGCATGAATAGCTAGATGGTAAGGCGACCGCTCGCGATGAGTGGGAAATCCAAGTTGGAGTTCCGTTCCGGCACAAATTTTCACTGTCATCATTCCGTTCTACAGCTGATTGTTGGCTATATTTGCAATTACGAATACATCTAATATATCACAGCTTTGTTGTCACACATATACTGTTACGAGTGAGTTTGCGCCAGCTGAATGTTCGGTGTTTTCCTGCGATATCGTGTGCTCACGTGCTTGTTTCAGCCTTCCGTGAAACGTTGCATTGACGTGTGTTTGGTAGAGAGTGTAATGCAGGAGCAAAGGTCTACACCGGTCAGTGTACGTAAACGGCGACAAGGAATTCGAAAACAAACAAGGTTGTCATAATTATAATAATTAAACCTACGTTCCCTGAATTCTCCTGTCACCTTGTTCCTGTTTGAGAAAGTATAGTAATGGACACATATTTTTAGTGGGATGTAGTGGAATTGCAGCAGCAACAGCGACGTTTTGTGTAAACGGCACTTAACTGCGTGCTGAGACAATAGTCCTATAGTATACTTCTTTGGGCTGCACAAAATCACAAGCAATAATACGTCTTGCCCGACTTCAACGGAAATATTCGCCTGAATGTACCTGCAGTTACTTTAGTACAGTGTGTATCGGCAATCTCGGTGATAAATGCAGTCACGAAGGGTCAGTAATAGATGCAAATAAAAAAATTTCTCGAGGTAGGTAATATTCTCCGTCGTATTAAGGCAAGCCGCCGAAACTAAAATCCTGGCGGCGGCGTACAAGTAATCGGGCGCTGTCGGGCACGGAGGCCCTCGTAAATAAAATGCATTCTGACGTGACACGATACAATAATGATATCTCACATATTACCATTTAATTTCATAGGTTTCTTAACAACGTTCTCACTGGAAGTTTCTACAAGGTCCAACACAACGGTAATTCATCAGCGACGACATTTTTCTTTACACCGGCGGAACAGTTTCACACCTCTTGTGCTCTTTTATTTTTTTATCTCAGAATACTTTCAACGTTTTCACGATAAAATACGTAACTTTACTAACGTGTGAAATTATCACTAGCTGGCAGTGCTGTAGGACGGCGAGGTGACTCTGAGGTGGCTATTTTCGTGTCGGCCGCTACAACAAATGTGCCACCCTGTTCCAGACGGCGCAGTCAGGCGGGAGCTTCCACAGTGGGCCACGCGTCGCTGATCCAGAGAGAAGCAGGCGTGATTTTGAAGGCACCCCGAGTCCTAAGGCCAAGGTACGTGTTTTCGTCTTTTTAGAGATGCTTGATCTTTCCTTCTGTTTTACTGGAGTCTCAAGCAAGAAAGAAGAAGACATTTTAGTGATATGTTGTTACCGCAAGATTATTCCAGGAAACTTCAGGCCGGTTATGTGGTCTGTTCAAAATCAGCAATGGCCATCTGTTAATTCTTAAAACAGGCGTAAATATCATATTGTAGGGGACTAGCCAAACTGTATGGCAGTTTCAAAGATATTATTGTCGTTTTGTGGTGAAACCATTGACACGGTGAAATGAGAGAACTGTGGTACAACGTAGGATACCATACCATTTATTGCTATGCTGCGTAACTGTGTATATTCTTATGAATATAGACTCCTCTCAGTCAATCAGCAGAGAGCTTCCTTACTTGCGAAAGACCATCAGCAGAACGTTGGATATAATAACAAATATACTCAACACATTTAGTCAAATGAATAAAGGCGATACGTTTAGATCAAATGAAATAAGGCTCAATTAGTAAGCTCTAAATTAGAGCAAGTGCTCCTCTGGCTATGATTTGTGTTGGCAGCTCTCTATCTCGACGTTAAAGACGAATTAGGTTTGAAGCGAAGTATGACATGAACAAATAATGAAGCACATTCGATGGTGTATTCGGTGTACGAACTGTGAACGAAAACTTGATATCCTAAAACAATGTAAGCCATTACAGCATTCATTTCTCTAACGTGGCAATTCTGGTAAGACCCCAACCGTAAAACCTACCCAAAAATAGTTCTGCAGCCAAAACAATGTTCCTTCAGCAACCATTCCTGGTTTTGAAACCAAGGCTGGTAGCCACCCGCAAAGTAGTGTGGATGTCCCCATCACGGCCGTAAAATTTTTTGTCATAGTGCAGACCGGTGGTAGGCTCTTTAATGCTTAAACTTATACGCTGTCCGGTCTTAGTCTTTCAAGAGTCTCCTCTCTCATTTGTACAACAATCAAACCGGGACTAACTAGGCAGGCATGTCCCTGCTGTAAAAGTACCGTCTAACCCTTGAATTCCCATTTCTATGAAGGCGGTAATTCACGCTGTAGCACCACCTAAAACCCCTGGTGAACGTAAAGTCTACCTTTTAAATTGATGGTAGCGGTCACAAAATAGCAGACTCATTACACGACTACGCTGCTGTCGTGTATCCTATGTTTTAATGTATTTCAGTTGTTGAAATACGTACTTAACGCATCTGAAATTATGAACAGAACTTCCTCTTTGTCAGAGAATTACTTTTTAGTGCTCTTGTTAAATCTCAAATTTAATAGAAGCTCCCATTTTTTCAAGATGAAGCTAGCCCTATAAGCTTCCATACATGTCCATAAATTTAGTTTCTTAGATGGCTCATACGAAGAAACGCACTCAAGAGAAAAATACTAAAACGCAGATCTAACAGTCACTCTATTTGCTGCCAGAGAACTTTAATCAACATGTGAGCCCGCATACAGAAAAAGCTTGTATGACAGTCTCGATGGGAAGAAAAGGAAAGACTAAGAACAAAGTTTTACTCATGCTCTTGGTTAGTAGGCTGTTTTCATGTCTATATGTTTAAAATATAAATGAAAACGGAACACAAATGCCGGCCGAAGTGACCGTGCGGTTCTAGGCGCTGCAGTCTGGAGCCGCGAGACCGCTACGGTCGCAGGTTCGAGTCCTGCTTCGGGCATGGATGTGTGTGATGTCCTTATGTTTGTTAGGTTTAACTAGTTCTAAGTTCTATGGGACTACTGACCTCAGAAGTTGAATCCCATAGTGCTCGGAGCCATTTGAACCATTTTTGAACATAAATAGCAATTACACTTATGTTTTTTTTTATTTACGACGCGTTTAAGAGGTTTGCTCTGTCATAAGGTGGCAATTTTGATGCTTAGGACACGTGCATTGCTCTTGGACAGCCAACGATGTTGAAACACCTCTTGTTCTATAAATCTTCGTTGTGTACTCTCTTTGAGAACGCTGAATTTGAACTTAATAGATTCATTGTTTACAGACATGTCGCTCCATCAACAGCTTAATGACAATTACTTTCAAAATAGTTTACATTTCCCCGACTAGTGTCTACGATAACTTCAAAGCGATGCGGTACGTCTATCTAAGATTTTATTTACGGGTGAAGCATTGTTCCCAAACCGCGGACAAATCAATCTTCATAGCATGCATTTCTGGTCAGCTCAAGTTTCTTGCTGACTAGGAGATATACAAAACAACGAACTTTTTCTGTCAACGTGTGGTGAAGGATTTTACAGAGTCGCGCCATCAGTCAATGTTTTATTGATCGGAGTCTAAATATCCATATTATCTACAATTCCTAATTAATATGTTGCCGCAGTAACTGGAAGACATCCCATTAGGCATAAGGCGTCCACACTACGAAGGATGTCTCACACATTCTGCACAGATAATTACATAACTTCTTAGCAGAACTTCTGGAGGTCGTTAGTACCTGGTCGCCTGTCTGCTTACATTTGGTACAGCAGTGCAGACGTTTGTGGGTACTCTTCTCCTGATGACGGGAAAAGGATTTGCGCCGCCGTTATCTTGTCACTATTTGACCGAGCTCCATATATATTACGTTTTTTAAGTCCTCTTCGAAGGCTCCTTCCAACGTCACAAAAAAAGCATTCATTTCATTTTCAAAAACAAACAGTGTCATGATTCAGCAGCTATAAATGTTAACCGCGTTTCTTGCTTACATGCGTACGTCAGAAAATTCACCACGTTATCCGGTATCAGCTTAACGAAAATCGCACCTCAATGTATTTACTTGTTCTTGGTGTGGTTTGAGTGACCTGTAATAGTTGACTCACCCTGTACACGAACTTTTAACAAATAAAAAAAAAACATATTTCACTATTTTTTAATGTAGAGAAATGCAAGAATTTTCCCATCTCTTATTACGTTTGTACGAAGATTTTCACAGTATCTACGGATTAATCATTCGAGAGTAAGGTAATACGAAAGATTTGTGGGCTTGTCTACAGTACAATGGTATATAAATGAGAACGAAGTACGAAAAAAGACCTGTACCAGCGGATTGGAAACCAACACATTGCCCGCCTATTTGAGCAGAAGAAGCTACAGTGGTATGGTCACATCTTTCGAGGTGACGGATCCTTCCCTAACTGAGTCCTCTATTCTCAACCTGCTGGGAAACGCCAAAGGGGAAGTCCAAGGACGCAATTGGAGGTTCGAGTACTATCAATCCGTAAACATAAGGAGCCGACAACGGTGGGAGCCGAAGCTAGACCGGTAACGATGGGCTACCATCTGCAGAATATATCATCTCCGTTGTGGCTGACTCACTTCCCTTGTTTATTGTGATTATCGTAATGTGTTCCTTTATAACTTTTATGGTGTGCCGTATTTATTTTCCTTCATTAGTGTGGTTTTTCCTTCTCTTTTCTGCTGTAGGCAGTAAAGGCCGTTAACGCAATTTATAATGATAGTCATCTATGCTTTAGTGGTTCCTCTTTTCAAGGGTCGTTTGTGCGTGAGGGAAGTCGCGTGCATACCACAAACATCAATCAGTGGAAGAGGTATAAATGAAACTTGATACTATTGATCGCAGGTGAAATATGGCGTTCTACAGCGAGAAAAGATTTTGACGTCTCTCATCCTTTGAATAGAGCACCCTTGCCAGAACTGCGAAAGCTTCATTCCCCCCCCCCCCCCCACCCCCCCCGCCCCCCCCCCCCCCCCGCAGAAAAAATCATCTTCTTGCACTTTTTTTACATGGATTTACTTTTTTTTAATTTTTAGCTTACATTTAATAATATTATTACTTAAATGAGATATAAAGATGAAAAATATTGCATGCAACAAATTAAATAACAAATTACATAACTTTAGGAACTAAGTGAAGATAAATTAAAATCTATGTCTTATGTTTATGCCAGCTGCTGTACATTGATTTTAGTATACTTAATAATAAAGAATAGAGTTTAGTTTCTCTTCATAAACTATTAATAGTGTGTAAATTATTAACTGTAAAAAAAAGGGAAAGGTCTACAACTGATGGTTGAAAATCTAATCCTTTCCAAGAACGGTGTTTTTATTATTATTATTATACTTTGCCTTTCCTTGCTTTGAGAAAAGCAAACTCATTGATTATGTTATTCAACAATTTAGCAGCTGCGTCGTATTCTGTCGACAAGATAGCTGCATTTAACAGTTGGATTCGCCTATACTCGGCCTTAAGTAACTTTTTTACAATTTTTAATTTTCTGAAACTACGTTGACAAGAAGATTAAGTTTCTGGAATTGTCATAAATATCTTCAGAGCTATTTTGATGTTTGGATAAGCATGTGGTAACTCATACACTGTTGAAGAAATCTTTAATGTATCCAAACTGGAAGCTGTGTCGGTAATCTTCGTCAACTGCTTCTACTGGAATTTTAAAGCCGCTGTTTCCTTAACAAGGTCAGCCGTATCGATATTTCAGCTACATTTTGCACAAAAAGCTGCTGCATATTTTCCAAAATAAGACACAGAGCGTCCATTTAAAACATTCCTGACAGAATGTTAAAGTGAGATGAAGTAGTGTATTGCATGTGACATCTCTTTTCCATTTTACTCATTATTCTGTCAAATACTTTCAAGTACTGTAGCTTAAACAATTTCACTACAGTCCTCAGTTGATAGAAGTCGGTAAAAATCGAAAGCCTTCGTCAAATAGCGTATTTGCTTTAGCACCAGTTCACCAACTTTAAGGCCGTGCAGTACCATAGCGAAATAGTGACAGAAACTCCGTTGTTGCACGTGAGCTAGATGTGTAGGCTGCAGCTGTGTGAAACACGCGCACTATTGGCTCATATCCCATGTGACGCCTGTTCGCAGAAGTCATTTCTTTATTATGCTACTTGGAAGAAATGACACTGTAACAACCGCGTGTCTAAACAGTCTCGGCCTGAAGGAAAGGCTTCCTCTCGGCGGCAGGAGTAGGGCAGGAGAACACACGGACTTCTCCCAGTTAATACTTTGAAATCGTCTACCTCGTTTATTTTCGATCAGTTTTTGTGCCCACTTACTGCCTGCGCCTTTGGTAGGGCCCCATCTGGCGATGGCCACTATACGGCCCAGACTTAGTGCCACGGGTGGAGTGTTATGGGACCATTGCTTTTCACGACATATATAAATGACCTAGTAGATAGTGTCGGAAGTTCCATGCGGCTTTTCGCGGATGATGCTGTAGTATACAGAGAAGTTGCAGCATTAGAGAATTGCAGCGAAATGCAGGAAGATCTGCAGCGGATAGGCACTTGGTGCAGGGAGTGGCAACTGACCCTTAACATAGACAAATGTAATGTATTGCGAATACATAGAAAGAAGGATCCTTTATTGTATGATTATGTGATAGCGGAACAAACAATGGTGGCAGTTACTTCTGTAAAATATCTGGGAGTATGCCTGCGGAACGATTTGAAGTGGAATGATCATATAAAATTAATTGTTGGTAAGGCGGGTACCGGGTTGAGATTCATTGGGAGAGTCCTTAGAAAATGTAGACCATCAACAAAGGAGGTGGCTTACAAAACACTCGTTCGACCTATACTTGAGTATTGTTCATCAGTGTGGGATCCGTACCAGGTCGGTTTGACAGAGGAGATAGAGAAGATCCAAAGAAGAGCGGCGTGTTTCGTCTCAGGGTTATTTGATAAGCGTGATAGCGTTACGGAGATGTTTAGCAAATTCAAGTGGCAGACTCTGCAAGAGAGGCGCTCTGCATCGCGGTGTAGCTTGCTGTCCAGGTTTCGAGAGGGTGCGTTTCTGGATGAGGTATCGAATATATTGCTTCCCCCTACTTATACCTCCCGAGGAGATCACGAGAGTAAAATTAGAGAGATTCGAGCGCGCACGGAGGCTTTTCGGCAGTCGTTCTTCCCGCGAACCATACGCGACTGGAACAGGAAAGGGAGGTAATGACAGTGGCACGTAAAGTGCCCTCCGCCACACACCGTTGGGTGGCTTGCGGAGTATAAATGTAGATGTAGATGTAGTGTGACGTAGTTTCGTTTAAAGTCTTCCTAATATATTATATGTGCATTTATTTATTCGCGCTTTTGATTGCGGCTATAATAGTAAGTTTCTCTTCGGTAACTGGCTCTAGTTCGACAACATTCGTAAATGAAAATTGATTACTATATTCGAGCACATGATACAGTCCTCATATTCTTCCAAATGTTAGAACTCTTCATCTAACTAAAGAACTCAGTGAGAAATCATGAAGGCTCCTACTTGTTCATAACAACTATCACAACGGAAATTGGAATGAGTAAGCACCTGTTTGACAGGAGGCATTACGAAATCATCTGACGTCGTTAAAACGCAGGAAGCCCGCCTGGGAAGGGCGTAGCCTACGTTCTTACCTCAGGGCGAGTCGCCGAGATTCTGGCAACACATTTGAGTGCATCGACGCCACCGACATGCACTCGGAGGTGAGTCTCATTTGCACCTGTCCAAGTCATTAGCTGGAGCAGGACACGACACGTACACTCACTCAGCAGTCGGGACGCATCTGTGCGTTACATAACCAAAAGTATTCAAATAGCTTCCTGAATCCGCCGTCGAAATGTGGTCGTGACTCCATATCCTCTATATTCGTTTGGTGCAGGACTGGGTGTTCCGAACAAGTGTGTATAGGACACAAGGTATAATCATAAAATTATAATTATCACACATTAAAAATCAACCTGCTACCACGAAACGTGGTGATTATATTCGTCTTTCACTTCATATCCACCCTTCAATGGGACACACTTTTCCCAACGCTGGATAACTTGACGGAGACTTTGGATGTAGAAGTTTGGATTCTAGCTATCAAGAAAACTTTACATCTCGAAAACACACCGTTGATATTTTGCAAATGCTTGCCTTAGGAGACTACGAAGACGTGGGAGGGGGGGAAGGGTGGGAGGGGGAAGGGGTAGGACTGAGACAAAATTTGATACATAAAGAAGCAGCATGGGTGACCTTTCGCTTGCAGTGGAGGAAATACACCCCCTTGGACAGCGTCCAGTAACCTCATCAGGAGATTTCGGTGTATGTTCCTGTGACAGTTCGCCCCTATGAACACTCTCTGCCAGCACTACACCATAGCAGAACCATAAAACACTCGGAATCACATTTTCTGATGATGTGTCTATCAGCAGGGGTGAAACCACGTATTTCCACTGCTTATTTTGCTGCTTTATTTCGGAGTCATTTGTCCATTGTGACCAGCTGACTAAGTTATCTATGTTGGCCTGAAACAACTTCCACATTCCTGCTGCTGCCTCGATTCGATGGAGCGTCTGAATGGCTCCAAGCGGTCGTGGAATCCAGCAGGTGGCGGCGTTTGTTACTGAAGTGGGCCTAGGGTAAAGGGCTCTTCTGTGTTGGACTTGGTTGGGGTAAGGGTGCAGCTCATACGATTGTAGTGTCGCTGTGCGATGGCCACGGCCCCTTCAATACATGGTGAGGATGGCGCACGGTGTGCGGCCGCTAGCTGACGACCAGTGGGCTGTGACGTCTGCGGCCAGTAAGGCTGGCACCAGGAGCTCGCTCAGCAGCGGGCTCCTCAGTTAGACGCGGCACCGCCGATGTGGAACACTGCCGGAATACATGCAGGGTACGCCAGCCTCCAGCGTTGGATCTCGTTTCTGCGAGTGGTGCCAGGGAGCTCGCACCAGCACAAAAGGGTGAGCAGTTGTACCATCCCAGTCTCAATCTTCTGCCCGTCAGTGCAAGAATCTGGCTGCTAATGGAGTAGGCCTGGAGGCATCCCCCCCCCCCCCCCCAATGGAGTGGCACCAAGTCCAGGAAGGAGATGGTGCAGTGGTGGAGGCCCGAACTTGCAGTGTCTGCTTGCTGTCCCATATCGCTCCAGTGCCATGTACCCCCCTCTTCATGGTAGGTGCTGCCAAACGGTTGATCCTTCTGCTAAAACTGATGGTCATTTATACGTGCTAGCAGTCCACTTGTTGTGCAGGCGTGCTGCTTCCAGCCACGTTCGGAACAGCAAATCCGTGACCCAGGAAAGCAGAAACTGCTTGGTCAGACCTGCAATAGGCCTGTGTTACTGCTGCATAGGCACGACTACGGCGCTTAGCGTAGTCAGCCTTGAAACGTATAAAAATGCCTGTTGCTGCAGCCATACCTTAGCACCTGCTCGCTGACTATGGCAACTTCGTCTGCTGCAGCTGAGTTGATAGTTTCCGCAGGGGACGCTACATTATGTTCTAAATATCGTGCAATATGTCGAAAACTTGTCCATGACCAAATGACCAATTTTCACTTTTTCTACTATCATCATACGCCAGTCTTCGAGTTCAAGGGCCTCCGTTATCTTGCGTTTGCCAATTCTTTACAGAGACATGGTCTGTCATTTCATTCGTCACAAGTTAGTCTTATTTGTCCACACTGGAAGCGCCTCTGCCACCTAACTACTATTTCATGTGATGATGCGTTGTTGCTGTACACTTACACCAACTCAGTATAGATTATAATCACCTGACATTGTCTGCGTTGTAGGAGGCGATCTTTAAATATAATTTGTTGTCTGCTTCAGAAAAAATTTTTGATGTGCCAAAATCACAAAGAAGAATACATCGATTACTTGTTTCGACCAATTAAATGACCATCTTCAGATCACATGATAGAAGGCAGTGTCTACATCGACTACTGAAGCAAGACGCTTTGTCACAGTCATGTTTACAACACTACACTCAAAAATTGTAGCTACAATATGTGTATACATATTAGATACGCTATGCACCATTTCATTGCGCATTATAACAAATACATCATTGTGATGTAGACATCTGCCTGTTTCTGTCAGTTGAATAGCTTCATCCGATACTGTCAACAGACAACATTGTTCCTTAAGTTGTCTCATAATATCACAATGATATATCTATTATACTTCAGAATGATATGGTGAGTAGCATATCTAATATATATTGCAGCTACAGTTTGGTTTTGTAGACATGATTATGACAAAGCGTTTTGCTTCAGCAGTAGATGTAGACAAAGTCTTCTGTTATGTGATCTGAAGATAGTCGTTTAATAAGTCGAAACTAGTAACCGATTTTGGCAAATAAAAAGTTTTTCTAAAACACTTTCAGCGTAGACTGTTGCAGCATTGTTCCCTTCAACCGCATGAAACGAATTATGGTATGATACTCTACCATTACACTGCGCCATTTTGTTTTTGGCTCCACTATCGGCTTACTAGCTCCTTGCTTCATTGTGTACCAGGACTACGAGCATTTATCTGCAAAAGATAATAATTTCGAAAATTTCTTTGCTGAGATGGTAATTAAAACTTTTGACTATTCCTTTAATATAATGGCAGCACGCTGGTTGCTGTTCTCCGGCATTGCATTTGCAGTATTGCCCATCTATCCTGTTTTAGAACTAGCGACAGTCAATGGCGACCTCTGTCCTCAACACGTCGTTGCACATGACAGTTCTCTGTGGGTGCAGTGGATTTCTCCGAACCGAAGTACCTCGATGTCAGAATCCATTCTGTTCCAAGCTCAGAGGTGAAGGGTCCCATATGTCGAATGCTACCGATCTACTCGCTATCGGTTGTGCCGATACAGCCACAGCGCATAGAATTAAGTAGCTTGACCTTTTCCGTGGCGAAGAACTGGTGGGCATGTGCTGGTCCCCCCCCCCCCCCCCTGGGTCTTTACCACACCTATCACAACACCAGTCGCACTGCTGTTTTCCCTGTGTCTGCTTGTTCACTCCCTACCTCATCTCGCCTTTCCATCGGGTTTGCTTCAGATTTGTTAGTTTTAAAGTTGTTTCTGATGCCACAGTGCGAAACTAGACCTTGTTTACGTACAGATAGGGCCAAAGGTGTCCAACAGTACTCAGCAATACAGTCATGCTATAGTCGTAGTGGGTTATTACTTCTGCGTATTCTTAGTGTCTGCTGAAATGGATAGTCATCGAGGAAATACACATTTTATCATAGAGTATGCTCATATGGAAAAGTGCTGTTAAATAATGTGGTTCATTTCTGTCTAGAAGAAAAACAAAAAGTTCTCTTTCGTTTTAAAAAACGTAAAAATAGGACATCTCTGTTCGAAAGGTAGGACATTGTAATATGGCGTGCACACTTTCTAATAACAATTAGAGAAAACGAGAAAGGTGCAAAGAAACCTGTAACTTCCATCTGAACCCCAAGTCCAGTTATTCGATCGTAAAACAATAATTTCTCCATAATTTCGGACACTTCTCTCTAGAAGAATGTATTAATATTACATTACACATTCGTTTCAGTTATTAGACGGTAACATAAAATTTCATTTTATTTTATTCTTTCCTATGCATTCCTCTTGAATATATTAAAACCGAAATTACCATTATCTCCTACACACACAGTTGCATTGTGCGAGTGTAAAATAAGTTTTATTTTCCTGTTGTTCATTTCGATTGGTTTCCTGAAGATGTAAGTTAACAGAATGTACGTGTGTTTTATTTGTTGCACTTGTACAAAGTACAGTTCAGGAACCATGTTAACATTTCGTCTGTGCGCAGTTATATCGCTCGTGCGTCATTCGAACAGCCAGTAGCAGAACATGTCAACAGTTTGCAACGCCCTCAGATTAAACGGCAATTGTAAAGTGAACAGGTTAGAATAAATGAGCGAATAAATTCAGTAATAGATGTGGCTTTGTTTCCTGAAACCAGGCAGCACAGATTTAAAAAACATACAGTCAGCGTCATAAGCTGATGACTCCCGGTGTCTTTTCATGTCATTAACGTTTTCTTTAATTTCCAGCTTCGGTTTCTATCGGCGGCATACACAAAAGAAAACACAAGGCAGTTTCGCACTCCCCATAGCAGGTCATAGCAGGCGGCAGTAGCCGGCGTCTGGAGCTTAGCTGCCAAACTCGACGCAGAGAATCTCCAATATATCTCACATATTTTCTCGAGAATGGAAAAAGACATGACCCTCCTTCCATTGTTAAAAAAAATTTCGATGTGTTGTCTACATTTCGTACACAGCAACCTAAGTCCTAAAACCCGCCGACCGTAAACTGACCAGTGGCTACATTTTTCATTGATAACTTTTCAAAATACACGAGGTGTTGTACTTTACTTGGAAGTGTCACGATAACTACGGGCCGTACCAAAAAGAAAACAAGTTCGTTATCAAGCTGCAACGTGTGAGCCGGCCGGGGTGGCCGAGCGGTTCTAGGCGCTACAGTCTGGAACCGCGCGACCGCTACGGTCGCAGGTTCGAATCCTGCCTTGGGCATGGATGTGCGTGATGTCCTTAGGTTAGTTAGGTTTAAGTAGTTCTAAGTTCTAGTGAACCGCTGACCTCAGAAGTTAAGTCCCGTTAGTGCTCAGAGCTATCTGAACCATTTTGCAACATGTGGCTATAAGATGTGGAAAAATAATATCTTTTTACCGAATAGTTTCCTCAAAATCGAATGAGAAAGACCTCGTAGCAGAGAACCCGCGTCAATCCCAAAATAGTGTTTTTTTTTAAAGAGAAAACTAGAAATTTGACTGAGAAACTAACTACAGAAACGGATGTAGCATTACTTCAACGATCTAAAACAATTTTTAACGGCAAATCGGATTACATGAAATTTCACTCCCCATGTACCGTGCGATATGTTTTGCGTGGAGCGTCCAGCATCTCAGTGGTTGTGGGTGCCCAGATGAAGGGGGAAGACTGATGCACCTCGTGCAGCCAGATGGCCGCTTTATTTACTTCTAGGCTCTATGGATACAGCACAGTTTGCCCCTTCTGTGCACGACTGTCACGCCAACAACCAGTAAAATGACCTTCCACGTCAAATCATATCGTTTGCTGTAGCGATAGAAGCATTCTCTTACAAGAATAGCACATGCTACAGATTAATTTGCTCGTGAATGAATATAAATGGCCTTGAACATAGCATCCATAGCTATTTAAATCCGATCACGGACGAACAGTTGTACGCAGGGATCTATTGACGTTTTTGATGAGTGGAGAGGAATTGTTTTCAATACATACTTTTTTTGACATTCATCAGTATTCTGACTGATTTGATGCGGCCCTCCATGACTTTCTCCGCCACGACCAACCTCTTGGTATCAGAGCGGCACCTGTACCCAGTATCCTCCATTATTCGTTGTATAAATTCCAATCCGTCTTCCCCTGCATTTTTTGCCTTCTGTTGTGCCTTTTGTACCACTGAATCCATTCCATAATGTCTTAACACATATCCTATCGTCCTCTGCTTTCTTATACTCAGTGTTTTCCACATATTCCTTTCCTCTCCGATTCTGCAGAGAACCTCCACGTTTATTACCTCATCAGTCTGCTTCATTTTCAGTATCCTTCTGTAACATCACATGTTAAGTGCTCCTATTCGTTTCTTATCCCGTTTTCCAACAGTCTATGGCTCATTTACACACAATGCTATGCTCAAGACGTACATTCTCAGAATTTTTTGTTCAAATTAAGACCTATGTGAAAATAGTAGACTTCTTTCTTCTGTTCTGGTCTGTTTCTTGTGTCCCGGTTTCCTTGTCTGTCATGCGTTATTTTGCTTCTGAGACTGCAGAATTCCTTCACTTCATCTACTGTGCAGTTCCCAATTATTATGTTATAGTTATCGCTAATCTCAGTTTTGCTACTCCTACTTATTTTTGTCTTTGTTTGGTTTACTCTCAATCCACAATCTGTGCTCATTTCTGGCCAGAAATCCTTATCTTCTTTCCATTTCTCGTCACTGACTCCTTTTATATCTAGATTGAGCCTTCTCATTTCTCTTTTCAAGTTTCTCCTTTTCACACCTCGTTCAGACCTCTGACATTCCACCCTCCAACTCGAAGAATCTTATTGTTTCACTGGTTTTTCAATCTTCGTCTCACAATCACGTCCCCATTGGCAGTCCTCCCCTGGTGATCAGAATGGGGGACTAACGCAGAAACTTTTGTCAATGGAAAGACCATCATTATACGTTTCCAGTTACAAGGCTTCTTTCCTTTGGATACACATTGTGTTCCTTTAATGCAGTGGTTTCCATTTCCCTTACATCGTCATGCCACTGATCATTGCTGATACTTTGGCCTTATAGGTTGAGCTTCCCACTCCATCTGGAGGCTTTCTATTATAATCCCCAGACTGTATATTCCATGATAAGTCAACAAACGTGTCACTTTCTGCAGTATACATTTCGTTGTAATGAGTGTAAAAGTAATATTAGAGGAATGCGAGCTAGTCCCAGAGACATTCCAGCAGAAAATAGTGCTGTGTAACAACAGCATACGCAGTTGTGATAGGTGGCAGTCTATTGCTGGACCATAGCATCTTATGTGCTAATCATAATTGGAGCTTAAATCATTACTATCTGAACTTTATTCCCATCACATAATACAATAGTTAACGATTACAGTGATGAATTTCAGTGATTGCCAGAAGAAGCTGTCTACCTCTGTATTAATTCCTTCTGTACTGGTTGGGGTTTTGCATGTAATTTTCTCTGTAGGTCAGCTGGGTGCGTGACGAGCCAAGCTGGACAGGCCAGGCAGTAACCCAATGTTAGGAACAACAGAAGCAGGTACGGAGTGCCGACCCCACTATTCTCAGAGCTGGCGGCGGCACAGACAGAGAGATGTCTTACTCTGTGGCAACGGCCAGACACCTTCCTGTCATTTTCGCATAATACTTGGTGGCCACTGCGGCGTGGGTCCAAGCTTCCTTTCACAGAAATAGTTAACATAGTGTGACGAACTCCTGCACTCGGGAGAGAGCTGCATTTGTACAAGCGGAGGTATCCGGACAAAACAAACTAGAAACGAACATTCTTTTGCTTCGAGAACTCGTCTTCCGGGAACAGTATGCTATGAGCAGTCAGTAACAGATAAACATCTTAGAGTTTCTTGAGAAGTAGCTAGCCTGCTTTGTGAAAAGAAATTATTTTCTCTTTCTAGAGCACTGGGCCACCTCTCTGTTGCCACGTTACATGAAGTGGATGACCTCTGGCCTAAAAAAGTTGTAAGAGGCCTTCTCATTGGCTAAATTAAACAAATAGTGGAGTAGGGGAAGTCGAGAAGCCAATTTTCAGGAAGTACGTATGCGGAATTGATCGCATTGGCTAAAATATCGAACTGGGCGAAGATTGGGGGAGGAAGAATTGTTTAAGAGCTACAAGCCTGGGTGTGTGACAACTGGTTAATGTTACTAAACTTTGACTTGCCAACATATATGTCATTGGCCAGCACTTCGCAGAATCGTTTCCACTGGCTGACGAGAATTGAGTGGACTGGTACAGGAAGGAATAAGCTCTGTTTCGATAGGTAGAACAAGTTGAGACATCTTGGCGTTGGCAAGAATACAAGTGAGTTTATGGGCATGTTGTTAGAACTAACCATATTTCGGAATCAAATACTTTCACGGGTATTTGCTGGCACATTAAGAACCAAGTGGAAACGTTAATTACATGTGTAGTTCTTTCACTCTGCTGGTGGACACTGGCAATCACCGTACCATCACCGCTGATTCACCTCTCCATAAATCGTGTATAGATCATAATCTTGTCCCATTCACCTGAATTATCCAATCTTTGCCAAGGTACTCAAGTGTTAAATTTGTATTGATCCATGTCAACAATCGATATTTTAGTTATTCTCGGCATTTATTGTGATCGAACTGATATTGTAATGAATTATTATTAATGTACGTCAAAAAGTAACGTTATAATAAACGAGGATCACTGAGGACCACTGTTTCATTTCTTATTTAAATAAACACACTGTTTGTCATCTTTTGTGAGGTACGGCACACAAGTCTCATATTTGCTAGGTCTACCTCTGCTCTGTTAGTTATCCTTTGCGTGACACCTTTTTCATTACATGCATTTGAGCCCATGGAGAGCGATCTGATTATCGCATGTTTCCCAACCTGGGGGTAATTATCCCCCGAGGGGTAAAATGAAATTTACTAGGGCGTACAAAAATGGTTCTGTAGTGTTTGGGTCTCGAAACCGAACTATTTTCAAATGATCATTATTATTATCATCACTGTTTGGTAAAGGTGTAATACTGGTCACATAAGTTACCAATCATTACATTTTTTTATTTCAAATACTAGCATTAACGGGTGAGAAAATCTGGTGGAGGTTACAGTTCGTGATGCGAATGCATGAACATCATATTCCTTGTTCCTCACATAGTCCACCTACTGCACATATACTTTGCATCAACCATATGCGGCAGTAAAATTGATACATAAACTATGTGATCAGAAGTGTCCAGGCATTTGGCTGAAAATGACTTACAAGTTCGTGGCGCCCTACATCGGTAATGCTGGAATTCAATATGGTGTTGGCCCACCCGTAGCCTTGATGACACCTTCCACTCCCGCAGGCATACGTTCAATCAGGTGCTGGAAGGTTTCTTGGGGAATGGCAGCCCGTTCTTCACGGAGAGCTGCACTGAGGAGAGGTATCGATGTCGATCAGTGAGGCCTGGCACGATGTCGGCGTTCCAAAACATCCCAAAGGTGTTCTGTAGGATTCAGGTCAGGACTCTGTGCAGGCCAGTCCATTATAGGGATGTTATTTTCGTGTAACTACACCGCCACAGGCCGTGCATTATGAACAGGTGCTCGATCGATGCAATCGCCATCCCCGAATTGATCTTCAACAGTGGGAAGCAAGAACGTGCTTAAAACATCAATGTAGGCCTTTGCTGTGATAGTGGCACGCAAAACAACAAGGGGTGCAAGCCCCCTCCATGAAAAGCACGATTACACCATAACACCACCGCCTCCGAATGTTACTGTTGGCACTACACATGCTGGCAGATGTTCACCGGGGATTCGCCATCCCATACCCCGTCATCGGATCGCCACATTGTGCACCGTGATTCGTGACTCCACACAACGTTTTTCTACTGTTCAATCGTCCAATGTTTACGCTCCTTACACCAAGCGAGGCGTCGTTGGCATTTACCAGTGTGGTGTGTGGCTTATGAGCAGCTGCTCGCCCGTGATATCCAAGTTTTCTCACCTCCCGCCTAACTGTCATAGTACTTGCAGTGGATCCTGATGCAGTTTGGAATTCCTGTGTGATGGTCTGGATAGAACTCTGCCTATTACACATTACGACCCTCTTCAACTGTCGGCGGTCTCTGTCAGCCAAAAGACGACGTTGGCCTGTACGCTTTTGTGCTGTGAGTGTTTCCCTTCACGTTTCCACTTCACTATTTCATCGGAAGCAGTGGACTTAGGGATATTTAGGAGTGTGGAAATCTCGCGTACAGACGTATGACACAAGTAACACCCAATCACCTGACCACGTTCGAAGTCCGTGAGTTCCGCGGAGCGCCCCATTCTGCTCTCTCACGATGTCTAATGACTACTGAGGTCGCCGATATGGAATACCTGGCAGTAGGTGGCATCACAATGCACCTAATATGAAAAAGTATGTTTTTGGGTGTGCCCGGATACTTTTGACCATATAGTGTATATCCTTAAACGGCTCACGAAAATGCCTCTCCGAGTTGTGTGTAGCTCTCACAATGGACCAGAAACTACTTCATTACTCATTTCGCTAAAAGTATCGTTCTAATTGAGATCACAACACAGCTGTAATTATGTAACGGTTGCTGTGCGGCAGTGGTCAGACGCAAAGCATTGTCAGCATAAAGTCTTCCAATTTCTACCGTTTCAGGGGTAAGGAGTCCAGGAATCTAGTGGTACACAAGCAGTAGGTATAGTGTGTACACCCATTGGCTTCGTTGATTTTAAAATCGGTTTGCAGGGTATGAGTGGAGCAAATGTCACTCGGGAGAGGAGTAGTGCAGAGGAACCATGTTCTGTAATAAGTATCTACCAACACTGCGAATAATTAGGTTTCTTTTCTGGGGAGAAGTTGTAGGTAGCACTCGCGATGCACTGAGAATTACTTCATCTTTCTATAAATATAAATAAAATGTTGTTAGAATTAATCGGTACCAGTTGTCTCATTGACTCAATATTTCGGGGTTTAATAAGACACATAAGAGAACTACCTTTCATCATTTAAAAAAATACAAGCGTTCAAAGAAAATTCTTTTCCATTCTAAAGCTTAGTTAGGCGCTAATGCTGTTGATGGTGGGAGAAGGAGGATGGGTAGTAGTCAATATCTGATTGCACTTAGGGGTAATACACTGAGAAAGGTTGGGAACCACTGGACTATCGGCTAGTCCATCAGATGCTGATCATTCTAATATCGACAGGGGTATGTCTAATGCTCAGCCGTACTGGCACAATAGGTTAGTGGTAGGGAGGGGATGGGAGGTTATTAACTATCCTTCTTATGGTGGATTTATGGTACAATAGATGCAGCTGCAAATAGACGAAACACCCTTGCAACTCACTGAATTTACTAACACGTAAAAAAATAGAGCCTCAACTCTTTCTCAAAAACTGGGACAACGTTGTAAATTAAGTTTCCAAATTTCACTGTAGACACTGTGCAGGCTGACAGATGCTGACGTCCACCTAACAACACACTTCCATGTGAACATCTATTAATACGGTCCATTTACCGCAACGCATCACTGAACAAAGTGCCTGTCCACTGTTCTTGAACCATGTAACGTCATTCCATGCAACATATGTTGCAATGCCTAAGATTTATAAATATAATATTTCCCTTGCGCCACTGTCTCTTGCGTTGACAAATTATTATCGATCTTCCAGAAGTTCGTTTTGTTCTGGTTTGGACTTGGGTACTTCTGTGCTATGAACATTCCATCTTGTTTCTTCTTAAACAGAAAATCAGAAACAACTTTCAGGTATGTTGTTGATGACTCAGACATCCCCTGTCAATGAGTGACTAATCATCTGATGACACTGAAACTCTACGACTTCTTCATAATGTACATTTCTAGTTCCCTGAGCTGTTTTGTTGCGACTGCACGCTCTGATCATGTGATACATGAAGCATATGTCGTCCTTTGCGTACAGCAACCTAGCTGTAACATCGGGGGAGATGCCTCTGGAATAACACACCACACTCTTACTCTAGAGAATCACTAATTTCCGTGCAGTCGTCCTAATTTAGGTCCTTAGTGGCTTTCCTTACTGGCTTCAGATGAATGGCCGACGGCTCCTTTTACAAGCGTAGTCGAGCTCTTCCCTCCTCCCTTCCACAATCATTAGTCATTCAGCTAATAGTCTGCTTGTGATTACCTAGATACTCACGCAACGTTGAATTTTTAACCTTCTGTCCTTCCTCTCACGTGCTGCCAAGCTACATTCGGTCTCATAGTGAATCTGTATTTCGAAACAGTTTGAGAACAAATAAGTAATGGTTTAGCTAAACAAATCCTACGCAGTGATATCGTAAGTAGTCTACATCTTGCAGTTTATCACAACATGAATTGAATGTATACTGGTAACTCTGAGTAATATTTCACAACGAAATGTATCATCTATCTGTATACTTACATCTCAGGCAATATTTGAAGTAATATTTTTTGTGTCGTTATGAATTCTGTGGAAATAACCCGGTGTATTTCTGCACTCAAACTACTTATATGGAATATACGCTTGGATACACGCTGGGTGGGTGTACGTAAGTGTGTTGCCTCCTATTTCTGTGAGACATTCTGAATGCTCGCCTGTAGTCAATTTGATACCGACATGCTACTGGTTTTTCTTCACTCATCTATGAGAATATGGAGTTAGTTCCTATACGATCCCAAATCCTTACTTCAGTATTTTATCATAATTCATACATTTGGTTAAATTTTAATGTGTGTCCCCGTGTGTACTTTCCTCTTTTAACCTAAGCTAAAGTGGTTTATTTGCTCATGTTTATGGTAGTATTTGAACAGTTACATGTGAATCGATTTTCTATATGTCAACATGCTGATTATTATCAATAAATGATCTGAAGAACAGTAATAGCTATCGTTACATACTGTTTTATCTGTACAATATCTTTGTTTCTTTCTCACTCTCTCTTAAAACCTGCACCGATGCGCTTTACATCATAGCCTACTTAAAATTTACGAATATTTATTACTTGATAGTCGACCCTATATCGTCAATCAGCTGAAAAGCAATTTTGCGGAATACTACTTGTAACATTGTTCAGTGTCAAAATTCAGAGGCAGATAAAATGTTCTTAAATGATATTTCCTTCGTTGTTTGTGTATTTCCTTTCATCTTTACCCAGATACACTCAGGATCTACTAGCGTCTGCACGAAATCCTGTCTACTCAGTAAATTTCAAACTTTCTCGCTGGATACTGTCGTTGAACCCTTTGTGATAAAGAATTACCTATTTTGTTCGTATGCTGTTCCAGAAATCTACAGATGACGAATAAATAATGAAAGAAATTCTTTCATTCTGATTGTTTAGCTTCTCCAAACGTACACCATGACGAAATAGTTCACGGACGGATGTCAATGTCCTTCAGGCATCATGTTGCCATCGTCTGGTGCACTGATGATCCAGACATCCGGCTTTTCGACCGTGAAATATTTCGTTAATGTTTCATTACGTACTCTTTATTTGTAGATTTCTATAGTAGCCTAGGAACACAATGGGAATTTCTGTGTCGAGCAGGATTCAGACCTCAGTCGGTCCTAACGCTTATCTCTTCTTTTCTCTCTGACAGTGATTTGTATATTTGAAAAGTGCCAAGTTTCACTTGTTTCGGAGTTTCCATTAGGCGATATAGCTCCTTATAATAAGCTTGATAACTCAGCTCGAAGGTCGATAGTACCATGCCTAGTCACGCAGTGCAGTTTTAAAACCACCCTTCGGGTTGAGGACGGCCTTACATACAATGAATGTCAAGTGGTTTAGAAAATCTAGCGGCTCTTCCATCAGACACATCGAAGAAACCTTGAGAACAGGATTTCAAAATGTTTACCCGTTGTATTGAAACGCGGTAATTCCTAAACTGCAACTTCAAAATTTCTGTAAAATACAATTTTGCTAAATATAAAGTTTATTTAGGTCAATGCTAACATAAGTTGTTTAACGCCTATATCAGTTTCAGAGGACTAGTCATTATCAATAGCCCACAATGACTAGTCAGTTGAAACCGGTATTTTCATTAAACAATTTGTGTGAACATTGATTCAAATAAACTTTATAGCTAAAAATACTACAGAAGAATGCTGAAGATCAGATGGATAGATCGCGTAATTAATGACGAGGTACTGAAGAAAAGAAATTTTTGGCACAAATTGACTGAAAGAAGGGATCGATTGAGTTGATAGGACACATTCTGAGACTTCAAGCGGTCACCTGTTTAATATTGGAGAAAAGTGTGGGGGGTAAACATCGTACACGGAGACCAAGAGATGAATACAGTAAGCAGATTCAGAAGGATGTAGTTTGCAGTAGTTATTCGGAGATGAAGAGGCTTGCACAGGATAGCACAGCATGGAGAGCTGCATCAAACCAGTCTTTAGACTGAAGACAACAACAACAACAGTTAAAAATAATCTTCTTAGTGATGATCGTTGCCAGTAGCATGACATATATGACCATAATTACTATTGACTGCGCTGTGGATACTTACAAAAACATTATTACATAAAAACGTACCGTTTTACCATCTTTTTTACTAGTCTAGTTAATTACGTTTCGGATTATTAGCAAACTGTCTAACACTACTGACAAAGATTCTGTTGTGCATCGTAGTATAAACAAACCAAAGAATTTACAAAGAAATTAACTGCTAGTATTAAACATACAACTTAATTATTCATAACAGGGTAACACTGAAATACATTACGATCCAATTCATTTATAGGGGGCACAACTTAACAAAAGTTGACTGGGCGGTATCAAGAATGGTGAGTAACTAAAGCCTGTTTGTTCATATAGTGACTGTTCAGGATGGTCGTTGGAGCGTCCATCTGTGCAGTATTTCGAGATCTACTACATTACTGCGAATGGTTTTACGATAATGCTGTGTAAAGGTGTGGTCTTCTTTCTGCAGCTTCTATTTTACATGCTACTTGCTAACAAGGAGAGGACACCTACTCGTCGACGACGAATTCGTCCAAATTCTTGGTACATGTAGGGCGTGGGGAGACATGAAAGTGCCCCAAGTGGCAACATCAGATGGCGAAACGCTTAGAAAAGAAAAGGAATTTTGATACGGATCTATCAGCATGTGCACCTTATCAATTGTCGCAGTGACACTGTGTTTAAGAAGCGGTGTTTGGCTCAGCGGTAAAAGATCGGATTCGTATTTGAAAGGGTCGCGGCTTCGACTACGCCCAGTGACAAATACCTTTGTGCTCCTTGGAAAATACACGACGAACTGTTCCAAGATGAAGACGGATTGTCAACGTACATTATCAAAGTAATTCCCCCCAAATGTACGGTACTAGTGCAACCCTGCGATGTATATTTTTATCGTCAGGTAAAAAGCGTAATAAAAAATGTCAAGACTGCACATACCTCATCGAAAAGAAGAAATCACTTCCCGAGAAGCTTGTATCAAACTACATTGCATTATACATCACCAGCTATCCTCGCACGTATTCAGCGACATGCTGCGTTACGCGTGGTTCGCTGCTGGTCTGTGCGATGAAAGAAGCTATTTTCAGAATGTCAATCAAGTTTGTCTTTCTATGGAGACATTAAAAAAAAGCATGTCACTGCAAAAAGGCGGCGTTCATGACGTGCGCAAGATGCGGTCAAAATTATTGCATCCCCTGTTTCTTTGATGAATATCAGCCCGGTACATGTAATTGATCAATTGCAAAAGAATGGAAGTATCGATTTACAAAGACGACGCTCCCGTGTACGCGTTAACTACAATCCCTTTTCGAATGTTTGCAGTCCCGCATTTCATCCTATGTCTACGCTTTTTGTGCTTATATAAATTAATAAAATAACCTGTAGCATGTTGTGGTTAATTGTGATGTCAGTAGTGTACGCGTTGCCAAGAAGCACAAAAAAATTTTGCCACTGGGCGGAGTCGAACCTGCGACCCTTTTAATCTGAGTCCGATCTATTACCACCGTGCCAGACACCGCTTCCTACACCCAGTTTCACAGGGATTATTGATAACGTACACATGATAATAGATTCGTATCAAAATTCCTTTTATTTCCTAAACGCTTGGCCATCTGGAGTTTCCACTTGGGGCACTTTCTTGTCTTTCCACGCTCAATTGGTCGAATTGGCAGATGACGAGTAGGCGTCCTCTCCTAGTAAGTCTGGTGCACACTGACCTACCCGATTTTCCTATATGGTATGAATCATGCTGTCGCAACTGACCTTATAGATTCCCCTTTCGTTCACAGAAGACGGTCTGTCTTCGTGATGGCCGGTTCAGTCTCCATCACTGATTTTGAACAAGAACCACACATCATCAAAAGAACAGCTGTAAACAATGGTTACTAGCCGACTATCGTTGACGGTATTCTTAACAAAAAACAAAAAAAAATCAAGCCAAACCGTTAGTGTACCTACCAACAGTGGACAAAATGACGGCCAGAAAAAGCTGTGTGTTACCATTTTTTATAGATTTTATACCAAAATAATAAATGTTTTGAATGATAAGAAATATTCAGTGTCCCTCTACACCACACGAAAACAACAGCAAAATATCTGTGTGACTAAAAAACACATGCACTCCACAGTGAACAACAGAGTTCATAAAACCAGTTGGAGAGAGAATGAATCACACTACATAAGGAGAATGGGTAGGTCGGTGTCAACCAAACTTAGTGAACGGCAGAGAAGCTGGGAGCCGCAGACAACAGGCTCAACCATTGTACACCATTGCCTTGAAACCAGTAACAACTACACATTAGATGTAGAAATTCTGAAATCTGGACACAATGGACGTATCCGTCTCTGTTTGAAATAGTGGTGGTCAAGAGTCATCACACGAATTGCCCTGAACAGCTACTGAATGAACAAACACACTTAAGGTACTATCCAATCGTTGATACTGCCCAACTCACTTTTGTTAAGCTGTGCGCCCTATAAATGAATTGGGCAGAATTTATTTCAGTGTACTATGGTTGTGAATATGTTATTTTGATATTTAGTTCTAGAAATCAATTTCTTTAATTATTGTAAATTTTTGTTTTGTTTATATTCGTGCCATGATACACTATAATATCTTTGCCAAAAAAGCTTGACAGCGGGCTAATAATCAGAAACTTAAGCCACAAAAATAAATAATTGGTTAACCAAGTAGAAAAAGTGCGTTTTTCCCTACAAAATGTACTTCTCCGACTGCTATAACTCGTCACTGAACTTAAAACGATTTATAGACTCAAATTTCTTTAGATACGGGAGTAGGTACAAGGCAGATGATACTACATCTGGTGGATGTTTCAACTATTCGTACTTCTAATTCCTCAATATCATCACTGCTAAAGGGGCTTTGTGAACCTGTGTGTTGTTCTCATGGGGAGCGATTCTCTTTCTTAAAATTCAGGTCTAATCATCCGTATTTTTTTCATTTATTGATCCAGAAGGTTTTCTTTTTACCATTTGCAATGTCATCAATGGATGAATCCCCTTCGCACCATAAGGAACCCCTTCCTTAAACATTTTGGCACATTAAATCGAGTTCGCCTTTATGGTGCCAGCTTATAGCTACTGATCTGATGGATTTTTCTGGCGTCCAGTTGTGGAACCACATCTACGACGAATCTCAGCACTAACGGAAGAAATACATTCAACATATTTTCTGTGCAACGTGGTACTTCGCGGCGTTATGAACGAGAATTTTTACAGAATTAGTGAGAAATTACATCACACTTAAATGACAGCAGAGGTCGTAAACAGGAAGCCGCCGAAAGAACACGGAAACTGCGTTTACTTGTCAGAAAGAACTGATCAGAGCTACTTTAGAAACTGGTTCCCTATACGAATAACATTTACAAACTTCCCTTGCTTGTTGAAGTTATACTGCTCTAAGTTTCGTTTTTCTTTGTACTCAGCTGCGTATCTTTACACTCGTATCACATTAATCTCCTACATTGAATGGCTTTTCTCTTAACGTTACTCTATTTCTTCTTCTCATTCTTATTATCTTACTCGTCCAGGTGCTCCCTGGAAAGGTTCGCTGCCTTACAAGATGCGGTCATCTTTACTATCGCACTCAGTCCACCCTATTAGCGTGCTTGCAATATTATTATCGCCAGATGTTGGAAGAAAGTGATTGTTTACATGTTCTTAACAAAGTAGATACGATTCTCCTTTCCTGCGACGGGGAAGTATCTGAGGCTGCAGTGCCCTAGTGCCTTTTACAGCGATAGCTTTCGTTCTAGGATGCCGAGGACGTGGAGGTCCCTCGCCAGCTAAGCCCGGACGAGCAGTTCGAACTAGACTTGATGTTGGCCATTGAACGATCACTTGAGGAAAACTTCACACCTCTGGTAAGCGACACAACATTTGTATTTAATGCTGATAAAAATCTGGACATTTACTTCGCAGCCGAAATGGATGACGCTGATACCAAGGTTACCTCTTAGTAGTATTAGTAGCTATAGTGATTTTTGTATTCACCGTCACTTCACACTCAAGCCATCAGAAACCAGTAGTATCTCACCACATTACGTGGACGTTTGAAGAAGAATGTAATATTCATGTAGGCTGCAATCGAACTGAGTTCACAGTCAGTACAACAGCGATAGTACGGAAGTTTAGCATGGGATACCGGTCCTCATGCATTATGCAGTGAACCCTCAGCTGAAATTGGGAGTTGATTGAGTCATTAAGTTTGTTATGCCATTTGTGACAAAGTGTGTTTCTGTTTTATTTATCTGATTATCTCTTCTTACGCTTAAAATTGTGACACTGGGGGATTCATGTTGGTGAAAATATTAGTGGAATGAAATAAATCAAGAATTTCTTGTTTCAGACGTGATCCACAATTTTTTGGTCCAGTAGTTCCGCCAGAGACACTAACAACGATTTCTTGCATGGAATGGAACTGATTTCAATTGAACCTCAGAAATGTACTAACTATAACACTGGCCTAGTAAATACATCCAATGACACAGAAAACTGGTAATTATTCGTGGTTAGAAGCAATGTTTTGACAATGTAGACAAGCAGAAGAAATCGAAACCCTGCTTCAATATGATGATTATAAGGCAGCAGTACAGTCGTGAAACGCTCACCAAACAGTGAGAAAAAATTTATAGAAATTTCTTTTTATGTCAAAGCAGTCGGTGGTAAGAGAACAACATTATGTCTTAAGATAAAATACACACAACTGGTTTTAATACGAAAGAAGGTAAGAATAACTTTTCGACATTTCATCCTCTACCATAACTGTCTGCAGTACTGCTGAGGAAAACTTTCTGTACTGAAATACAATTATTTCCCGTCAGTGGATTGTCAAGAGTAATGTGAATTCATTCATACTTTTAGATTTTTTTTATTATAATACATTCCGAATGGTATTGCATTACATTTCCAAAGAGCAAATTATGCTTTGCCGATTCATTTCCACTGACACTAAAGTATTACATACTCAACTTTGTGACTGTTATCCTGTAGTTCACGAAACAGTCGAGTAACAAATTATTTAAGAGTAGTTAAGCAAGAAGGTTACATAGTTAAAACGTAGTTCATAATGACCACATCAGAGGTATGACACTTGTCATGTGCGGTTACGAGTATTGGAAATAACTTAAGAATGTATTGTTACTGTCGTAGGCGTGTGGAGCTTTACTGTGAGCAATATATTCGACAGCTGTTCAATAGTGCGTGAGTTAGAACGATAATCGATGTGATCCCATAGATTCTCATGTGTGTTCATACCCAGTGAAATAAGAGACCATGGATGTACTTCATAATTTTAGTTGCTCCCTTTCCAGTTAATGGCACCTTTTCCGGTTCTATGACATATCAAACTGCCCACCTGTATGATGTAATCCGCACAAGGAAAGTAAATACACGTGCACAGGTATACAGGGTGTTTATATCACGGTGAAAAATATTTTTAGGGTTGGTGGAGAAGAACAAAATTTATCGATTTGAGATAGGGAACACCAGACAGAAAACGACAGAGTTAAAATTTATAAGGACAAAACAGAAAATTTCACATCAGATGAACGAAATGGCTACCAAATATGACCTCCTCTTTCTATGAATCTATCGAAGAACGACTGATGTATCTGTTCATGAGTAATTGTACGAAATGAACTGGAGCTACATGATACTGGAATCACATACGTGTATGAAGATCAAGTGGAGTATCCTCCAACAATGTGGAGAGTACGTTTCTCAGAAACACTTTACACTGGTGCAGTAAATTGAAAGAAGCAGATACAGGCCAAATAACCAACAATGCATTACGGAAACTCACAATTTACTTCAAATCTGTATTGGTGGCTCTTCATAACTGTAGCGTGGCGATTCTCAGCGATCTATACATGATTCTTGCAACAACTCGTCAATCTACCCGGACATATGCGCAAACTTCCGATGCATCCAGTGTCCATACTTTAGCTATAGAGTCACATATGCAATTTGGTTGGCTGAGCTTTCGTTTTGAACATAGTTACAGTAAACCCCTTGTTCTCCTTAAACGTACCTTGCTTGTCCGCAGGCTATGTGTGCCTTAGTAACCGACGTTCACCTTTCACGTCACTAATACACAGCATACCATATTTTCTGTGTCTGTTACCCTTAACGCACAGTTTGTCATCACCACACGACCAGCATAAAAATTGCACTGCTTGAGCATTATTCCCACCGTTGCATAAAAGCCAGAAATTATGCTTTAGAAAGATCACATCTTTTGTGCTTGGGGTCCTTTTACACACACTGTGCCAGCTCACATACAAGGTGCACTACACCTCTAGTGTAGAAAGTAATCACAATAATGTAATTCGGTTACTTAGAATGTGATCAGTAACGACTGTAGCTTGTAGTAACTGCTGTAGCTTGAAAAAAGAAAAAGTAAATCACAGTGGAAGTAGTTAGTGTGGAAGAATTAGTGTGGAATTAGAGTGGTGCATCTGTAGTCCCCATTACGGATTTTGATTTTTGTTACGGTTCTACGAAAAGACGACAAGTGTGAGTATAACATGCAAGTCCCTAATTCTACGAAGGTATTTAAAAATAAGTCTTACCGTAAACATGGGTTCTCCAGTATTTTCATTATAAGTTTTGCAAATTAGGAAAAGGGATATTTAGCAAAAAGGAACTGCGTATGTTATTCAGACATAAAGAAAAAGTTACAAAGGGAAATAAGGAAGGACACGATAGTTTCAAACAGAGAGAGGTAGTAGCTTATTCACTTACGACTGCAAGAAACAGGGTCGGTTTAAGGCCCAAGCGACACAAGTCGCCGCCTGGGGTGCCAAACTGAGAGGTACGCCAGAGAAGCCAAAACTGTAAGATTTCTGTAATGGACATATCCAAATGAGTGGCGACTGATTGGAGCGCCAAGCTGAAACGGGCGCCCAAGTGCAAGATTTGTGTGCAGTGCGTATCAGAATTAGTTGTGGCGAAAACTGAAACGGATGAAAGTATACGACGAGAGAAATGTGGGAAAGTGTGGGGGGGGGGGGGGGGCGGCAAATGTTAATTCTCTTTTAAGCTGTTCTCTATTCTCGAACCGGCCCTGACAAGGTACGTCGCTTGTGTGGAATATTATTAAGTGATGAGGTACCTGAAGTCCGAAACACCTCGATATACCTACTCAGGGTACAAAATAACTGAAAGCAAAAGAATGGCCATACTCAGTTGTTACACAATCAACACCAAATGTCATTGTTACTGATTCATGAACTCCGTTATATTCATTTCTCTAGGATCCAGTGAGATTGTTTTCAAACGTTATTGGGATGAATCGCTTAATAATAGTAATAATCTTAACCTTATAACAGTAATAGATAAGTCATTATCTATCTTTTGTTCACTAGGCCAACCCATCTCCTGACGTTCAGATGCCTGAGAAGGATGAGGACATACCACATGGGGAGATGGTAAGTTAGCGCCTATTTTACAGGTGTAAAAAAGTCTTCAGTTCATTCCAAACACAAAACCTGAAAAGCAGTCTCTACTTAAGTGAAAAATATTAAGCCTGAACTTTCAGATTACGACTGTTGAACACCTAACTTTAGTCCGCAGAATATGAATGTACTGTTAATTGCTTTCCTTTTTGTATCTATATAGGAAGGAATGTCTTTCGCGCTTACAAGTGTTTGGTAAATTTATCTCGCTCACCTTCATAGCGATCAACCTTTTGGATGCCACTTTAGTTTCCTTTTGTGTTGACGCATGTTATCAGCGCTACATCACACTTCATTGGGTGTAGTGTTGTGCGAAAGATGGTTATTGATTTCTACGTCCACATGCATATCCGCATCCCACAGCATATTATACGATGGAGAGTACTTCGTAATCGCTCGCGAAATGAGTGATGGATAGAAGTAACAGCCGGTCAGAAGTCGTACGCGCCCTAAAGCTTTTCATCGAATCTTTACGAATAATGTGCGATAAATACGTCTGAGGCGATAGAATAGTTTCACGGTATACTTGTAAAAATAGTGTCATGTTTTCTCCAGATAAAAGTTTGCTCGAACTCTCAAAGTAACTGATCTAATACAAGCTATTTGTCGCGTTTTACCATGTGACCCGTTTTTAAATAATTAAAACAACCCCAGAACTTCACGGAGACTTATTCACGTTGCACAAAGTACTTCCGGGACACTTTCTGCGCAGTGAACCAGCACTCCGTCTTCAAGCCATGTCATCCTCAGGTGAGGATGCGGATAGGAGGGGCGTGTGATCAGCACACCGCTCTCCCGGTCGTTATGATGGTATTCTTGACCGAAGCCGCTACTATTCGGTCGAGTAGCTCCTCAATTAGCATCACGAGGCTGAGTGCACCCTGAGAAATGGCAACAGCGCATGGCGGCCTGGATGGCCACCCATCCAAGTGCCGACCACGCCCGACAGCGCTTAACTTCGGTGATGTCACGGGAACCGGTGTATCCACTGCGGCAAGGCTGTTGCCGCAGTGAACCAGACATCACAGATATTTCTCGTAAAAATACAAGCTTCACTCGTTTGACCAGACAAGACATTCTCGGTCTCGTCGCTAAGTGTGGTCATTACTTCAATACTTGGGAAACTCAACTCCAAATGACGATTTTCTGTTCTTTCAACTTTATTTGGAAAATGACCAATGGTATTGTACAGGTACTTCAGACTGTTTCTAGAGCAAATATTCACAAGTGGGTGAAAGCCGGAATTTCTTTAGTCCACTCACATATATCTTCTTTATTTGATTTTTTTAAAACTTGTGTTCTGGCGTGCCTAAACCAGGTCGTACGATACTTCAGTCGTTCCTATAAGTACCCTCACACCCAAGGCACCACCTGACCCTCGCCATCAACGTAGGCCTATCTCCACAGCCGACATCAGAGGAGTTGAGATCGACATCACCTCTGTTGAAATGGCAGCGGGAATACACTCCCGTCTCTATCTACACAAACATTAGGCCTTCAACACTAGAGATAATTTGGGTCTAACCTATCTCATCGGTGTATTTTCAGAGTCCTCATCTACAACTGACAATCTTCTACTCAGTGGTACTCTAATGTACCACAAAAATCGTACAGCTGAATCTTCCAAAGTTGTTTCTGAAGCCTACCGTTGACACACCTGTATCAAATACACTACCCGAAAAAAAAAAAATATCACCCGGAAGCAGAGGAGGAAACTTCACGGGCTGAACTGATATGTCATAATATTTCAGTGGTTACAAAATCAAGTCAAATTTACGAAGATCTTGGCAATATGAGCCCACTTACCACTATGACGTTGTATCCTCTCTGGCCTGGCTGCATGCACTGATTCGTTTGGGAAGACTGTCATAAATCCGTTGTATCTCCTCCTGAGGCAAGCTGGTTTACTACTGTTGTAACTGGTCCTTGATATCCTGGACACTGGGACTGGGAAGAAGTTGACGTCCGAGCTGGTCCCATACATGTTCTATTGGGAACAGACCCGGGGCTCTTGCTTGTCACGAGACAACCACAACATCACGCAGGCAGTCCATAGACACACGTGCCATGTGTGGATGAGCATTGTCCTGTTAAAAAATAACGCAATGGTACTGTCGCATGAGAGGTAACACATCAGGACGCGGGTTGTCCGTGACGATCAATTGTGCCATCAGATTTCCCTCAATCACTAACAGCCATGACCTGAAGTCAAAATACCGGATGGCTGCTTCCCACAGCATGACACCATGAAGACAGGAGTAACCACCGTTGTGCCTTGAAAGATAACGCCGACGATGTCATCTGGGGTAGTACAGAACCAAGATTCATCGCTGAACACAACGCGACACCGGTCATCAGCAGTCCGTGCTTCCCGCTCGCACACCACTCCAAACGCAGCTGTTTGTGTTGTGGTACTCATGGCAGTCTACGCATGGGGCAATAATTCCCTAGTCCAGCTGCTGCTAGTGTCCGGCCAGCGGTATGGGGTGACACAGAATGTTGTAGGGAGTCTATTACTTGTTCTCCGATGGTAAAATACAGATGTGCTTGGGGCACAATACAGTCGTTCTCCCATGTGGTGGTCAGATGTGGTGACTGGAACTTTGATGAGTATACTTGCCCTCGCGTTCCCTTGCTGTCCAACTTCGGCCCACTGCCCCACAAATCCGGATATTGCACAGTTCAAACAGCTAGCCAAATGTGGACTTACATCGAGACCCCTTTCAAACGCTTTCAGTTGCTAACATAGTCTCACACGAGTGTGTGGCATCTCTGTGTTCTTCCCATCGATCACTCAACGTCTGACGCTGATCACGCCCCTTAAGTACAGGTAATCCACCAGGCTTGCTAACCCGGTGCGGCTTAAGACCCAAGCGACACAAGCGGCCGCGAGGTGTGCCAAGCTAAGAGAGAGGCCAGATGCCTCTAGCACGTAATTTGTGCTAAGAGAGTATATTAATTAGAAGCGAAAACAAACAGTTTCTACGGTCACTAGGTTTGGAGTTATTTTTAAAGAACGGCAACTAATTTATGACAGAGGAGGAGAATGGGGGAGAGACGCTAAATAATACGTCGCTTGTGTCAAAAAATGGACGGGGGAGCCGCAAATTATATGTCGCTTGTGTTGAAAAATATTTTTTGTAATGTAATGTACAATGATCTCCTCTCCCAAAACTGCCAAATCCCGTTCACATGCTTTCATTGTCATGAGTACCATTCCTTCAAATATTTTCCTAATCTTCAGTTCAGTTCAATAGACAATACCTGCAATCTGTATCACTGTATCACTGAAGTGGGAAAGAAACTGAAAATTAGTTTCAATGGAAACGAACTGCGTCATGAGTTTCCTGTTTTGGAATCGGCAGTATCACATACCGATAGGAAGGATAATAATTGCTGTAAAGTGTGGAGTGCGTTTTCGTAAACGAACCAAATTTGTTCAAAATAATGAAGTATGTCCTCGTAGTTCCTGTCAGCAACGTGCACGTTGAACGAGGGTTCAATTTAATGAATGCATTACGGTCGGATGCGAGAAACAGAATGTCCATCGAACTATTGAGCGCCGAGATTTATGTTCAGATGAACTAAAAGATGACTTGTGAAGATTTCTGCAGCGTTGTTATTTTTTTAAGGACTCCTCTGAATGCAGCGAGAGCCTCAACAAAATATGAATAATAAGGTATGCATTTATAACGATAATTTTTACTGTTATATTTTTATTTGGGTTGGTATAGGTTCGGCTAGTGGTAATGGCAGCATTAGCAAAAGATTGGTAGTAGTAGTAAATTTTATCATGCTCAAAAATTGTGTATGTATTAATACACCAGATCTGTTTAACGAATTCTGTCCACAATCACACAAATATCCATGGCCCGTTGGTTAGTCTCCAGGCCTGCCTCAAGTTCAGTTTGGCAACCCTAGTTACAACCCACCTCAGAAGATGTAATCCGTTTACTCACCATTAACCTTCAAAACGACAACACCTAGTCAGAAATATAGAAACACATTTAGTTAACATTAATGTGGGGTCTATGCACCCTTCACCTTTATGACAGTTGGAATTATGCTGCCGACACTTTAAATGAGGTGTCTGAATGTCTCTGAAGGAATGTGAACCGACTCGTCCTCAAGCGCTGAAACCAGAGAAGATAGTGATGTTGGACGTTTGGGTCTGGGACAAAGTCTACGTTATAACTCTTCCCAAAGGTGATTCACTGGTTTCAGGTCGGGACTCTGGGCAGGTCAGTTCATTTTAGGGATGTTACTGACCACAAAACATTGCCTCACAGATGCTGCTTTATAACTGGCTGCTTTCGCATCATCACCTCTGATCAGCTCATCCATAGTACAAAATGCTGTTTAATGTGTTGATATCCTTATGCATATAGCGTTTTCTCAAGCGCAATAAAGGGATCACATCCTAACAACGAAAAACGCGAACATACTGTAATACCACCTTCTTTGTACTTCACTGTTGACACTACACATGATGACAGGTAATGTTTTCCAGACATTCGCCAAACCTAAACGCTTCCACCGGACTGAAAAAGGGTATGATTAATCACTTCAAATCATTCATTTCCATTAATCCAGTGCCATCACTCTTTACACCCTCTCAAGTGTCATTAGCCTTGAACAGAAATGTGCGACTCTGCTTTTTAACTCACTAAGCAACGTCACTATGCTAGCTGCATCACTATTAGAAGTTTGGAACTCATGAGTGATTTTTTCTGCTTATTTTATACGATTTTTTACAACCACCTCAAAGCTCAACAGACCCTGTCGTCAGTAGATGATGTCTGTCTGGTCTTGGCTTAGCTATGCTTGTTCCTTCATGTTTCCACTTCATAATCACATCACCAACAGTCGACCTGGGCAGCTTCAGAATGATTGAAATGTCCGTCATGGATCTGTTACGCAGGTGATATTCAATGAATAGTCCATGTTTGAAGTCACTGAGCTACCCTTATAGACCCATTCTGCTGTTACTGCTTCCTGACTGACAACACAATACTTTCCTCCTCTTTTTATACTGCCACCCCATTTCTCGTGACATCTATTGGTCAATTCCGCATTGCAAAGTGGCATCTGGATACTTTTGATCAAATAATTTATTTCCACTTGAACGTTTCCATGGCCTAAGCCTCTTTTCTTTCACCACCATTTCCATTTTTGGCCTTAACCTATATGCTACAAATGCGTCAAATAAGACTAACTTATTGTTCAAATGCATAGAAACGCCAGTATAATTTTATCTTAAATGGGTTCAAATGGCTCTAAGCACTATGGGACTTAACACCTTAGGTCATCAGTCCCCTAGACTTAGAACTACTTAAACCTAACTAATCTAAAGACACTACACATATCCATGCCTGAGGCAGGATTTGAACCTGTGACCGTAGCAGCAGCGCAGTTCCAGACTTAAGCACCTAGAACCTCCAGACATAAGCACCTAGAACCACTCGGCCACAGCAGCCGGCTAATTTTATCTCCACTTTTAACTTCCGCATGGCTTTGCCTATGTCCATATGCTCAGTAGCATCAAACTAAAGCCGTTTGTGGTTTCCTTCCCTCTTACTCCTTTATCACACTCTTCCACATTATTTGATATCCTGCTACTCATTATCCTCATCATCACACTCTACTTGGATGCACAACCCAGCTGCATCTGCATTAGCTGGCTATCAACATCAGGAGTAACATAAGTAGGCAGCACAATTTTCAGAAGGAATAACACTAGAGTAACCACCTCCAAAAGAACTTGAAACCTCACCATCAACACCTGCAGATTATAAAATCAACAACTGTGGCTAAATGATTATTTCGTAAGTTTTTTGTAAAGTCTTCACAGCAAATTGTATTCCTATGGTTGAGTATAGTGGGAACAGCCACTGCTTGCCCACTCCTAATGAGGAATGTAATAAATAAAAAAAAAGACAGAGTTAGATTCATCTGATTGCAGTGCATGAGAATGCATCATCATACATCATTACCTCAAATGATTATGACCCTGTTGTTACTTGGAGTTTGTGCAGATTGTTATTTGGACTCTGTTATATCATACATGACATGCATTCGCAGTTACAAATATGAACAATGAATAGCTGTAAAAGGGCATAACAACAATGAAAATTTTTGGCAGACTGGGACTTGAAACCAGATTTCCTGCTTTACATGGAGGGTCACCTTAACCACTCTTTTTATTTTTATTTATTTATTTTTTTCTTTTTTAAAGGAAGGGCTGCATGGGGCTCAGACCTGAGGTCTGGCTGCAGTGTGCCTCTCACCGCCAGGAGCCTGTTGGGTGTAGGAAGTAGGAAAAACAGGAACTTTTATTATTCACAAAACTATACTACATTCTGATAACCTTATAACTGTCCTGGAAGGAACCCTGGTGCCGTTCAACCATGCAGCAGAAAAATAATAAGGAGGTTGGGCCACTTCCAGCACCTTTCCACAAATTGCAAACATAGACAAAAATAAAAATAAAGAATAAAATAAAAATAAACTTATAAAGCAAACAACATTCTACTGTGAGTCTTGCATCTGTTCTGTGTTCCTGGCTCATTTACTTGCTCTATTTCCTTAGCTGATTGCTTTACTTGATTGGTTCCACAAACGCCATCTATCTGCTCATCTTTATGCACTCGGCACACCACAACTATCTGACAGGTCCACCAAAACTGTTCCTAAGAAATTTGCATGCCAATCCTTGTATTTGTGTAGCAGTAACAGCTTTATATGCCTATCTTGCAAGCATTACCAATAATCCAGTATGTTCGTATCTGTATCACAGTATATGTAATGGACCGTCGTATTTGTGACCAACACTACTGCTTTCATCTTAACATTCAGAGAATAAAGTTTCCTCTTGAAGAAATGCTATGTCAAAAGAGATTTATGTATGTATAGTGTACTGCATACTTTTTGTCAGGTACTTCCTGTGTAACACTGTACCATGTCAATCTGACTCATGTAGGTGAGGATGGTGAACTGCATGCCACACCACCCTCCAGTTAACATCACGATGTTTCTGTTCCACCTTATTCCAGGTGATCTGTTGAAGAAGCAGACAGAACATGTCCTTCAGTATCAGCAGCTTGGCTGTCAGCAAACACTGCTTGGATGTCAGCAAACACACCCAGCTGGCCGGAGTGGCCGTGCGGTTCTAGGCGCTACAGTCTGGAACCGCGAGACCACTACGGTCGCAGGTTTGAATCCTGCCTCGGGCATGGATGTGTGTGATGTCCTTAGGTTAGTTAGGTTTAAGTAGTTCTAAGTTCTAGGGGACTGATGACCTCAGAAGTTGAGTACCATAGTGCTCAGAGCCATTTGAACCAGCCAAACACACCCAAATGGAACTGTGTTCAATAATGAATGTCCGTATGTACATAAATGGATGCAATATATGACCGACACTAATGGGAGGAATATGTTATGTCGGTAGTAGTTCTTTGATGAGTGCCCTCATGAGTGAGTGATGCCTGTTGTGTCACCATTTGTGCATGGTACCAAAATACATGGTCTGTGGATTCTCACTGATGTTGCCTATTCCAACAACCATTTCTCGCACTGGGAGGGTAAGTGTGTCCTCCTGTACTTTAAAGAGCTGTCCTGTAGTACTCAAAAGCTGCATGAATCCTCTTGACCATTGTATCTATCATAGAGAGAATGTGTGTCAGGCGGCACATCATAGGAGTAGGTTAAAGAATGATGAGTGACACTCACTGTGCAAATCCATCGACCATAGGGCATATAATTGTACAGAAAAGCAAACTCTTCTCAATAACTGGTGGTAGTGGTCTGCAGCCATTCCCACTGTCTCCTTGTGAAAGATGCCACCCAAACATTGTAGGGTTTGCCCTTCCATTCCTGGTTGTAGTTCATGCCCCATGTGCATGTATTGTGATTTTCAGAAGTTGACCTTACTGCCAACTGCCATCCAATGTGTCTGTAGCCAATTCAGTGCTGAGTAGGTCTCCCTCCTCAGGCTTGGTAAAAAACATAATATCGGTAATATCATCTGTGTTTGCTCTACATTTGAATGATGATTTTGAAATTCATGGGTTTCCACTGAGAGAATAATTGACTAAAGAAATGTCTAAATAATTGTGGCAATGTTGCTATTATTAGGTCACATTCCACACAGTATGCTTATTCTTTAGTTCCATATTGGAATGAAAATGGCAGCCACCAACAATTAAATCATCTTTTTGTTTTGGTTTAGTAAATCAAGATAAATATGGCTTGTTGCTGTTATCATTCGAATAAGAAACCAGCTTCATTAATTATGAACAAAAATCTCCTCATGCAAGGTTTTAATGAGACAACAGAAGTTTCATTCATCAAACTGTGTGAGCTAAATTAATTATTAGTTTTATAAAAACTGACCTACACATAATGCTCTATGCTACAGCCCAAAAATGTATCCTATGTTTGAGAACTGGTTGTGCAAGAATGAAGTTTCTGTTACACTGATATATAACTGGACATAATTTTCATTACTTTCATATCTGTAGTTATACTATCATTTCTTTTCATATTAGCATTACTATAATAAGATTTTGATGTTCACTGACTGTCAGTATAACCTTATTATATACTGTTTAAAATTGTTTTCTTATTTTTCATGTTCTTTCATTGCAGCTGCCAAGTCACTGTCTACTATAAGTCAAATTAAGCAGCATTTCCCATAACTTGGCCTGCTATACTTTGCTTTTGCAGAAATCCATTCAAAAACAGTTTTCCATCAGTTTTATATCTTATGTTGAGTTTTTCATAGTACTTTTGAATATATGTAGTTATGAGGTCCCCATGACAATTTGGGTTCCAAGCATTAACACTGGTTTACATTGGTGACTATGCTGTTTAGGTTAATGAAACATGTAGTTCTTGACTGTAGCCAAGAAACTAACCCTGAAGCAAACCAGTACAGATTCCATGCCATAATTGGTAAATTCAAGAGTCATTAGTTCATAATCTTGGATACTTTTACATTTTTATGTTATGAGAGAAAGTTCCAACCCATGGCAAAGAAGTTGCCACATGGACTATTGTAACTCTGATGACACATAACTTTACCTATGGTGCATATAGTAATTTTTGGTACCAGTGGGACTAATTTGCCTTTTACAGACACTAAATGAGTCTCATTATCATCCTATTGTTGCCTAACGTATTCCTTGTAGTTTGTGTTAAATGCCTCAAACATCCTGTAGCATTTATCATTTATCCCAAGGAATATTATAAGATATATTTTCTATGCCTCCAATCAAGTATTTATTTTTCAGTATATTTATCTCTGTGACCATGAAATTAATTTCAAACAATCATATCTACTGCTGTTCATGTTATACTTCTATACTCAATCGTGAATACATCCCCTTAGATGAGTATCAGTTTATGGAACAGAATGACAAGGATGTTACCTGAAGACAATGACTTTAGTGTGTTATTGTAGTCACTACAATTGTCTTAGTGGATATTGTGTTTTCATTATTTCTTTATTTTATCCAAGTGCTGATATAATTACTTTCCCTATCTCAGTAACACTTGTTTTTACTTATTTTGCAAATAATCTTAGAATATACTTTCTTCTACCCATTGAAAGGGACAAAAATTCACCCTTTTCTTAACATTAGGCCTATATGTAGCTGTTATCTGACATATTTTGAATGATATACTTACTACCTTCATCTACTTTCATCAGCATTGATTCGTTACAAGGGAGTTTTACTCATTTCTTTTCTCCTCCTTTTTCTTTATTCTTATTTCCAGCTGGCTCCATAAAGACTTTGTTCACTGTGCACTAAACAGAATTTTTCTGTTATTTATTCCACCATTATTTTCTTGCACACCTCTCATCATGTTTACTTCAGTATGTGACACCTGGAGCTCCCTGAATAAATAGTAGGTCACGTTCTACTTACTTGCTCACTCTTTCTGAATACCATAATGAGAAAGACTCAGATATTGATTCATAATTTTAACATTAAAATTATAATTAAATACAAAATATTAATTATATATAGAACTCCTTATACTATGTATCTGTAGTACACACTTTGTGCAATTGTTAATCGTCTAATAAATTTTATTTATGTTTTTGCAACTGTTGTATGTATTGAAAATATAAATACTTTTAAAATGCACAAATATAAAATACACATGCAGTTTAAAAGTTTAAATACACATAAATTCTGTATTTATGCAGTGTCAACAGACAATGATTTTTTGTAAAAAAAATTGAATTGAAAAAAAAATTGAAATTTCATGTGACTACACCAAGTGACGTGGTGCAGTAGACTTGGATTTGGGAGGACAGAGGGTCTGATCACTGACCTTCCATCCACATTTAGGTTTCATTCAATTACTTGAGGCAAATGCTGGAGTGACTCCTCTGAAAAGAACATGGCTAATTTTCTCACCTGTTCTTCTCCAATCATATCTTGTACTCTGTCCCTAATGGCAGCACTGCTAATGATAAGCTAAACCCTAATTTTCCATTCCTATGGATACATGACTGATTAGTTGTAGCTGGTAGTCTCGCAATATACTTACCAACTAATAAGGTTATACAACAAACATAAAATTAGAAAACATCAACACACATGGTTTCAAGTGTTATTTTGAATATGGTTACAAAAAATCTGTAACACTCCATTTTCAGATGACATAGTAAGAATGTCACATTGTTTCAGACTGTTAAAGCAGATGTACATCAGGGAGGAATCACAGCAATGAAGTTTGTTACTGGTGGCCAGTTGCCAGCCAAACATCCGGATCTTCGGCCTACAACAAGGCAGTTTCCAGCTGAGGTTTCTATTCTGTATCATTGTAACTAGTCTATTATCATAAAACCTGCAAACTAGAGTGTTGTGTAATGAGTATTTATAGGTTTCTTGTAGTAAATATTTCAGCATCAGTGACAACAAATTTTAGTAGTGTAATACCTGAAGCACACAAGGCACATTTCAAAACTTCACACATTATGAAATGCAGACAATTCTGACAATGGTGGTATTTGTAAACATTTGTGGCAAGTTAAAGTTGGTTGATGGGTCAGAAATTGCAGCCAAACCTGCTGCCAATTACAGGCAGTAGGCTGCTGGGTGTGTTATCTGCCATGAACTTACTCAAGATTTAAACAAGTCACTTGTTTCCCTCTGGCATACTGCTGGACAAATGTTCATCACAAAAGATTGCAAAATGATTCATCATTACTATATATGAGCCAGGGCTGGCCACAGGATGTCAAACTGCATACAAGCCCTATGTGCAGGCCTAGCGTTACCATATTTTAATGTTCAGAAACTGGGGTAAATTAGATAATATGATTTATGTCACATTTCTCATTTCCTTTGATCTTTTTTTAGGAAATCAGATAATTCTCTCATCGTACTGAACACATTACATTTTTCATATTGTGCAGGACAATCAACAACAGCTTTAAATTTTCAACAGTGAGCTTATTCTGCAAATCCATCCACTGAACATTTATCAGAGAAAATATTCTCTCTACAGTTGCATGCACAGGAATGGCAAAGTAGTACTGTACCAATTCACTGTTATTAACACTACTACTAATGTACTGGTACCATTTTTCAGCAAAACATCTCTTTACCAGAGTTTCAGAGTTAATTGTGTACTATGTTCTTAAAGCACTTATTTCATCAATGCATACTGAGTCATCAATAACAATATTAAAACCTCTTAAAAATAACACCATTTTTTCACTGCTTGCCACTCTGGCTCTTTTTCCAGAGTTAGCCATCGAAAAAACACACATACCACTGAATTTGTTTATCCACTTATTTATATAACTGTAAATAGCAGTATACACAAGTGCACATTTCACTTTCAAAGAATTTAACTAAATTTCTGTCATCATATTGAGTAATAAATCCATTACTCTTAACAGGACAAATTGGTTTTTGCTCTTTCATCAAACTAAAGGCAGTGGTGTGTAAAACAGAGTAGATGTCTACCGCAGTTTTGTTCTCAACTTCAATGCACAGAATTTATTTTTGCAAAAAACTCATTACACTTTATACAAACTATAATTAGCCTCCGACCAATGGATTTCATAGAAATAGCCTAATAGTTACAGGACAGTTACATTCATAAGAAATAACTTTTTAGAGCTTCATATATCTGCACTAACCTCTGAATTGCAAGTGCAAGTGATGACATCTGGTTTCACAGTAAGACAAAACTGCCTTGTATTCTATCCCTACAAGCTCACAAAATTACATTAACTTGTGAGCTCCTAAGGTGTAATTTGGAAAAATGTGAAAATACTTTAGGTATGAATGCTCCTGGATCTAACTTAGAATGCAACAGGCAGCTTGCCCAGAGTTATGAAGAATATGACGAGAACACACACTTCCTAAAATATGATCATCCAATTCATTTTTTGGTCTTCTGTTCCAACTTGATCTAGCCCAACCAGACACATCAAAATTTATATTAACATTGTCTCCCCCAAAGGCAACTACATTTCTGAAGAAACCTGTGTACTGTGCAACAGTGTCATTTGTTTCAATGGAAATCAGTACATTTAGTCTGCATACCACCTTCAGATAGAGGAGATGCACATGCAAAATTTGCTGCAGTATTGGAGTCACTGAAGTATTTTTGACAAGTTTACTGGCACAAGACATGGCGTTAAGGCTCTGTTGGTCTTTAATGGTGTGAAATGAATGAGCAGCTTCTGCCGCTGCAATTTTTAGACCAGTTTCACTACATGATTTCGGGAAAAAATTGTTACATACCATCTGGATCTTGCGCAGCTTTATATTGTAGTGTCTGTTTGTCATGTTATGATTCATGCTCTCCATGTGAGATGGAAAAATAGCAACTGAAACAAAAAAAGCCTTAATGGAAAACTATTTTGTTATTTACTTACTGCGCTATAGCACTATAAAATTTTATATCTCCTAGATGGATATGCTACTTTTTTAAAGTAATTTGTATACAACACATCACAGTACAGACAGTGCAACTTGATAAGTAGTGAGATTATGCCCATCAAAGTGAGAAAAAATTCATAACTAATAATAGGAATACAGTATTTACATGTAAATATCTGTTTATGTTGTGCTTGAGATCTTGTGAAATCAAATTCAGTAAAGAAGGATTAGAATAATGCACTTTAAGAAGACAATGAAATCAGTGCATCATCCTACTGGAGCCATATGTCTTAACTTTATACTGTGATGCTTTCCAAAACCTGTGTTTATGACATATTAGCATTATTTTAGTATAATACACACCATATAGATGTTAATTACATGTGTAACTTGCTATTTTACTTCAGTGCAAACTTTACAGTGATGTCAATACACGAGGTTTGTTGCAAGGACCAGAATGAGCATGTTCTGAATCAAGCCATATCTTGCACATTTAAGCTACAATATGGTGTCTTGTTGAACAGTAAAACTGAATTTTTGCTCACATGTAGTAACATCAGCTTCAAGTTATTTTATTATGTTTAAGAGCTCAGATTTTTCTAGTGGACCAAATACAAAATCAGCCAACAGACTGTAATGCATTCTATCAACAAAATTCATTTTACAAGATATAAGTTTAGACCTTTCCTCTAAAGTCTAATACAATTACATTGTAGCTCTACTGAATCCTTGTTACATCTTAAAATACCCAGAAAATGTGCAGGTGGGTCTGGCCATATTTGGACAATTGCAAAATGAGATAAACAATATTTCTGCCTCCTCAGGTGTATGATTTAGGAGAAAGTGCTCATAATGTAAGGGGCTTTTCCTTATCTGTTGTATTTGACTCAAACACTTTACCTTTCTTTACAAGCATCATATCTGTCCTGTTGTGAACCACACTCTGAAGTTTGCCTGCATGCCATTGCTGATAGACATATGTTTCATTTGATAATGGGTAGATATGTTTCTGTAAAATGTTTCATGGCTCCTTATTCTCTCTAGGAGTGTATTTATCTCTTTATTATCACTAGACATTTCTTTAGATACTCAGTTTCTTTATCTCTTACTAATACAGATGAACATGGAATAATTTCAGTGTTAGTTGCTTATTCAACTTCCTTTTTCTTGGGGATGACAAAGGTAATGGTATTAAGGCATGTTTTTACATGCCATGGATGTTATAAAATTTATTATTTGTTCATCTTGTGACAATTTATGTTGTATGGGTACATCTGATGATGCAAGCAAGTTGCTTATACAATGTTAAACACAAGTAAATCAATTTCAGCATGCGCCATGTTTTCATTGCATAAATACTTATAAATAAATAGTTATTGGTTTTACAGAGTCCATATTAATTCTTTTCAAAATGAATATACAAATTGATACATAAACTAGGCACAAAAATTTTGACCCTTACATTTATACTTTGGTAAGAAGGTTTCTTCAAGCTTTTACATCTGTTTTTTCTTGGACTGTAAATGTCTTTCATAATTCAAGTATTAATTTATGAGCAGAGTTGTCTGTAGCATTGGCTGTAATACATTTACAGTATACATGGCGCTTTACAATCCTAAGCTTTTAAACAGGGTAGTGCAATGTCTGTTCCTTTTGCTGCTTGTTGTGATCCTTACTGCTTGTTTCTGAAGCGTGAATAGGCCTACCATACAAGATTTTGAAGATTTGTTAAGAAAAAAGAATACTATAGGTTATGACCAAGTTAATGTGTGTGATACAGGTTATGAGGCAGGTTCCACCACAGATTTGGATTAGAATTGTGAGGGGATAGCACTGACATAACAGCGACACATAGCTGTATGTAACTTAAATGATGAGGTAGGCATAGGCCTACTGACATTCTGAAAATCCATATATTCACTAACAGTGTAAAAACTTTCACTTATTAACATTTTTAATCTCATTTTTAAAACTGTATGACTTTAGTATCCTTTTAATTAATAAAGGAAGAGCAGTATAAAGGATTCTGGGCTGATATGTTGCACTCTTGTAATACTGGGCTTTCTTGTGCACTTCTCAATGAAAGTCATTTCTGTCTTTTGTTGGATAGTTATGGAACTCGCTGTTCAAAGAAGAAAACTAGAGGTGAGATTTTAAAAAAAGGCAGATATTTTCATAGATATAAATACATAGAAAAGTAATCATTTTAAATCCCTTAAAAGTTTACCTACATGGCTCCCTAGGTCCAACTGCTTTTATTATTGTCATTGCTCATTTTTGAATAGTAAATGAGCATTTTGCCAGACTTGAATTACCTGAAAGTAAAACACCATACTTCAATAGACAATAAATAATAGGTACACATTACTGTTTGCTCACTGCAGCGGTTTTCTAGCATTCTAAATACATACAGCGGTTTTCTAGCATTCTAAATACATAGCAGCATTTATTTAACTTTCTACTCAACACTTCTATATGTTTACCCCACTTTAGATGTGCATCTAACCAAATTCCCAAAAATTTTGTAGTTGAAGTTTAAAGTTTCTTCTGTTTACCTAACTTCATAATTATACCAGGTTTTATGTTATTCAACATGTTGCGAAAATTCAACCATAAAGGAGTTTTCTCTCATTTACAAATGTAAAGTTATCCCTAAACCGTTTACCTGCTTCTTCTGTTGTTGTTTCTACTTTTTTGTGCAATTCAGGCTCATTCAGAGCTCTAATAAAGAGACTCGTATCATCAGCAACACGTACAGCATCAGCTTGTGTTAAATGGCGTGGCAAGTCATTTATGAATATCAAGAACAACAGAGGTACCAGCACGTGTGTCAGGGCACTCCATAACTAACTTTATTATCCATAAAAGTATGAGTTTACTTTGTGAACTATTTCTACTATCCAGTATTTATCGGGTAAGTATGATTTAAACCACATGTGAGCAGTACCACTGGCTCCATAGCAGTTCATTTTTTCAAGCAGTAGTTTATGATCAGTAATGTCAAATGATTTGGATAAACCTAAAAACATCCCTTTATAATCTACAGAATCTAAAGCACTTCTAGAAAATTATATATGTTTCAGTTTATCTATTTTTCCCATTGACAAATATTCCACTTTTCTTCAGGCAAGCAGAGAGTCTTTTGTACATTAATCTTTCTATAATTTTTGAGAAACAAGATAACATTAAAAAACACCTGTTCTTTTTTACATCATAATAATCACTATTTTTGTATCATGGTTATATAATTTACAGTTTAAGTTCTCTAGGGGAAGTAGTTGTGTTTAAAAAAAAGCATTAATTATATTTACAACTAGAGAAGCAATTATTTGTTGATTTTAATTACTTTATGTGGAGTGCCATCAGTGACACATGAAAATTTATTTTTTAGTTTGCTGATTGTGTTTTCTACATCCTGTACTATTACAGAATACAAATACACAGTTTTAGGATTTGTAGAAATGTTATGATTAATCTTTGAATGACTTTGGGTTTTTACAAGGTTTTGTACTTCACTTGTATAATGGCCGCTGAATATACAGGCTAGAGAAAAATTGTGTCATGAAATTTTAACCCTGGATAGCTGATGCCAGTAGGAACCAAAATTACTAATGTTGTCTAGGTCGACAATGCACCATTTTTAAACTACAGAAACTTGGCACCATGTGCTGTGATTGACCATGGGATTGTCCTGTTGACAGGCAGTGCTATGGTTCTTGGTTCACACATACAAACATCCCTCGCTCCGTCACTGCCCCAACGTGGTATGCACATGTGTCGAATATGTTTTGCTATTTGTCTCCACCTCATGTCAGAGTCATTCAGATGTAAGCTTCACTTTGGAGCACACATGCATCAACTGTGGTTTAGTCATACAGTAAGCATGGTGGCACAGTATTTGTTTGAAGAACAACTAAATATGGTTATTGTTTATGGGCAAGCTGATGGTGATGCACATGAAGCTCAATGGCTGTATGAGGAATGGTACCCAGCAAGACGCCATCCACACTCCCAAATGTTTACAGCAATTCACCAGTGACTTGGCAAAACAGGCTCATTAGTGGGATATCATGGTGATGCTGGAAGACATCGAACATGACGGGATGCTGCATTTGAAGAGACTGTTCTCGAGTGCTTTGAGGAAGCACCTATGACAAGTACTCGAGTGGTTGGTCATGACATGGGGGCACTCATCAGTTACTCTGGGAGGTTTAGAGGGATTATGACCAGCATCCATTTAGTCTCCACCTTGTCCAAGATGTAAATCTTGTGGTGGATGACGAACACAGCCTAGGGTTTTGCCAGCAGTTCCTGCAGTGTGTTGCATGAGATCCCAACTTCTTGACCATTGTGTTGTTTACCAACGAGTGCATCTACCATTGGGATGGCCTTTACAACACTCTAAACATTCATTACTGGGCAAGGGGAAAGCCTCACACCATATATGGACTCCAGGAATGATTCTTACTCAACATTTGGGCAGGCATTGTGGGTGACCACCTGATTGGACCAGTCTGTCTACCTCCTCGACTTACCAGGGCAAATTACCTTCACTTTTTGCAAGAAACTATACTCGACCTGTTGGAAGATGTTTCCCTGGATATATGGCTACGAAAGTGGTTGCAGCATGATACGGCGCCCGCACTTAACCCTCATGCTATGCCCAGATATTTAAATGAACTCTTTGACAGCCGGGTAATTGGTGGTCACCAGAACTCACGCCACTGGACTTTTTCCTGTGGGGATCTTTCAAGGTTCTAGTTCACCCACCAAGATGCGAGTTGCCTAGAAATGAAGAGAAATTAATGGATTTGCATTCAACATGCTGCCAGTCACATCAGGGCAATTCCAGAAATCTGGCAGAGTTCGGCAAAACACCTTTCGACGTTACCAAGCTTGTGTCACATCACAGGGTTGCCCGTTCGAGCACCTGCTTTAAGTAAACAATGCCCTAGCGACAAAAAAGGCACTTTTTTGGGCCAACACAATTTGTAAAAAACTTTCTGTATGCAAACTAACAGCTGTTGATGGGTTTGTCCCCAGTACGTCTTACCATGAAACTACAACGGATGTGTCAGGACCCTGGCGGATTCACCCTCCAGCCCCCAGAGTGGAAGGCTGTTGCACTACCACTGAGCATGTGGGCTGCCTTGGATACACTATGATCTCTGACAGGCAAGGCTTTGCAGTCATGTGTTGTCCAGAGCATCCAGCAACAGGGCAATCTTGCGGCCAATCAGAGAGTATGTTGCCAGGTTCACTAGTTTAAACATGGTGAATTGTCGACCTACACAACATTAGTGATTTTGGTTCCTACCTGAATATAAGCAACTTGTGAAGTATCATTTATAGTTTTATCCTCAGTTTTAATAACAGTATTATTTCATTCTTTGCTTCTGCCTAAGTTTGTACTGATCACTTTACAAACTGACCTCATTTTTTGTTACCCTTCTTTTTACTGATGCATGAATCATTATCTAATGACTTTCTTGTACAGTTTTCTGTAACAGTTAACATACTGTTTCAAAGCTGGATTTTGCCTTGCTAATTTACTTGACTTTCTAAGGTGGTCTACAGATTTTCTTTTCCTCTGTGTTACCCATGTGTTAGTTCTGCTTTTCACTTTAATTTTTTTAGGAGGGAATATGATTTAATAGTTATGTTTGCAGCAGGTTAAGAATGACTCAAACTTCTTATCTAAACTGTCACGTTTATCCTAAAACTAGTTTAAATTTTTTAAGAAGGAATTAAAAATCTTAATGCTGTTCTCATTAATATATCTCCTGTACTTGCATTTCTCACTAATGCTAGAATTTGTACTGAGTTCATCATTTAAAATTAGTTTATTATTTTGTCATCTAAGAATCCAGAATCAGTCACATCGACAACATGATCTGGTTTTTGCAAGTCAATAAATATTTTATGGTTTCAGAGTTTTTTTTCCATGTCTAGTGCATTTATAGACAGTTGGTGTTAAATTATGTGAACATAACAAATTGGTCAGTTTTGACACTTTTAGACAGTTGATTTTAATTATTTTTGAAAATAATTTGGACTTTTATCATTAATTTCAAAGTTGATTTTAAAGTTGACACTGAAATCTCCAAGCATGATAATGCTTTCTGTAAAATGTCTTAATTCATTTTAATATAAAGCTGTTAATGATTTGTTGTCCTTAGGATCTGTCACATTGCTCACTGCATCGGTTGATTGTTGTCTGTCTCCAATTACAAATTCTTGACATGGCCTGGCAGTGACAGTCTTCTTTTGCATAAGGAGTGGGTGGTGTTTACTACTTTTGTTGGTTTAGTTGATGCTGTTGTTGATGGCACCAGTGATGTAGGCTGTTCTACTTCTACCGGAGATGATGATTGCTTGCTGCAGAAGATGCTGTTGACTGGGCTGCAAGAGGCAGGAGAATAAGAGGCTGAGTCTTCTTGCATCTAATGACCTAAAGTAGTCTTGGCTTTTATGGCCTAATAGCATATTTCCCTTGCCAATTAAATTTAAACCATGATGTGTAGAATGTTCTCTCTCCAGGGAAATTACACACAAGAAATGTGATTTCTGGAATGCCTTACAAATCTTTTCAAACTATCTATCAACCTTACTGATTTCTTCACTCACAATAGAAGTTCTTATAAGGTCATGTCTGTGGGGACTCACAATAACAATTACTGGTCTTTTACTAGTAGAGCTCAAAATTTAATTCAAATTGTTAGTGGCTTTGCATAATTCATTCTTGTACACATCGTTAGCACCTCCAGTTGTTACTGAGCATTGAACTGAACTGGAGAATTATGGGCCTTTACATTTATTGTGATTTCTGCATGAATACCCTTGGTTTTACTATGGCAGGGGCAGTTACTCAATAATCATCATGTAATATTTCAACAAGGCCACATGTATGGCTATCAGACTGTATAATCACAATAGATCCAAAAACCTGCAAATTTAATGTTGTATTTATTTAGACATGTTTATTTCTATTATTTATAGTACCTTTAGGTATTTCAGTCTCCTTTACATTCCTTTTATTTGATGTTGTGTTTACTGGCACATATTTGTTCGTTCAGTTTTCAGTCGATGACTCAGGTTTCCCTGTACTCATTTCTGTCTCAGTGCACTGAGATAATTATTTACTGCTGTATAAAATGTGTATTCACACTGGTTATGATGCACTAAATTAATCCTCAATAATACTATCTGATTACTGTGGAGGCTTCTCATCATTCTCTTGAGTATATCTGGATACTACTCATACATTTCCACATAAAGCTGTAGACAAGATAATACACTTTCTTTTTGTAGCATTGTGGTCACTTCTGTTAAGAACCATTATAAAATGTGGTTGTATGTTGGTATTTTTTGAAGTACTTTCATGTTAACTGTATATGAAGAAATGTAATAAAATATGAAAAACGTCCTGGTCACTGTACATGATACCACGATGAAGTCTGTGAAAATTTAAAGTTATCACCGTATTATTTTGGTTACAGACTGGCTACAATAAGACTTGTTGCTTCTTGTGTGGTTTATATAATCGTGCTAGTGACAAGCAATATTCACAGAAAAGTCAAAGAAATATTCATTATCTTATGGAATGTACAATGTTTTCCATATTGCATTGATAGACTCAAACAAAGTTTTGATTCTGACCCTACGTATAAAACTGAACCTTATGAAGAATTGTATAACACCTTTATATGTAAATCTTCATCTTTTCTTTTTCTTTATGTAGTTGGATTGACACCTTCAGCTGTATTTATAATTCTACCAAAATCCCCTGATGAAGTTATGGGAGGTTGTGAAGATGATCTGTCATGCGAAGATGTTCAGGGGGTTGTTTTTCTCCACAACATTGCCCCATCTCACTCTGCACAGGACATTGTCACACATACTTCTTCTTTATGCTATCTAATTTTGGGTCATCACCGTACATTCCTTACATGGCACCTAGTGACTTCTTCCTCTTTCCTTGAATGGAGAAATAATTGCATGGCAGACATTTTGCAAATGATAATGAGCTGATTTTTGAAGTGGAATGTCTTCTTAATAGCTACAATACAGATTTTTAGTACCAGTGTCTTCACCAAGTCATCCATCATTGAAAAAATGTGTTCTACTGCAGGGTGAATATGTGCAGATGAACTACCACAATCATCAATTTTATGCATAGAGCTTCATTTTTTAAGGTTATAGTTCAGACTTTCTGACTACCCTTTTTACATCAAATGATCACCAGTTTCAATTTCTAAAACGTGAGAACAGATGTGTTTATTGATTCACAGATCAGATCTCTTTTTTAAAAAAGTTCACACTTTGAATTAGTGATAAAGGATGAAGAGAACACAGCATGGTGACCATTTATGAATGTTGCGTATGGTTTATTAGGAAACTTAAAAGCAATTTTTAATGAACTTGTAGATGACCTGATGAACTCATGTTACTAGCTGCAAAGTATCGTGTCACTATACATACACTGTTTGTAATCGCACCTGTATTTCTTCCACAGAAATTGTGGCGCTCTGAGTGATGAACATGACAAGCACTTCAGCAGAATATTTTCCTGGCGAAGCAAAAATACAAAGGGATATGTACTATTGCTGTGTTAAGTGATTATTGCTGGGTGGTGAAACTTGACACTCCTACAGCATAGTTTCATAGGCATATTTGATGCTGTTTATGTTTTTCATCTCTTCATTTAAGATACATACAGTAAATAACATTATCTAAAAATGAGAGACAATCAAAAAATTTAAGCTCCAGTTTTGGGTTATACAATCCAAAAACATAAAGAAACTGTAATGTCTTCACTATAACAACAAAATTTCAAAATTAATTTACATACATTTCATTAAGAACTTTCAAAATTACTAGAACAGTGTAATCAGTAGTTATACTTACAAATTTAACTTTTCTTACACTTTAAATTTCTTCCTTCTCCAAAACAGTATCATTCTGGGGTTTAGATACTGTAACTTATAGTTCATGACATTTGTCTTTTTTAGTATTCAGTGATAATTTATTAGAATTAGTTCACCTGTGAGCATCAGCCAGTACTAATCTAGCTTTTATATGTAGCTCTTCTCATATTTTGGCTGTGATTGTGATATTACTGTCATCTGCAAACAGTATATTTTCTCCACACCAGAAAGTGTATGGGAAATCACTGATGTATATTAAAAACAGACTTGGCACTAAAATACTTCATTGTAGGACACTTATTTTATGTGTTGATAAATATTCAATATCCCTATGTTGGATCTTCTGAAAATTCAGAAATTTAAGGTTCTTGCACTTTGTTGGTTGAGTATGATTTGTACCGTATTTGGTGACTACACCTTTCACTCCTAGTTCATCCATTTTCTTAAGTTAGATGCCATGATCAACTGTATCAAATGTCTTTCCTAAACCTAAAACCATTCTGTTTGCTTACTCTACCCCATCCAGTGCTTCTAAGATGTACTTTGCAACAACTACAATTGCATCTCCTGAACTTCTACCTGATCTGAATCCATACTGAGGTTTGTGTGATCTGAGGTTTTCCCGGCGTACAGAAATCTTGAAAATTTGTTGGGTATTCAGCCAGATGATGTCATTCAACAGGTGTGATATTTTGGCAAGCTGACTTCTTGCCATCTTAGGCATTTCTGGAGTCTGACTCCAGGAATGCCTCAAGATGGCAAGAAGTTGGCCTGCTGAAATATCCCTGTTGGACAATGTCACCTGGATGAATACTCGAGAAATTTTCAAGACGTAATGAGTGTACTGAGAACAGTGTACATCTTTAAGAATTCTGTTGACTTTTCTTTCATAACAGTTTCAGATGTATTTGAGCAAGATGATGGTAGTAAAAATTGGTCTATAGTTCTCAATATTTTCTGGATCTCATTTCTTGAAGAGTGTAATATTCTAGCATGTTTTTAATATTCTGGAAAAACTGTGGTTGTTAATAATTCACTGATTAAGTGGCTTAGAACTGCTTTCATACTATGTACACTTCCTTTCAGTACACAAATACGGACTTCATCTCTCCTTGTCAAGCTTTTGATCAATTTTATACTGTGCATAGGCCCTGATATATCTGATTCTGTTACTGGATATATTTGCATGGATGCTTTACTGATTATAATTCGTTATCTGAAAGTTACTTCATTCCTTTTATCCTGCAGCTTTGGAGGTATATCACGAAAGTAATTATGGATTAGATTTACTGAAATATACAGGCTAATTATTAGGACTTTCTTTCATAGCAATGTCACATGTATTTACCAAGAGTGGAAGTAGTGAATTCATTCTATAGTTCTCAACAGTTTATTTTGTTCTAGTTTGTTTTTCACTTACTTTCAGTGCTTTCAATAGCTCTGTCATTATCTAATTTGTTATCAGCAAATAACAGTGTTCTGTATAACTTTCCTGCAACATTAATAACAGTGAAGTAAATTTGACTAGTTTTTCTGTTTATAATCAAATAGAGATTTTTTTGCATTCAGATGACATTTTAATCCAGTTTTTTATCCAAATACATTTGTTACTTTTTATGGAATGTGTTAGTACTCTAGTGAATTTTTCTTAAAATTGCTACTTGTATATGGAAGCAAACACACTCAACATCTCATTTATAGTTCTTCCAGCAAATACCTCATTTCAGTACTCAAAAGACATGCAACTATATATCACAATCATTTCTGAATGTGATCTTGTTTCTGTGACATTGGATAATTGGGATTTTGACTGTAAACTATTTTTTTAAGCATACACCCTGTTTTCATACTACTTTTCCACTCAATTATGTTTGCAGTTGCCTTTATTTGCAATAAATTTGTAAGTCTTCTGTGACTTTGTTCTTACACATTTAGCCAACGTTATTGAAGAGAAGTACATCTGAAAGTATATCTTGCTGCTAAACCACAACGTCCTGAAATGCAGTAAATATTAGACTATTAAGTTCATCTAAGACCAGCTAATATTAACTGTTTTTCCATCCTGGGAAATTATGGACTATATTTCCATCTCTGTTCAGCTTTGAGTGATTCACTAGGACATCAGCATTGTATCTTAGGTTTGTCTTATAAAACTGTTTCCATCAAACTTTCTAGTTTTTTCAGTAGCCAGATCCTAATCAGCAACTGATAGTTAGCTGTTTTTGGTTACCCACAGTTTGCAGCCATCTTATAACAGATATCCCAAATGAGTCCCTCTTTTTGTGGTAATCTACAGGTAAAGATAAATCACTGCAAGCACATGTTTATTGGTTCTCAGTAACATAAAAGGAATGGAGATTAGGGTTTAATGACTTGTCAACAGTGAAGTAATTACAGATAAAAATTGAAAGCAAATCAGCCATACTCTTTGAAGGAAACCCAAAATCTGGATGTATAGATGGTGATCTGAACCCATACTGCCAAGTATGAGATTAGTGCCTTACTACTGCACCACCTTGATGAGTTCTTTGTAAATTATTATTAATAATTAGCACCACAACTTGATATTTAAATTTCATGAAACAACATGAAACCTCTTTTTAACTATATTATTGTAGTTTCACTTCATAGTAATGAATCTACCATTTCAAGTACAAAATCCTTACAAGTGAAAAAACACATATCTAGGTGTAATTTTATTTCAATAAAGTTAATAGGAAAGTAGCAACTAACAGAGCATGACTCTAATTTTTCTTCATATATAGGCTTAATCTGTCTACAACTGACTTACAAATTATAAAAACTAACAGAGCTATTTTCGCTAATTACAATCAACTTGGTTCTTATATTAAATTTATCAGCTCTGACAAGCAAAAGATGGACAGTTAGCAAAATGTGGCATTTTTTTAATGGATGGGTTTTGAGCTCTTCTGTTCTCTATTACAGTCACTCTACACTGTGCCTCTTAGGAATAAAAATGGTGGTTCAACAAAAATTGATAGAAGTGTATCTCCTACACCATCTTCAGATTCTTCAAGTGATCGCCCACCAACACCCCACCCACGAAGCTGGGTCCCTTTTGCAAAGAAGTATCTAGAGGAAAACTCTCCACAAAATGTATGTATTTTTCTGCTTCATTTCGTATGAGTGTTATATCATGAAACACTATTGTGTGTAGCTGTAATTAAAAAAGATGGAGACATATTGCTGAGTGGAATGTGGGGTTCAAATTTCCTGTTTACATATCATTTTATAGAACAGTGAGAGAGGAGCCGTTGGTATATTCATGAAAACTATTGAAACTGCATTTTGAATAATTTTCCAGAATTATTCATGAAAACTATTGAAACTGCATTGTAAATGATATCAATAAGAGTTACAGCAAATGTAAACAAAAGTTAAAAATTTTGATTGTTGTGGAAGTGCAGTGAACTGGAAGTTACCAAACATTTTTAAATCATTTTCCAAACTGTAGTATCAGTTGTACTATACATGATTACACTATGTTCTGCTCTCAACCATCTACCAGTCCAGGTCTGAAACATGGATTTCTTTTCAAGGGGCTATGTGCAAGACCTCGTATATATACCTCCTTTGCCAAGAACAATTCCAGAGCTCAAAATTAGCATTTGTAATATATGTTGCATGTGGCACGAAATGCATTATTGCTTGGATGTCTATGTCACAAAGGGAACTCAAACAATAATAAAGTAACATACATAAAAGGTTTTGAACTGTCTCTTACATTCTCTGTACTTCTAATTGATGCCTTGTTATGTGTTAAGTAGTTCTAGCCTTGCTAGTATATTTATTTTGAACTGCCTTGTATTTTTTGTTTCAACTATTTATTACAGGCAAGTAAATGTCTTTCTGTAGAGAATTCATGGGATTGGTCTAAGAAAAAATAAAATGAGAAATTTCATGAATAACCTAAACCAAATATAAGACAGTTATTTATGGTAAATAAATGTGACAGAAGATTAGTTGTTAGATGTGTTTCTATGAAACAAACCCACAAAATAAACAGTAACAACAAAAACTAATTCTTGGGCTACAGTGCTCTGGCACAATTCTGTTGACAGTGTTCCACTGTTTTTGAAGGTGCTGGAAACAGCTATATGAAGTTTGGCAAACATACAATTCTGCAGGTACTTTCCATCTGCACAGAACTACAGCAGTACCTCCATTAAAGTTTACTGTATTGCAATCATATCAGAGGATGAATGAATTTTAAAGCACATATTTCTTATGAAGTTAACATATTCATTTAATCAGTTTATTCAATTTTTCCATGAGTATGACTCCAAATGTGTGTGAAAAATCATAAAAACACAACTTCTTTTTTCACAGATGATTCTTTGACTTTGGTTATTTGATATTTGCTTCTATAGCTCATCTAGGTGACATATATTTGTCATGCATGCAGCCATATCACTTTGGAGATGAACAAATTCTTACTATGATAGTTAAATCAATAGCCATATCATACAGAAAAAAGCACTTCCACTAGTTAAATGTTCATTCTGAGTTTTAATATTAGTTTCCATCACATTATTAACAGTGTAAAGTCAACCCAAAGTAGAGATATTATCTTTTTCCAGGCTCAAAAAAGAATAATCAGGAGTATATCATTTTGTTTTAGATCTATCAAGAAGAAGAATTTGAAGACAATAAGCTACAGGAGCTTCAATACATGTTTTCTGATGAGGAACAATATGAATTAGAAACACAACTAGCAATACAACGTTTACTGGAAGAAGTATTCACAGAATCTGTAAGAAGTAATTTTTAATAATGATGCTTAGGAGGTTATTTAACAAGACTTATGTACTGTAATCTTAAGGGGACCTGGACGTCATGACCTGCAGTTTTTACTAGTATTTTGAAGTTTAATAACTCAAAAACTTTCATAGTAGATACTGAAATGAAACTTTAAGCAAATAATAAGTATATTGTGACCCCTATGTGAAAAAAAATTTAAAACTTTGGAATACATACTGGAGCAAATATTTATTTTTATCTTACATGCTGAATTGTGTGTAATTTTTATTTTAGGTACAATGCACTTACACACTATTGAAAATAAAAGGTCAAAAAAAAATTATTCTTTTAATTATTAACTTGGTGAAACAGTAATCTGGCAATATTTATCAGTTTCTTGTTTTGTGTGTTTAAAAAATGTTTTTTAGTAGTTTATTATTTACACTAATAATTTAAGAACATGTGATAAAATATTTAATACATTGTTGATTAATGTGGTACACTGTGTGGGCAAGCACTGACAGTATATTATTGCTCATGCAAAATTTTGTTTTCATAGCTTTAATATTGGATGAAATAATGATACCTAAGTATGCAAAAATGTTGATTATGGGAAACTGAAACTAAAGATTTACATATCATTTTCTTGTCAGTGATAACATGTCAAAACATACCACCTCCATAATCTTGTTGATTCTGAGTGTCATTTTCATTTTCTTCAGTTTTCTTTGTTATTCTGGGCTCTTTTGTCATGCTTTCAGCTTCAACGACAGTGACAAGTTGCCTACCTGCTCATGGCAGGCCACTTTTCGTGTTGGTCATAGTTTTGATGCCTAGTCTGGTCATGGTTTCTAATCTGCTAGTTATTCCATCATTAAAACATATTTTGGTGCCCATCACACCAATCTGAAAAGCTGACATGCCAACAAAAACTGTTCTTGGCAAGCATTCCCAAATGCAACTGCTGCAGCTTTCATTCTGATTCTGTGTTTTGCCATGTGAACTTTTTTCCAGACACTTAGAATATGAAATATTGCCCTATATTGGCTATAACTCTACAATAACAGTTTCTGTGTGTCTGTTTTTGTCCATTTGCTTCACATCTATTATACTTCCACCATGAAATTTTTCCTTTTGGGCAGAGACTCTGCTGTGGATGCTCATCAGTGAATCTTTTGTGAAACAAGGTTGCCTAAATTGCTTTTCTCATCTCACTGACATTATCACTGTTCCTAATGATGACTAGACTATAATACTCTGTCAGATTTTCTATTTCTGATTTGGTGAGCCTTCCTTGTCCACCAATTGCTTTTTCATTAGACAGTTTTTTACCTGGCATGTCCTTGCACAGTTTCTTAAGTTTTGTTCTCATTATCTTCTGCATATGTACTTTACATTCCATTTTGTTTCATTTAAGTTTCACCATATTGTTTAGCAGCCATAATACTACTGAAGCTTTTAGAGTCACCAACACCAAGGCAGTGAGTGTATAGCAAAACACGTCTAGCAGCTGATACTAAAAATAGAGACTGCCTCCTTGTTTTCCATATCACCACTGAAACCTTCAAAGCTTTTGTCACATTTGTGTTCATTTACCTTATTGGCACAACCTTGGCAGTGTTTTGTCAGACATTCATAGTTCAGTGCTTTGCTGCATCAACACAGGTAACTGTGACAACTCCATCCAGTGATGTATAGCCTCTCTTCCGCCAGGAACTGTGCAGTGCAACAACAATATCAGTAGACTGACAAATATCTATAGTTTCTTCCACTACCCTTTGCATCAGTGCATCACTGATGTCTATTAGGGCACTGTGCAAAACATTTATAATACCTCTCAATTTTGACAGATTGCAGTGGGAGATCCAACACTGCACAGAATATCTGGGCTGCTTTCCTTCCCATCTGCATACACTTCATGACATAAGCAAGGTGAATATTCACTTTGCTATGTTTTGTGTATGTTACAGGAGATGCCAGTGTATATTTCATTACTTTAGATGCTTGACATTCCACTACAATTTTGCTGAATAGGCCTCTTCCCTTACTCATGTCCTTGCTAAACATAACGGATCTTTCACTATTACAATGATTATATTTAGCAACAGACCAAAATAGTTGACAAAGCTTGCACTTACTAATTCAAATGTAACCATTATTTTCACTATTTACTACAGCAACATTTTATTCATTTTGGAAAGATGCTTCATCTTGCGCTTTGAAGTAGTGCCTGGTGAACTTTTAGGCCTAACCTCATTTTGTAGTGGCATATAAATTTCTTCATTTTTAGTTTCTGACATGCTTGTGGCGATAACCATAAAATTTATGATTGCAATTAAACTTCTTCATTTTTGGCATTTTACAATGTAAAATGGTTGAAATATGTAGTCACAACAACAATACAGCACAAACTCACATGAAAAACATAAACTCTCATAATCTACTTATATCAACAGAAATATCGATTGCAATAAAATCATGCTCATAGTTCTTCAGATCAGTTGCTATGGAAATAGTGGTGCCGTAATAAAATAATGAGACACTGTATCCAGGGTTTTGTGTTTGACAACAGTGTGACAGCTAGGCATTCACAATCCACATCTGGTTCAGAACAGCATTTAAACATGAAAATGAAGAGGTACTATACATCATGTATATACTTTTAGAATTGGGAAAAATAACAGGGTTTTATCAAGTACTTTTTTGGGCCCTCATGGTGTCCAGGTCCCCTTAGAAGAGTGCATTAACATCAGCATGAGCACAGTTTGGATATGTTATAACCATATTGGGTATTTTTCCTGTTAGTCCCGTAAAGTAATACACTGTAATCCCATAATGCCTTATGTAGACACTGCAGCAGGAATTCAGTGTATTTTACACATCATACACTTTAACTTGGCCCCTCTCTGACTGGTGAAAGTTAGCTGACTTTGTGCCATTCTTGAATATTTATGTTTGTTGCCAACTTTAGCTCCATAACTACTGTTCACCTTAGCAATTAGTAGCCTCTGAGAATAGAGCATTGATGAGTGCATACAGTGAGTGTTAGTATTATTTACAAAAATGAGCAAAGAGATTGTACTTGGTCCTTCTAGTGACTTGTTTACTCAAATATTAAAATAATGGTTACTTCTGTGGCGCCTCTGTAACCTATTAACCCTTTACACATTCGTTTTTTATAAGCTTAATATAGCTGGTCTGGGAGAAGGAAGTGGGAATTCTGTCAACAGCCAATGCACTAAAAGCCGATTATAAGTGTCTATTCCCTGCATCCGCCACTCAGGAGTCCAGTTAAAGTGTGCAATCTGCAGTGTGTAGTGGACAGAGATATCATTAAAGAAAACTTGGGAAGGAAATTCGGCTTGGTATGGTCACTTTATAATAACATGTATATAAATTTATAGACTTCAGTGACAGATTCAAATATTAAATATCTACATTTAATGTTAAAATGTCTATTATCACTTATGTCAAATAAAAAATGACAGTATCTTTCCCACTATTATGTTATGTTATGTCTTACTGGTATACTCGTTTATCTTCTGATATTGTGAATTCTAGGGCATCCAAAATGACAGGTCATAAAACATACAGGATAACACAGAGTACAAAAGTCATCATAGCAAAAGATCTTCACATATATCTTGTGTGTTCTTCCTCCTTAACTACCAAATGAGTGTAGCACAAATGTACACAAAAAATTTTTTTACTGCTACAGAATGCTAGGTCTATTGGAGGGCAGGAAACCATGATGCATGCAGGACACGAGAAACAGCTAAACAATTATCAGTCAGGAATGTGCCATACAGGCACACCTCAGCCAACACATCTTAGTGCAAATACTCCCATTAGCATGGTAAGTTTGGAAATTATACTCTCCAATCAGGAAATTAAAAAAGAAAAAAAATTGTCACTATCAAATGTTTGTGAATCACAATAAGAAACCCACTGTCCCATTATATGATCAGAATACATGTTTATTTGTTCTTTTTATACACACTAGCAGTTGGTGTCCAACAAATTTCCTGAATTCATAGCTTTACTGGCTGTTACAGAGTGGACAGCATGCTGGAAGTGATGATACAGTGATGGTGCCATCCAAGGGGGAAGAAGTAACCAATAATGTACCTGGAACAGTCTGCACTAGCCCACCTAAACCAGCTCGCCTTTATGTACGTGGTGTAAATGCACCATCTGGCTTGGTATGTATTGAAATTATTTTCTATTGTGCAAGGCACAATTAATAAACTGTGGTAACCCACTCACCAAGAATTAGAACAAATTAATAAGAACTCACATAGTATTAGTGTAAGGAACATATCAATAAAGCAGGTAAGTGATGGTAAGGATATGGAGAAAAGAGGGCTACACAGATAATTGAAAAGGGCTCCAGATGCCAATAGAAAGGCACACAGTGAGTGATTGTACAAATTGCTAATGGAATATAAAAGTATGAGCAGAGAGGAAAAGCACGAAGAGGTTAACATAAATTATGAGGTGCAATGAATTGTGAGAGGTTGTAGGCAGTTCGAATTTCTTGTATTAAGAGAAGTATGGGTAGAGAGAAGAAAACGAAGGTAAATGACATGATGATGAGACAAGTAGTTAATTCCCTCATGTTTAATTTGAAACCAAGTTTTGCTGTTACAGATGAATAGCTTCACAGATCTTTTCTCCCATAGTTGTTACAAAATTACAGCCACTGCAATTACTAAAACTATTCTTTACTTTTATGATGTCATGGTTGATCATTTTTAATCCACTGATGTCCACTTGTGCCACCTGATAATGATCTAAGATTGTAACTAATCATTAAAAAAAAGTCAATTTCCATAGCAGATGTAGTATTTATAATTAAATTTTTATATGCTCTCAATAGTGGCCACAACAATATAAAAGTCTGCAAACACTTTCAGGTACAATTGATGGATTGATGAAGTATGTTAGTTGCTAACATCGTGTTATTTCCTTGATTAGCTGTTTGTATTAATGACTGGCAGTATGAGTGTGGTACTGGTAGTATACATAGTTTTTTCATTACCTTATTTGATTATATTTCCTGCTGTTCTTATGTCTTCACCCTCAAAATTTTCATTTCATCATCTCCTTCCTATGTTTTAATGTCTGTCACATTCATATCTAAATACATAGTCCACAAGCCACCATATATTGTACCATTGATAGTCATTCTTTTTCCTGTTCCAGTAGCAAATGGAATGAGTAATAAATGGCTGTCTGTATACTTCCATGCAAGCTCTTATTTCTATTATCTTCTCTTTGTAGTTTTTACATGACATGTATATTGGTAGCAGTAGCAGTGATAACTCTGGCAGTATGCCTGCGGTGCCCACATTTAATCCAAGCTGTGCGGAAACAAACCACTTGAGCAGTACTCAAGAGTGTGATACACAAATGTTCTGTTTGTGGTAGCTTTTATAGATGAGGAACACTTTACTAGAATTCTCCCAATAAACTAAAGTTGACCATTCATCTTCCTACAACTGAACTTACATGCTCTTTCTGTTTCATACCTCTTTTCATTCGTACACCTAGGTATTTAGACAACATGACTGTATCAAGCAGCACACCACTAATACACTGATCAACCAGAACATATGTCCACCTTTGGCAAGGGTAATAGCAGCGATGCATCATATCATGGAAGCAATGAGGCCTTGGTAAGTCACTGGAGTGAGTTGGCACCACATCTTCGCACACAACTCACCTAACTCCCGTAAATTCTGGAATGGGGGACAATGAGCTCTGACGCCACATTTGGGTTCAGATCTGGTGAGTTGGGGGACCAGCACATCACTTCAGCACAGTGTGATGAAGAAAGTAGCAGGATTCATCAGACAATGTAATGCTCTGCCACTGCACCAACATCTAGTGCCAATGGTCACATGCCCATTTCTGTTGTAGTTGCCGATGTCATGGTGTTAACATAGGTAAATGCATGGATCGTTGGCTGCGGAGGCCCATCATTAGGAGTGTTTGGGTGCACTGTGTGTTCAGACACTCTGCCCAGCATTAAAGTCCATCATAGCTCACTGCCTGTCCTGTTTTACTAGTCTGCCCAACCTACGACGTCCAACATCTGTAATGAGGGGTGGCTGCCCAACCCCATGATTTCTGGATGTGGTTTCACCTTGGTTTCACCACACATTGAAGACATTCACCACAGCACTCCTCAAACACTCAACAAGTGAAGCAGTTTCCAAAATGTTTGTGCTGAGCCTCTGGGCCATCACAATCTGCCCTCAGTCAATCCCAGATAAATCACACGCCTTCCCCATTCTACACACAGGCAGTATGGTACATCTATTGTGCAAGTGTCTGAGTAGCAATCATACCTTGGCAAGTGACACTGCTATCACCTGGATGGGCTTATATCGATTGTAGGTCACTTGTCATAATGTTTTGGCTGATCAGTGTACTGCATTCAAACATCAAATTACTGTTTTTTCTACTCATTTCTGGTAGCTTACATTTGTCCTTACATTTTGAGCAACCCTCCATTCATCACACCAAGCAGAAACAGTGTCCAACTCGTATTGTGTCCTCCTACAGTCATTCAATGATGCCACTCTTCTGTACACTGCATCATCTGCAAACAATCACAGACTGCTGCTTACCCTATCCTTCAGACCATTTATATACACAAAGAACAATGGTGGTCCTATGACACCACCCTCCCCCCATCCAGGACATCCCTTGAAGGGGAGAGGAACTGCAGAATGGACATAGATAGTGACACAGGTGATGGTGAGGGAGGGGAAAAAGACACTAAGGTTGAGGTGTTCGGTCGAGTCAGTGAGCAGGGGCTGTGACCGGACCGGGGTATGCTTGAGGTGGCCAATAGTGACCCCACCTCGTGGTAGGGGAAGGAGGTTGCCAGTGTGGTGAAGGACGTAGGGAGAGGTGCAGATAATATGGTGAGGTTGGAGGAAAGCTTCATTAAGGTCGAAGGAGTTGACCTGGTGCTGGGACAGGGTATGCTTGAAGAGATATTTATTGGCAGGAAGGGAATGAATGTTTGGAAATAGGAGACGACACTGTTGACATGCCAGGGGGAGAGTTGGAAAGGGAGGAGGAGAGAGGCTTAAATGAGGGTGTCTAGGTGGGTGAAGGTGAAGTGGGCCTGGTTGTGGGAGTATGTAGCGTATGTTTTCAAATGGACAAAAGATAATTTTTTCTTTATTGTAATTTCATTCCCCTTCCCTACATTGGCAGGTAAGAGCTGGCAGTGGCACACTCTGCCAATCTTCAGCCAAGTGGCATTCAAATAATAAAGGAGCAAACCCATACATAAAAAAGGGAGGGAAAATGTGGATATAAAAATACAGTAAATGGAGATAATGGAAGTTAAAATATACACTAACACGGGGACGATCATTGGGGGACAGTTAAAAAAGTTGACACAAAGTTAAAATAACAAAGTCAGTGATTTTTGAGGCACTTAAAAGACACCGAAGTCACACATACTAGTTAAAAGTCGGCCACAGTATAAAAACACACAGAGAGAGATATACTTAAAAATAAACACTAAAAGTTATAGAGCACACACAAATAAATAAAATCTGCTGATAGGTACCTGTCGAGGGATGGGAGGCCTGAGAGAAGGGAAAAAGAGGGAAAGAAAAGTGCAGTCGGAGGGGGGCTGAAGGGGGAGTGAGAAAAACAAATGAATGGTGACGGCGGTGCACCAAGAGGCAGGAGACAGGTGGGGTGGGATATGATGAGGAAAGGCAAGGCAGGAAGGAGTGCAGAGACACAGAAGGGGGCCACAACAAAGGGAGGGGTGCATAGGAGGGAGGAAACCTGCTCAAGGAAAGGGAAGAGGAAGGGAGAGGGAGCCTTGTGGAGGAGGAGGGGTAGATGTCAGGCGAAGCTCATCATCTTCTGTTAGTAAAAAGGAGAATGGGTTCTCAGACCATGATGCCCAAATTTTAAAACTCAAACAAATGTCACATATAATTACAAACTATATAGGAAAGTTAATCCAACAGCAATAGAGAGTTTTTTAAATCTTGTCAAGGAACAAGAGTGGCAAGGTTTTTATAGTGTCGATAACATATATGACAAATATAATGCTTTCCTTAACACATTTCTCATGCTCTTTGAGAGTTGCTTTTCGTTAGAACATTCTAAACAGGGTACTAGCAGTAATAGGCAGCCTGGGTGGCTGACTAATGGTTTAAGGATATCATGTAGAACAAAGCAGGAATTATATCAAAATGTTGGAAGTAGTCACAATCAAGATACAGTAGCCCATTACAAACAGTATTGCAAGGTGCTTAAAAATATTACTAGGAAGACAAAGAGTATGTGGTATGCAAATAGAATAGCTAATTCACAGGATAAAATTAAAACCATATGGTCAGTTGTGAAGGAAGTGTCTGGTCAGCAGCACAAGGTCAATGATATAAAGTTAGTTCCTAGTAAAAATATTTCTTTACTGATAAATCAGATATATGCACAGTATTTAACAATCATTTTCTGAGTTTTGCTGGTCAATTAAATAAAAATTTAGCTTCTACAGGGAATCATATAACTTTCTTGGCAAATGCCTCCCCAAGATTGATGTTTGAAATACTCCTCTGTGATTCAGACAAGGGGGAGATCGAGTCAATAATTAAATCACTGAAGACTAAGGACTCTCATGGTTTTGATGGAGTGCTTAGGAGAATCTTAAAGTACTGTGCTGCACATGTTAGCCCTGTATTTGGCCAAATTTGTAATTTTTGCTTTAGGAATGGTCAGTTTCCTGAACGATTAAAGTAGTCAGTAGTAAAGCTGCATTATAAAAAGGGGGAAAGGAATAATGTAGATAATTTTAGTCCTATTTTTACGCCATCAGTGTTTCCTAAAGTTATTGAAATGGCTCTGTATGTAAGGATAATTGATCATTTTATATCACATGATTTGCCATCAAATGTACAGTTCAGCTTTAGAAGTTGTTTAACAAGTAAAAATTCTCTTTTCTCTCTGAGGTACTGGATGTGTTAAACAAAAGGTTTTGAATGGCAGCCATATTTTTTGATTTAACTAAGGTGTTTCATTGCTCCAGAAGTTGGACCGTTGTGGAATATGTGGAGTAGCTCACAATTGGTTCACCTCTTACTTTAGCAACAGACAGCAAAATGTCATAATTTACAATGTTGAGAATGGGTGTGATGTTGGGTCTGAGTGGGCTACGGTCAAGTGGGGAGTGCCCCAGGGATCAGTGTTGGGGCCACTCCTGTTCCTTATTTATATAAATGATATGCCATCTAGTATTACGTGTAACTCTGAAATGTTTCTGTTTGCTGATGACACTAGCTTGGTAGTAAGGGATGTTGCGTGCAACATTGGCTCAGTTTCAAATCATGCAGTTCATGACCGAAGTTCATGGTTTGTAGAAAAAAAACTAATGCTAAACCACAGTAAGACACAGTTTTTACAGTTTCTAACACACAATTCAACAAAACCTGACCTTTTAATTTCACAGAATGGGTATATGATTAGTGAAACTCCGCAGTTCAAATTTCTAGGTGTTCAGATAGATAGTAAACTGTCATGGAAAGCTCACATTCAGGATCTTGTTCAAAGACTAAATGCTGCCATTTTTACTATTCGAACGGTATCTGAAGTGTGTGATCATTCAATATGAAAATTAGTCTACTTTGCTTATTTTCATTCACTTATGTCATATGGTATTATATTTTGGGGTAACTCTTCCCATTCTAAAAGGATATTTTTTGCTCATAAATGGGCAGTTCAGGCGATAATTGGTGTAAGTTCCTGAACCTCTTGTCGACCCCTGTTCATGAGTCTGGATATTTTGACATTGGCCTCTCAATATATATAATCTTTACTGTCATTTCCTGTTAATAATAATAGATTATTCCCAAGAATAAGCAGCTTTCACTCGGTTAATACTCAGCAGAAATCAAACCTGTATTTGGACTGGACATCCTAAACTCTTGTGCAGAAAGGTGTATAATATAGTGCTGTATCCATTTTCAATAAGATATCACTCAAATTCAAAAATTGTAGCAGTAATCCACACGCTTACAAATCAAAACTGAAGTGTTTCTCATGGGTCCCTCCGTCTATTCTGTCAAGGAGTTCATTGAAAAATTAAGCTGATACTTGTATTGTATATTGCTCTTAAACTTATGGACTGACTTTTTTTGAGTCCATAAACATTTTATTTTTATCTGTTATTAATTTTATGTTGTAATTTCATGTACAGACATGTTCCATGACCTTGGGGATTTGCTCTTCAGTTTTGTCCTATGGAACTTGACGTGTAAATAAATAAAATAAAAAATCCGAGAGAGGTAGGTGCTGTAAGTAGTGTTGGGAAAGGAGGTGGAGGGTGTGGAGATGGAGGGAAGATGGAACAATGGTAAAGGTGTGGTAATGGGCTGAGGGTAGAGAGGAAGGAGGACGCCAGGGGTTGGGGGGGGGGGGGGGGACGGGGGGGGGGCGGGGGATTCGGTGGACAATTTACAGGGTGGGGATGTGTGAGGATGTGTTTGAGGAAAAGAAGAAGGTGGGGGAAGGGGATGAGGTTGTAGAGGATGCACGTGGGGGCCGGGATGTGGATACGGAAGGTGAGGTCGTGTGCATGGCATTCTAGCATTTGCAGGGCTTTATAGAATCTGGGAGGGGTGAAAATCAAAGTGACGCTTGCATAATAAAGGATGGGGTGGATCAAGGATTTGTAGGTGTGAGGGACAGTGGAAGGATGCAGTCCCCAGGTCAGGCCGGACAGGAGTTTCATGAGACGGAGTCTGTTGTGGGCTTTCTGTTGGATTAAGTGTGAGGTGGAGAGGATGACCATAAATAGTGAGGTAAAAATCATGGAGCCCAAAGGAGCGGGTGCTATGACCTATTATGATTGCCTGGGTCTTGGAAGGGTTTATGCAAAGGTTGCACTAGGCAGGAGCTGGTTGAGGTGGGTTTGGAGGATACATTGGGACTGTTGAAGGGTAGGATAAAGGGCCAGGAATGTGGTGCCATCAGCAAATTGGAGGAGATGAACAGGCAGGGGAGGTTTGGGCATATCGGCAGTATACAGGACATAGAGGAGAGGGGAAAGAATGGAGCCTTGGGACATGCTGGCAGTGGGATAGAGAGTACAGGAGTTGGTATTGTGGATTGTGACATAGGACAGAGGATGGGAGAGGAAGGAAGCAACGATACAGATGAAATTGATGAGGTTAGCATAGGTCGGGAGTTCGGAGAGGAGCCCGGTATGCCATACATGGTCGTAGGCATTCTGGAAGTCAAGGTAAATAAAGATAGCAGACCAATGGAAGTTAAGTTGGAGGAACAGGAAATTGGTAAGGTTAAGGAGCTGGTCATCGGCTGAGAAGGAGGGCCGGAAGCCACACTGGATAGAGGATGGACTCGAAGACCTTACTGAACACAGAGGTGAGGCAGATGGGATGATAGGGAGAGCAACAAGGTCACCATGGAGGGTGGAAAGGAACTAATGGGCCGCCAAATGGTGGCAGGGTCACAGCTGTGGATGTTGAGGTTGGTGGCAATCACATAGGTGGAGAAGGTACGGTCAACATGGAAAATGAAGTCATAGGGGAGAGGAGCTGTGGGACGGATATAGATAGTGGCACAGGTGACAGTGAGCGAGGGAGAAAAGATGCTGAGGGAAAGCTGTTAGGTTGGGTCATTGAGTAGGGTTTGTGGCCAGACAGGGAGATGCTTGAGGTGGCCAATAGCGGCGCCATCTCATGAGAGGGAAAGGTGTTGTCAATGTGGTGAAGGAGATAGGGAGAGGTGTGGACAACATGGTGAGGTTGGAGGAAGGTTTGATTAGGGATGAAGGGGTTGACCTGGTGCTAGGACAGGGTATGTATGAAGAGGTATCTGTTGGCAGGAAGGGAGTGAATATTTGGATATAGGAGATGATACTGTTGGCGCACCAGGGGAGAGGAGAGGGGAAGGGAGGAGGGGAGAGGCTTAAATGAGGGTGTCTAGGCAGGTAAAGGTGAAGTGGGCCTGGTTGTGGGAGTAGGTGGTGTATGTGTTCAAATGGACAAAAGATCAATTAGAAAAGCAAGGATTGGAACTTAAATAGTGGCAACTATTTATTCATAACCAATACAAAAGAGTTACATGTTTGCACATGTTCCTGTCCTTCAAAGTAGTCACCAGCACTGTGTAGAACCTGTTGTCAGAAATGTGGAAAGCATAGAATACTGTTAGCAGAGCCCATCCTGTTGATGGTGTGAATGGAGCGGTCTACTGCCTGTCGAATCTCCAGAACAGTTCTGAAGCAAATTCTGTGAAGTGGTTCCTTCATCTTCAAAATCAAATGAAAGTCACAAAGTCCAGGGAGTATGGTGGATGGTACAGTACTTCCCAGTCCCATCGACCAAACAGAGTAGCAAAAGCTTCCGCTGTATGCGCCCGCACATTGTCTTGCAAAATTCTGGGTGGGTTGCACAGAAAGTGTCGCTGAGTCTTTCACAAAGCTGGTCACAGGTGATGCTCCAAAAACAAACAGTAATACTGTGCATTGATGGTCTCCCGTGCAGGACTGTAATGCATTAGGATAACACCATCACAGTCGTACATGAGAATCACCATAACTGTAGACCGCTCCATTCACATCATCAACAGAAAAGGTTCTGCTAACAGTATACTAGGCCTTCCACATCACTGGCAATGGTTTCTACACAATGCTGGTGACTACTCTGAACAGTAACAGGTGCAAACACGTAACTCTTTTGTATCAGTTGTAAATAAATAGTTGCCACTATTTAAGTTCCAGCCCCCGTTTAATTATTATAAGGCCAATGCAACATCACGAATGGAAGTACATACTAAGTACAAGCACTTACAATATGCTGAGGAAGCCTCATACAAGAGAGAAATACAAGAAAAATGTACAGTCACATGTACAATTGCCATTACGTGTACTTGTAAAACATGTTATTTGGAGAAATCACATGCCAGACTGAAGACAGAGACTTGAAGTCCATATTACTTAAACTTGTTCATGAGTCTGAACAAGTTTTTGATTTGACCCATCTGTGGTCTTAAAAGTTCAAAGCTTGCTTGCTTTCTTTGGAAAATTATACTTCAGAAATTATAATGTCTTCCTTCATAATGGTGGCCTTTGCGTGGCTTTCTCTCTTGGTGAAATATTTGGACATTGTGCCTAGTTGCCTAGTCTGCTGTATGATCTTTTTATATGTCCCATGACAAGTTTTGGTTCATAGTGTATTCTACGATTAATTGTTTCATTGACGTTATGATGCTTATTTAAAAAAAAAAGTAATATTGTAGCAACATTTACATTCTTTTGTGTATTATAAAAGCTATGTCTTGGTTTGTCTCAGTCTCTGACATCAACACCATCTGGTGTCAAGTTGAAATAATATGATCCTGGATCATCTGTCTTCAGTCCGGCATGCAGTGTCTCCAAATAACACCTTTTGCAAATACATGTAACAGCAGTTGCACATCAGGTTGTATATTTTTCTTGTATTGTTCACTTGTATAAGCCTTCCTACGCATACTGTAAGTACATGTACTCAATATGTCCTTCCATTCCTGATGTTGTATTGGCCTTGTAATAATTATATATTATCTTTTCTAATTTGTCTTTTCTGTACATCTTGTTACAGTTATCTGCTAGTGATTACTGAAAATGCATCATAGATAAAGTTTTTAGTGATCAAGACGTATCCCTGGAATTATTACGTGCCAAGTCTGGATGGTCACATACCTTACAAATGGAAGACTTTATCATTCAAAAGGAAAAGACTGATAGATGTGCTCACTTGGTGACATAGGATACACAGTTTTTTAAATATATTTTTATAGTGAGCACAGCTACTTCTTTTACTTATTATTCTTACAAACTTTCTCCCCAGTTTGAAAACTGTGTCCATGTTTTGCAGTTTTGATCCCCAGAAAAGAATACCATAGCTAAGAAGCAAGTGTACATAGGAACAGTCTGTCAGCACATGACAATGGCTGTTGCAGACTGATGACAGAACCCTTAGAGCATAACATGGTAATGACATTCTTTTTGTCAGTGTCTTCGAGTGTTCATTTCATGTTAACTAATAATCAATATTCAGCCCTAAAAACTTTGTGTTTCTTACAAAATCTTAGACTGATCATCTAAGCTTCATATGAAAGAGCTATTTTCCATTTTTACACTGCTTGTTTTCTTTATGTTCAATGTTAATTCATTACATGCTGCCAGATTGTAAACATTGTTGAAGGCTTCTTTTGTTTTCTTTAATACGAGTTCTGGTGTTTCATCAATGACAATGATGTTGCTGTCATCAGCAAAGAGAACTTTTCCTCCATGTCTTAACTGTCTGGGAAGTCATTGACATATATATTAAAAACAGAATGGGGCCCAGTACACTATTCTGAGGCACATCTATGTTTGTATGTTTCCTGTCTGGCAATATTTTTACTAAAAATCTATCATTAGCAATTGTATCAACTATCTCTACTATTGAGACTCTTTTCTAGATAAGGCTGGAAGAGTCATTTGATTTTCCTCTCACACCATAGTGCTTCTAGCCTGCGATTATGAATAGCATTGGACAAGTCTAAGAATATTTCCATAACTCAGCCATTCCTGTCAAGTGCTTCAAGTACCACTTCTACGAGCTCAGTAATTGCCAATATTGTACTTTTCCCACTTTGGAAACCAAACTGATCTTCATTAAAAAGATTTTTCTTAATTCATGCGACTCATAAATCTGTCTTTCATTAGTCATTAAATTATGTTTCGGAGTTTTGACAGTAGTGAAACTGCTCTGTACATTTTTAAACTCTTCGTAAGGGCACAACTTGTATAGGCATTAGGTACTCTGGAAAAATACATGAACCAAAGGACACATTTACTATACTTGTTCATGGGGCTTATATGCTGTCTATGTGTGCCTTCAGACCAGACTGGAACCTCAGCTATGCCTGCTGATCTCCTATTTTTTAGTTTTTGTGTTGTCTTCCTTACTCCCACTTCTGTTGTGGGGAATCAACATCATTGTGCTAGCTGTGTATTTCCATGCTGCTGTGTCATGCACAGTCCTTATTTAGATGTTCTCTATTTCCTCTAATTGTTACACTTGATAAGGGACCCAGACTGAGGGGCAGTGCTCTAGTATTGCTTAAACAAAGATTCTCTAAGCTACTTCATTCATGAATGGACTACATTTCCTGTGGGTTCTTCCACTGGGATCTAGCTTTCCTGTGATTAGTTTTATGAGGTCATTTTAATTAACCCTTTCAGATGTGCTCAAACAGCCCACAGGCGTACTGCCAGTCCAAAGTGTCAAACAGGCACAATATTTCAACGATCAGACATGTTGCCATCATCAGGTGCACTGACGCTCCTGAGGGCAAGCGACCATCCTAAATCCCCCCCTGCAAGGCATTCTCTTCGCGATCCGTGCCTGCGGCCGCGCATCGGTGGACACTGAGTTGCTGCCGTTAGCATCTGTGGTGGCATCGGTGTAATTGTCTTGTCCGCCCTGGTTGCCCGTTTTCCTTGCTCGTTCCCATGTCTTGCTGAGATTATAGCCACAATCTCGGTTGATCAGTCCATTCTTGGTACAAATTATGATAGCCTCTCTAACGATGCTGTCCCAGTATTTAGATGTCTGTGCCTCTGATGTTCTCGGCAATGATCTTCGATGGTGCACACTGTCTATCCAATATAAGTCTACCCACAATGACACGTAATTTGGTACATGCCGGCCTTCCACAAACAGAGATCGTCTTTAACACTCGTGTTTTATTTGGTGGGCAAAAGACAGTTCCTACTCAGTGTTTCCCCAATATTCGTCCTGTTTTCCCTGATAGAGCACCAGTATATGATATATAGGCAGTGGCTATCTCTTCTTCCGTGACTTCTTTCATCTCCACACACCGTACTGTGAAGGTGGAGTGGAGAGCGTGCCTGATCTGCCATTCCAAGTACCCATTTTTCCAGAATACAGTTTTGAGGTATTCCAGCTCATGGGGCAGACTCTCTACATCAGAGATGGTGCGCGCACTGTGCACCAGTACTTTTAGCACCCCATTCCTCTGCGAAGGGTGGTGGCAGGTATCCACATGCAAATACAGGTCAGTGTGAGGTTTCTTCCTGTATACTCTGTGGCCCAGGGTGCCATCCACTTTTCTTTTGACCATGACATTCAGGAATGGTAATCTTCCTTCTGCTTTGGTCTCCATAGTGAACTTCATGCTCGGATGTATGGAGTTCAGGTGTGTAAGGAAGTCTAGGAGCTTGTTACTTCCTTGGGGCCACATCACGAACATGTCATCCACATAACAGAGGAAACAAGTAGGTTTCCATTTGGATGAATCCATATTGAGGAAACATCGAGTAAGAACTGTCTTTTACCCACCCAATATAACACAAGCATTATTGGAAAGTGTTGAAGATGATTTTGGTTTGCGGAAGGCCAGCATATACCAGACTTTGTGTCAGTGTGAGAAGACTTATATTGGACAGACAGTTCACACCAATGAAGATCGTTGCCGAGAACATCAGAGGCACACTTGACTTAGGTATGCCAACAAGTTGGCAGTCACAGAGGACTGTTTGTCTGAAAATCATGAAATGGACTACCGACATACCAGGGTCTTGGCACAGACGTCTAAATACTAGAACAGCATCGTTAGAGAAGCTATCAAACTTCATACCAGGGACAGATTCATCAACCAAGATTGTGGCTATAACCTCAGCAAGCATGGGAACCAGCACTGAGTCTAAATTAAAAGATGCTCAGCAAAGAAAATGAATGGGCGACCAGGGTGGATGAGTGAATTACACCAACGCCACCACAGATGCCGACGCCAGTGTCTCAGCGACCGCTAACACACAGCCACGGGTGCAGACCGTGGAGAGAATGACTCACAGGGGAAGAGGCTGCCCGCCCTCAGGAGCTCAGTTCATCAGTACACCTGATGATGGCGACATGTCTGATTGCTGAAATATTGTGCCCATTGAACACTATGGACTGGCAGTACACCCGTGGACTGTTTGAGCAAAAACACCAGGAGAAACTGAAGAATCATACCTTTAAGACCTGATTTTTTATCTGGTGGAATAATTTTTTTTTCTTTATGTGCTAATGCTCTTAACTGATTTTTCAATGATTTTAGGCACAAGATTTATACAAAAATATGTATCCATTTTTAAAACTTATTTTGTACATGTGGCATCATTTTATGTGCTAACGTAATTAATTACAAAATATTCTCTATTGTAATAAATAGTAAAATGATCATACAATAATCACCATGCAAAATAACAACAACGATATTCAATTATACATAGGAATATGGCGAACTAACCACATCTGTGTATTCTGGGGCTCACGAGCTGCTGCATACTGCTACACTCACTTGCTGTTGTAGTGATGCCAAACAGCTGGCTGCACTTGCACATAGTAAAAGGTTGAACATTCACAAATGTATATCTTGGGTTCCATTGGGAAAAAATAATTATTTGGCAACTAAGACACAGTAAAAATTAATGTACGCATTTGTAGCCAGAGGGTCTGGAAGGGTTAAACTAGCTCCATATGTATACTCCCAAATATTTAATGGTTTTAACTGTTTTGAGTAATTTTTTAGCTGTTGAGTAATCAAATAAAAACAGGGTTTCTGATTATTCATCTCCAATACGTTACAACTAATTATATTGAGTATCAATTACCAGTCCCTGTACCCAGTGCTGTTGCTCTGCAGGTCATTCTGCGTTTTGCTGTGATGTTATAATTGTGTAACTTCTCTATGTACAAAACTATGATTCACAGACAGCTTCATGGAACTTCTGACATTATCTGTTAGGTCATTTTTATGTACAGTAGACTCTCAACTACCCAGCCTAATGTGCCAGAAGGTCAAGCTGGATAATGAAAAAGTCAGACAGGTGGGACCTCTACAAATTCTCTCTCCTGATCCCAGCCATACCATTCAAAATACCCTTTTTAAATAACAAAACAAGTGATAAGTTCAGACTTTTGATACTTTGGCCAAACACCGTATGACATGTAGCTACTCAATCCCCTTAAGAATAGTTACACAGTCTTCATTATTATCAGTCACTGATGTCAACAAACTGGGAAGACAGTAGTAATACTTCTTCTTTAGGATCTCAAGGACCCCCTGTTCTATCATCTGATACAGAGCAGTTAAATTTGGTGACAAAAATAATACTTTGATATTTCTGTTTGTGAGTTTGTCATAGTCAGGATTCATAGGTGTATTATAGAGAAGCATCAGAGGTTTCCTTGGCGAATTTTTGTCTTTCAAGTATTTCTCTACAGTTAGTGTGAAAACATTTTGAAACCAGTTTTAAAGATTACTTGGATCTGGTGTGGGGTCACCCATTGGTGTGGTTCCTGTTGATTCACTCTGTAGGTAGGACTATACTAGACATGGCCTACACCTCAACAAGAAATGGAAGGGTAAACTGGCTGGGCTGATAGCAGGAAATTTAAAGGGGGGAGGAACTACATCTCATGGTGGAAACTCTTTTTTAGTGTAAGATCAGTGTCCAGCAGGAAACTCAGACAGGCAAGTACTAAAGATGTTCAAAAAGTTCAAGATACTCACAAAAGTAAAGTGAAAAATAATGTTAGTATATTTCATCAAAATATTGGGGGATTGAAGAATAAAATTGATGAGCTTCTGCTTTGTTTAGAAGATATAGAAACTGAGAATGTAATAGATGTACTATGCCTGTCTGAGCATCACATTGTCACTGATATGCAAAAGGTTAGCATCAATGGGTACAAATTAGCTGCACATGTAAGTAGAGATAATATGATGAGAGGAGGAGTTGCCATATATGTCAAAAGCTTCCACAGTGTAAAAAATTTAGAAACTAAAAAATTTTGTGTAGAGCAACATATGGAAGCATGTTCCACTGAACTAAAACTAAATGATGGCACTTTCATAATTGTAACAGTGTATAGGTCCCCCTCAGGGAATTTCCAGCTATTTCTAGAGAACTTGGATGCTTTGTTGTGCTATCTGTCAGACAGGGGGAAGCAAATTATCATTTGTGGGGATTTCAATTTTGATTCCCTGAAAGAGTGTAATAGGAAGAATAACCTTGTAGTATTACTCAGTTCTTTCAATTTGAGCACCGTCATTGATTTTCCTACTCGGATAACAAAGAACAGCAGGACATTGATAGATAACTTTTTTATAGACCAAGATAAGTTTAAGGACATAAATGCTTATCCTGTTGAGAATGGTCTTTCAGATCATGGTGTACAGCTAGTTACAGTACATGACATAGCTCCATGCAGTATATCAAATCAGAATTTCAAAGCAGTGCATTCAATTTACAATATAAATATTGCAAACTTTAGGGAAAGCCTACAACAGCTAGACTAGGATGAAGTGTATAAGGAACCCGATGCAAACTTGAAATATAACTTATTTCACGATACATTTTTAACGGTATTTGAAAACTGTTTTCCCAAGAAAATAGTTAAACATAATTCCAAGAAAACATATAAAAAACCTTGGCTAACTAAAGGAATAAGAATATCTTGCAACCGTAAAAGAGAACTGTATCTAACAGCAAGAGGGAGTACTGACCCCGAAATTGTTCAATACTATAAAAACTATTGTGCAGTACTAAGAAAAGTAATTAAAAAGTCCAGAAGCATGTGTATCATGTCTGAGATCAGTAACTCTGATAATAAAATTAAAGCAATTTGGAATATTATTGAAAGGGAAACAGGGCAACCAAGAGGACAGGAAGACTTTAGTGCCATAAAACTGAATGACAAGTGTACTAACAAACAATCAGAAATTGAAAATATTTTCAATAATCATTTTTTAAATGTTGTGGAGAAAATAGTATCTAGATCTTCACTAGAAGAGGCAAGGCTACTAGTAGAAGAGGCCATACCTGTGCAGTTTGAAACAACTGTATTTCCACCAACCTCTCCCTCTGAAATCAGTAAAATAATACACTCACTGAAAAGTAAAAGCTCTTACGGAATTGATGGCATTTCCAGCAAGGTACTTAAAGCTTGTTCCCCACAGATAAGTAGGATTCTCAGCCACGTAGGTAATAGCTCTTTGGAGCAGGGTGTTTTCCCCGATAGACTGAAATATGCCATTGTAAAACCATTGCATAAAAAGGGGGATACGTCGGATGTCAACAACTATCGCCCAATCTCTCTTCTGACAGCTCTATCAAAACATTTTGAGAAAGTAATGTATTCAAGAATAGCCTCCCGTATTTGTAAAAATAAAGTACTAACAAAATGTCAGTTTGGTTTTCAGAAAGGCTTTTCAACAGAAAATGCTATATACGCTTTCACTGATCAAATATTAAATGCTCAGAATAACCGGACATCACCCCTTGGTATTTTTTGTGATCTCTCAAAGGCCTTTGATTGTGTAAATCATGGAATTCTTTTAGATAAGCTAAATCATTATGGTTTGAGGGGGGCAGTGCACAAATGGTTTAATTCATACTTAACTGGAAGAATGCAGAAAGTTGAAATAAGTGGTTCATGTAATGTTAAAACAACAGCTGATTCCTCAAACTGGGGGGGGGGGGGGGGGGGGCTATCAAGTACGGGGTCCCACAGGGTTCGGTCTTAGGTCCTTTACTGTTCTTGATATACACTCCTGGAAATTGAAATAAGAACACCGTGAATTCATTGTCCCAGGAAGGGGAAACTTTATTGACACATTCCTGGGGTCAGATACATCACATGATCACACTGACATAACCACAGGCACATAGACACAGGCAACAGAGCATGCACAATGTCGGCACTAGTACAGTGTATATCCACCTTTCGCAGCAATGCAGGCTGCTATTCTCCCATGGAGACGATTGTAGAGATGCTGGATGTAGTCCTGTGGAACGGCTTGCCATGCCATTTCCACCTGGCACCTCAGTTGGACCAGCGTTCGTGCTGGACGTGCAGACCGCGTGAGACGACGCTTCATCAAGTCCCAAACATGCTCAATGGGGGACAGATCCGGAGATCTTGCTGGCCAGGGTAGTTGACTTACACCTTCTAGAGCACGTTGGGTGGCACGGGATACATGCGGACGTGCATTGTCCTGTTGGAACAGCAAGTTCCCTTGCCGGTCTAGGAATGGTAGAACGATGGGTTCGATGATGGTTTGGATGTACCATGCACTATTTAGTGTCCCCTCGACGATCACCAGTGGTGTACGGCCAGTGTAGGAGATCGCTCCCCACACCATGATGCCGGGTGTTGGCCCTGTGTGCCTCGGTCGTATGCAGTCCTGATTGTGGCGCTCACCTGCACGGCGCCAAACACGCATACGACCATCATTGGCACCAAGGCAGAAGCGACTCTCATCGCTGAAGACGACACGTCTCCATTCGTCCCTCCATTCACGCCTGTCGCGACACCACTGGAGGCGGGCTGCACGATGTTGGGGAGTGAGTGGAAGACGGCCTAACGGTGTGCGGGACCGTAGCCCAGCTTCATGGAGACGGTTGCGAATGGTCCTCGCCGATACCCCAGGAGCAACAGTGTCCCTAATTTGCTGGGAAGTGGCGGTGCGGTCCCCTACGGCACTGCGTAGGATCCTACGGTCTTGGCGTGCATCCATGCGTCGCTGCGGTCCGGTCCCAGGTCGACGGGCACGTGCACCTTCCGCCGACCACTGGCGACAACATCGATGTACTGTGGAGACCTCACGCCCCACGTGTTGAGCAATTCGGCGGTACGTCCACCCGGCCTCCCGCATGCCCACTATACGCCCTCGCTCAAAGTCCGTCAACTGCACATACGGTTCACGTCCACGCTGTCGCGGCATGCTACCAGTGTTAAAGACTGCGATGGAGCTCCGTATGCCACGGCAAACTGGCTGACACTGACGGCCGCGGTGCACAAATGCTGCGCAGCTAGCGCCATTCGACGGCCAACACCGCGGTTCCTGGTGTGTCCGCTGTGCCGTGCGTGTGATCATTGCTTGTACAGCCCTCTCGCAGTGTCCGGAGCAAGTATGGTGGGTCTGACACACCGGTGTCAAAGTGTTCTTTTTTCCATTTCCAGGAGTGTACATTAATGACTTACCATTCCACATTGATGAAGATGCAAAGTTAGTTCTTTTTGCTGATGATAAAAGTATAGTAATAACATCCAAAAACCAAGCACTAAGTGATGTAATTGTAAATGATGTTTTTCACAAAATTATTAAGTGGTTCTCAGCAAACGGACTCTCTTTAAATTTTGATAAAACACAGTATATACAGTTCCGTACAGTGAATGGCACAACTCCAGCAATAAATATAGACTTTGAACAGAAGTCTGTAGCTAAGGTAGAATTTTCAAAATTTTTTGGTGTGTCCATTGATGAGAGGTTAAACTGGAAGCAACACATTGATGGTCTGCTGAAACGTCTGAGTTCAGCTACGTATGCTATTAGGGTTATTGCAAATTTTGGTGATAAGAATCTCAGTAAATTAGCTTACTATGCCTACTTTCATTCACAGCTTTCGTATGGCATCATATTCTGGGGTAATTCATCGTTGAGTAGAAAAGTATTCATTGCTCAAAAATGTGTAATCAGAATAACTGCTGGAGCCCACCCATGGTCATCCTGCAGACATCTATTTAAGGATCTAGGGATCCTCACAGTAACCTCGCAGTATATATATTCACTTATGAAATTTGTTGTTAATAATCCAACCCAGTTCAAAAGTAATAGCATTGTGCATAGCTATAACACCAGGAGAAAGGATGATCTTCACTATGCAGGGTTAAATCTGACTTTGGCACAGAAAGGGGTAAATTATGCTGCCACAAAAGTCTTTGGTCACCTACCTAACAGCATCAAAAGCCTGACAGATAGCCAACCAACATTTAAAAATAAATTAAAAGAATTTCTAGATGACAACTCCTTCTACTCATTGGCTGAATTTTCAGATATAAATTAAGGGGGAAAAAAAACTTAAACATTAGTGTCATGCAATATTTTGTGTAATGTAATATCTTGTACAGACATCTTTTATTAACCTGACATGTTCCACATCATTATGAAGTGTCATATTCATGATCTATGGAACAAGTACTAATCTAATCTAATCTAATCATCTATAATGTAGGGACAGTGATTCCTGATTTTTCAGGTTTTTGAAAGCTCTATGTTCCCATGATTTCCCTGTTAATGTAAACCTACACTTGTGGTTGCCAGTTGCATTACTACAAGCAAATATTGCCTTTCTTTCTTTTATTTCACTATCTTGGGAACCACAACACTTTTCAGTTTCTGCTTGATTTCTCTTCCAGTCTCCAACAGTACTTTTTTCTATCCTTAATTCCAAAGCAATAGTTTTGGATGGTATCCCAGAATAGAGCACATAACAGATCCATAGTCACTATAATTTTTTTTCCATTTATTATCCATTTCAGACTCTTTAACTAAAATACAAAGGACCGAACAAAACAACAAATTAACAATGCACACACTTTGGATGTCTGACATGCAACTGAAGAAACAAAGAACATAGTGTTGCCAACAAAACTGCTTTCTAAGTGGGTTCATTGTTGTTTGTGAACACTGAAAGATGGCTTCTAAGTAATATTCATTGAAGGGTAGTTCTGGTAATTTATTCAATGTTGAAAATACAGTATGTCCCTATTGTGACTCCAGATATGCTAGAAGCATAAAAGATGCATAAAACATTTTGAAAGGTGACACATCATTGTAGCTGGCACCTACTTGCCATAGCTTTGGAAGAGTATAGTATTTACAATAAATTAATCCTCATTTTATCACAGAGAGATGTTATTGTGATATTAACTGAGTAGACCATATTAAGTTGACCAGGTAGTATGGAGGCCGGATAGTCAGGAACTGGACTGTAAGCATCTATGGTCCTATAATACTCCTTTGCACAGCTAAAGTTTCCTTTGTATCTGGAAATTTCTACTTGTTATAATGGTATGCTGTACTATATTTTGAAGGAACTCTTCAATAAACTCACAAACCTAATCTGATGTTTCATTTATCAGGAAATTTTGTAGAACTGTATTTAATGCATTCCAGAAGTTGAGAAGTCGAGGAACACTGCATTAACCTATGCTCTGGTATTTCAATGTCTTTCAGGTTTTGTAGAAAAACAGCAAACTGGATTCCACATAATTTTTGTTTGTAGAAACCATGTTGATTTCTACAAAGGAGCTTCTCAGTCTCCAAGAAGGTCATTATATGCAAACTTAAAGATTCCAAAACTCTACAGCAGATCAGTGTCAGTGATACAGGCATATTGTTGTATGCATCTTTTCAGTGACTCTTCTTAAGAATAGAAATGACATGCACAATTTTCTAATTACATGGAACAGCTCATTCTTCCAGTGACCCATAATATATTGCTGCTGGAAGAGAAGCAAGTTTTTCCACATGCACTGTGTAGAGTCATATAGATATCCCATGAGGTCCACTTGCCTTTCCCCCATTGAGAAATTTCAGCTGATCTCTGTACCTTGCTGTCCTCTATCATGATATCTGACATTTTGCTTCTGAGGCAATGTCCGAAAAGAGGAGCCACAGTAAAATCTTCCCCACTGGTACAGTTCCTGAGAACAGAATTCCATGTATTTTTATATTTAAGACCACTCTCTGCTGGAGTAGGCAGCTTAGCTACACATGTAATTTCATATAAGGTTCATTAATATGCATTGAGTTGGAAGTTTTAGTTGTCATTGATGATCCTGTTATCATAGTTGCTACTTGATTCCAGATTCTAAGTATCAATATCATGTGAATCTCTGACCCTGATATTCATCCTAATCACTTGAGCCTCCCAGTCTATAGCTGGTGAGTTTAAATCTTCCACTAATACCATAATGTGACCAGGAAAATTAAATTCAACCTTCATGTGTTGCCTCAGATGTTCACTACAATGGCTCTTAAGATGTCTATTGTATTATACACTGATCAGCCAGAACAGGGTTATTTGGTAAGCGTGATAGCGTTACAGAGATGTTTAGAAAGCTCAAGTGGCAGACTCTGCAAGAGAGGAACTCTGCTTCACAGTGTAGCTTGCTGTCCAGGTTTCAAGAGGGTGCATTTCTGGATGAGGTATCGAATATATTGCTTTCCCCTACTTATACCTCCCGAGGAGACCACGAATGTAAAATTAGAGAGATTCGAGCGCGCACGGAGGCTTTCTGGCAGTCGTTCTTCCCGCGAACCATACGCGACTGGAACAGGAAAGAGAGGTAATGACAGTGGCATGTAAAGTGCCCTCTGCCACACACCATTGAGTGGCTTGCAGAGTATAAATGTAGATGTAGATGTAGAACATCAAGACTACCTACCTAATGGCCAATACGTCCAACTTTGGAACAGATAACCACACCATGGGATGGATGCAGTGAGGCCTTGGTAGGTCACTGGAGGGAGTTGGCACCACATCTCCACACACAACTCACCTAATTCCAATAAATTCCGGGGAGGAAGGTGATGAGCTCTAACACCACATTCAATCACATCCCATATGTGTTGGATTGGGTTAAGATCTGGCAAGTGGGAGGCCATCACATCAATTGGAGCTTGCCACTGTGTTTTTCAAACCATTCCATCACACTCCTGGCCTTGTGACATGGAGCATTATCCTGTTGAAAAAGTCCACTGCTGTCAGGAAACATGAGTGCCATGAAGGGCTGTACATGGTATGCAACCAGTGTATGATACTCCTTGGCAATCATGGTGCCTAGCACAAGCTCTACTGGACCCATGGATGCCCATGTGAATGTTCCTCAGAGCATAATGGAGCTGCCGCAAACTTGTCTCCATCCCACAGTAGAGATGCCAAGGAGCTGTTCCCCTGGGAGACAACGGATTCATGCCCTCACATTGCCCTGATGAAGAAGGTACCGAGATTCAGCAGACCATGCAGTGCTCTGCCACTGTGTCAGTGTCCAGTATTGATGGTCACGTGCCCTTTTCAGTCATAGTTGCTGATGTCATCGTGTTAATATGGGTCATGGCTGTGGAGGCCAATTGTTAGGAGTGTTTGAAACACTGTGTGTTCAGGCACACTTGTACTCTGTCCAGAATTAAAATCTAATGTTAGTACTGACACAGTTCACCTTCTGTCCTGTTTTACCAGTCTGTCCAGCCTACAACATCCAACATCTGTAATGAGGGGTGGATGTGGTCTCACCTTGGTTACGCCACATGTTAAAGACACTCAGCACAGCACTCCTCCAACATCCAACTAGTCTTACAGTTTCCAAAATGCTCTTCCTGAACCTCTTGGCAATCAAAATCTGCCCTTGGTCAAACTGAGATAGATTGCACCCCATTCTATACAAGGACAGATTATGCACTGATACAACATGCATCATGCGTGTGTCTGACTAGCAGTCATTCCTCACCAAGTGATGCTGCTATCACCTGGATGGTTTTATATCAATAGTAGGTCAGTGGTCATAATGTTCTGGCTAATCAGTGTATATTTTATGTTGCTAAAATTACAAAATGATAAATAAAATAAGTTTTCTTCTCAAAACCAAGCCATTAGGAAGGGATATGTATGGGATATGGTAAAATGTAGAAAGATATAATAATACAGTTTAAGATATGGAACAGTGAGACCAAAGTAACGTTTACAAACTGGAAAAGAAAAAGAAAATTTAATCTTCATCGCAACAGGGTCAGCAGCTGTGATGAGCTTTTTAAATAATTTTGTGATGACTTCAGCTGTTATTTTCTTTATTTGATGTACAATTGTACAATTTTGACCTTAAGCTATTTTCAAGTTTCTAAAATGGAAATATTATACATTGGATGCATTAGTATCACTTATGAGTTGTATTGTCAGTTTACTGTTCTGTTTGGTATGTCTCCTGTGCTGCAAACTGCTCAGCAGCAAGCCAGATATAAGTAATATTGCCTCTGAATGATTAACATGACTGTATGATAGTTAGGGACATGATTATTAACATGACTGTATGATAGTTAGGGACATGATTAATACTATAGATGTATTGAGTTGAAGAATATATGTTGCTGTGTTACAGTTACAAATTGTGACTTGTAATTGGTAGATTGCATTTATTGTAGTGACTTTATTATTATGTAAACTTCATGGAAGTTCAAGTTATGGTTTATTTATGATTTATGATCATTACAAGAGATTTGCAAGAACTGCTCAAATGTAACATGGTCCTAACATAAAAAATAACAATTTTCAATTTATTTTACAATAACTATGCACCAGAGGAGCAAAGATGTATATGGCATAGTATACCATTAATAAATAAGTAAGTTACAATCCCCCTAGTATATCCTGGCATTTGACTTGTTCCTATCTTAAATTCATAAGTGATACTAATGCATACAGTTTATAATGTTTCTGGTGTATCTTTACTCATGATGCACATGATTTCAGAGAGCAGATGTCATACAGGTCACAAGCCCACTTATAGAGGCCACCTGGGTTGGCCCCTTGGCATGCTCTGGTACACTGTCAGGGAAACAGTATTATTTAAGTGATTGCAAAAAAGTGCTCAGCCTGTTCTGTAACCTGAACTACTCATATACAGTCAGAGTGTTCAGTGGTATGCACGACCTGTACATCATTGTATCTTACATATTTCTCTATAAAGTACTACACTCCATAAATCAGGTTCATTCTTTCTACAACAGCTTCTGTTTTCGATACTTGAAAATGGTGTAAGGCCAAAATTGTACAACTGTACATGAAATAAAGAAAATGTCAGTTGAATGCATCAAAAAATCATTTAAAAAATAAAATCTGAGTGCTTGATAGAATACAAAGAAAGGATATGGAGCGGAAAGATAGAAGTTAAACAGTAATAGAAACTATATCTTCATTTAAGAGGAGTTGGAACACCACATCCAGACAATGTTAAATTTAGTGACGGCTTCCCTGTATTTCGGGAACCACTGTAGTCATTGACATGAAACTTTTACAGGACATTAAACTGTATATTCTGAGTCTACTGAACTACAATAATTGAATTTCAGCCACTGCTTTCAGAAATACAATATTTTAATTACATAGTTAAAATTTTGTGTACTTTTTTTACCCTTATCCTAATTAATCTTAATTGTGCATAAAGTAATGTTCTTTTTGTTCAGTAGACTCGGGATATGTATTTTATTACTCCCTGAAAATGTGGCTACTCTACTCAAAGTGGTTTCTGAGATTTAGGGAAAATGCAACAGAAAATGTAAATTTTCAGGAAAAGCTTCTAAATTTTCAAAATACTGTAACTCACTTATTATATGCTTAATTTATTTTATTTTTAGTCACTCAGAAGCACCCTGCACCACACTGTATATCATCCTCTTGATCTTTTTCCAAGTTTTTTCTTCTTTTTTTCTTTCTGGACTCCTTAGTGGCCAACTGTCCTACGTGCTCTGCTTTATCAATGCAAACCTTGTCCATCCGTCCAAGTTCTCTGATGCAGTTAGTTCCAGGATTAATAAACATTTTTTGATAAGTGGGTCCATATAAGATTATTGAATGACCCATTTGGATTTTGAGTCTGACCATGCAGACACTTCTTCAGTAATTCAGGATTTGCCAGGTCTCTGTCAAAAGTTTCTATGATATCCATGACTGCTGCTGGGATGGTATGTTTAGGGCTGTATGAACTGTTTGAGTATTGGGCATTGCAGTAATTGCACCATGAATCAGGTCTAGGAGGACAAAGGTGGTGTAATGGTTTTTCATCAGTTGACAGTCTGTGGAAGAAGGTAGCCCATACTGCCTGCTTAATTTTCAACAAATCCTCAGTATCATTTTTAATGGCCATCCCATAATACTGCTGTAGTTCGTCAACCATTTTGTCTGCCAGCCTGCCTCTTATGATTTTAATATCAGAAAGATTTTTGTCTCTCAATCTTTGTTTCGCCTGATGCCCGTCCTCTGCTGGACATGACCAACACATTGCAGTTTTATGATAATCTTCTCACTATAAGGCTGAGTGTCTACTACACTGTTATATGCTTTTGAGTCTCCATCACCTGTGAACTTAGTGTAACACACTCCCCGTTCATTCACAGATTGAGTAAAGATTTCAATAGCTGCAGAGGCCTCTATACCACTACTTGTTCCTTCATAATTTCTGTCACAGATATGCCCTTCTTCAATCCCTGATTTACGCTTATAACAGTGTTTGGTTAAAATCTGGAAATCTATTACCTTTCCAGTATCCACACTGGTCACCGCAGCAACAGAATTCTTAGAACTGTAGCCGCGCTTCTGCCAAGTGCCATCAAAAGCCACTGGTATGTCAGTCATACCATCATTTATTTCAACAGCTTCGTTTACAGCACCCTTCATTGACTCACATGCAACAGACTCCACAGCAGCTCCAAACAATCCTGCATACTTGCTAGTTATATAAGGTGGGCATGGCATATTCATCACAACACACATTGTTTCTGCTGCAGTGTGCCCTTTGCCAGTAGCTCTCAATCAATAAAACCATCTAACATTTATTTCAAAATAATTATCTCTATACTTATCAGAATTCCAAAATGAATGAGTATATTTACAACAGGCACAATTAATGATAAGTTTCCTGGCCAGTCCATTTGATACCTCATTGTCCTCATGTAAACTAACTGGCCCTCCACATATTTTACAACACACTTATTCACCTAATACCCTTGTTAGGATGTGTAAATCTATCAGAATATAACCTATTCTACCACTTACATCACTTTCGTTTTAAGAAAACTGTGTATCACAACATCTCATTTTAATCTTCGAAGCACTAATGGGTGTTTCTCTAGATACTGACAAGTTTGTCTGTATTTCATTGTCTGTAACCTCACATGCCACATGTTGAACACAGTGTGTCCCTTTACTCGCAAACTCTATTACCAAGAAACTTGCGTTTCTTAAAAACACTTCATTTTGTCATCATACTTTACTTTTTGAGAGATTTACCAATCTATTCATCACTTTTCCTCGTAAAAAACCTTAGCACTTTGACATACAGTATGTTTTTATACTATGAAATGATATGATGCTGTTTTTAACAGTGCTACCAATACAAACACGTAATTTAACCGTGTAAAACATAATTGGTTTTCTTGCCGCATCAATTCGGGACAAAGAAGCAGCAGAGATGTTTCTTCCAAGGTTTATGTTCCAACGGAAGCGGTGGCGCCACCGGCGCACACATTGACACCGTCTGTGACAGCAGTACGTAATCGCCAACCAGTCACAAGCCAACCAATCAGAAGCCGTCCATGGGCTATAAAAAAAGGCTACCACAGTAGCAGTGAAGACAGTCAGTTACTCCTGATGATGATGATGGAGGATATCGTCAAAAGCTTGAGATTTTATCCTGAATTGACGTGGCTAGAAAACTGAGAATGTTTTACATGTAAGTGCTGTCCCAAAAGACTGTTCCCACATAATTTTACCTTTATAACACAGCAATCCACAGCCTTCTATTTTTAAGAAAAGTTACCGATTTTATTAGATCTTGAAGTAATGCACGTAAAATATTTAACATTTTCAACCGGTGTTGATTATATTTAAAAAATTAAATAAAGTGCTTCCCATGTGAGTATATAAGTGATATATACATATCATTTTATTCAGAAAATTGCAAATTTTATTATGAGATAAAAATCCGAAAATGTGAAAAAAAAAATACTTTTCCATTCTAATTCCTCTTAAGCTAAGGCAGGATCGGGCCAAGAGCACATGGAGATGAAGTTCTTCTCTGTGAAACTCTGTGCTAGTACCTGAAAATAATATTCAAATGATTCATATTCTAAAATGCACACCTCTTACCATACTTGATATTGCAGAGTACAGATTACAAGAACATACAAAGTTGAGTGTTATTGACAAAGCACTCTGTCTTCAGAACACCAGTGACTTACCGGGACCATCCGACTGCCGTGTCATCCTCAGTGGAGGATGCGGATAGGAGGGGCGTGGGGTCAGCACGACCGAAGTCGCTACTATTCGTTCGAGTAGCTCCTCAATTGGCTTCACGAGGCTGAGTGCACCCCAAAAAATGGCAACGGCGCATGGCGGCCTGGAAGGTCACCCATACAAGTGCTGACCATGTCCGACAATGCTCATTTTCAGTGGTCTCACGGGAACCGGTGTATCCACTTCGGCAGTGCTATTGACAAGGGATTTCAAATTGTACTACACAAGCGGCTTGCAGTGAAATTGTGTTCTTATGGGATATCATGTCAGTTATGTGACTGGATTCATGATTTCATGCCAGAGAGGTCACAGTTAATAGTAACTGATAGAAAGTCACCAAGTAAAAAAGAAGTATTTTCTGGCATTCCCCAAGGTAGCGTTATAGGGCCTTTGCTGTTCCTTATCTATATAAATGATTTGGGAGACAATCTGAGCAGCCCTATTAGGTTGTTTGCAGATGACGCTTTCATTTATCAATGAGGAAAGTCATCAGAAGATCAAAACAAATTGCAAAATGATTTAGAAAAGATATCTGTATGGTGCAAAAATTGGCAATTGACCCTAAATAATGAACAGTGTGAGGTAATTCACATGAGTGCTAAAAGGGATCCTTTGAACTTCGTTTACACAATAAAACAGTCAAATCTAAAGGCTGTAAATGCAACTAAATGCCTAGGAATTACAATTATGAATAACTTAAATTGGAAAGAACACATTGAAAAAGTCGTGGTGAAGGCTAACTAAAGACTGCACTTTATAAGCAGGACACTTTGAAAATGTAACAGGTCTGTTAAAGAGACTGCCTACACTATGCTTGTCCGTCCTCTTTTAGAATACTGCTGCATGGTGTGGTATCCTTACCAGATAGGATTGACAGAGTACATCAAAAAAGTTCAGAGAAGCATGGCATGTTTTGTATTACCACAAAATAGGGGAGAGAGTTTCAGTGAAATGATACAGGATTTGGGATGGACATCATTAAAACAAAGACATTTTTTGTTGCGGCGGAATCTTCTCAAGAAATTTCAATCACTAACTTTCTCCTCCAAATGCAAAAATATTTTGTTGATCCCAACCTACCTACATAGGGAGAAACGATCACTATAATAAAATAAGGGAGATCAGAACTCACATGGAAAGATAGAAGTGTTAATTTTTTCTACACACAACACAAGATTGGCATAATAGAGAATTGTGAAGGTGGTTTGATGAACCCTCTGCCAGGCACTTAAATGTGATTAGCAGATAATCTATGTAGATGCAGATGTACTATTTGCTATCAGTACAGCTGGCCAGATTTTGCCTGTCAATACATTTCTTCAGAAAGACAGAGAAAAATTCTGAGTATAAGGTGATAAGTGTGGTGGCCTACTAGTATGATCAGTGACAACACTTAAGCATTTGAGACAAGATTTGCAATAGCTGATGGCAAATAAACTAAGTAGAGAAGGAAAAAATAATGGTATGGCAAATATTATGTTCTCAGTATCAAAACAGAAACATGCCAGTATGCTATGGTCATATAATAGGATGTCAATTTGCATTCTGTGCTCATAACCCTTACGCATCTAAATATCAGTTCAGCAAAAGTCTGGCACAGATGCAGAGCTATTATACAAACATTTTGGTGGAGCAGTGTTAGCTGTGTCCACTGTCAGGTGCGACGGAAAAAAATGGGGCATGTTAATGGCTGGTTGTAAGTACCCAATGAAGGAGTAGGAGACAGGCAACGGGTTTAATACCAATAAGTTGAAATAAACATATAATTGACAATGTACTTTGAAAACCAGGCTTACTAATGTTAAAAGTCTGCAATTCATGTCATAACAATAAAATTAATTTTTTGCAAAGGTACACATCAAAATTTCTACTTGAACAGTAGTCTTGATTTTCCTCGTGACATCATTAACTATTCACTAATAATGTCACATTCATTGGCTTTACCATCTCCCAACCTGACTGTCACCTTCCAACATGTCCTACACCATGGTCTGTAGGTCTACTGCAGATCAGTCTGTCACAACAACTTTCATTCCAAACAAGTAGAACAAAATGAGGGAACTGTGGTTGCTGAAATTTAATCCTTTAGAGGGCATAATAGTTCTGCTGTTATTGAAAACAATAGATACATACATTTTTGCACCACTTTTTATTTACATACTCATGCATTCATTGTCTGATCACTCTTCCAGTGATATTGGATGTGTTACTACATATTTAGAATTTACAGATAGCAGGTAAATTACAAGTTAAGCACTTACATTAATTTACAACAGATACACATATACATACATATAATATACATAAATAAGAAATGAAAACATAGACAGAACTGAACGCCTTTATTGATTTAATTTACTAAACATAGCAACTGCCAATGGCCTTGTCATAGTGGTAACAGTAGATTCCATAGCTAATAGAAGTTAGGCGCTTTTGAGCTCTGCTAACACTTGGATGGGTGATCGTCTTGGTCTGCCAAGAGGAATGCACTCAGCCTTTGTGAGGCCAATTGATGAGCTAGTTGACTGAGAACTAGCAGCTCCTGACACAAAAACTGGCAACAGTCCAAAGAGCAGTGTTGTGTTGACCACACCCCCCTCCATATCCACATCCATCGATGCCTATCAGCCGAGTATGACGTGGTGGTCAGTTGGTACCACTGGGCCTTCTAAGGCCTATTCAGACAGAGAGAGACATATAGGCACCCAATTTCACTTTCTGCTGCAATGACTGAGTGCTGATCAAACATAAAACAGTGGTATATGCAACTTTCACTGACACACTATATGTAGCCCATTTCCCAGAATATTGCCTTACTACCACAATTTATTTCAAATTCTTTTGGACTAATCTCAAAATATTCCTTAACACTGTTCGAGCATGGTGTTTTCAAGTACTCTCTTGGTTTTATTTTGAAGATTTGTATTGATTATACATTTTTTTCCACTGCTTGGTAGTCTGTTGCATAGCAGGCACCCAGCATTAGTAGGGTCCTTATCAGTCAGTTGATCCTTGACTCCTCTGCTGCAATTGAGCAGTTCCCTCTTTGCATGGAAACAGGAGAATATATCTTCCTTCACCAACAAAAAAAACTACATTTTTACAACCATAATCATTAGATTAACACATAAGGTTGCGTGCTATACTGAGGAAGGTAGAACAATTTTATTATTAAGAGTGACAACAAAAGAAATATTTAGCATAAATTTGCTAGCACATTTGGTCCAAACAATTCACTCAAATTATTTCACTTCTCTTCATTTATTCAAACGATGTTTTGGAATGCAAGCTTCCTCAGCAAGTTTCATTGATGAAACCTTCCTGATTTATCAGCTTGAAGATGACAAGTAGGAAACTCACAGAGATGTTGTGACATCATGTTGCCATGACTCAGCTGGTGACAACCTAGTGCCATCAGATGGTTGATAACCTGAAAAGATTTCTTCATCTACATTTATATGCATACTCCACAAGCCACTGTATGAGGTGTGTCAAAGAGTACCTTTCCTGTTGCACTCACAAATAAATTGAAAGAAAATTGCTATCTGTATGTCTCTGTATGAGCCCTAATTTCTCTTATCTTACCTTCATGGTCCTTAAGCAGAATGTACTTTGGCAGTAATGGAATCTTTCTGCAGTCAGCTTCAATCAATGAAATTCTATTGGCCCTGTATTGTTGCTGTGCCACCAAACCCTAACTCATGGACTGTGAGTACCAGAAGTATATGAAGAATTTGCAGATTTGTTATCTGTTGCAGAATCTTCATGTTCATCGCCATTAATCTTACTGAGGTTAAATTCCTGTGTTGAGCTACCGCTCTTAATACTATGAATGAAGTCAAAGAGGCACTGCCTGATACTAGGTCTAGGATGAATTAATGTGTCATCCACATATGTATCACCATGCTCAGAAGTACGCAAATCAAAATCTGAATTTCTTTTTTCCAGAATGTATAGGACCTCTGACTGAATCAGTCAGATTAGATTAGATTAGATTAGATTAGATTAGATTAATACTAGTTCCATGGATCATGAATACGATATTTCGTAATGATATGGAACGAGTCGAATTTTCCAATACATGACATAATTAGGTTAATTTAACAACATACTTAAGTTAATATAACAACTTTATTTTTTTTGTGTTTTTTTGTTTTTCTTTATTTTTTATTTTTTTTATCTTTTTAATATTTTTGTTTTGTTTTTTTTTCTTTTTTTTTCTTAATTTATATCTAAAAATTCCTCTATGGAGTAGAAGGAGTTGTCATTCAGAAATTCTTTTAATTTCTTCTTAAATACTTGTTGGTTATCTGTCAGACTTTTGATACTATTTGGTAAGTGACCAAAGACTTTAGTGCCAGTATAATTCACCCCTTTCTGTGCCAAAGTTAGATTTAATCTTGAATAGTGAAGATCGTCCTTTCTCCTAGTATTGTAGTTATGCACACTGCTATTACTTTTGAATTGGGTTTGGTTGTTAATAACAAATTTCATAAGAGAGTATATATACTGAGAAGCTACTGTGAATATCCCTAGATCCTTAAATAAATGTCTGCAGGATGATCTTGGGTGGACTCCAGCTATTATTCTGATTACACACTTTTGTGCAATAAATACTTTATTCCTCAGTGATGAATTACCCCGAAATATGATGCCATATGAAAGCAATGAGTGAAAATAGGCATAGTAAGCTATTTTACTAAGATGTTTATCACCAAAATTTGCAATGACCCTTATTGCATAAGTAGCTGAACTCAAACGTTTCAGCAGATCATCAATGTGTTTCTTCCAATTTAATCTCTCATCAATGGACATACCTAAAAATTTGGAATATTCTACCTTAGCTATATGCTTCTGATTAAGGTCTATATTTATTAATGGCGTCATACCATTCACTGTACGGAACTGTATGTACTGTGTCTTATCAAAATTCAGTGAGAGTCCGTTTACAAGGAACCACTTAGTAATTTTCTGAAAGACAGTATTGACAATTTCATCAGTTAATTCTTGTTTCTCAGGTGTGATTACTATACTTGTATCATCAGCAAAGAGAACTAACTTTGCCTCTTCATGAATATAGAATGGCAAGTCATTAATATATAATAAGAACAACAAAGGACCCAAGACTGACCCTTGTGGAACCCCATTCTTGATAGTTCCCCAGTTTGAGGAATGTGCTGATTTTTGCATGTTACGAGAACTACTTATTTCAACTTTCTGCACTCTTCCAGTTAGGTACAAATTAAACCATTTGTACACTGTCCCACTCATGCCACAATACTTGAGCTTGTCTAGCAGAATTTCATGATTTACACAATCAAAAGCCTTTGAGAGATCACAAAAAATCCCAATGGGTGGTGTTCGGTTATTCAGATCATTCAAAATTTGACTGGTGAAAGCATATATGGCATTTTCTGTTGAAAAACCTTTCTGGAAACCAAACTGACATTTTGTTAGTACTTCATTTTTACAGATATGTGAAGCTACTCTTGAATACATTACTTTCTCAAAAATTTTGGATAAAGCTGTTAGAAGGGAGATTGGATAGTAATTGTTGACATCAGATCTATCCCCCTTTTTATGCAAAGGTATAACAAAAGCATATTTCAGTCCATCAGGGAAAATGCCCTGTTCCAGAGAGCTATTACACAGGTGGCTGAGAATCTTACTTATCTGTTGAGAACAAGCTTTTAGTATTTTGCTGGAAATGCCATCAATTCCATGTGAGTTTTTGCTTTTAAGCAAGTTTATTATTTTCCTAATTTCAGAGGGAGAAGTGGGTGAGTTTTCAATTGTATTAAATTGCATAGGTGTGGCCTCTTCCATTAACAGCCTAGCATCTTCTAATGAACACCTGGATCCTACTATATCCACAACATTTAGAAAATGATTATTAAAAATATTTTCAACTTCTGACTTTTTGTTCGTAAAGCTTTCATTCAATTTGATGGTAATACTGTCTTCCTCTGCTCTTGGTTGACCTGTTTCTCTTTTAATAATATTCCAAATTGTTTTAATTTTATTATCAGAGTTGCTGATTTCAGACATGATACACATACTCCTGGATTTTTTAATAACTTTTCTTAATATAACACAGTAGTTTTTATAATTTTTGATAGTTTCTGGGTCACTACTCTTTCTTGCTGTCAGATACATTTCCCTTTTCCGTTTACAAGATATTTTTATACCCTTAGTAAGCCATGGTTTGTTACAAGGTTTCTTACGAGTATATTTAACTATTTTCTTGGGGAAGCAGTTTTCAAATGCATTTACAAAAATGTCATGAAATAGATTATATTTTAAATTGGCATCAGGTTCACGGTACACCTCATCCCAGTCTAACTGCTGTAGGCTTTCCCTGAAATTTGCAATTGTTAAATTGTTGACTGAACGTACTACTTTGGAGGACTGTTTAGTATTGCTGAATGGAGCTATGTCATATATTGTAACTAGCCGTGCACCATGATCAGAAAGACCATTCTCAACAGGCTGAGCATTTATCTGGTTAAACTTATCTTGGTCTATAAAGACGTTATCTATCAGTGAGCTGCTACCTTTTACCACCCAAGTAGGAAAATCAATAACGGGTGTCAAATTGAAAGAACCGAGTAATACTTCAAGGTCATTTTTCCTATTACCCTCTTTCAGAGAATCTACATTGAAGTCCCCACAAATAATAATTTGCTTCCCCCTGTCTGACAGATAGCACAACAAGGAGTCCAAATTTTTCAGAAATAGATGAAAATTTCCTGATGGAGACCTATATACAGTTACAATTATAAATGTGCCTTTATTTAATTTAAGCTCACAGGCACATGCTTCTATATGTTTCTCTACACAAAACTTTTTTGTTTCTATACGTTTTGCACAATGATAACTTTTGACATATATGGCAACTCCTCCTTTCTCCATATTTTCTCTCATTACATGTGCAGAGAGCTTATAACCACTTACATTTACCTTATCCATATCAGTAACAATGTCTAGCTGTTTGGCAAAAGAAAAATAATGTTAGTGTGACCTATTATCAAAACATGTCATGAAAGAGTGAGCACTCATTTACTGAATTGTAATATGACAGATGTTTCATATGTAAGAACTAACTGAAATCAAATTGTTTAAACCATGACATAAAGTGATGCAAATGAGGCAGTATGCCATGTTACATAATGGAGCACTAGAGATGTACACATTGCTTGAATGTAACATTACAGGGCAAGGGGTACTCGCTACATATTACTGTAATATCCTCGGAACATTTAACTTATCAAAATATATGTTCATGAATGATGTCAGTACATTATGACACTGCAAACTGCAAAAACAGGTTGCCCTAATTTTAAACAGACTGGCAGCAAAGACACTTTTACAGAAGACTGTAACTGAAATGTGTTTATTTCATGTCCATTACCTTTGGAGTTTGAAAAGCTGTTTACAAATTCCCAATGAGAAAACTTCAGGGAATGACAAAAATTGGCAAAATTTATATGACGTCAAAAATATCCTTACCGACAAACTAAAAAATAGCGCCACATATTATAAGTCATAAGTAACACTTTCTTGACAGTTTTTTAACCACAATTCCAGTATACTGCTGCCATCTACTGAGAAGTGTGAAAACCACACTGTAGTTACTGTTTCAAATACAAAATGTCCCTGCTGAGATGCTACATCATAATGTCTAAATCTGACTGTAAATGAATGATACAATGTGCTCTAACTGTAATTTATTGCTTTCTTGTACACACTCAAGGAATGGAAGGTTCAATATGATGAATGAGACACAAGTGGCCAGGAGAGCCTTCCATTCTGTCCTATTGAGTACTTTGTTCCAACAGGGAACACAGCTTGCAGGCTGTGCATGCAGCTGCTGCCGTACTAGCAGGCCAGGTGGCCCTTAGTGGCCAAGTCAGGCACAAACTTCACACACCAACAATGAAGCAGTGCACATGCAAATTTGTAAGTTACAGTACTCATCTTCTTTTGCAAAGAAGTGAGCACTGTGCTCACATCCATTTCTTCTGTGGTCATTCGACATGCTGCCACTGGTGCACAGGGTCAGAAGTGGCATGAGTGCAGACACATATGGTACCTGCCCTCCTGCAAGAGGCCAGATGGTAGGACAGGTAATGCTGGCACAGCTTCCATTTCCATGTCCAAGCCCAACCCCAGAGAAGGAGGTTGCAACAGATGTGTCAGAACATGCGGCACTGGCTGCAATGGAGACAGTAGTGGTGGAGGTGTCTGCTGCATGAGTGCAGGAGCCTGGCTCCTATTGCAACCCACAACAGCTGAAGGGGGCAGCCATGACAGAGAAGACAATTGTGAAAGTGTCAGCAGTCGCAGCAGAGAAGGCAACGGCACTGCCCGTGATATAGGAGATGAATGGGCAGACAGAGGATACAGGGGTAACAGAGGTGTACCGGTGCACAGCTGCCCAGGTGAGGTCATAGCTTGTTGACATGTCACAGGACCCTCCCCTCAGCAATGCAGACAATGCAGAGGCATCAGCCATGGGTACTCTGGATTATTGCTGGCACACATTTCAGCTGGTAGCAAAATCTGCAAGTCCAAAAAACTGTGTAATGCCAGAAGCATTGTGGTGTAGATTCTGGCAGATGGACTGGCGTCAGCCAAAGCAGATGTAGCAGAGGGTGGGGCTGACAACTGTGCAACAATTCCACCAGACTCTCATTGCCAAAAGGGAGAATGTGTAAGAACTGAGGAACCAGTCAAGAGCTACTTCTGGTGACACATACAAAACTTTTTTTTTGTGTTTGAGTCTTAAACGTTCATACACGTTTCTCTGCATTCTCATTTGATTGAGGGTGGAAAGGAGGAGCATCGACATGGTAAACACCACTTTTTTACAGAAATCTTCTGTTTTCTGAGATATAAACTGGGAGCTGTTATCAGTAATTAGGGTATATGGATGACCTCCCATTCCAAAAATGTTTGAAAAACTGGACATTGTTGCCACTACAGAAATAGACAGACAATTCAGCACTTATGGAAGCTTAGAATATGCATCAATAACAACATGCCAGTAGAAATTCAAAAAAGGTCCTGCAATATCTAGATGAATTTGTTCCCAAGGCTGTTGTGATCTGGCAACGGTGACAAGGAAGCACAAGGTGCCCCCTGATGGGTGGCACACTGTGGGAATGCTGTTACTACTTGCACTGTTTACCCATCATTACCTAACAAAAAACGATGTCTGGGTGCTATTGCTCTGGTATGGGACACACCTCAGTGGCTTACATGTAGTAAACGCATAACCTCACACCAAAGGGCCGACAGGACTACAACCCGAGGAGTGGTGTTCTCTGTAGCTAACAGCAGCACTCTATGCCAAACAGAAAGACAAAATTTATAAGGCAAAATGATTTCTCAAAGGATAAGAAGCATAGCCCAGAGATTTGTCTGGCCAGCCATGTTGCATAAAAGAAACAACTTTTACTTACAACAGGATCCATGACTACAACAGCTGCAAATTTAGTGGTAGCAATAGGAAAACCATCAACAACATTTTGAGCTTCCACCTCTAAATGAAAACAAAGCAGTTCCTCTTTACCAAACTCTGTATCTGGACCAGTCAGAATTTGCATGTTGTGCCATAGGGTGATAATATATCTCATAACTGTGCTGTGACAGGAAGAGAGTCCACTGCTGTAAGCAATGTGTGGATTTGTCCAGCAGGTATGCCAAAGAGTTAAAAAGAGACACCAGTTGCTTGAGGTCTGTTCTCAGGTGAAATTTAGACCATTATAGAAAAACATGAATTTTTTAGAGTATACTCCATTCTCAAAGTCTATTTCTCTATCTGAGAATAATACTGTTCTGCTGAAATTAAGGATTTAGGATGGCACCAAGACTAAACTGAGCTGTGTCCATCACTAACACAAGGTGCCAGCCTGGTTGGAAAATGACCAAACTAGGGACCAACTTCTTCTTAGATTTCAACAACTTGAATGACTGATCACAATTTGGGAAACAGTGGAAAGGAACATCTTTATGTAACAATGCATGGAGTGGATGTGCCACAGTAGCAGCAGCTGGTGTGAATCTGTGGTAGTATGCAATTTTCCCTAAAAATGCCTGTAATTCTTTAATTGACATGGGTTGTGACGATGCAGCAATAGCATCAATATGCTGGTGCAATGGTTTAAAGCCAGCACACAAGACTTTAAAACCCAAATAAATAATGGATAGTTGAAAAAACTGTCTTGTCCAAATTGCGCTTTAACCGCGAAGACTAGAAAACAGAAAACAGAGCACAAAGGTTCTGCATATGTTCCTCTAGAGCCCAAATGAGTTATTGATAACTAGAAGGTATTAACATTCCTTGTCAAGCAGAAGCTGTAAATATGCCACTACCAACTCAGCCTTTAAAAAATAATGGCTTCCCAATAATTTAGCCAATGGCTCATCAGGGCACAGCAAGGAGTAGGTATCAGTGATAGATTGTGCATTAATTTATTTTTAAAATCACCAATGAGGCATAATTTACTAATATGTTTTTTGACTATCACCAGTGGTGCTGACCATTCACTGGAAGAAAGAGGTCAGATAACATCAAGGGATTGAAGTCAATCTAATTCTGCCTTTACCTGTTGCTGTAAATACAGGGCAGTAAATACAATACAGGGCAGATCAAGAAAAAATGAGGGTGGGCAGACTATTTCATAGTAATATGAGCAAGATATTCTGTTGCACAATCCTGTCTTGGAGAAAATAGATAGGAAAATTTGGCACAGAGAGCATCTAACTGTTGATATGGAACTTGAGCAGAAACCAAATGCACTTCATGATAAATTAAGAATTCAAATAGTTTAAAAGTGTCCAAACCAAAATGATTTTCATTGTAAGGGTTATCCACAACTAGAAATGTTAATGAACAAACCACACCTTGTACATCACAGGTGCAGCAAACTGTCCGAGAATGGGAATCTGTTGTTCATTATAACTCACCAGCCTTGGTGACACTGGAGTCAGAAAGTGAGAACCTAAGTCCACATAAGTCTGAGAATTCACCAACGTTGCTGCTGCACCCATGTCCACCTGCATTTTCACAAATTTGTTAAACACATGTACATCAATGTATAACCCATTGTGGGACACCATCACTGGTGACACTTTGTTCACATCCATGTTCATTTCATGCTCACTTAGGTTGGGAAAGGAGTTACATAAATCAGCAATGTGTCCTTTCTCATGGCACCTATTGCATGTTGCCCAGCACTTGGGACATGTGGTTTGTTCATGTTGAATGAAGCACTATGGGCGTCAGAGCAGTGGAGAATGAGGCTGTCACTGTTGTGATGTGACTTCTATTGTTGCGAACAATCATTACCTATTTAACACTGAGACATCTGCTGCACTGCTGTGATAGTGTGTACATTCCCTTGTGAATTGACTGAAGGCAGGGAGGGGTGAGAGAAACTGATGTCTGAAACTTTGGACCAGGCTTCAGTCTGACTACATTCAGCCCATGAAACTTCAAATGACTGACCTACATTCAATACTTCCATAAGCGTAGAAATTTCACACTGCTGCAAAAATTATGATTGCATCATGAATAATTTGATCTGTGTAGGATTCCTTATGAACAATATCACAAAATTACAATGATGTCTAAGTCCATGTAGTTCTGCTGCCCATGTCCCGTATGACTGTTTGGGTGACTTTTTGCAGTGTAAACCTCCACACGAGTAGTAATAATGTGACTACATTTACACTGATAGATAGAAAGCAATTCACACATCTGATCTAGAGAAAGACTTGAAGGTTCTTGTAAATGGGTGAGCTGATGCAACAACTGATATATAAGAGGTGAAATCCGTGACAAAAGAAAGTTGCACAAGTTGACACTATTTATGACAAATGCCTGGAAATGTTGTCACAGTCATTTTTTGTAAATGTCTCAGTCTTTTGCTGTATCACCATATGCAGGGAACAAGATATGTTGTTGGTGGGGCACAGGTTGTGTCAGTGTAGTCATTAAACTGGAGATAGCAACTTTCAGCCCCTGCTGTTGCTTTGAGAAAAGATTTAAGCACTGCCTCTGTGGAATTTAAACTCAAATGTCTAATGACTGAAGTGGACACTTGGAGTGGAATACCGCATTCATTGTCAAAAAGTGTTCTAACCCCACAAATGCTGTAATTTATTGCTTAACTGTACAGTCATAGAAGGCAAGGTATGAAACAATGAATGACATGCAAGTGGCCACAGAGTCTTGCACTCCTTAAAAACATTTCCAAGTGTTCTACATTTGTTTCCTCTTAATGACTTTGAGTGGTAAGATATTAGTACCAATAAATGCTTCAAATTACATACTTGTGAATTTATTGTAGTTGCTTTTTACTAACAGACTACTAGTTTTCTCAAAATATGCACTTCAACTGTATTTATTATAACAATCTTCAAAATAAGTTCAAGAAAGTAATTTTAAAACATATTGTATGTTCACTGACTGGTTCAGTAAATCATAATTTAAAGATGTGAGAAATTACCATTGTTTTATATGTGTGTCCATCAACATATGCTACATTTACACTCTTATTGTCAATTTTACCAATAGTACTAACATGTGAACTATCAATACTATGATGAATCATTTTGCAGGTGGAGCCATTTGCTTCAGTGGTCCCAAGGATTAGAAATGTACGATGCCCACCTCCAAGCCCTACTGATGAAGGCTGGGAAAACATTCTCCCTTTACCATCAGATGGGCCTCAACAGGATTTCACCACTGAACAGCAGGCCAATACCTGCTGCGGGAACTTCGTGAGTGTATTTCAGAGTGTTTACAGTATATGTTCTGTTCATAAAGTGCATGGATATTTACTGCTTATTATGCTGTAAATTATTAGTTTATATTTTTGTTTGCATTGGATCAATATTCTATATGCTGAATATTAAACACTGCTCATCAGCGGTTGCATCCAGATGTCATAGTTGTAATGCAGCCATTCAAATCAAGCATGTTCTGCTCAACAGCGTGTTGTACCACTCGGTGATCAAAGTCTGCTGTTGCCTACAATTTGATGGTGTCCAATCATTCAGATGGATAGAAATTTGGTGGCCATGCACAAATAAAATTATATGTAGAAATTACAGCAGAGCTGTTGTAGGACGTACAGCTTTCACAGGTGGCCCTGCCTCTGGTAGTCTAGGACAGTGGTGGCTGGTGCTCATTTTAACTGGTGGGACCCAGATAAAAAGTCAGCAAACTTTATAATGGAATTGTTCTAAATTTCAGAATGAGTGCACTTACATGAAACTTCCTGGTGGATTAAAACTTTGTGCCAGACCAAGACTCACACTCAAGACCTTTACCTTTCGCAGGCAAGTGCTGTACCAACTGAGCTACAGAAGCATGAATCATGACCCATCCTCCCAGCCTTACTTCCACCATTACCTTGTCTCCTACCTTCCTGAGTTCAAGTATTAGTCTAGCACACAGTTTTAAACAGTGCACTCTGCTGCTAAGTGAAAATTTCATTCTGGAAACATCCCCCAGGCTGCTGCTCTCTTCAAGGAGTGCTAGTTCTGCAAAGTTCACAGGAAAGCTTCTGTGAAGTTTGGAAGGTAGGAGATGAGGTACTGGCGGAAGTAAGGCTGTGAGGGCGGGTCATGATCCATGCTTGGGTAGCTCAGATGGTACAGCACTTGCCCAGAAAAGGCAAAGGTCCTGAATTCAAGTCTCAGTCTGGCACAGAGTTTTAATCTGTCAGGAAGTTTCATTCTGAATTGTTTGTGACATAACCTCCATTTATGTCATACTGCTTAAAAAACAACTGAAAAATAGCAAATATGGTAAATATTCATTTACAAAGAAAGACCTAATCCACAAAACACTGGAGCTAATAATAATAATAATAATAATAATAATAATGTAAACACAGAAGATAATTCAGTCTTTTTTGTGCAATATTTTAGTTGGTTGATATGTGCCTAATTGCTTGATTTTTAGCTTTTCTCCCATACTTAATAAATTTAACAGTGTTTTGAGCAAACAGTATACTTTGTTCATTTTAAAACCACTGACAGGATAGTCAAGTTTCAATCACACAGTTCCAGAACACGAAACACTACTGGGAGATGGCCCTGTTTACTGTTTGAGAAATTTCCTGGTCACAAATGGAAGTAGCCAGGGTGGGGGAGGCATTTAGGCAAGTGATAGTGACTACAGGTAGGTGCATTAAGTGATGTGGGTGACAATTCAGACTACAGGTGCGGCCATACCAAAGAAAGAAGATTTAACAATTAACTGCGAGAGGCATGTAAGCTTTCCTGCCCCACATGTTACTATCTTCTGCCATTCCCTCAGCAATTGCACCATGTTATTTTGTAAGTGACTACTGCTGAACATGCATCACTTAGATTAAGTGTCAACAGTGTGCTTGGTTCACACAGCTGGTGCCTACATGGCTAGCTCATGTTCAAAGCTTAGCCACCAGGTCTTGAAGCAAATAATATGCTGTTTAACTGAAGGCTTCCAATTTTCACTGATTTCTGCCAGCTGAGGACTGTAGTGAAACTGCTTAAGCTAGACTACCTCAAAATATTTTACGGAATATTAAGTGAAATGGGAAACAGATCTCACATAAAACACACAATTTGTTTCACTTTAATTTCCTGTCAGGAAAACATCAAATGAAAGCTCTGTATCATGTTGGAAAATATGGCGCAGCTTTTGATGCCAAATATAACAGAAATATTTATACAGGAGAGCTAGTTAACTAAAAAGCTGCTTTCTAATTCCAGGAGGAAGAAATGTTAAAGAAAATTTTCCCATTTTGATATTTTGATTTTTTTAACCCTTTTGTGGGCCGTGTGGGAGATACTTCTCACTAAATGAATTTCTGTACAGTGCTTAAGGGAGTATGTGTTAGCACTTCTGTAAGCTCCTGGCATCTAGTGGCAGTCTGTTGCCCCAGCTGTAGTTTCTGTTTGTTGTGAAACAAAGTCTTCAGGACTGTATGAAGTATATACCCTCACCAAATAACAGTGTTTTTCAATGGTTATTGGGAAGTATGGTTACCACTAAAGTAGTTTATGCTTGGGGCTTGAGAAGTATAATTACCACACAATTAATCCATCATTTGTGGTCCTGGGGAAGCCTACTTACCATCAACTTAGTGGTATCAATTTTGGAAATAATTCTTACTGCTTCTGTATATGCCTGACATATTGTAGTTGTACACTGCATCAGGTGTATGAAAACTGCTACAACAATCAGTTTATGTATGTTGTGGGATCACTACTGTTGTTAACACACATTGCTTTGCATCTGCAATATACATTATTGTGACCTGTATCAGCTCATACCTTTATTGTGTGATAAAATTTCGAGGATTGTATTCACATTTTGGTAAGTAGACTTTAATATTAGTAACAAATATTTTTTAAATAAAGTAAAAGAAAACATAAAATAAAAACAGAAAAGAGTGTTCATTATTTTTTACATGTAATGGCAACACATAACAGCTCGCAGAAGGGAAGTGGGAAATCCATTTACCACCACAGATTTAATACCTCACAAAGGTGCTGTGGTGATAATGTACCACCTTCATCTTTGGCCCTAAATCACAAAAATAAAATTATCAAAAAAGAGTCAGTTGATCATGATTCTAATAGAATAGCAATAAAATTATGTTCACTGAGTTGCCACAAAAAATCTGCCCACGTAAGGGTTAAGTATGGGTTACAAAATGCTTATTCGAACATCAAAATAGCTTTCAGGATATTTATGACAATCTCAACATAGTTTCTGCAAATTAAAGATGGTAAAAATACTATTTAAAGTTGAGTATAAGTGAAGCAGACTGTCAAATTCAGCTATATTGTCTACAGAATATAACAAAGCTGCTAAATTTGACTTCAATGGCATTATCAGTGCATTTTTTGTTCTCATGGCAAGAAAATGGAAAGTAAAATTATAATAAGAACACAAGTCTTGAAAAGGAATGTGTACTCAACACTTAATTATAGCTCTTTTTTCTCTTACTTTCTTTTAGTGATTCATGCATTGTTAATAATTTAATAGAAGCAAATGAAATCTTTCTTTATTATGAATCATGATACAATCAATGTACAGTAGCTGCCACAAAAAATAAGATATAGATTTTGTTTCACTTTCAGTTCTTTTAGAAAGTTTTTACAAATTGTAATTTATTTACTACAATGACACATTTAATTTGTTGTGTGCAATCTACACAGCTTATTTAACTAATCTTTTTGCATAATGTTTGGCTACCTCACAAATTGCAAAATTTCCATGTCTGTGTAGAAAAAATTGCAGGAAGGTAGTTTTTTTATGAAGGGTGGGTGCCACTTTGGTACTTCTGCTATGTGCACAGGATCACCTCAGTATGGTCCTGGCTATGAACCCAAGCCATTTGGCCCCCCACATCATGTAACAATGTAGAGAGGTTGACAAAGAGGGGAGAGAGACAGCTGTGTTTACTGGAGTACAGGGAAAGAGAGGTAAGTGTGATCTAGTTCATACAGCAGGCCTGCTTGACATGGCCTGAAGTTATTCTATAGCAGCTGATGAGGTGGTGAAATGGAAACAGCTTGGTCACATTGTTTTGACTGCAGTTTTTGGATCTGGGGGTGTGGAGGGAGTACGGGCCAGCTGACGCTGGCCCTCAGCATTGAATGAGGAAAGGAAAACAGTTTCATCACTGAGGAAGGATGAGCTGAGAGGAGGTGTGAGAGAAGGGTAGCCACATGGCCTGGCCAAGCTACTAGCAGCTAAGAGCAACAATGTGTTTCAGCAATGGAGCAGTGGAAACTGAACTGATTACCCATGTTGTCTGTCACTTGCACTACACCAAAATCATGTTGTACCCAAACTGTTTGATATAATATCAAAAAAATACACAGAATAAAATATATCACAAATTTTCTGGTGAGACTGGGCCCCTCTGGCCCTTAAAAATTAGCTGCCCCTGGGACAGGATGAGACTGAGTGTAGTAGGATGTGTTGGGTGAGTGAATCAGGCAGATTGGGCACCTGGGTCTTCCACCAGGGTTGGACATTAGGATGGACTAGGATGCTGTGTTCCCTGTGTTTATGGCAGAACACCACTTTGGAAGAGGTGGAATGCTTGTGGGTAAAATGGTCTTCGTATCTGGGCATGATGGTAAATAGTAAAAGCCACAGCTGTGGAGCAATACTCGGAAACCAAAATCAAGATTACAGTATTTGTGCCACCTTCTTCTATTTCAGTCCCTACATCATCAAAATTTGTCTTGAGACTATGTGCTCTGAGAGACTTGGCCCAGGCAAAAAATTTCTAATATCATTTTAGGTATATCCTGAAGCTGTTACTGTAAAATCAAACAAAGGAAAGTCCAGGATGGAATAATGATAGTATCACGAAAAGAACAGATTGCTGATCATCATACAGCAGAGCTGTTGAGTCGCTCACAGGCACAACAAAAAGAATACTAAACAAATAAGCTTTTGGTCAGCAGGCCCATGCAAACACTGCACACACACACACACACACACACACACACACACACACACACACACACACACGGCCACTGTCTCTGGCTGCTGAGGCCAGACTCAACTTTGGTGTTGAGCACCTGTAAGCTCCTTCTCATTAACAGTGAGTCTGGCCTCAGCAACCAGAGACAGTGGTCATGTGTGTATGAGTGATTGAATATGTGTGTGTATGTTGTCTGATTCAGAAAAAGCCCTTCTGGCTGAAAGCTTAATTTTTTTTTTTTTTTTTTTTTTTTTTTTCGACTCAACACCTCCATAATATGGTGTGTAGCAATGTATCCTTTTCATAATACTGTAGTTGTTACTAATAAGAATATACACACTAACTACAGTGCATTCTAAAATTAAAGGTAGACCAAAGTATTATAGCTACTTTTTTAAATAGTTGTAATACTATTCCAAAAGAAAACAAACTGTGTATCTATTTTTCTCTACTTATGTGCTAGTGTGTGCATGTAGTCTCTCTCTCTCTCTCTCTCTCTCTCTCTCTCTCTCTCTCTCTCTCTCTCTCTCTGACTCACTAGCTTTGGATCACTACCTCCATATCTTTTTTTACATAATGAAACTTTCCAAATAGAAAATCTTGCAGATCTAATATAGTGTGTTTCCTCACAAACAACTGAGTATAACACAACAGTTAATTAATAACAGTGATAACAGCATCTACAGGATAGCTATAATTAAACTTTCATTACTTGTGAGGACCTCATAAGAAACAAGTGATCATAGAACAATGAAACTTTGTGGACATATTTCTAGGGACATGCACAACAAAAATAGTGAATAAACCATTGAAATAAGCACATACTAATTTCCCCATGAGAGAGTAACATTTGTTAATTGTGTACCATGCTTACATTCCAGGTTACAAACATTGGTTAATGTGACAACTATCTGCATCTACAAAAGCCTGGAACCACACTCAAGATGACATTTCATAATTTGTCACTGCATTTTCTGAATGGGAGGCCCTGCAATGTTCAGCTGTTGTGACACAGCTCATTCAGTGCTTCAAGACTGTACATTGTGCCCACTATTCTCAGGCATGGCAACAGTAACTTCTTCAACAATTTGTGGTGCAATTGGCCATTGGCTCTCCCATGAGCAGTTCCCAAATTGCCAGTTAACTCAAACTTCTGAATCATTTCTTCAACCCTGATGCAGATGGAGGACCCCTCCATATTCCTTTAATGCATCAATACCCATGAAGAACAGCAGCACTACGGCTGATGTTTCCATAAAACATTGTTATGAGTAAAGTCTTGCTCACCTTGTCCAGGCTCAAGCTGACTGTCTGCAACTGCAATGCACACTTGTGTTTGTGTTTTAATCCTACATCACCTTATCGGTGCCTAATGGCACTACTAACAACGCAAATGCTGTTGTGTGCAGTCTGAACATCATTCCTACAAAGTTGGGTACCAATACAATAAATAGTTTTCCATTTACACTGGATCAAACTTTATAATTATATCCACCCTGTGCATGATGCATCAGAGAAAGCACTACCTGTTTTTTCCTCCAAAAAGCTTAGCTTCCTCCTTTAGAGACAAATAACCAGATTTTCAGCATTAAGGTATCAGATATGTTGAATAAATTGACCACACTGAACACACTAATGATCTACACTCCTGGAAATTGAAATAAGAACACAGTGAATTCATTGTCCCAAGTAGGGGAAACTTTATTGACACATTCCTGGGGTCAGATACATCACATGATCACACTGACAGAACCACAGGCACATAGACACAGGCAACAGAGCATGCACAATGTCGGCACTAGTACAGTGTATATCCACCTTTCGCAGCAATGCAGGCTGCTATTCTCCCATGGAGACGATCGTAGAGATGCTGGATGTAGTCCTGTGGAACGGCTTGCCATGCCATTTCCACCTGGCGCCTCAGTTGGACCAGCGTTTGTGCTGGACGTGCAGACCGCGTGAGACGACGCTTCATCCAGTCCCAAACATGCTCAATGGGGGACAGATCCGGAGATCTTGCTGGCCAGGGTAGTTGACTTACACCTTCTAGAGCACGTTGGGTGGCACGGGATACATGCGGACGTGCATTGTCCTGTTGGAACAGCAAGTTCCCTTGCCGGTCTAGGAATGGTAGAACGATGGGTTCGATGACGGTTTGGATGTACCGTGCACTATTCAGTGTCCCCTCGACGATCACCAGTGGTGTACGGCCAGTGTAGGAGATCACTCCCCACACCATGATGCCGGGTGTTGGCCCTGTGTGCCTCGGTCGTATGCAGTCCTGATTGTGGTGCTCACCTGCACGGCGCCAAACATGCATACGACCATCATTGGCACCAAGGCAGAAGCGACTCTCATCGCTGAAGACGACACGTCTCCATTCGTCCCTCCATTCACGCCTGTCGCGACACCACTGGAGGCGGGCTGCACGATGTTGGGGAATGAGCGGAAGACGGCCTAACGGTGTGCGGGACCGTAGCCCAGCTTCATGGAGATGGTTGCGAATGGTCCTCGCCGATACCCCAGGAGCAACAGTGTCCCTAATTTGCTGGGAAGTGGCGGTGCGGTCCCCTACGGCACTGCGTAGGATCCTACGGTCTTGGCGTGCATCCGTGCATCGCTGCGGTCCGGTCCCAGGTCGACGGGCACGTGCACCTTCCGCCGACCAATGGCGACAACATCGATGTACTGTGGAGACCTCACGCCCCACGTGTTGAGCAATTCGGCGGTGCGTCCACCCAGCCTCCCGCATGCCCACTATACGCCCTCGCTCAAAGTCCGTCAACTGCACATACGGTTCACGTCCACGCTGTCGCGGCATGCTGCCAGTGTTAAAGACTGGGATGGAGCTCCATATGCCACGGCAGACTGGCTGACACTGACGGCGGCGGTGCACAAATGCTGCGCAGCTAGCGCCGTTCGTCGGCCAACACCGCGGTTCCTGGTGTGTCCGCTGTGCCATGCGTGTGATCATTGCTTGTACAGCCCTCTCGCAGTGTCCGGAGCAAGTATGGTGGGTCTGACACACTGGTGTCAATGTGTTCTTTTTTCCATTTCCAGGAGTGTATTTAAAATTCACGCCAATACCTGAGGTGGGGCTCTAAGTTGTGACCAAGCAATACTTTTTAAAGTAATAACATTCATCTGTATGAGTACAATGTTTGTTTACTTTCACACAAACCAAATATTGTACTACAGGTGTGTTGACTTGTAGAATAAACAGAATCTACATAATCTAATTATAACAATGTACAAATTCACTGCGTGATGATGTGTTCACTCCAGCAATGTTATCTTCACACAGTCACAGAAATTTTTCTTTATGCTGCTGTACCTTCACTCTCTTTTATGTTACTCAAGAGTTAGATACTCATACTTCTAAGAGCTCAAGATTTAATATGTTTTTGACTCTACTAATCATGCTACAATTTTTCCTTTCATTTCTTAATGTGTACTTTGTTCCACTGATTTCTGAACTACAATTATTGTACAGCTCTCTTATTGCAATTTTTCCATCTTTCTCTTTCATTTTCCAAGGTTTCAGTGCTTTGTATATTGTAATAATTGACTGTATTGTAGAATTATGCTATTTCCATGAATGTTTAACAGCAATAGCACACACCCAGTTTAAAGAATCAGTCAGTGTATATTCCGTGTAAGTTGATTACCTTGATCTGTGCAACTTTTAGAGGCCCTTTTTTATACTTTTATTCTACTCTGATTAGAAGTAGTATTCTCATTGGGTAATAGTTATGCCTATGAATACCATGTTTGCCATTAATACTTCTCTCTCTCTGTCATTTTTGGCCATTATCAGTTACTTATAATTAGGTAATATATTTATGAGGCACAGTGACAGAAATTGAGGTAATTCAATCAATAATGATTCCACCATCTAACATTACTGACCTTAACTGCCTTGATCATATTTTTTATAAGTTGTGATCAAAATATTTCCATTTGAGGGCACTGCTGTAGTCTATATGAAATGTAGTTTGACTCTGATGATGCAGGTATATAAGCACAGACATGTAGATATGGGATTAATGTGGTATTCATGTATTTCCAATGTGCATGTGGAAATGCGAACTATGCCAACATTATTACCTAATGTCTCCAAACAGGCCCCGTGTGCTTTATTCTTTTTTTTGACTGCTGAAGGACATATACTGGTAGACATCCATCACAGAATCAAGAATGTGTTAAGGGGCAGCATGTCTGTTGAAAACAACAATTGTGGAATGGTGAGCCAAGATCTGTTCTGGTCATGATGGGGAGCAAGAAGACACCAGTCAATTTGGGAAACGAGCCTCATCCAATGCCAACTAAATTGGAAGACACTTGCCCAGCCACCTTATGGTCCTGATCTCTCCCCATGTGATTCTCATGTCTTAGGTTCATTAAAAAAGGCTTTGAAGTGACAGTGATGCTTGTCAGATGAAAACATGCAGCAGGCAGTTCTGGCAGGACTTCTTCATGCAGCTGTACACAGTGTTTTACCAAATAATTATCTTCAAACTGGTGCACTGGTAGGATGATTGGCTCAATGCTCAAGGTGATTTTGCCTGATTGGCATAATGATACTGGACTACGTGTCCTTCAAATGGAAACTTTTACTTTATGTCCATAACATGTATTTATAGGTTCTTAAATAATTTTAAATAGTCAAATCAACAGTGTCAAAGCTGACCTGCCTGGATATCTGTGCATGTAAGTATGCCACTTTCAGGATTTAGGTAGTGCACTGGTTCCAGATCAAATCTGTCCCACAAATTAACAGCTTTGAAAAGTGTGCTGGTCAATCTGGATGTTGTTTTTAAGTTGCTTCCCACATCTGAGTAGGTGAATAACAGCTGGTTCCCATTTTCCACCTCAGATACATGATTTTCAAGTGCTTCAAAAATATTCTCACACTTTTGCATGGGATAACACTAGCTGCTGACAGGGGGGGGGATACACAAAGGCAACCTCAAGGGGGAGCTGTGGTGACAGATAGGGCACTTAACTGTCTCTCCAATTAGCATTGCCAAATCCAGATTAACATGCTGACCCCATGAGGATATGGGATAAAACCAGGAAAAACAAGAAGAGGAGCACTGTCTGAGTTAATTCTCATTTCAAGCACATTTATTGGACATAATACTTTTCCAATAATCAGTTTGCTATAATAAGTTCTGCAATTGGTCAGCAGTAGGCAACGTCTTTGAGATGTCTAACACAGGTACACAAGTGGCAATTTCTAATTATCTGACTGCAGACAACTCACAAGTACTGAATGTTGCCTCACTGAACTTGACTGTGACTTACAGTTGTCAACTGTATGAATGCTACTCATTGAATGTTGAACAAACACCGACAGTGGCATTGTTCATAGTGCCCATTTAGAGACTTTTATAAGAAAGTTTTACAAAATATTAAAATGCAAAGGAAACATAAAAGACAAGAATAATAACCCATTCTATTACAAACTTTGCACTGAAGTTACATCATTTAACCACTGGATATGTATTTTTAAAAGTGGCATTACTATTAGGTTCTATTTTATGGAGTGGGTTTTGAGGCACATATAGTAGGGCTACAAGACAGTAACCTAGGCTTTTTCAAGTGTTTATGTTCTAAAATTCAAATTTTTGCACAACAACATTTCTGACTGTTGTATATCTTGAATTATAAAATTTAGAAAAAAAGATAATATTTTCTTTACATAGTAGAGAAAAATGTCTTTCAAATGTTCTAGGTCAATCCAAATATGTGTAATTTTGTGAATCTTCAATTGTGAATATTACCACAAAGGAAATATTTCTGCATAAATTACTTATACTGCTATTTATTATCAGCCATAAATTATACTTTGAACAATAAGGGTAATAAAATTACAGCTTAATAAAGGACTTTGGTATTCTCCAAACATTTTTGGTATTCTCCAAACATTTATTTTGGTGCTGCACACAGAGAGATGACATAATTTCCTCATTGAACATGTTAGGCAAAAAATATGGTCATGAATTATGGTAAATCTCTGTTTATGGTGGAACACATGAGTGGCTTTAGGATTTTCCAACTCCTGGACATTGCTATTGCTGCTGAATATCCCTTCCCTTGTGAAAGCAGCCTCATCAGTAAACCAAGCACATCATCTGCTGATAGGTCTTATACCTTCTGATACTTGAATGGACAAAGGCATGTCTTGTGCTGTAAGTCCTACACATTGGCACTGGAGGTTTTTAGTTATTTGGCTATGCACCATGTGCTGGTGCTAGGGTTTTCATCAAATCACTGTAACACAGCTAGCTAGTTAAGTCTGCACACTGTGTGGTGTACCAGTTTTCAACCAGTGTGGTCTAATGGATCCTGTTTCAGGAAGCTGACCATCAAGACTTTGAAATGTGACAGGGTTTTGTAATCTCCTCCGTAGAAACTGTTCTGCATACAAGTGCCTCATTGCTCGACTTTTGCATTGCCCATCCCCCTAAATGAGACTCATGTCATCTAACTCTGAATATAATGAGCAATCAGTAACCTGTAAACATCAGCAGTAGCTTTCATGTAAATACAACATAATATAAACTGCGATAACATAATAGTTTATCCAGAGACATCAACACTCCTAGCAATGATGAAAACTTACCCTTATCTAGATATAAGATGTAACTATGTTGCAGATTACATTTGTGTGTCAACATGATGCATACAAAGTGGTCAAAACAATAGTGAATGTTGGCCTAATGGCAGTCCAGCATCAAATTCTACAAGGATCTGTAGTGGTACCACATAGCAAAAGTTTTTATTTCCTCTAATAACCCAACAAATTGATGTACATTCTTTGTTTTACACCCTGTTTGTGTGTCCAGTAAGTAAAAGAAATTTAGAAAAAAAAGTATTTACATTATGAGGGGCATGAGTGCAAATCAAGCTATTCTGTCATCTTATGTTTCAGCCTCCTTAACAGAAATGTGTGTGATGTCATTGCTTGAGATGATTGATGGCAGCTTTACAGCATAATACTCAAAACTGCTTTTTTAAATTTCAGTTGGAGTCCTTCCTGCATGGTATAAATGCAGTGGGTCGTCATTTACGCTTGCTGGGGAACTACATACGGCGTTATGTGTGCTGCTGCCAGCCCATACAAGGCACTTGTGCTTCCAATTAAACTTGGTTCTATCCTGGTAAAACAGATTTTTAGGTAAGTGTAATATTTTCAAAGATTATACTTCTGTTACATTACACAGTGTCATGTTGGAGGGATTCAGTACTGATTAATAAAGATATGGAAGTCAACTCAAAGAGATTCTGGTCATATTTAATGTACACCAGCAACAAGATGCAGTTAGTATCTTCACTGTGCGATAACAATGGTGCAAAATTCTTTCACCAATGAAGACAGAGTAAATATTCCAGAATGTGAATCAAGAACAGCGGCCAACATGCATAACTTAAAAGAAGATACTCTTGGTGTAGTGAAGCAGCTTAATTCAGTTAAGCCTCTGGTCCAGATTGTATACCAGTCAGGTTCTTTTCAGAGTATGCTGATACAATAGCTCCATACTTAACAGTCATATGCAACCACACACACATTAAATATCTGTACCATGAGATGGAAATTTTGTACAGATCCTACCAATATTCAAGAAAACAGATATGAGTAACCAAAGAATTACAGACCCATGTCACTGATACTGATTTCCAGTAGGACTTTGGGACATGTGCTGAGTTTGAACATTATGAATTAGCCTGAAGCTAAGTTTATTGATACATAACAAGGATCGAAAAAGCATCATTCTTGTGAAACACAGCTAGCTTTTAATGCAAATGAAGTAATGAGTGCTATTGACAGGGGATCAAAAATTGATTCCATATTTCTAGATTTTCGAACAGTATTTGACATCATTTCTCACAAGACACTTCTTATCAAATTGTCTGCCTGTTTAGTATCATTTCAGTTGTGTGGCTGGATTCATGATTTCCTATCAGAAAGGTTGCAGTTCATAGTAATTGATAGAAAATCATTGTGTATAGCAGAAGTGATACCTGGTGATCGCCGATGAAGTGTTGTAGGCCCTACACTATTTCTGACCTACATAAATGACTTAGGAGGTGATCTGAGCAACCCTCTTAGATTGTTAGCAGCTGATGTCATTTGCCATCTTCTAAAGTCATCAGATGATCAAAAACAATTGCAAAATGATTTAGACAAGAGATATGTAGGCAAAAGTGGCAATTGACTCTAAATAATGAAAAGAGTAAAGTCATCCACATGATTATTAAAATGAAATGCTAAATTTTGGGTACACAATAAATCACACAAATCTAAAGGCTGTAAATTCAGCTAGATGCCCAGAGGCAATCACATAGGTAATGTTGTGGGAAAAGCAAACAAAAGACTGTGATTTATTGGCAGAACACTTACAAAACACAACACGTCTAATATAGAGGATGTCTACACTATGTTTGCCCATCCTCTTCTGGATGATTGTGGTGTGGTGTGGGTTCCACATTAGATAGGATTGACAGAGGACATCAAAAAAGTTCAAAGAAGGATGACTCATTTTGTATTAGAGTGAAATAGGGGAGAGAGTGCCAGGGTGACAATAATTAAAACATAGGCATATTTTGTTGCAACAGGATATTCTCACTTAATTTCAATCATCAGCTTTCTCTTCTGAGTTTGAAAATATTTTGTTGGTACCCACCTTCACAGGGAGAAATGATCATGATAATAAAATAAGAGAAATCAGAGCTCACATGGAAAGACTTATGCATTTATTTTTCCCGCATGCTGTTCAAGAGTGTAACGGTAGACAAATAGGTTGAAAGTAGTTTGATGAATCATCTGCCAGGCACTTAATTTTGAATTGCAGAGTAATCATGCAGATGTAGATGAAGACTAGTAAGAATTTCAGATCAATAACTTCATTCTTCTATTTCCATTTACATCACAGTAATTCAGTAACTCCTGGTATCACTGTCTTCAGTATACCTTTCTTGATATGAGGGGAAATATAAAATTCTAGTCTCCGTAGATCTCAAGGAATGGAGCTAAAGCATATCATTTCCTTGCATGAAGTACTGAACTTAAATGAACTGCTGTCTCATTAAATTTCCTGTTGTTAGAGAAATAAATATATCATACTTTAATGAGACTGAATTGCAAGTTCAGTATCAGTTCTTGACAGCTTAAGCACTGTGGAAAGCTATTTTTTCCTCTTATCAACCTTTAAACCTATAATGATATAGAAAATTGGTTGTTTCCTGCATGCTTTTCATTTTAATTTCCTTTTTTCAATCAGAGAGGTTATCACGTATCATTTATCTTAAAACTTTGTGTGCATGTATGCCTAATTCATTGACATTTCTGCACCTATTAAATATTTTGTATATATTTTGGTGCAAACAGTGTCAGTAAATTATATCTGCAGCTAAAGTTAAACAATTTATATATTTTACATGAAAGTTTTACATTCTTAGTAATCCCAGTTTTTCATGAAGACACAATTTAATCATTTGTAAAGCATTTCAGAGACATCACAGTAATATTTTGAACTTCTGTTGTAGCAGAGACTGCCAAAAGTAGAAGATAAAAAAAGTAAAAATGAAAATATCAAATAATATATGAAATATATTCACAAAGCATGAATACAAATGTACATCAGATGTACCATTTCCAAGAAACACATGAAAATTTCTGTTGGACTTGGACTTGAACCCAGTTCATAATCAGTTGCTTCACAACTGGCTATCCAACCACACCTCCAGCAATAACTGTATTTCATACCAAAACAAAGACAAACTGATGAATAAAGCATTGCCTCTCCCTGTTTGGGAATTTCATTATATAGGGTGGAGAAAAATTGTGTCATGAAATTTTAACCCTGGATAGCTGACACCAGTAAGAACCAAAATTACTAATGTTGTGTGGGTTGACACTGCACCATTTTTAAACTATGGAATCTTGGCACCACATGCTTCGATTGGTTTTCAGGATTGCCCTGTTGCCAGATGCTGTGGACAATGCATGACAGCAAACACTTTGCCTGCCGGAGATCACGATATATCCAAGGCAGTCCGCATTCTCAGTGGTAGCGTGCCAGCCTTCCACTCTGGTGGCAAATCCGCCAGGGTCCTGACACATCCATTGTAGTTTCATGATACGGTGTACCTGGAATAAACCCATCAACAGCTGTTAGTTTGCATATAGAAAGTCTTTTACAAATTGTTTCTGCTCTGAAAAGGGCCTTTTTTGTAGCTAGGAAATTGTTTACTTAAAGCAGGTGCTCGAAATGGTGATCCTCTGATGCAACACAAGCTTGGTAATGTCAGACAGTGTTTTGCTGAACTCTTGCCCTGCTGTGACTGGTGGCATGTTGAATGCAGTCCATTAACTGACAACCATAGCACAGCCTGTCAACCGACAAATGCCAACAGGGCAACCCCACAGCCAATCAGAGCATGTGGCGTCAAGTTTCCTTAGTTTAAAAATGGTGCATTGTCGACCTACACAACATTAGTAATTTTGGTTCCTACTGGCATCAGCTATCCAGGATTAAAATTTTGTGACACAATTTTTCTCCAGCCTGTATAGGAGCACTATGGGATGAGAGACTGGGACATATGGCGGTCTAGACTATTCCTGCAGGCATGCTTGGATTGTCAGAGTAGTTAAGGCAACTGCTCCTGATAAGTGGGAAATCTGGGTTTGAGTCACAGTTCAGCACACGTTTCCATGTGCTCCTGGCAAGTGGTGTAGCTGATGCATAACCTTATTCACATTTTGTGAATAAGTTTCATGTTTTTAACATTGCTGTAGATAGTTAGCAGTGTCTCTTCCTTCATACATGCACGTATATGTGAAGAATATTTGCATCAGACTATACAGACACAGTAAAAATGCAGACACTGCAATAATTATATCAAACAATAAACACTGTCCTGTGGTAAAAATGGCAAATGTTCTATGACTGACATCTGAAATCAGATAAAAGAGTATGACTGAGGTCTGTGATAGAGCTTACTACATTTTGACCTGTAATGAGTCTGGAAGCACTGTTGTCTAGGTGATAGTAGTTACTGAGAGATTTTGAACATTTTGAAGCTATTCCTCTGCTTGTGCTCTGCTCACAGATGTAAGAAAACACTTGATGCCATCTCTCATGAATTCCTATTTGCCAGACCTGAAAGTTATGGTACAAAAGGTATTGCTGTCCCTCTAATCAGAACTTACCTATCCAACAGGAGTTAAAGAACCATGGTGCATTGCAGCAGATGAAATGCCCTACAGATTTCTGAAGGAGTTTAGTACTGATTGGCGACTCCATAGTGTCCTGTGCACTACGACCAGATAATGGGTATACTTGAAAGAAGAGACAGCATTGGTCGTATATTTTTGTTTATTATTGCAAAATCGATTTTCAGTCACTTAGTGACCATCTTCAGTGCTGTAATATATAACTTAAATTAGTAAGCACTGGTGTCAAACAGCGACCTCAGTCTATGTGATCGCCGTAAGCTTATTGACACCAGTGCTTACTAATTTAAGTTATATATTACAGCACTGAAGATGGTCACTAAGTGACCGAAAATCGATTTTGCGATAATAAACAAAAAAATATACGACCAATGCTGTCTCTCCTTTCGAGTTTAGTATTGTTCTACCTGACACCATTCCTATTCTGAATATGTATGAATGGTTTATCTTCTCTTCAGCCACAAATGTGTGTTAGTATGATGAGAAAAGGAAAATATAAAAATGCAGCAAATGAAGCAGGTGAAAGGGAATATATATATATATCTAAAAATACAATTGCCAAAAAACACAAAATGGCTAAGCAGGAATGGTTAGAGGAGAAATGCAAAGCTGTAGAGTGCTACCTACTGAAAAATTAGAGATCTTTAGAGAGAAGAGAAACAGCTGTACAAAGAGCAAGAGCCATACTATTTTATTTTTGTAGCTCTTGTTTGTGTTTTATATTGGTTGCTTCTAAATGTTCCTGTATAGTAATTCAGATGATGAATACTTGACCTTAGAAAAACATTGAAATGTGTGTGAAATCTTATGGGACTTAACTGCTAAGGTCACCAGTCCTTAAGCTTACACACTACTTAACCTAAATTACCCTAAGGACAAACACACACACCCATGCCCGAGGGAGGACTCGAACCTCCGCCGGAACCAGCCGCACAGACTTGACCTTAGAATCATGTAAATTCTGGTGTTTATTACACTGTAAATATGCTGTAGGCTGGCATTTTGTGTAAGTCAAAAGGAGCTGAGGTTCTTCAGAGTTTTAATGGGAGTATTAGGCAATGATTGACTGAAAAACGAAAGAGTAATACAGTAGAAGACTAATGGGTAGCTTCGAGAGATTAAATAGTGAAGGCAGCAGAGGATTAAATTGGTAAGAAAGGCAAGACCCAGTAGAAATTCTTGGATATTGAATGTAATTAATGAACTGAGAAAATACAAAAATTCAGCAAATGAAGCAGATGAAAGGGAATACAAATGTTTAAAAAATGAGATTGACAGGAAGTGCAAAATGAATAAGCAGGAGTGGCTAGAGGACAAATGTAAGTCTATAAAATTGTTATATAACTAAGGGACAGTTAGACACCATATACACTAAAATTAAAGATGCCTTTGGAGGAAAGAGAAGCAGCTTCATAAATATGAAGAGCTAAGATGGAAAACCAGGACTAAGCAAAGAGGGGACAGTTGAAAGTTGGAAGGAATATGTAGAAGGACTATACAGTGGAAATTATCTTTAAGGCAGTATTATAGAAAGGGGGAGGGAGTAAAGGAAGAACAGGTTGGGGGTATGATACTGCAAGAAGAATGTGACAGAGCACTGAATGACCCTGGAGTAGATAACATCCCCAAAGTATTACTGAGATCTGTAAGACAGCCAATCATCACAAAACTGTTTCACCTTGTGTACCAGCTCCATAAGACAAATTAAATATCTTCAGCCTTCAAGAAGAATGTAATAATTCCATTCCCCAAAGGGGCAGTTGCTGACAGGTAGGAACAGAACTGAACTATCCATTTAACAAGCCATGGTTGCAAAATACTGGTAGTAGTCTAACTTGGGGAAGACCACTTTGTGTTGTAGAAATATAGGAACATTCAAAGCAATACTGCTACAACTTATCTTAGAAGATTGAGTGAAGAAAGGCAACTCAATATTTACAGAATCTGAAGTTTTATAAAAAGCTTTTGACAATATTGACTGGACTACACCCTTTGAAATTTTAAAGGTATCTGGGATAAAATACAGACAGCGAATGCTTATTTTCTACTGGCACAGAAACCAGATGCAGTTATAATAGTTGAAGGACATGAAAAAATTAGTAAAGATAAGTGGTAGTTGAGAAAGATGTGTGACAGGATTGCAACCTATCCCAGATGTTATTCAATCAGTACATTAAGAAACCCAGGAGAAATTTGGAGGGTAATCAAAGTTTGGGGTGGAATAAATAAAAACTTTGTTTCTCAGTGGCATTGCAATTCTGTCAGAGACAGCAAAGGACCTGGAAGAGCAACTGAATGGTGTGTATAGCATCTGAGAAAGAGATTATAAGTTGAACATTAACAATAGTAAAACAAGAGTATTGAAATGTAGTTGAATTAAATCAGGCAATACTATGGGAATTAAATTAAAAATGTGACACTAAAAATAGTACATGAGTTTTCCTATTTTGACCACAGAATAACTGATGATGGCCAAAGTAGAGAGGATATAGAATGCACAATGGCAATAGCAAGAAAAGTGTTTCTGTAAAAAGAAAAATTTGTGAACATTAAATATAAATTTAAATGTTTGGAAGTCTTGTCTCAAGGTATTTTTGTATGGAAGAGAAACATGGATCAAGCCATTCAGAGAAGATGAGAATAGAGGCTTTTGAAATGTTGTGCTGCAGAAGAATGTTGAAGATTCATGGCACAACTTGAGTAAAAGAAGGGATTAGTTGGTAAAATAGGTCCTAAGGGACCTAAGTAAAGTCAGTTTGGAAATGGAGGGAAGCGTGGATGGTAAAATTTGTAAGAGATGTAGATACAAATAGTGTAAGCAGGTTTAAATGTGTGTAGACTGCAGCAGTTATTCAGAGATGAAGAGGCTTTAACAGATAAATTAGCATGGAGAGGTGCATCAAACATGTCTTCAGATTGAAGATGACAAACACAGTGTATGCTGAAAACACAACTCTTGTGGCTGCTGGTAAATTTGTAGGATGTAAAGAAGAAACCACAAACAATGGACAAAAAGTTTCAGTGGTTGATCATTAAGAGGCAATCTCAAAGCCATCCTGTGGAATGAATGATAGCTATACTGCAACTGTTGCTCTCTTTCTGTACAAACAGTGAAGGCTCCTTGATGCAGCTACAAGAGAAGTGTTTATTTGGCAGTTTATGTGGCATGAAATCATTCCTGTATGTGCTGATCAGGTAATTATTATAAACATATGTTTTGTTTTCTGTGACATAAACAACGAGTGTTTTTGGTGCACTGGCATGACTAATGAAAAGGAGCAGAAGTACTTAGAATTTATCATATCACTGGCATTTTGAATGTTAGAGATTGAGTTAGTTAGTTTCATGTTCCATGGACCATTTGATTATTTGTGGTAATGATGTGGAGTGAGTCATTTCACCTCCACATTACATATTCATAAGAATATGGCTACATGCTGATCTCTACTTTTTCATCTTTTTTTTAGTACTGTCATGAAGTAATAATAACTTTTTCAGTTTGTCTTAAAATCTAACTCTGCTGTCTGTCAGACATTTTACATAACAGAGTAAGTTATTAAAAATTTTGGTGGCATCCTTGTGCACTCCTTTTTGTTCTGAAGACAACCTTAATGTTGTGTAATGAATGTCATTTTTTCTGGTGTTGTAATTATGTACATCATTGTTCCTTTTGAACTGCAGTGGATTATTTATTTTACAAATAAACTTCAAGAGGGCATAAATATTCTGGGAAGCAGTAGTCAAAATACCTAACTCATTAAACAGATATCTACTAGGTGATCATGGGTAATGCACCACATATTATTCTTACAGCACATTTTTGAGCTCTGACCACTTTGTTTCATAAAGATAAGTTACCCAAGTACATTGTTCCATGTGCCATGATTGACTAAAAATATGCAGACTATGTCAGCTCACTGATTTGTCTCTCCATAAGATGTGCAGTGATTCAGAGGGCTAATGTGGCTAAACTGCATCATTTTAGGAGTCTGAAAACATGTTTTTCCAGTTTATATTCTCATCAATATGGAGACTTAAAACTTCAACAGTTTCACCATAGCTATTATTAGTATAGGTACACAAGAATTAGGGGGCCGATGGATGTTGATATTCATTTTTAGTAATTTATGGAATCCACTGAAAATCATAGTATATTTTGGAACCCACATCCACTAAGTACGAGTTAAATGTAGTAATGTGAAATGTGTCTGAATCCTGACTCATGGAGAAGTTAGCATATTTAACTGTCAGATCTACATATACATTTGAAAATCAGAGACAAAGAATGATCACCCACATAGTTTCTTAATATTTTCTTTCCTAAGCATTTAAGGGAAACTTGGGACTCTTAATTCAGTGTACGTGAGGAGTAAATATTTCTACAAAAGATTTCACTGGATAATAAGTACATGTGAGTACTGTAGGTGTAACACTTATCATGAAAGTCACTTTTTGTAGCACTAGCAGGATATTTTAATCAACAATAGCCAAATTCTTCATGGAGTCCTTAGTGTGACATTTTTGTAGGAAGCAGGACATTTGTTTTCTGGCAAATGTTTTGTTGCTCGTACCTATGTTTTAAAAAACTATGGTGTACCTTTGAGCACCTCTGAAAACATATTTCAGTTGTATTGTTGTTATTATCAACATTCATTCTTATTATTAACTCAGTTGACTCAGAAAATAGTTTATAGACTCATACCTATTTATCCATTTATTAAATACAAGCTACATAATACAAACTACATCATAATATGCATGTAATGTCAATTCTAATGGATAAATCGTTTTCAAATGCCCAGGAGGTTTACTAAATCTGTTTTTTTTTTTTTTTTCAAAACATATTGATGATTGTATCTAGTTTTGAAATAAATGAATGTGGTAATTATTTATCTCATTAGCATTGTATCTTGTGATAAGAATTTTTTTTCTGTTTAGGTGCCAGCCAGTGCTTGAAGGAGAACCAAGATAAAAGATACCTGCAGGATAATCATGGACTTATTATTTTATAGTTGTTGCATTTTTCTCTGAAATATTGACAGTAAAGGTTTATGATGAATGTGGAAGTGGCAGAATTTCAGTAAGCTGTGTGAGGTGTTTGAGAACTGCATATTCAGTGGAGCTAAGATGACAGCTTCAGAAAAACATGACACAATTATTTAAAATGTAGGCTTGGCTACAGATACATTGTTATCTGAACAGTTTTGTAGTGAAGTTCAGATTGTTGAGAAGAAACAAACTCATAATTATTTGCTGATCTTAAATATTAAAACATTGTTCTTGTTTAAACAACATTCATTGTATGCAAACTAAACATCCCATCCATGTATTCTTTTTCAACAAATATGCAAGAATATGTCTGGCTTAGAATGAACAAGCTGAAACTCAACCAGTTCTATAATTTTTTGTCCGACTGTATAAATATGGGTGAAGAAGGTTGTAAGAGAAAATAACTCAGTTGCTAGAAAAATCTGTTATAACTGACTTTCAGTAGCTTGATAAAAACAGAAAAATGGTGGATATATGGTTATAATCCGTGTATATTCTTGTGAAAATACACTTGTGTTATAGTGAAATGGATTTATGCAGCTGACTACGCAAGGGAAACATGTTCTATACAATGCCAAAAACATTCTTTTATTAATGATGTTATATCTATAGAAATAAGAAACATATAATTTTTGTATGTGATAATAAAGTTTTGTCGTTGCCAAATAATAATCTGGTGTAATTTGACTTATTGAATTTTTAGAAAAATAAAAACTAGTTAATTATACATTTGCTTTGTTTTTCCTTTGTCTGGTACAATTAAAGACATTAATCCAATTTTAACAAATGTGTTTCATACTTTCCTAGGTGTTAATAGCGTATTGTTATGTCTTTTTTTTCCAAGATATCACTGAGATAAGCAAACAATTTTAACACATCCCAAATAACAATTTTGGGTCTTTTTTTTAATAATTGTCTCAATGAGTTCAGTTTTGCTGTTAAGTGTTAAAAGACAGTTACTTAAAAGAAAGACAAGGAAGACACTGATTTCTGTATCACTGTATGTACAAGGTCAACTAAAATGACCACATTATTTTTGATAATTACTTACAATAATAATAGGGCTCATGGTGCATTTCCAAACTATTGTTGTTGGCAGTGATCAGAGTAATGAGGACTGTCACCCAGATATGGCAGTTCATACTCTGTTGTGATTGCAAAAATATATTTTTGTAAGTCATGGCTGATTCTGTGGTGCAACAGAGCAATGAATCCCCATAGAAATACAGGGTGTATCAAAAAGAATCTTCCAGACTGCCACATCTACATTTCTGAAACTAATAAACATATACAATAAATTTTGGTTTTTGATGGACGGGAAACTCGAAAAGGTTTTTTTTTTTTTTTTTCTTTTTTCCCATACCTTTTCATAGATGTTCAATATGCCCCCCTTGAGATGCACAGTATATGTCAATGCGATATTCAAATTGTTCCCACACTGCAACAAGAATGCCTTGAGCTACAGCTTCCACAGCTGCTATTATGCAATGTCTGAGTTCATTCATTGTTGTTGGTAATCGAGGCATACAAAAAGAGTCTTTTCTAAACCCCCACAAGAAATAATCACATTCAGTCAGGTCCGGTGACCTCAGAGGCCTGTAATGTAAAGCTGAATCATTTTTAGTCCAGTACAACTGATCCATCATTCAGTAATCCTTTGATTTAAAAATTCGTGCACTTCCAGGTGCTAGTGTGGTGGTGCCTCATCCTGTTGGCAAATGAAGGTATTCGAATCAGTCTGAAACTGTGGAAAAAGAAAGTTCTCAAGTGTATCGAGATATGTGCTTTCTGTAACAGTGCTTGTGGCAAAGCAAAATGGACCATACACATTTTCCTGTGAAATTGCACAAAACACGATAAATTTTGGAGAATCCTTCTCATACTGTACAATTTCATGTTTTGGTTATGTACCCCATATTCTCACATTATGATGAGTCACCTTTCCATTTAAATGGAATATTGCCTTGCATGGAAGAAAACTGTCATCTTCTATCTTGCCGAGAACAAAATTACATAACTCTACACATTGTTGTTTGTCACCTTCACAAAGGGCTTGCAGTAGCTGAATTTTGTATGGTTTCATATGTAAATGTTGACACAACACACACCAGATGGTAATTTTGGGCATATTGAGCTATCAAGCTGCACAGTGAATGGATTGCTGTGGACTCCTTGTGAAACTATGGTGGATGTGTTTGATGTCTGTGTCAGACACTCTGGGACAGCTCTGCAATTTGTCTTTACACAAACAACATGTTTCTCATAATTGTTCATGCCATCATTTAATGCTCTGTTCTCTAGAAGGATCCATGCCATACCTAATAAGAAAGTCGTGCTGAACAGTTATTACTGACTCGCACTGCACAAAATGTAGAACACAAAATGCTTTCTGTTGTCCCGACACCATTTTTACTAGAACTGAAGTTGGCACATCTTGCTGCTACCTTGGGGCAACTGTGTAAAACTCCCAGTGTAAAACTCAAGAGTTTGCTCTTTCCAACAGTATGCTGTTCATGTACATATCTCAAATAACATAATAGTTATTATTTTTTTTAAATTGGATGATTCTTTTTGATACACCCTGTATTTATGCCCGAGAAAAATTTGCAAGGCATAAAGACTTAACTCATCCATTGTCCTGCCTCTGTTTCAGACAATTAATTAGTAATATATATGAACCACCTCTCCAACATCTACAATCATGTTTGAAACTGATGATCAGCTCTTACATGCTGGGCTCAACCTATCTGCAGAATCCAGTTCTGCATCCAGAAAGATCATCTGCTGAGTTCTTATGCAAGAGGTGAAGAAGGAAGTGGAGGCAGGAAGTCTCTATTCTGAGCACTGGAGCAGTGGCCCAGCATGTATCAGCCAGAACATCTGCTTCTACTCCTAGAGTTGAACTTGCTAAAGTGTGGTCTTCCTCCCCAGTCATTCTGTCAACATGATACATAAATAATAGATTGTGAAAGTAATTTATATCCAAACTATTCCGTAATTTATGATATCTGTTGTGTTATTGCCCCCTGTGGAAATTGTATAGAGTAATTATAAGTTCCATGAAATTCTTTAAAAACTGGTATAAGTACATGACTAAACATAATGGAACATATTGTACAACACTAAATTATATAGAGTAATTATAAATTCCATGAAACTCTTTAAAAACTGGTATAAGTACATGACTAAACATAATGGAACATATTGTACAATACTTGAGACACTGAAGTGCCTCCTGAGTGATCAAGAGTGCTGTGCAATATTACTGAAGTTCTCTCTAGACTGCTCGGTATTATTGTCAAATGTTTACCTAATGTTGTTTCAGCATGTTAGTTTGGAAAACCACCAACAAGGATGCTACTGATCATATTTGCTGAAAATGCCAGCAAATTGGATACAGAAAGCATTTTGTGTGCTAGAATTTGTCTGTTGTCAAACAGTAGTGAGCAGTGTTGCCACGTTTATGGTTTTCTGACTAAACCTGGTGGTTTTGGGTACATGTCGGTTGGGCAGATATTGCATTTAATGGCTAGTGGGATTTTAAAAATATTTGGGTGGTCTACTGCTAAAATTATCTTTAAAATTACTTGATCCATTCAACAAACATCATAGAGCACTACTGAATTTGCTAACATCCAGTAGCTCTTAAATCCATACCATCTAAAAACTTGTAATAGATGGTATTCTGTCTTCACCTCCATATTGTTATGCACCCGTATTGTTATGTGCTCTAGTAAGTTATTAATAAATCTGCAACTGCATGCATAATGTATACCTGTAGTGCCAGTATTAATGTGGTGTTTTTTATGTCAGTGGATATTGTTTTAGTAGTAAACATCGGCAAAGTAAAGGCACAATAAAGCTAGAAATTTTGTGCTGAATGGCTAAATGATAGTAAATTTCAGACTGGCTAGAAAGAATTCAAGGTGATGACATAAGAGCATACTGGAAATTCTATTACAGCACTTTTTTACTGCAACATATTAAGCCAAAGTGATACAAAGAAACACAAGACAGCACCATTATCTAGCATAACACAAACAAAAATACCACTCACAGCTGCAAAAAAATCTGTAGAAGTGAATCAAGCTGAGAGTTCCTTGGATTATATGTTCCCAATTATGTGTGATCCTGTTATGTGATCATTTAAGTAATTTGTTAAGATTAAATTCACAAAGTGTGTTGTTACCTGAAAACTTTAAATACATAGCAAAAAGTGTAGTGCAGTTATAAAACTTGTGCTGCGGCCCTGTTTTGTGGAAAATTTATGCAAGATATTGGTGACAGCATGTATAGCATTCTAATTGATGAATCAACAGACATTAGCATGACAAAATTTTGTAGGAATGACAGTACTACATTACAGTGCTGCAACCAACGTGATCATTTCAACTTTTTTTGAAATTAGCCAATTTCAAGCATTGCAATGCACAGTCTGTTGTAACAGCAATTAAAGACATGTGTCAAGAATTTAAATTAGATCTAAACAAGTTGGAGTGGTAGGCACTGGCAGTGCGAAAGTAATTGTAGGTATTAACAAAGATGTCTATCAAATTATGAAAAACTGCATTGTGCTTTTCGTGCTCATAAAATGTATATGCTATCAGCTCAACTTACTACTTCTGCTTAAAGTGAAATATTGCCAAGAAATTTTGATTTCTTAGTTAGGGAAACATATAATTGGTTTTTGTAGTCTTAAAAATGCCAACAGTTGTAAATTTATCAGGCATTCAATGAAGGAGGAGAACACTTCAAAAACCTATGCACATGTGATAACCAATGTGATAGGTGTCTGTAGAGCCTGTCCTAACAAGAATTATAGGCTAGTGTTTAAAGCTTAGGATGCACCTTCAGGTAATGTGAATTAAAGTGTTACACTGCATAAATGCTTTACGCAATGTTGTCTGGTGATTGCAGTTTGCCATATTTAATACTTTTAAAGGCAATTCTTTGAGATTTGGAGATGGCTAATAAACATTTTGAATCCAACACAGGGGATCTGTGCGAGCTTTCATATGACTTCATTGTGCTAATAGCATCATTAAAGGAAAAGATTTGTTCTCCCCACATATCTTGTGAAAAGAAAATTAAATTTAGACTTTGGAAAGCACTTAGATCTGAAACCATATCTAGGATATAAAATCAAAATAGAGACTATTGAATTGTGAAGATCTCAGTGGTACCTAGAGCAAGAACACTTCCTACATCGGAGATGCATCCAATTTGTCTGTGAATTAATAACTCAGTTATTGCAAAGATTTCCAGACAACACTGAAATTTTGAGGAGAATTTCACTTATTTCAATGTCCAAAGCTTGTCAGGTCATTAAAGAGCCATTGATTTCTCTTCATGAATCGTGGAATGTTGATCCTGTCACAATAACTGAAATAGATTTTCAGTGGCAAAATTTAACCCTTGTCAAATGGTCCGAAATTACAGACTGTTAATTTCTTGTGTGAAGTGTGTAAATATAGACATGCAATTGACATCAACCCATTTCACGATTGGTAATGTATGCATTGTCATGACTAATGTTACCGTGGTCAAATGTGGAAGTGGAAGACTTTTTAGCCAGATGAAAATTTTAAAACTAAACTGAGAAACAGGATGAAGTCCAAAATGATGAATTCCTTTTGCCGATTTGAGCAGGAATGCAAAGGAAGAAAAAATGGTGGCACAATTATGAACTACCAACAGAAGTGCTGATGCAGATGTGAACTGTTACAGCATGTAAGCATCTCAATGTACTCCATCTGCTACTACCTCTGCCTCTGGAGTTAAAATTTCTGTTGAGGGTGACACTGATGATCCCAACCTGTTTGTTTCCTTTAGGTAAGTTTGCTGTGACACATTTCATAACACAGTTTTAGCTCTAAACTCAAGGGATAAATTGAATTGTCTCATATTTTTAGTTGCCCAACAAACAGAGTGCTTTAAAAAAATAACAACTTAATGGTTTTGTTAAATACATGGAAAAAATCTAGCAGTTTCTGGTAGTACTTTACTGGGAAATGTCATTTCACTGTTGGAAACACTGATAGTGAGTATAGTAAGTTTCACAAGTCACCACCATTTTATGATAGCATAGTGAAGTGGTACAAGAAATTTGAGGAAGAGTGTTGCTTGTGCCGTACAAAACATGTGGTCCGACTAGACATGTCAGATCAGACAGTCAACCGTAAAGAGAGACAAGATGCTGTGACATTCCGTGAAATCTACCTATCGCACTAGTGCAGAACTGAATGTCCCTCAGCCAACAGTGTGGAAAATCATTCGTAAGTGATGAAGAGTGAAACCATACAAATTGCAGCTCTGGCAAGCCAAAAGCCATGATGACAAATTATGCCATCTGCAGTCCTGTATCGAATTGTATGAGGGTGGTTCTCGGAATCACAACGAGAGGTCAGCACTAGAGCAACAAGTTGTTCATGTGATATTCATTGGACTGTTGCCTGTAAATGTATGCCACATCACTGCTCTTGGAAGAGAGCTGTGGCAGTGACGTGGCTCAGATGTTGTTCCTGCAAAGTGATTTGCAAAGATGGAAAAAATGGTGTTTTGAGCAGTGATTAAGTACTTCATAAACAAAGGTAAGAAAGCAAAGGACACTCATGCCGATTTCCAGAATACACTGGAGGACTCTGCTCCTTCATGTTCAACTGTTGACAAGTGGATAAATGAATTTAAATTTGGCCAGGAGAGCTTTGTTGATGATCCGGACATGGTCGGCCAAGATGTGTCACTACTCCAGGAATCATAGCAAAAAGTGCACAAAACGGTCATGGAGGATCGCCAACTGAAAGTGTGTGAAATCACTCACACTTGCCAGATGTCATTGGAAAGGGTATATCCCACTGCAACTGAAGAATTAGAAGTGAAAAAATTATCTGCAAGATGGGTGCTGTGACTCTTGATGTTGGATCAAAAAGGCATGAGAATGGAGATATCAGAACAATGTTTTAACAGAAACAAACAAGATTTTTTGCACTGGTTTGGGACCACAGATGAAAATTGCATTCATTACTATACTCCAGAGACAAAACAACAGTCATCAGTGGAAACATGCTGATTCTCCACCATCAAGATAAGCAAAGACAATTCCTTCAGTGGGAAAGGTCATGGCATCAGTGTTCTGGGATGCAGAGGGAATTCTGTTTGTAGAATATCTCCCAACTGGACAAATAATTACTGGAGAATATTATACTAACCTCCTGGACAAATTGCAACAAAAGATACATGAAAAAAGGCCAGGTTTAGCAAGGAAGAAAGTCATTTTCCATCAAGACAATGAGCGTACGCATACATGTGCCATCGCCATGGCAAAATTACACGAACTAAGGTATGAATTGTTGTCACACACCATCTTATTCATCTGATATGGCTCCATCAGACTTCCATATCTTCCCAAAACTGAAAATTTTTCTTGGTGAATGACTATTCACTTCAAATGAACAAATGATAGCCAGAGTTGACAACTATTTTACAGGCCTGGAGGAAACTCATTTTCGAGATGTGATCAAGTTACTGGAACATCGTTGGACCAAGTGCATTAATCTACAAGGGTACTACATTAAACAATAAAAGATTCAGTGATGTAAGTAATTTTTTTCAATTCTGTTCCAAGAACTTTTGGAACTCTCTCATAGAATGATCTAGAAATGATTACTTTATAAGCAATTCAATCTTCACTGATAACGCTACTTTTTATCTCTCAAAAAAAGTCAACCAGAGCAATACACACATATGGGGAACAAAGAATCCATACGCATCTATTGAACATGTGTATATTTGTACTGTGCAGTCAGTGCTCACCATACAGTGTGCATTGCCACAAAATTTAAAAAGGAAAGTAGGTGGGAATGCAGTGGAATGGAGTGGATATTTTAGAAAAGTACACAAGGTTATAATTCCAGCCACACAATTATTTATTTATCCACAAACAACAGGCTAGTGAAAATTACTTATAAAATAGTGCACATGGTTGCTAGATGCAAACAAGAATCACCCCCTAATAATTTGCGGATCGAAATTGTATCCCCACACACAGAATTTACTGTTACATGTATCAGAGTGAGGGACCTACAACATCAAGCTGTGTGAGTTAAAATAGGCAGCTGTACATTTGGGCATGCAGGCAGGTACATCACTGGCACTGTTTGGTAAACAAGGCACCTGCAAGTTACTTGTGAAGTGCGATGTAAGGCTGACTCACCAAAATATGTCCTTGTACTGCCGTCGGGAAGCCATTGAGTTGTACCAATTATGAGTCTTTGTACAGTGCCTGGGTCCTCATTAGAGAACACCACACATTCACTGAAATATCAAATGACACGCTCACATAGTCACTGTTACTACCACTTCATGCATGTACACATATGAGAACGGTGTTATCTACACCTAGGGAAAATCTGGCAGAAGTGTGTGTTTTCACATGTGGTGGTGGAGGAAAAGACATTCCTTTTGGCAGTTGCCTATAGTGTGTGAGATCTTTGGAGAAAGTCCAGGCGCAGCTGCACAGAGAGAGTTGTCTTCTATGGCAGATGATTGGGTGGTGGGGATGGCGGCATATGCCTGTGGCAGGTGGGGGTTGTCATCAGTCAGTCTGGGATGCATGCTGTTTGTGGCAGTGGGCAGTGGCCTGGAGCACGAGACGAATGGCTGGACCTGCACACCAGGGAAGAAAGTGTTGCGTGGTGTGGCAATGGATGCAGGAGGCACACCAGGCAGCATGAGGAATTGTGCTGTGCAGTCTTGCTGGACATGGGGTGGTAGTGAGGAACTAGGGCAGTGAGGGCATCAGTGGCCCTGCATGCGCAATAGAGAGAATGGGATTTGGTGAGTGCTGCTACTGTCTCAGTAATATACAAGATGTCCTGGTGGGATACTAGTACAGTGGCGTGGGAAGACCTTGCTTCTTGGGTGCTGGAGACAAAGTTCTGAGCTCCAATCACGGCCACTCATCTGCCAGAGGAGTGGCGCCAGGGGCTCTGTCAGGCAGTGGTGATGAAGCGTCAGCACATTGTGCTGTTGACATCGGGTTCCGTATGCTCAGGAATGGTAGTGGGAGGGGTAGTTATTGACAGCGATGTGACTATGTCTGGGTTCTAGGAGCTATTTCTGCTGAGGCAGGCATGAATGTCAGCATCGTCAGTCTTGAATTCGTAAGTTGTCAATGGACAACACCAATGGGGTGCCATGGTGGCACACAGTGAATGTTTTGTCACTCCGCTGCAAAACAAGGAAAGGACCTCAGTACTGTCGGCAGAACAGGGGCTGACAGGCGTTGATGTCTAGCATCACATGAGTGCACAATGCAAGGTCGTGGGGCCTGAACGTTTTGTGCTCGCTGTGGCTTTGCAGAGGCGTTGCCCACAGCCAGGCTATGTAGTCTTGCAACTGCTGAATGTACACTGGAATACGTATGTAGCAGGGAAAGGCTGCAGCTCAGTAAAGTCACCTGGCAGGACCACAGCTGTCCATATACCAAGATGGCAGGGGACGCCTCTAAGTTAGCCTTGGGGGCCATCTTCGAACCTAACAAGACCAGTGGCAAAGCAGCAGACCATTTTCCGCTGGGGTAGGTAAGGGCGGATTTCAATGTGTGGTGAGAATGTTCCACCATGCCGTTTGCTGCAGGATAATAGCTAGTGATAGTATGGACAAGGGTACTGCAGGTATCAGTTCTGAACAAACAGGAGGTGAATTGGCATTCACAGTCAGATGTTACGTGGTGGGGAACCAGAACACGAAACCCATGTGTTGAATGCAACTGCTTTGGGCCAGCATGCGAACTAGTGTAGCATTGTGAGAGGAAAGCGGCACCCATCTGAAGAGGGTAAGGGCTGATGAGGCCAACGTGGACATCGGAGAATCGGTGTTCAACATAGAAAATAAGGTCACCAGCATATGAACGTGATGGCCCACTTCAACTCACTGGCATGGGGTACAGGCGTGAGCCCATATACGACAGTCCCATTGGGTGCTGGCTTAGAAAAAGTTCCTTAATGAGGGCAGTGAACAAGGAGATGCCAGTACATGCTACCACATGCAAGCAGTCGAAAACTGGTTTGTAGAAGGCCGGGGAAAGTTCAGGAGTGGACATGGTCCTTGGAGCCTGTGGCGCGCATAGGTTTGGACAGGAGATCCCACCAAACATGCAGGTCAGTGCCAGGGACTGGTTGGAGTTGGAGGATGAGGTCTGAATTAGGATCCTGACAGAAGTGGGCTAGTGCAGGGTCAGAGGTCTGAGCTTTTGCTAAGGCCTCTTAATCTAGAGGAGGGCTGTGGCAATCAATGATGATGTTGTTGACGCTGGATATATAACATATATCAATGGTACATTGTGCTACATACTTCTACTAGTTGAACTGCTAACACAAAATTTGTCACCGTCTTTCTGAAAAAAGCGCATTTGAGTGGCCAGCAATTTGTAAAAATGGTGAAACAGCGCCCCTCAACAAGGGACTGGAAATACTTCACTGCCTCGCACATTGCAAGCAGCTCCCAATTGTACGCTTCCCATTTGCATTTTGGTTCTGGCAGCTTGGCCAAAGAGAAATCCAGCAGCTGCCAAGTGTCCCCAACAAAATGGTGCAGGACCACACTGGTTGTGGACTGACTCATGTCAGTGACGATAGTGAGGGGAGCAGAGGGGTGTGGGTGCAGCAAATGGACAGCCTCTGCAGGGTCACGTTTGTTGTGCTCGAAACTGATAGCTGTACTTGGGATCGATGGTATGGGTCTACTACCTTTCATTCAGCCGTCTCACAATGCAGCAGCAAGAGGTTCCTGAATGAATGCCTCGTCTTTTAGGAAACAGCAAAAACATTTGGCATCCCCAAGGATCTGTGTAGTTCCTTGTACGTTGTGTGGCATAGAAACTCAATAACTGCGCGGTCTTTCTCCCATAGGGGGCATGAGGCAGATGTGGAAGTGATATGTCCACGGAGCTCAATCTCGGGTATCCCTAACATGCATTTGCCCCTGAGGTATTGATGGTGTTCGACCTTACTTATAAGGATGTCATCCAGATAGCAAAAATATCATGGTTCACCTCAGAGGACATCATCTAGAAAATGCTGCCATGTTTGTGCAGTGTTAAGGAAGCTGAAAGGTGTAAAGCGGCTTTCGAAGAGACTAAACACAACACGGTACTAGTGGTCATTTTCTCGATGTCCTCTGATGCGCTCAGGAACTGTGTAAAAGCTTTCGACAGTTTACCTTACTGAATACGATAGAGGCTGAAATGTCGTTACTACAACTGCACTAAAGGAGGATGGAACAATGATCAGGTATTGGTCATTTATTCATACGCCGATAATCACCTGAAGGATACCAGGTGCCATCCTTCTTGGGAGCAACATGGAGTATGGAGGACCACAGTATTTTTGAGGGGTGCAATAATGTCAATGGAAGCTTCAATTTCTGCCTACACAAACTTGCTTTGGCTGGTGGGAGAATGCGGGCATAGCAGTGTACCGGTGGGCCTGGCGTGGTCATAACATAGCGCACTTTGTCATGGTGCACTTTACAAGGGCTTCTGGGGAGAGCAGGAGATGAGTGGAAATGTCGAGAGGAGATCGGCAAAAGAACCAGAGAAAGACAGTGGCTTAACACTAAAGCGGGAGGCAGGGCTGGCGGTTCAGAATGCTGATCAATGTTACGTGTTGTAGATCACGTGATGATGTGCTAGGTCAGGAAGGAGACTGAAGGGGAAAGAAAATTCAAGCCAAGGATCAGGTCGGTGACGTTGGTCCCAGTGAAAGTCCAGAGAAATTCCTCACCAAGGCCAAGGTCAATAGGATGGGAGTGGGAGGCTGTAGGTGGTGATGATGGAACTGTTTGCAGCAGTGAGCAGGAAAGGGGAGGGAGGTTGCAGCTGAACAACAATAGGAGTCTGCATGGGAAGATGGTGTCAGTGAGGTAAGATATGGGCAAGGTGAAGTAATGGTGGTCTGATACGAACAGGCACTGTGTAACTGCAGAGCAACCGGGTGCGCCTACCACCAGTCACTGACCATGTTTTGGTGTCATGAGCATTGCGGATGGCAGTTTGCTGTGTCACTGCCAAAGCACTCATGGTACAAGCCCACAGGGTCTGTGACACATGGCTCCTTCTGCTCGCTGGATGGGTGGGAGAAGGGGTGGGGCTTGTCGTGCCTGTGCAGCTGTGCATGCTGGCATTTGTGCAAACCATGTGGGTAGCTGTCTTAGGCTGTAAGGAGTAGCAGTAGGGATAAGGGATGCAGAAGGGCATGTGCAAGCACAGCAGTTAAGTTCGGCTTCTCACTGCTCAAGCATGCCGTGATGTGTGCTAAATCAGACTGTGCGTCCTGAGACACAGGCGGTGGTATCCTCAGCAGCTGTGAATCGGAGCAGTTGGGAGACTTGTTGCTTCTGTGGTGGGGGGCAGTCAGAGTGAGGGGAAGCGAGTAAGGAGAACAGATGGCAGCTACGACCAGTGGGATTTGTAATCCTGATCTGCTATCATAGCGGTTGCAGCAATGTATGTAAGTTCCTTAGTAGGAAACATGGTATGGATGGCTGCAGGCACGTGAGAACTCCAGTTGTTGAAGAGGAGATTGTCCAGCAAAACATGGGGCTTGGCTAAGGTGCAGAAGTGTTGTAGGGGCTGGGTGGATCTCACGTCAGAACATTCATATGATGAAAACAATACCCAGGTGCACTGCATTCCTGATGACACTAAACATGTGATGAGGCACTTTTCAATTTATCATAATTGCCAAGCAGTGGAGGGTTGGTGGTAATGTCATCTGCCATGGCCGTGCATCTGAGCTGAACTATGGTAAGGGCAAACTTAGCCAGCCGGAGTGGCCAAGCGGTTCTAAGTGCTACAGTCTGGACTGCACGACTGCAGGTTCGAATCCTGCCTCGGGCATGGATGTGTGTGATGTCCTTAGGTTAGTTAGGTTTAAGTAGTTCTAAGTTCTAGGGGACTGATGACCTCAGAAGTTAAGTCCCATAGTGCTTAGAGCCATTTGAACCAAGGGCAAACTTGGTTGTGCCACTCATAATGCCAGACCTGGCGAAGATTGCCTTAGCAGAGGCAAACCATGGGTGTCTAATGCAGGGAGGTGGGTGGAAGTTCTGCTCACGTGACAGCTCAGTACCAGGGCATGTACAATCGGCACAGCAGTGCTCAGGAGTTGGGTTAACTGCCTGAGGAACTAATTAAAGCTGGCTTCCTGTGATTGTGGCTCAGAAGGACTGTTTGCATGACTGTGATCAGAGGGAATGCTTCTCACCACACGCGAGGTTGTCGGGGTTTGCTCTGTGGCACCATTCCCCGACATGTGATGCATCTTGGTCATAAGAGTGGCTGGACACTTGTGGAGAGGGGAAGACAAGGATTGAGTGTTTGGTGCCTGCACAGACATGGTGCAGCATGAAGGTATACAAAGAGCACTCTAATGGAAGGAAATGAGTAGTAGGGCAAACGTAGTTCTGGCACACTTTTGATATCAAATTGTTATAAAATTAATTATCCAAATTAATGAATTGATCAATTAATTACACCACCCACTGATGACATCATGGGTTTTCCCTGACCAGCATGTGGGTCCTTTCCCTCTCCCCCTTCCCTCCCCCCTGGAAATGGTGGGGAATTCAAATTTCAACTCATCTAGTTCACAACACCAATACTAGAGGGCGCTGTTGGTCCCCCACTTCCTTCTCCCCTGGCTCCTCCTCCACTTGTGAGCAAGTTTCTGTTTGTGCCTAGTTGCCAGATAGGATGATATTCTCAATGGACAAGAATATCTGGTCAAATCAGTTGCATTGTATGGAATATTGTTCAAACAATTTCTGGAGTTTGTTTCATTACTTATTTAAACAATTTGTAGAAGCCAAGGCAGGTGGAATATTATTTATTTAAACATTTTGTTTGGGCTGGAGTAGTTGCCATTGATCATTCACTAGACAGTAACTCCATCCAGTCTCAATAACTGCTGGATGTGGAGAGGATATTTTTGGTATTAGTCTAGCACTAGAGAGTTGCTCCATCCAGTCTAGCCAATAGCCCCATATGGGAAGGATGGGTAATAATGATAGGACAGCAAGTTATCACTGATGTGCAGGGGAGTAGCCCCCTGCCAATTTACAAGTGAATAACTGCTGGGAGGAACATATGAATGGACAATAATATTAGAACAGTGACCTGTTGTCCCAGTGCACCTGTAACTCCCTGCCCCTACATGCAGGACTCATGTAGCATCATCATTTGGGAATGAAACACAATTATACCTATTACCTATCTACAAGTCACACCCTAGGCAACAGAAACATGGGAAATATATCGTACAATATTTTTTAAGAATGTAGTACTCATTATGTTACATGAATCCTGTTGAGAGTCTCAGAATTATCTCTGATCTCTCTGGTTTTACCTTCAATGCCTTTTAGAGAGATAAATGTTGGATGGAATAGTATCTTGGTTGACTATTTTAGGAACACAGATCTACGTTCTTGGAATCTTAACTGTAAACTACACTGTGATGCACAACGCCTCTCTTGTAGCCTGACATGGATCCTGGTTTTGGTTCTGGAGGGAAAATGGAAATTTGTGGTAAGGTCTTATGGGACCAAACTACTTAGGTTATTAGCCCCTAAGCCCACACACTACTTAATCTAACTTTAACTAACTTATGCTATGGAGAACCACACATCCATGCCTGAAGGAGGACGCAAACCTCTGACGGGGAGCCGCATGGACTGTGACAATGCACCTCAGACTGCATGGCTACCCCATGCAGCAGGTTCTGGAGGGCTCACAGTTTTTACTGCGTAAATATAAATGGAAACGTAACTTCACCAGCTGAGGAGATATGTGATATTATTTCATTGATTACAAAACCGAGTCAAATTTGGAAAGAAATTGGCAGTATGAACCCACATATTAATATGACGTTGCACTCCCATCTAGCCTGGACACATGTACTTATTTGGGTGGGAAAGTCATCGTAAAGCCATTGTATCCTCTTCTGAGGCAAGCTCGTCCATAACTGTTTTAACTGGTTCTTGAAGTCCTGGAAACTGTCACTGGGATGGAGCTGAATCAAAATGGCCTCACACTTTTTCTATCGGGGACAGATCTGGGGTTCTCACTGGCCGTGGGAGTATCTCAACAGACAGTTCATAGAGACACATGTCATCTGTGAACGAGCCTTTCCTTGTTGAAAAAAGACACCAATATGCTATCGCCTGAGAGGTAACACACGAGAATGCAGGATATCCATGATATACCACTATCCCACCAGATTTCTCTCAATCACTAGGAGCCATCATATCCAGCGGCTCCCCACACCACAACACCACGTGCAACACTGCTGTCTCTTGCTAAATTATTGGCAGAAGGGGACAGTTCACCATATCGCCGCAGTACTCGACGCTGATGGTCATCTGGGGTAATTCAGGACTGTGAGTCATTGCTGAAGACAACATGACGCCATTCATTAGCATCCCATGCTTCACGGTCGTGGCAACATTCCAATGGTAGCTGTTTGTGTTGTGGTGTTTATGCCAGCCTATGCATGGTGTGGTAGTTCCAAGTATGGCTGCTGAAAGTCCCCAATCAGCAGTGCAGGATGTCACAGAATGTTACAGGGAGTCCATTACTAGTTCCTGGATGGCAGGCACAGACACAAAGGGTTTATGATGTGCTTTGTGCACAGTATGATGACCCTACCTTATGATGATTGGACATGGAAACTTGATGACGAGTATGTCTGCCCTCACCTTCCCATGCAGTCCAGCATCAGGCTCCTGTCCCACCCTAACGCCCCACAAATAAGGATATAGAATGATGAGACCAACCAGACTCACAATGAGGCCCTTTTCAAACTGTTAGCTGCAGACAACGATGTCGCACACTAGTACACGGCATTTTCATGTCTTTAACAGTGATTACTCAACATCTGACACTGTTCACGCCCCTTATACACCCTACCAGGGCTGATAACAATATTAAACATGAACAACAATTAAAAAAACCAATGGCCATTCGACCTGTAACAGAGATTTGTAACTCTGATCATTCACTTACTGGATGAGGGGGGGGGGGGGGGTGGAAAAATATGGAAGTATCAAAAACACAACACATTACTGTGCCTCATGTGGTGTAGGAAAACCATTGGCATTCAAAAATTCAAAATACCTTTGTGTCGGTCTGGAATGGATAAATATGGGTCAAACATGGTTTCTAAAGGAATCTTACACCTTTTTAGTGTAAAATAGTGAAAGGTCCAGATAACAATGATGGAGATGTATACGTATCACGCACTTTTCCCTCCAAAGTAGATCACAATGTTTCAACAATATTGAGCTCTAGTGACTGTTGTGGCCAGTGGAGTTGTCACAACTCATCCTCTGTACAAAAACAGGCCTAGCCGATGCAAGATGTGTGGACAGGAGTCCTGTCACCTTGGAATACCTCACCGTTATTGTGGAACAAATATTGTACCACAGGGTGGATCTGATAAGCCAAAACGGCCACATGACACTTGGTAGTAACGCGACCTTGCAGAGTGACCAAGGGGCCCATGGAATACCACCCTATGGCTACCCAATTTATCACCGAATCATTGCCAAACTTCACTGAAGGCAGCATGCAGTCTGCATCGTAATCTTGGGATGGCATATGCCACACATGAACTTGGTCAGAAGTTGGAAAGATTGTGAAACAAGACTCATCCCAACAAATGACTTTCTTCCATTGATCTAAAGTCCAAGATACATGGCTTCAGCACCATGTGCTCCTGCTACGCGCATTTGAATCACTGTTGTATGGTTTTGGAATTCTAGCTTGTCCTCAAATTCTCAGCTTATAGAGCTTTCTTCGTGTTGTTTTTGTGCTGACAGGGTTCACGGGTATGACATTGAGTTCTGCAGTGACTTTTTCAGCTGTTGTTCTCTTATTTTTCGTCATAGTTCTCTTCAGTGACTGTCTGTCACCATCACTCAGTAGACATTGTCGTCCAGGCTGTGATTTAGTGGATGATGATTTACATAGCCAATCATGTCTTCTGCCTACTTCACATTTTTGTCACGTGTGGATCGCTACTCCTTTATTTGTTGTCATATTTGTTTGTGGTTGGCCCAAATTAGTTGCTGCTGTACCCTTTCGTGAGTACATGCGTGAGGTGCAGGGAAGACATACAATGCTTTTATGAACTTTTTTTTCACTTGCTGCTTGCCAAATAGGCCCACTGCCTGTATAAAAAAAAGCGGGCTGTAATACTGCAGTTGGTCTCTTAGCCATCACATCAGTAACTCAAGATCAAGAACAAGGGAAAATCCACATAGTAATGAACATAGACCCATCAAAGATACACATACTGATCTAGTGCATATATCAACTTGAGTTACTGATGTGTCGTTGCCTGTGTCCCACCCCGTGGAGGTGGACCAAATACAGTGTCAGGCAGTTTTAGTCAACTACTGAGCAGCATTTGATAATTAGCAAAGAAAAAGAAAATACAAACAGACATACTTGTAATTTTAAATAACAATAATACAAAAATAATCTTCATTTATTGTAATCTGAAGAATATGTGTTATACCAAAGGAAGAAATACAAAAAAAGAATGATATTTACTAAATATCCCTTTACCAACACGGCCATGAGAAGAAAACCTCGGAACATTCCTCGAGCCCTACCACTCTTGGCCTCATACTAAATACTGATTCTCATATTGTGTATCCATATCCAACATCTATAGTGATTACTGTGATCTTGTTACAATAATACAACATTTTTTAAGTTGTGATGCTGGTGTGAGGGGCAAGGCTCGGAATGATATCATAGAGCTATGGCCCTCTCACCAGCAATTTTCTACCCTATTCTGTATCTACACCTACTCTATTGTAATTCATATTTAGCATTTTATACTACTAAACATTGCCACATTTAATTTACAGTTTGTTACGTAACTTTATATCAATTTCTACAACAAAATGTTATAAGTGTGAATCAGTTATATTATCCAATTCTGTGTCTGTATCATTATCAGTAATATGATCATCGAGTTCCTCAGTACTGCTATCATTAGTTGAAGATCTCCGTCCTCTGTGCCTGTGTCTCCATGATCTCCCTCTATTGAACTCTACTTGTAATTGTCTAGAGATTTTATCTGCTATGTTATTCAATCCTGTCCATTTATCTGGGTCCCTAATGGAGTTGTAAATATTAAACTGTCTCAAATCTGATTGTCGTATATGTGAATGTAACAGACAAGAAATAATCGTGTGTTCTGTGGTCCCAAGCCCCACATATGCATGTATCGCTTTCCCTGGAATTCATACGGTGAAGATGTGCTGGGTAAGGCCCATGACCGGTCAAAAAGTGTAGCATTCCTCGACTCGAATCTATGTATTTCATTTGTAGTCTCTCCCTGATGTTTGGGAAAAGTCGTGGACCCTACCGCCCTTATCGCTCGTATCCCAGTCTCTCTGCCAAGTATCTAGGCGCCATTTTTTTAAATGTATGGTTCAAATGTCTCTGAGCACTATGGGACTTAACTTCTGAGGTCATCAGTCCCCTAGAACTTAGAACTACTTAAACCTAACTAACCTAAGGACATCACACACACCCATGCCCGAGGCAGGATTCGAGCCTGCGACCGTAGCGGTCGCGAGGTTCCAGACTGTAGCGCCTAGAACCCCTCGGCCACCCCGGCCGGCTTTTAAATGTAATTTGTATTGAATGTCTTCTCCTGTTATAGCTCTTACCCGATCTCTACTACCCTTCTTTAACCAGTATGCTGCGGCACGGTATTTAATAGTTATGTCGATTGGAAAAACACCCAGGACCACAGACAGGGCATCCAGTGATGTAGTTTTGAAGGCACCTGACAGTCTAAGCAGTACTCCTCTCTGCCTTCGGCGAACAATAGTCTTGTTTACCGCAAGGCTCAGTTTATGAGCCCATGTGCTGGCTGCAAAACAAATTATGGATTGAAAAATCACACAGTGGTAGACTCTCATGTATCTTAATGGTATTCGAAATTCTATTTTATTGATTCTAACCAGTTTCTGTAATAATTTTTCTGCCTTATCTGACGCCATCCGTATGTGCTCTCTAAAAGAAAGCCTTTCATCGATCATAACACCCAAATACCGTGTAATCTTTTTGCTAAATACATTATTAGTTCCTAATTTAATAGAGGGATCTCTCCTAAGACTTCCCTTTAGCATTATGTATAATATTTTATGCAGAGCAATTGTCAATTTGTTCTTTGTACACCAGTTTGCCATGTCACCCATTATGCCTCGTGCTCTCATTTCCAATTGTGCTCTTGAATTTGCTGACACGACTACTAAAATATCATCAGAGTAGGCGACAATTCCATCAGCTCACACATGGTTTTCCGCTAAATGTAACAAGGGTTCAATTGTCAGGTCCCAGGAAATGGGACCACAAATTGATCCCTGTGGATATCTTTTCGTAAGTTTCTTGATTACTTTACGGTTTTCTGCACGCCACTCAGCAACCCTGACTCTACAGTAATCCAGTAGGCTATAATAGAGGGCTACTGGCACCTGAAGTTCTCTGAGACGTGCAAACATCGCAGGCCACCACAAGTTGTCGAACACACCTGCGATGTCTGTCATGATTGCAATGGAATATTTTGGTTTTGTGTGACTGACTACCCTAAGTGCTTGATTGATTGCATCGTCAATTGACTTGTGTTTACGGAATCCATACCGATAAGGACTCAGTCCGACTAACTCTCTATGGGCCTGTAGTCTATCACATAAAAGTCGTTCTTGTACTTTGGATAAGGTATTTAAAAGACAAATGGGACGATAGGATTTCGGGTCCTTGGGATCTTTATCTGTGGATTTTTTTATAATTATTGTACTGGCCGTCTTCCATATTAGGGGTATTTTACTAATCTGCAATGCCTCGTTTAAGGTCTCTGTCAGAAAAGTTGTTATACATGGTGCAATCTGCTGGAGCACTTCCACATAGATATTGTCAGGGCCGGCGGCATTACCTTTCTTCAGTCTTGCGATTGGTCTAGCCACCTCCTCGTTAGTAAATGGATCGATTACCCTTTCAGTTACATATTCTTGTTCCAATTCAGTTCGAATATCAGTGTGTATCTCTGAGTCAGTATTTATGTCATCATCAGGGAGGAGTTTCTGCAGCAGGAATTCTGCAGTACCCCTCCAACCTTGTGTCAGTGATCCATCGTCTTGTTTCAGAGTAACCAAAACCAAAGGGGTTTTGACCCTTTCTGTTAAGCTTTTGTATGGGGTTCCCCACATATTGTCTTGTAACTGTCGCTGTACGTAAGTGTCCCATTGCCGTTTTATGGTCTCAAATATGGTAGTGCCATATCGTTCTCTAGTCTCTCTGTATATCTGCAGTCTAGCCAGTTTTTCTCTAGCATTGTTAGCTCGCTGATAGTATTTATGTGTTTGTCGTGTTCTTTTCCTTAGTTCCGCGAGTTCATGGGTCCATTGGATTTTCATGCGTGGTTTTGAAGTTATGTTTGTATGTGGTACTGATCTTAATCGTGCGTCTTGTATTAACTCTGTCAGTTTATGTATTTTGTAATCCACACTACCGATAATGTGTGATAGTGGGTAGTTCGAGATTATCTGTCGCAGACTATCCCAGTCTGCTTTGTTCAAGAGAAATCTCTTGTACATTATTGTGTCTTCAACATTCCTAATTTGCATGTTAATCGTTATGACATTGTGATCACTTTGAGTGTAACCTTCGTGAACTGTTCAATCAATCGCAAACCTCAGTGTATTATTATTTACTACAGAAATGTCTATGTTACTGTGATGTCCAGTATGTGTGGAACAGGTCGGTGGTTGCCCTTCCCTGTTCAGTATATGTAGGTCGTTCTCATATATTGTATCATTTACTATCCTACCTCTTTCATTCGTTTCGTTTGAGTGCCATAGCACTGACCTAGAGTTTATGTCTGCACAAATGAGCAAGTTTTTGTGAATCGAATATTGTGCCACATTAGCAATCAGTTGCGTATATGGATTAATATTGTCTGAATATTGGGCATAAAGTGAGGATATAACCTATTTTGTATGCCCCCATGTAATTTCCACTGTGACTAAGTGCTTATTACTAAGTTGGCTTACTTTGGTTACAATTACATTTCTATTTAATACAATTTATAGCTACCATTGGAGTGAAGTCGGCGGTCACTGTAACTGTTCCAGGGGGAAGGTGTATGAGCTGTCCGGCCCTAGAGTATGGTTCCTGAAGCCAGATGACGTCCACATCATGTTCAGCTGCTACTTTTATCAGTTCAGCACTCACTAACATACTCCTACCGCCGTTCAACTGCATTACTCTCATAGAAGACATCTAGCAAAGATGTAGTCGTTGGGCGAGGATTTGTTATGGTCAAAGTAAATTCTACCATGAGCGCGAACGAAATCTTTGTAAATTTTCCCTAAATTTAAGTTCTCAGAACGACGTAAACACACCTTTTTTTAACAATTCTTCTAATTCCTTCACATCAGTAGGTATATTTTCTGATCGCAAAAGTATTCTATCCGTCTGTTCTGTTGTTGGGTAACATATTTTATCGCCCTGTGGATGCGTTAGCCTAATAAGCAGTGTCTGTGCTGTCTGCATGTTCTCCTTGTTTTCAATCTGAGGTAACTGTAGATTTTCCTCTAATCTGTTGCAATCTATCATAGGGTAAGAAGGCGGCATTTCAACCCGTGTACTTTTACTTACACTTAATTTAGACTGGGATTGATCTAACTCAGGTGTAATTGAAGTCACTGTACACGTAGTTGTATCTTGTACTCTCTCCTCCTCCGAACTTGTCTGTAAGTAACCTCCTGATTCAAATTCAACAGGCTTAACACTTCCCTTGCACCTCGTTGTATCATATTTATGTTTAAATTCTTTTTTAGATGGGTCTGCTACAAATTTATTTTCATTTGCAGATGGTTTATGTGTTAAAAGTTCACTAAAATTATTCGGTGTGCATTGTGATTGATTAGTCTGTTCTGAACTTGCAATGTCATGATCATGAACATGATTGTCCATAATATTATTTTTAAGATTTCTTGTAGCCATGCATTCATAGGTAGATAGATTCTCCTCTATAGTTTCAACTTTATTTATAAACCTCAACTCTGAAAATGCCCACTCGAAAAATTTGTGTTTTAAACTACGTGCAACAATGTAATTAATAGCGCCCTGCATGGTCATATCGTCTATACAATCTGTAACTTCAAAAAATTTTGACTGAATTTCATCTGTTAAAGACGTAAGTGCAGTAGTATCCATATCATGTGATGGATTATGCTCCTTTTGTTGTTGCCATGCAGTGGCTCTTCGCCAAGAACGTGTCCTCGTAGAAGGTGATTTATATTTCTTTTTACATTCCTGAGTTGTACTCTCAGTCAAATTTTTATGTATTTCGTCCAGTTCGTTCATTGAATAGATGTTCTGGCTGATACTGCTGTGGGCTAATTTAGTAATTATCGTTTGTGCCATAACCAGTTCTTTCTATTTGGCACATATACATCTGCTTGCACGTCGGACAGTCAGGACCTCTTGCTTTATCACATACACGATTTCTCAGTTTGCATGTGATGCAACCTACTTGTCTCTCTGTTTCAGGACAATCAGCTTTTCTGTGCCCCTTCACACCACAATTGATACATACAGGTTGGCTTTCTGTACAAAATTTAGTGGGGTGCACTAAATCACAGCACTTAAAACATTTGACGACATTATTGTAGTCTTTTGTTTTGAGGGCGTGAAAGCTGATATAGAGTCTTTCCTGTCCTGACTTCAATTATATTATTGACTGTACCTCTTTCCTTGGGTCCAGTTTTAAAGTGAATTTTCACTTGATTTGCATATTCCTGCTCTGTTAAGTTGTCACTTAGATTCAGAGCATACAGCTCATCTAAGAAGTCCGCATCAGGAACGGTAGTTGGTACTGCATATACTGCAAGACATGGTCTCCTCTTTTTTGGGCCTTCACATTTAATATATTTTAACTGTGATGTTCTTTTCAATTAATTTTTTACAATCTTCCTTTGATTCAGTTTCCAAAATGACCACATTAGGAGTGGTTCTGATAGACTTGATTTTAAGTTTATCTACTCGGGGATTAATATTACTTGTTATATGTTCCTCATATCCTTTATGTCTTGTTTGGTTGTTGACCTAATAAACAAAGTAGTCTCCTGCTTTTCTTTGACTTGGTCAGTCTCTATTCGTGGACTTACTTTTTTGGCTCCGACTACTGCTGCATAGGAAGGAAGGATTGGCCTGTGTTCTGCATTTCTTAACTTGTCATTTTCAGTTTTAAGTTTATCGTTTTCCCTTTGTAGGTCTTCGATGCGCTGATTTGCGTCTGGCGCATTTGCAACTGCTAATTCTTGTCTTAATCTGTCATTTTCTTCCTTCAAGATGTCTATTTCTCCTTCCAATCGTGCTTGTCTCAAGGCCTCAAGTGATTCGACATTGCTGGCAGCATGTAGCCCGTTTAACGTATCTACCTGCTGTTGTAGTCTCGTGTTTTCCCTTTCGAGCACGATAATTTGTCCCTCAAGATTGGCTTGATTGAAGGCAAGTGGAAATAACTCGTTTCTTATAATTCCTATAATTCCTTGACCAACATGTTTCCCTTTCAATTCATTCGATATTTTCGTAATTACTGAATCTATTAGGGCTAATTCCCATTACAGCAAGGGGTGAGGAATCTTGGCTGCTACATTTCGCTCCAGTTCTCCTTGTCGCCGCCACTCTTCTGGTAAAGTCTAAGTATAGCGACAGACTTGATCAGTCGTAGTACTCAGGACGTGGTACACAAAACGAACTATCGCCGTGGTACTTAAACCAAACTTTGTTAGTGGTACAAAGATCGAATTATTTCCGTGGTACACAAATCGAACTAACCGGATTTAGCACAACACACTGGAAAAATAACACATGCAAGGTGCTTTTGTCACCTCAAACAGCCCTTTAGCACTAAAACCGATATTTCGTAAGAAAAGGAAGTTCACAACATTGGCCAATTAAATTTTGCAAATTCTATCGTCTTATTAACAAAGCGGCACTGACAAACTTGAATTTTTGGCACTACCTATCATAAAACCACACAAAAATCACTCGTTAGCATCAATGTAATCTCATAGAAAGGGGATCACTTCCGACGAAGCTTTCAAACGGACATATACCCCGAATTACCGTGTTATATGTGAGAGAAACACAAAGTGAAAACCAACAGCGACTATGTTGGATCTGCGCAAGGGACTCTGGACTATGGAGACCTGAACCTCCATCGTGTAGGGAAGAGGCAATTACCAGGAAATTGAAATTGTATCCCTTCAGATGTGTCAGCCCGGATATGCTACGACCCTCAGGCGCTGGGTGTGGCAGGAAGGGGCGGGGGGGGGGGGGGGGGGGGGTGGAGAGGGTGAAAGGAGCGAGTGCTGTTGGTGGGATGGGAATGGGGTGTGGTGAAGAGAGCGAGTGCTGTTGAGGGAGTTACGCTTCTCCCAAAATAATCACTAAAGCAAAAATGTCATAATTCTTAATATTTTAATTTCAAAACTTCTCATTTGAATTTTGAAGAATAACGTAACATGAAAACTAAGAGTCTGGAAAACGGCAAACAATTATAGAAAACTGCAAGCTATGTTTAACACAATGTATTTTTCAGTTTCTTGCCCGTGTTAATGGGCTTGAGCCTTGACCATCTGCAGGAAAAATTCCAGGTTGCAGACAGCTAAAGTCACCCGTTCACATACTGGTCTTATCTGCGATCGACACAAAATATGACACAGTGAATTATTCCTGTGATGCCTGTCTTATTTCTTCTCTCCTTAACCTGTCTTTCGTATATCTAAGATGATCTCAGTGAAAACAAATCTCGTAAATCACAATCAGAGATTTTTCTCGTCTAACATATTTTCCGACTTTTTGAAAAACTCTACACACAGGGGACGACATCCAGCCGTTGCCACAATGACCAGCGGGAATTTCGCATTATTCACATGAATACAGGGTAACCCTGCAGATATTTCCCAGTTTTGGCTTTCAGAATGCATCTTAACATCCAGGTGGTTAGTATCGCTTGCTAGACATGATCCATCCATTCGTCGGGATTTTTATGCCTGAATACGGTGACGGGCTAGACTCAGTCGATAGCAAGACAAGATTTGGAAGGAAAGGCGACGAATTTTCTCGTAGTGGCCAAGCGGTGCCGTGTCGGTCCATTCTTATGTCCGCGTATAGGGAGGTGCATTAATCATCCAAAATTATGCTCTAGGCCTCTAGGGATTTCCAGGGCCATAGGAGCAGCTGTCTTCAAAGGAGGAAAGCACATTCGTTATCAAAGGGAGGGGCAAGAGATTATCGCAAAAACTTCAGGAAACTGCAGTTATCTGAGGACACATTTCCCTTCTCTAAAGCCTCTTTATTTATTTTATTTACACGTCAAGTTCCGTAGGATCAAATTGAGGAGCAAATCTCTAAGGTCATGGAACGTGTCAGTACATGAAATTACAACATAAAAGTAATAACAGATAAAAATAAAATGTTTATGAACCCGAAAAAAGTCAATCCATAAGTTTAAGTAAACGCAGTCAACAACAGAACAAGAATTAACTTACTTTTTCAAGGAACTCCTAGACACAATATAGGGAGTGACCCATTAGGAAACTCATCAGTTTCGATTTGAAAGCGCGAGAATTACTGCTAAGATTTTTTAAAATGGATACAGCAGTACTGCACACCTTTCTCAACACGAGTTCAGGAAGTCTGATCCAAATGCAGGTTTGATTTCTGCTGAGTATTAACTGAGTGAAAGCTGCTTATTCTTGGGAATAAGCTAATATTGTTAACAAGAAATGACAGTGAGGAATATATATTGAGAGGCCAATGTGAAAATGCTCAGACTCGTCAACAGGGGACGACTAGAGGTTCGTGGACTTACACCACTTATTGCCCGAACCACCCATTTCGTAGTCAAAAATATCCTTTTAGAATCGGAAAAGTTACCCCAGAATATAACACCATACGGCATAAGCGAATGAAAATAGGCAAAGTAGACTAATTTTCGTGTAGAACGATCACTCACTTCAGATACCGTTCGAATAGTAAAAATGACAGCATTAAGTCTTTGAACAAGATCCTGAATGCGGGTTTTCCGCTGTAGTTTACCATCTATCTGAACACCTTGAAATTTGAACTGTTCTGTTTCACTAATCATATTCCCATTCTGTGAAATTGAAAGGTCAGGTTTTGTTGAATTGTGTGTCAGAAACCGTAAAAACTGAGTCTTACTATTATTTAGCGTTCGTTTATTTTCTACAAGCCATGAACTTCGGTCATGAACTGCACCATTTGAAACCGAGCCAATTTTGCACGCAACATCCCTTACTACCAAGCTAGTGTCATCAGCAAACAGAAATATTTCAGAGTTACCCATAATACTAGAGGGCATATTTAGCCAATACTGGCTAAATAAGGAACAGGAGTGGCCCCAATACTGATCCCTGGGGCACCCCCAACTTGACTATACCCCACTCAGACCCCACATCACAGTCATTCTCAATTTTGTGAATAATGATCTTTTGCTGTCTGTTGCTAAAGTAAGAGGTGAACCAATTGTGAGCTACTCCCCATATTCCATAATGGTCCAACTTCTGGTGCAATAGTTTGTGATCAACACAATCAAATGCCTCAGTTGAATCAAAAAATATGCCTACTGTTAGAAATCTTTTGTTTATCCCATCCAGTACCTTACAGAGAAAGGAGAATATAGTACTTTCAGTTGTTAAGCGACTTCTGAAGCCGAACTGTACATTTGATAGCGAATTGTGTGATATAAAATGATCAATTATCCTTACATATACAGTCTTTTCAATAACTTTAGAAAAAACTGATTTCATAAAGTAGGTCTAAAATTGTCTACATTATCCCTCTCTCCCTTTTTATAAAGCGGCTTTACTACTGAATACTTTAATCTTTCAGGTAACTGTCCATTCCTAAAGGAAAAATTACAAATATGGCTAAATGCAGGGCTAACATATGCAGCACAGAACTTTAATATTCTGCTAGGCACTCCATCATAACCCTGAGAGTCTTTAGTCTTCACAAAGGAGTATTTCAGACATCAACCTCGGAAAGGCATTTGCCGGGAAAGTTATATGATTCCCTGTAGAAGCTAAATTTTTATTTAATTCACCAGTAATGATCAGAAAATGATTGTTAAATGCAGTAGATGTATCTGCTTTATCAGTAACAGAAATATTTTTACTGCGAACTGACTTTATGTCTATTCTACTTGCGTACCACATACACTTTGTCTCCAAAATAACGTTATTAAGGACCTTACAATACTGTTTGTAATGGGCTACTGCAGTTTGATTGTGACTACTTCTAACATCTTGATATAATTCCTGCTTTGTTCTAGATGATATCCTTACCCCAAAGTTAGCCACCCGGTCTGCCTGTTACAGCTAGTACCCCCGTATAGAACGTTCTAATGGAAAGCAAGTCTCAAAGAACATGAGAAATGTGTCAAGGAAAGCATTATATTTATCATCTATGTTATTGGTAGTATCAACATCCTGCCACTCTTGTTCCTTGACAAGGTTTAAAAAAGTCTCTATTGCTGTTGAATGAACTTCCCTACCTAGTTTGCAATTACATGTGACATTTGTTTGAGTGCAAAAGCCTTTTAGTATTAAAATTTGTGCATCATTTTCTGAAAGGCCATTCACGCTTTTACTAACAGAATGCCCATCTGGTAATGAATAATGAATAAAAATATTATCTATGGCTGTGCTACTGTTCCCCAGCATCCTAGTTGGAAAAAACACAGTCTTCATCACATCATATGAATTTAGGAGATCTACCAACATACTCTTTCTTGCACCACCATACACAAAATTTATATTGAAGTCACCACATATAACTAATTACTGGTAATTCCTACAAAGTGAATCAAGAGCCGTCTCTAGCTTGAGGAGAAATGCTCTGAAGTCAGACTTAGGGGACCTATAAACAACCACAATTAGAAGTTTAGTTTCACTGAATTCAAATGCCCCTGCACAACATTCAAATATCTGTTCAGCGCAGTTCCATGATAGGGCTATGGACTCAAACGGAATACTATTTTTTACATATATAGCCACTCCCCCACCCCTCAAGGAACTCCTTGAAAAACAGCCAGCTAATCTGTATCCTGGTAAAGGAAGCCTCTGAATTGTCAAATTATTTAAGTTGTATCTATCCCTTGCAGCTTTGGCAAGTGAGCAGAGGGTTGGAGGGGTGGGTTGTTCATTGCGGAAGAGAGAAATGCAATAAACTGACCAGGCAAGCGATAAAAATAGGCACACAAACAAAGAAAGTTTCTGCAGCGCCCACCTGAAAACACTGGTTAGCAAATACCCTATAAGGGATGCTGTTAAAGCAAGTAAACACACCCTTGAAACAAAAAGACAAAGTAGAATTAAGACGCCAACAAAACACAAAAGAAAATCCGTGGCAGTCAGGCACTGGGTTCATCTTAATACTCGTCGCCAAATGTTGAATCCTGCCTAGTCGTCAAATATGAGGAGTCTAGGAAACCTGCATTCTCGGATCGCTAGACAAACAATTCAAACAAATCGTATTAATGAGTTTTATTGCGAAAAGTGATTGACAATATTTAACTTTGAGAAGTACAAAGATGTGTCGCAAGCAACAGACCAAACAAGCAAGATTCTTTAGTATAACATGTCCAGGCTTCAGCTATATAGAATGTACAAGCAAAGTAACGAGTGTTGACGGTTCTGTCCTAGTTGCTAGTCTTCACGCTGCCGTAGAACTGCTGCGGCCAGTCGGGCGCGGATCTTATGCTCTCTGACATCTGCTTCACAGCCCTCTCTGCTCACTTATTCCCGACTGGCGTGCCGGAACTTGCCTTAACGCAGTAACAGTCCGCATACAGTATTGTGTTAGAATTTATGGATAAAGGCTGATCATTAATCATTAATAAAAACAAAGAAGGTTCGAGCACTGACCTTTGTGACACTCCAGGCCTAACAAACTAAATTTGGCTTCTTGCTGCCAATGCACACAACTTGTTGCGATTCTCCAAGAAACAGTTAAATATTCAAAACCGTAATAGAGTAACGTATTCAACAAATTATCATGCTCAGGTCACAGAATGTAGCCCCTAACTTCTAACACATCTAGGACTAACTTTACTGGGCATCCATTGCATCAGTTGTGGACTTATCTTTTCTAAATTCAAATTGTTTATCACTAATTATGTTTGTTGCATCCAAGTAAAAGCTAAATTGATCATAAACAATTTTTCAAACATTTGAGACAGTTCACGGGTTATGGTTATGGGCCCATAGCTTGCAAGGCTGTTCTTTCCATTTTTTTTTATATACTGGCACAACTCTACAAATTTTTAATATATCAGGGAACTATCAACTAGACATTCATTCACACAATAAGTTAAAAGATAAATTACACAATCAATAACATCTTTCAACAAATTACATGACAGATCATAATAATCAACACTAGCTGAGCTTTTGTAAATTTCACCATTTTCAGGATGGTTTTTGACATAATTCTGTGAAAGTAAAAATGCCCAAGGAAGGCTTTTCAAAGCAGTTATCCATGATGCTAAGCGTATTTTCTGGGGGTTTATTTGTAGTACTGCTAATCTCTTCAGTAGCTTGAATTATTAAAGTTTTCTGAGTTTCTGGCAATATCATCTCTTTGTTCTGAGTGTGCAATAGAGTTGATTAAACTCCAGGCAGTTTTACATTTGTTTTTTAACTTTTCGTGTAATTTCTTTGCTTCATTGATTGCCTGCCTATACTTATACTTAGCTTTACCATACAATTCCGTACACAATTCAGAAGTACTTTCTTTGTACAGACTAGGGGGGATGTTGCTTTCAAAGATAATTAATTATTCAGAGAAAAACTCAGTGAAAAAAATATCAGGGGAACAAAGTTGAAAGCTACTGCAAAGGGAACCCCAGCTGTAACAAGTGAGTACACGTTTAAAACTATCCATCTTCTCTTTGCTAATCGGTCTATTAATCACAGTTTTCGATTTTTGTTCGGAGCAGTCTGAAATTACATTATTTAGGCCAATAAATACTGCATCATGATCTCAGAAAGGGAAATTAATTACATCAGAGGACATACAAGCTCTCTTAATATTTATAAATATATTATCAAGACCGGCAGGAACTCTCGTAGGTTTATAGTTAACACAGTAAAGATTTAATTGTCGAAGCACATTAATGAGCTGTCAGAATTTTTTTGTCTTGTAGTACATCGAAACTTGAACTGTCACTCCCACCGATGACAATATTACATTTTCCCATTTTGGTATAGCACAGATGGACGTTAAGAAATCATCAAGTATCTTAAGAAAGATATGGGTTTCACCACTAGGTGGTCTATACACTACTACTACTACAATTAGCTAGACTCGCAATTACTAGACCTAATGTATCAAAATAAAGTTCAACACAAAGGGTGTTGAGAGTTAACTAAGCCTATTTTAAACACTATTTTGGCGTTACTTTTTTTGCGTCTTTACTTAGTTGACGTAGGCTAAAGTTACCATGTAAAAGTTGACCAGGTTGTGTCCTGTGAAACATCTAATCCAGCCTAATTCTACAACTTTTTTGTCATCTCAGTTGAAACATAATCCAAACAGAGTACTGATTTCTTCCTTCCTAAGCATATACAATACTATTCCAAGAATTGTAACTCTTAAAACATGTATACCTAGTTTGCTGTGATGTTGGCCCTGCTTGGTATGCCAATCTCTGCTATAACTAATGGTGTTGACTAAGGGAACATTCTTAAAGTGGCCGGCCGGTGTGACCGAACGGTTTTGGGCGCTTCAGTCTGGAACCGCGCGAACGCTACGGTCGCAGGTTCGAATCCTGCCTCGGGTATGGATGTGTGTGATGTCCTTAGGTTAGTTAGGTTTAAGTATTTCTAAGTTCTAGGGGACTGATGACCTCAGATGTTAAGTCCCATGGTGCTCAGAGCCATTTGAACCATTTTTTGATTCTTAAAGTGCTTACAGATAGGTTTCTACTCCTTGTTGGTTTGCTCCACTTCCTTATTCACACACCACTGATACAAATCATGTCGATGAGGCACACTGACGACAACCACATAGGTGTGGGTTAACACTTCGAGAGTCTTCTTCAGTGTCGATGTAGCTGTCTTTCTCTTGTTTCTGCTGAAGTCGTTCGTTCCGGTCATTACCACTACAAAGTCCTCGTCCGCGAGTGCTGTGCTGTCTTTCTTGATTGATGTTGAAACATCTTGCACATCAGCCCCTGCTTTAACGATTCCTTCTATTTCAAACTCGTCCATCACATAAGGTCAACTTTCTATTAACGTAAATTATAATCCTCGCGCATAAGTGTCAGTGTACATCTTTATTTTAATTTTCTTCTTATATATTAGTTTGCTATTTACTGAGTTTTGAGTCTTTCACCAAGGCGGTGGAGCATCCTGACAAAATTTCTATATCATCTGTGTTTTGCAATGAATTATATTTATTATTGATTGGTAGAAAAATGTATTACTGAAATTTTTTATTATTGATGGGTTTGTAGGAGCTAACAAGGGGGATCATCTCCGTCGTTTGTTAGTTATTTGGTGTAAATATCTCAACTGCTGTCGATACTATTTCTCTGAGTTCAAGCCACACCTACACTTACATTGCCAATTCGGAAGAAATGGAGATTGGCTCTCAGGAAGGCGTCAAGCGAATTTTAATCTGCGATTTTGAATAATATATTTTTCGTTTATTTTTGGAGGATTTGGGATCTTACAGTACTGAGTCTTGCTAAGACAACCCTGTATTCACTAATCCTTGCATGCGTTTGGATGCACGTTATTAGCTCTGGCTTATTTGTTGCTAAGAGGCCATGCGTGTTTTCACAACCGTTTACTATTCTAGTGGGCTCATGAATTAACTGCTCGACATAATTTTCGGAGAAAGCGATTAGCACAGTTTCGGATGGTATTTTACACGTACCTCCAGATTTAAACACGTATTTTCGCCAAAATATCGAGGGTGAATTGAGGTCACTGTAATTGAATGAGTCGAGTACGTGTTTGAAAGTAGACTCAAGTATTCCCTGAAACTTTCAGAAATTGTACCATTTGGCTTGGGAGGTCGGTAAAAGGAGCCAATCATTACTTAATTCCAGTTGCCAAGAATGGCCTCTACCCATTCTAACTTACAGGAACTATCTACTTCAATTTCGCTACAAGATAAACTACATCTAACAGCAAGAAACATTCCACCGCCAACTGTCTCTAGCCAAACCCTTCTGAACACCGTTAGGTCCTTCGCAAAAATTTCAACTGCCCTAATCTCCGGCTTTACCCAGCTTTCAGTGCCTATAACTATTTGATCATCAGTGCGTTCTATTAGCGTTTGGAGCTCTGGTACTTTCCCAACACTGCTACGACAATTTACAACTGTTATACCAATGGTTCCTAAATCTACATTCTTCCTGTGTTCGATCTGCACTTTTTGAGACAGAAGCACCTTTTGTGTTTCCCCGAGACCCTCTAACCTAAATAAAACTACCCAGTACACTCCACACAGCCACTGCTACCCATGTAGCCGCCTCCTGCGTGTAATGGACTCCTGAACTAGTTAGCGGAACCTGAAACGCCACTACCCTATGGTGGAGGAATCTGCAGCCTACACGGTCGCAGAACCGTCTGAGCCTCTGATTCAAATCCAGCACTCGGCTCTGTACCAGAGGTCCGCAATAGGTCCTGTCGACTATGCTGCAAATGGTGCGCTCTGCTTTATCTCGCAAGCAAGACTGGAAGCCTTTTGTTTATCTGGATTGTCTGCTGTCGTCTGTAAATGTGACTGAAGTGTCTTTGTTGTTCTGTAAGTAATGTGTAATGTCTGTTTCTTTAGTAGATCTGCTATCCTGTATGTAGACTTGTGTTTGTATCTTAAGGTGTACTACTTCTTTATGTTACTCATGTCATGAATGTTACTGTTTCATGCTTCTTTTTGTGCTGGAGTGTTTGTGGGTTACTTTTGTACTTGTGTTCTCTGCGTGTTTTCACTTTTCTTTAGTTGTGTTGTTTTGATTTTTTGGATGAGTGACTGTGAGTTGTATTGTATATAATTCTTTTTCCTGAAGTTTCTTTTTGAGTGAGATATTATTTATTATGTGTAACATGTGTCATAGGATCAGCAATTTTTGATTTTGCAGGTGGCTGGATGAAACATGTATAATTGAATATGTTACCGTTGTCTTTCTGGAGACGTCAAATATATGCCTACTGCTGTCTCTCTTTATTGTTATATTCAAGAAATGGTATTTGCTTTTGTGTTTGTTTTTGCGTAGTGAATTGAATATTTTTATGTATACTTTTTACGTCTGTATGAAGTACATCTATTTTCTTTGTTGGTTCATTTGCCGCACAGATTGTGTCAATTTTATATCCTTTCTTTGTGATGATTGTATCGAAGATTGTGTTTTCTATGTGGAAAAAACACGTGAACAAAATAATAATGCAACACTATGAAATGAAGAATAGCACAATAGTGGAAAACACAAATGAACTCATAACACAAATAAAAGACTTACACACTTGACAATAAGCGTCACTCATCTCTTTCGACATAGGAACATGTACACCTCGATAATCACTACAGACACAATAAAACTACCTGAAGAAAACCTGCTGGCATGCAACAGACTATCTGCAGGCAATGTTAATGAGATAACCAAAACCCTTAAAGCAACCACATCACAAAATAACTTCTAATTTGAAGAGAAATTTTACTTACAAAAATCCAGTGGCATCCCAAATATCAGAAACATTGGCAAACATATTCATCAGCCACATGAAAACACAACCTTCGACAACATATTCATCAACCGCATAGAAAAAAAAAACTTTCGATATAGTCATCACAAAGAAAGGATACAAAATTGTTTACTGGTACAGATATGTGGGTGACATAATCTGTATGGTAAATAGAACAACAGAGAAAACAAACTTCATACAGATATAAAAAGTATACATAAAAATATTCAATTTCCCATGGAAAAAAGCACAAAAGCAAATACTATATCTTGGATATAACAATAGAGAGAGACAGCAATAAGCATACATCTGACAACTTCAGAAAGCCAACAGCAACAGATACAATTATACATATTTCATACAACCACCCAAAAAATCAAAAGTTAGCGACTCTACAACGTATGTTACACAGACTGAATAATCTACTACTGAACAAAGAAAGCTACGAAAAATAATTACAAACAACAGAAATCATAGTCACAAATAATGGTTACAACACCTATTTAGTACTAGGACTCAACCAAAATATCAAAACACAGACAAAGAAAAATGAAAACAAGCAGAGAGCACAATCAGCGAAGAGCCCCATAGACACAACACAAAACAGTAACAGTCATGAAATGACTATCAGAAAGAAATGGTACTGTTTAACACAAAACACAAATCGACGCACAGGATAACAAATATACACTACTGGCCATTGAAATTGCTGACATGAGGAAAGTTTCCAACCGATTTCTCATACACAAACAGCAGTTGACCGGTGTTGCCTGGTGAAACGTTGTTGTGATGCCTCGTGTAAGGAGGAGAAATGCGTACCATCTCGTTTCCGACTTTGATAAAGGTCGGATTGTAGCCTATCGCGATTGCGGTTTATCATATCGTGACATTGCTGCTCGCGTTGGTCGAGATCCAATGACTGTTAGCAGAATATGGAATCGGTGGGCTCAGGATGGTAATACGGAACGCCGTGCTGGATCACAACGGCCTCGTATCACTAGCAGTCGAGATGACAGGCATCTTTTCCGCATGGCTGTAACGGATCGTGCAGCCACGTCTCGATCCCTGAGTCAACAGACGGGGACGTTTGCAAGATAACAACCATCTGCACGAACAGTTCGACGACGTTTGCAGCAGCATGGACTATCAGCTCGGAGACCATGGCTGCGGTTACCCTTGACGCTGCATCACAGACAGGAGCGCCTGATGGTGTACTCAACGACGAACCTGGGTGCACGAATGGCAAAACCTGATGTTTTCGGATGAATGCAGGTTTTGTTTACAGCATCATGATGGTCGCATCCGTGTTTGGCGACATCGCGGTGAACGCACATTGGAAGCGTGTATTCTTCATCGCCATACTGGCGTATCACCCGGCGTGATGGTATGGGATGCCATTGGTTACACGTCTCGGTCACCTCTTGTTCGCATTGACGGCACTTTGAACAGTGGACGTTACGTTTCAGATGTGTTACAACACGTGGTTCTACCCTTCATTCGATCCTGCAAAACCCTACATTTCAGCAGGATAATGCACGACGGCATGTTGCAGGCCCTGTACGGGCCTTTCTGGATACAGAAAATGTTCGACTGCTGCCCTGGCCAGCACATTCTCCAGATCTCTCACCAATTGAAAACGGCTGGTCAATGGCGGCCCAGCAACTGGCTCGTCACAATACGCCAGTCACTACTCTTGATGAACTGTGGTATCGTGTTGAAGCTGCATGGGCAGCTGTAGCTGTACACGCCATCCAAGCTCTGTTTGACTCAATGCCCAGGCGTATCAAGGCCGTTATTACGGCCAGAGGTGGTTGTTCTGGTGTTCTGGGTACTGATTTCTCAGGATCTATGCACCCAAATTGCGTGAAAATGTATTCACATGTCAGTTGTAGAATAAAATATTTGTCCAATGAATACCCGTTTATCATCTGCATTTCTTCTTGGTGTAGCAATTTTAATGGCCGGTAGTGTACTAAAGAAACAGGTATTACACATTGCTTACAGAACAAGAAAATCTCTCAAGTCGCATTTACAAACAACAACAGACAAACCAGATAAATACTAAGGAATAGGTATACACCAGTTCGAATGCCAAGAATGTGAATCAGTATATCTGGGGATGAGAGGCAGGAATTTCAAAACTAGGTATAAAGAATATGTTAAAAGCTGGACATATGAAAATAGGCATTCTATTTTTGCTGAGCAACACATAAAACAAGTGCATGAACCATCCAACATGGAACAAGACATGAAAATTATTAGAACGAACAATCACAACAAAAAGCTCTTGATATTACTGGAAAACTTTCATATACAAAGAGCCCTTGCAATGATGAAGAGCATAATTAACGAACACATCAATATGAGCAGTAACTCACTGATCACATTAGCTACTAAAACAATAAGAAACAGGAATCTGAAATATAAGCAGAATAATTAATTAATTAATCTTTCCCTGCCCCTCTCTAAATACCCCCCCCCCCCCCACACACACACACGGTCCCAACCGTGTTACTTGTGTGACAGCACTGACAACTCTATGCAACCGCTGTTGCTCTCAGTCGTTAAGTAAAGGCTATCGGCCACTCCATTGTTCGTGATGAGAGTTGATGCCTGGAATTTGGTGTTCTCGGCACGTTATTGTAACTGTAGATCTGGGAATATCGAGTTTCCTAACGTTCTCCGAAATGGAATATTCTATGGGTCTAGCTCCTACTACCATTCCACGTTTAGAGTCTGTTAAATCCCGTCTAGCGGCAACGATCATGTCAGAAACCTTTTAACATGGATCACCTGAGTTCAAATGACTGCTCCGCCAGTGCACTACCCTTTTGTACTTTGTGTACGCGATATTAGCGTCATCTGTATATGTGCGCATCGCTTTTGTCATCTCAGTGTAAACATGAATGTTAGTGTAATAAACACAACCATGTAGTTGTGAATAGTTAGACAATTAAATGAGCTGCCAAGAACCACTACACATCTCATATCAAAATATGTATAATGAAACAACTTTCTTGTATATTAGAGACCACTAATGATCCCGAGAATGAACAGGCGTAACATATTTGATACACACAAATACAACATTCAGTTCGGGAAAGACAGAACATTTTTGTTATCTATATGATAAAGTATAACTGAAACAACGTCTGAGAAGGGATAGCGGCAAATATTAACAGTTTTTCTAGATATGGGATTCTTTTCTGTGGATCAAATAAATGCCCCAAAGGTGGATGCGATTTTTAAACAGAGGAGAACTATCGAAAGAATAATAACTGAAAGTGGTAGTTTGGCTCATTGTAAAGAAATAAACTAAGGGAAACTGTAAGTTTTGCACCATGAACACTTAGACCACACAAAAAAGGAATCTTTTACTTGAGTATATTTCAGTAAAAAAACATTTACGGCATAGTTGTATCTGGAACTTATCGCCGTCTTTCGGATTTTAGGAAAGGTTGAATCTTTAGCTGTCATACTAAATCGCACCTCAGGCCATAACTTCAGATGTAGATCCAATGTGTCTAGGCCGCAGACAGGTTGGTTGCAGGCACTCAGCCGGCCTCCTTTTAACCGACACACGACCATCACTGGTATCGAGGCAGAACCAGCTTTCATCAGGAAACACAACAGCTATCACGTACAGTGGCTACATTCCTGCCAAATATTTCTACAATATCGCAGAAGGAACGTCCAGCATCTCGTAGTCCTATTACACGACCTCGTTCAAACGCAGTGAGGCGCTGATAATGGCGTCTCTGTTGCCTTAAAGGCAACTCACCACGTCCAATCTGAAAGGTAACTAACGCTCACGACCGTTACAGCGCGTATTTCAAGGAAACCTGATTTGCGTCCTCTACTAGCGCCACTCTTACTCTGCTAGCTCGAATTTTGAATAGATATCATCTTTCAGAAGTTGAAACACGCCTATCAACTGCCAATTATTTCGCACAACTCCTTCTTGGTGCTGCAATTTTTTTCCGTCTGTGTGTTAAATACGGTAGCTGGACTGACTTGGTAATTGTTAAGACTGAACGCTCTCCAGTGTATGACAAGAATGGTACACCCTCTTCACGTCTAGTGTCAATTTTCATATTCCATGAGGATAATGCAGGACCCCACACTGCAGTTCATTCCATAACACCTTGAGAAACTTCCTGATTCTTGACTAGCCTGCCAGGAACCCAAATTTCTCGCACAAACAGAATGTGTACCTACAAGGGTCACATCATGTCGATGCTGACGGAGAACATTAATTTGAACGTAATGAAAGTGTAATTACACTCCTGGAAATTGAAATAAGAACACCGTGAATTCATTGTCCCAGGAAGGGGAAACTTTATTGACACATTCCTGGGGTCAGATACATCACATGATCACACTGACAGAACCACAGGCACATAGACACAGGCAACAGAGCATGCACAATGTCGGCACTAGTACAGTGTATATCCACCTTTCGCAGCAATGCAGGCTGCTATTCTCCCATGGAGACGATCGTAGAGATGCTGGATGTAGTCCTGTGGAACGGCTTGCCATGCCATTTCCACCTGGCGCCTCAGTTGGACCAGCGTTCGTGCTGGACGTGCAGACCGTGTGTGACGACGCTTCATCCAGTCCCAAACATGCTCAATGGGGGACAGATCCGGAGATCTTGCTGGCCAGGGTAGTTGACTTACACCTTCTAGAGCACGTTGGGTGGCACGGGATACATGCGGACGTGCATTGTCCTGTTGGAACAGCAAGTTCCCTTGCCGGTCTAGGAATGGTAGAACGATGGGTTCGATGACGGTTTGGATGTACCGTGCACTATTCAGTGTCCCCTCGACGATCACCAGTGGTGTACGGCCAGTGTAGGAGATCGCTCCCCACACCATGATGCCAGGTGTTGGCCCTGTGTGCCTCGGTCGTATGCAGTCCTGATTGTGGCGCTCACCTGCACGGCGCCAAACACGCATACGACCATCATTGGCACCAAGGCAGAAGCGACTCTCATCGCTGAAGACGACACGTCTCCATTCGTCCCTCCATTCACGCCTGTCGCGACACCACTGGAGGCGGGCTGCACGATGTTGGGGCGTGAGCGGAAGACGGCCTAACGGTGTGCGGGACCGTAGCCCAGCTTCATGGAGACGGTTGCGAATGGTCGTCGCCGATACCCCAGGAGCAACAGTGTCCCTAATTTGCTGGGAAGTGGCGGTGCGCTCCCCTACGGCACTGCGTAGGATCCTACGGTCTTGGCGTGCATCCGTGCGTCGCTGCGGTCCGGTCCCAGGTCGACGGGCACGTGCACCTTCCGCCGACCACTGGTGACAACATCGATGTACTGTGGAGACCTCACGCCTCACGTGTTGAGCAATTCGGCGGTACGTCCACCCGGCCTCCCGCATGCCCACTATACGCCCTCGCTCAAAGTCCGTCAACTGCACATACGGTTCACGTCCACGCTGTCGCGGCATGCTACCAGTGTTAAAGACTGCGATGGAGCTCCGTATGCCACGGCAAACTGGCTGACACTGGCGGCGGCGGTGCACAAATGCTGCGCAGCTAGCGCCATTCGACGGCCAACACCGCGGTTCCTGGTGTGTCCGCTGTGCCGTGCGTGTGATCATTGCTTGTACAGCCCTCTCGCAGTGTCCGGAGCAAGTATGGTGTTCTTTTTTCCATTTCCAGGAGTGTATTTAATACCTCTACAAAGTTTGTTAAGTATGACGCTGATGCTTTACGGTGTAACACTTTCCAATTCTGGCACTGTGTTTAAAAAATTGGATATCCTCGCTGCACATCTGTCTATTTGTTGTGGACATCTGGGAGTCTCAAACTCTGTCTGGCCCACCTGATTTACGTTTTCAGTGTGCTTTTCATATACAATTTTACGCTCATGCCGGGATGGTTCAGTCAGCAAGGCTACAGCTGACCAACTATCTTTTCCCGATTAAACACGGAAATATATTTATGCGCCTGTAAATATCACTTACGTTTTCCTTGCTTTAAGATCACAGATTGTGAAATATTGTAAATTTATTATTACTGATACTAACTGTAAGTTATATGAAGCTATATTCATAGTCTCTCAAATCAAATCGTTTTAAGAATTCCAGTAAACGCATTGTTAACCTAAATTTATACCAAGACGCGTTTTGATTTTCAATCATCTTCAGTTGCCATCCTTTAGTTACATATTTACCATCAGTAAGAGTAGGTCAATTACATTTTGAATGCTCCAGCTGTCCAGTACCACATAGAAATAACTTCAGGTACCTTTTTCCGATTACCATATTAATGTCGAATTTACAAGCAACGTGCACCCTGTGTCACGTACCCCGCTTCTTTCAGTACAGCGCAGATATCGTCTACGCCTTTATAATGCTATTACACAGTAGCAGCACTATATTTGCCATGTCACCGACTTTGGAGGTTGTTTGTATCGGAAGTCAAAAAACAGTTTTTGTGAATGTTCACAATCCATTTGTGAAGTCAGTTGGTTGGCTTATTGGACCTGAAACTCATGACCTTACAGCTTTATACAAGCTTATTTACATTATATTGAATCAAGGAGGTACTAGATACAGAACGTAATTAAACGTATTTTAACAGGAGATTTGATAATATGCTACTGGCAAAAAGTAGTAATTTACGAATTTGATGGTTTCAAAAGCTATTCGCAGCTTTGAAAATTCAATCAATATACTAGTACTGGCTACGAATATGTAACCATGTCAATCCAACTGAAGATGAGTGACAAACAAATTCGTGTCTTAACATGAATAAAATGTTTTTCCTCTATAATTTAGCGTACAGCCACAGAGTTCACTCATCATTATCAAGGACAAAATAACATTCACCCTATCGATTTGCGCGTTACACGCACACACGCGCGTGTGCGCGCTTGCAAGCTCACACATGGTAAGAGGAAACTATCTCAGTTTAATTCACCTGAAGTGACTTAAGAAAATTGCAGAGACACTAAATTATAATAGCCATACCGGGATTTGAACCCCACTCCTCCCGAACAATATTTCAATGTATTAATCATTGATCTCTTGTGGTCTCTTTGCTCTATGTTGTCATAGCAGCAAAAAATACTGTATGTGCTCTCAAATTATGTACTTAAATGTAGTGCAGCCTTCTGTTAAGATACTTTCTACTTTAAACCCGTCATAACGACGTGATATAAACATGTATCAAATATAACATTATTTTAATTTCTGGTGCCGGCCTTACAGATTTTCTTTTCTATTTTGTTGTGGCATACAAGAGGTCTCATCGTCAATGTATCATCTACTTCGTTACATCTTATGTTCTGTTAATTAGTTACCGGAGACAACATTTCGATGCGAGTCGCATCTCTGCCATGCAAAGAAAGTAAAGAAATGTGTGAAGTGCTCGCCACCAGTAATTACTTGAATAGATGCCGTAGAATGGTTAAACAAATTAGATACTCTTCCGTGCTGCTGCTGTTAACTCAACCTGCATACAGAGTTTAGAGTCCAAGGTACGTAACAGACAGAAGTCAGACGTTCAAGGTTCGGGACAACCTAATGACCTCACCAATTAAGCAACGTCTAAGATGCCGCGGAAAAGTAACCGGAACCCACTGGTCGTCACGTTTCGGACACATGGTCCGTATCAAACCCAAAAAGACAACTTACATCATTTCTCAGCCTGTGTTGCTAGCTCCCGCAGCCTAGTTAAGCAATACCGCTCGAGCGGAGGAAAGCAATGAGTGCGAGGCAGCCTTGCATGACAAGGTTCGCTGAGTTCGCTGAACACGCATCTCATAACTGTCTCACGTATGGGGATTGTTCAAATTTATGTTTTATTTTTCTCGCAATATTAAACTGCTGCAGGTCGATACTCAGCTGCATTCAGCAATAATACAATTACCGACGTTTTGAACAGTATAATGGAGAAATGATTGTACTTGTCACAATATAATACCTGACTTGTATTATTGTTGGTAATCATGTCTCACGACTGGTATTACTGTAACTCCTTGAATCGTGACCTCTACACACGATTAATGAATTATTGTTTGATGCGCAAAGTCCTGTCTAGACTGGTAGAAGAACAGTATACACTATGAGCACATCGACGGGTCCCTACGAAAGACATTTTTTTGTAAGTAAATTTCGCACATGTTTCTTGGGAAACAATGACTTATTTACTTTCCACATAAGCGCTTCTGTTTGAAAATACTCACCAAAGAACAACAGGACAATTACGAACTTATCCTATTTATTCCACAGGAAAGGAGCATGAATCGTGAGACTTTTTACGCTTCATCGACATTGTGCTCGTTAAAGACGAAGCTTTAACATTTTGAAAAAAAATTCTAGAAGAAAGTGGCAGTGTCGCATGTAAGGTCTTAATTTAGGAAAATCACAGAAAATAACCTAAGTAACAGTTTTCACTAGGGGATTTAAACCCTGTTCCTCGTAAACACTATCCTAGCGTACTAACTGGTGCGTCACCTTAATTTATATATTTTTTGTATTTCTACGCACAGACTTTGAATTACTTTCTGTTGTATTTTGCTTATATCTTCTCTATTTTTTTTATCGGCCCAAGAACTTGACCGTCATTTTATTTTAAAATTTAGGTCTGATTAACTCATTTTGCCTCATATGCCTATGACCATCAACCGCTTTTTTGTTTCATTTTACGTAACGAAATTTAGTGAAACTTTTGTACATAGAGGATACATTTTGGATGGCCTGTTTCAGATTTTTGACGACCCATTTATCTAAGAAGTACTGAAATTAATGCACCATCAAATAGGATACACTGATCGTGCTTTTAAATGTTCTAACGTTCATCTTTCATATGTCTATAAAATCGCCAAAGTGCCACACTGAATAACGCATCTTTACTAACAAACAAAATTCAAATGCGCATTACTATTTGGCTTTTGATAATGACTTGATACTCGTTCGATAATGACATTAGATGGTTGTCAAGTATTTGTCCTTTGCGGTGGGTTATGCACTCCGTATCGGAGGAGCTGACGGTGACTTAACGAAAGTCATTTTCTTCGTATGCTTCCTGGGACACTGATATCTGAAATCGACTATTTCTTTTCTTGACAGTGTATATTTCATATGTTGGTACGTAACTTCTTTTAGCAGTTGGACTTGCTTGTTTACAAAATACAGACATCAAGTATACCAGAAATCGACGCTACACCCATACAAACATCAGCTTCACTTGTTACCTGAAATAGGAGAAGAAACTGAACCATTTTTGAGCACAGTGGAGCGCAACAGACTCTTAGGAACAACTTTAAAGCTAGATCAGTAGAAAATTCAAATAGAAAGGAAAAAGTTCTACTGTTAGCTAGAAGTCACAGCAGCCACAGAAATGGTGTAGATCAAATGCTACAGGAAAAGTTAAGAGTAGAACATCAGGACGAAAGAATCATGGAACCTGATTCCAAGCTAAGCCAGGTGAGTGAGAACATAGTCCCTTTGTACAGAGATTTTTACGAAGAAGGTCATATACTTATAGTACGAGGAGTAAGAAGCAGAGTGGCTGGCAAGTTAAGAGTATAGTGTTTTGAACGATTTCATGGTCCCTTCAGCTGCCAATCTCTTTATTTCAAGTACGATTGTACAGTTGCGGCCTTTTGTAATTTTGATGTCGGAACAAGTCATAGCTATAGATTTACTAGACACATTATAATTTACTTTATGGATGATTTTTTAGTACTATATTATGCCATGTGTGTCGTTGCTCCTATGACTGCATGTTATGTTCATAAAATAAATCCGAGATGTTTTACGCTGTTTTAGGAGCACGCTGCTTTAGAGCAGTTGTTGCACAACAGAACCACAGAATGTAAAATTATCGCTACTCTCATTAATAAATATGACTGTAATGCAAAATATCACGCAACGATAAAGCAGTTTTTACTCAACTCTCATAGTTATCAGTACTTTTTCACTAGAGTACTGTGATAGATTTCTACATATACATCTACATTTATACTCCGCAAGCCACCCAATGGTGTGTGGCGGAGGGCACTTTACGTGCCACTGTCATTACCCCCCTTTTCTGTTCCAGTCGCGTATGGTTCGCGGGAAGAACGACTGTCTGAAAGCCTCCGTGAGCGCTCGAATCTCTCTAATTTTACATTCGTGATCTCCTCGGGAGGTATAAGTAGGGGGAAGCAATATATTCGATACCTCATCCAGAAACGCACCCTCTCGAAACCTAGACAGCAAGCTACACCGCGATGCAGAGCGCCTCTCTTGCAGAGTCTGCCACTTGAATTTGCTAAACATCTCCGTAACGCTATCACGGTTACCAAATAACCCTGTGACGAAACGCGCCGCTCTTCTTTGGATCTTCTCTATCTCTTCCGTCAACCCGATCTGGTACGGATGAGCAATACTCAAGTATAGGTCGAACGAGTGTTTTGTAAGCCACCTCCCTTGTTGATGGACTACATTTTCTAAGGACTCTTCCAATGAATCTCAACCTGGTACCCGCCTTACCAACAATTAATTTTATATGATCATTCCACTTCAAATCGTTCCGCACGCATACTCCCAGCTATTTTACAGAAGTAACTGCTACCAGTGTTTGTTCCGCTATGATATAATCATACAATAAAGGATCCTTCTTTCTATGTATTCGCAATACATTAGATTTGTCTATGTTAAGGGTCAGTTGCCACTCCCTGCACCAAGTGCCTATCCGCTGCAGATCTTCCTGCATTTCGCTACAATTTTCTAATGCTGCAACTTCTCTGTATACTACAGCATCATCCGCGAAAAGCCGCATGGGACTTCCGACACTATCTACTAGGTCATTTATATATATTGTGAAAAGTAACGGTCCCATAACACTCCCCTGTGGCACACCAGAGGTTACTTTAACGTCTGTAGACGTCTCTCCAATGATAACAACATGCTGTGTTCTGTTTGCTAAAAATTCTTCAATCCAGCCACACAGCCGGTTGATATTCCGTAGGCTCTTACTTTGTTTATCAGGCGACAATGCGGAACTGTATCGAACGCCTTCCGGAAGTCAAGGAAAATAGCATCTACCTGGGAGCCTGTATCTAATATTTTCTGGGTCTCATGAACAAATAAAGCGAGTTGGGTCTCACACGATCGCTGTTTCCGGAATCCGTGTTGATTCCTACAGAGTAGATTCTGGGTTTCCAAAAACGACGTGATACTCGAGCAAAAAGATGTGTAAGATCTGAAAAAACTAAAATAGCGTAAAACATCTCGGCTATTTCTTATGAGCATAACATGGAGTCATAGGAGCAGCGATATACACGGTATAATTTACTACTAAAAATCATACATAAAGTAAGTTCTAATGCGCCTAGTATATCTACAGATATGACTTGTTCCTACATCAAAATCACAAATGTCACTAATTTATTCAGTGTATAATGTTTTCGTTTTATATACTAGAAAATGACCTAAGGCCGAAATTGTACAATCATACTTGAAATAAAGAGATTGGCAGCTGAAGGCCTCATGAAATCTTTCAAAAGATTCATCTCAGCTGCAGACTCTATCGCACTGAAAATTAGAGTGTAGTATTAACGCTGACCTGAAGGAAATAGGAGCAGCAGTAGCACTCACTCGTTGGGTTCCTTGGAGGTGTTACAACACCATGACCAGCACTGGGTTAACACAGCTGTCAGCCATGTAAACAAAGAGCTAAAAGATTGGTTGTGACCAAAAGAAAATCTCATATCTATGCTATATCTGTTGCTGCTGTTGCGCCTCCCCCTGAATGAAAGTTTGAAGGATGACGATGAAGATGTTTGGTTTGTGGGGCGCTCAACTGCGCGGCTATCACCGCCCGTACAAATTCCCAACCTTTGCTCAGTCCAATCTTGCCACTTTCATGAATGATGATATTATGAGGACAACACAAACACCCATGCATCTCGATACAGGTGAAAATCCCTGACTCCGCGGGGAATCGAACCCGGGACCCCGGGCAAGGAGGAAGGAGAGATTAGCTAATAGTCATGCCGAAAGTGTAAGGGGGTCACATGCAAACAAGGTAATAATTATATATTATTATAAAACTTTTATAAAAGTTATAAAAATTGTAAATTTCATTTGTATATACAAATGTTAACAGTTATTATAAACCGTACAAAATTCTTAAATATGAAATTATTGTGAAAATCATTGAAAAAGAAAGCCCAGATGGTGTTGGTGGAATTTCAAACAGACTTTTGAGAAGTTATTCTAACATCATAAGTAAGGTCTTCAGTGACATATGTAATGTGTCACTGTCACAAGGAATTTTTCCAGATAGATTAAAATATGTGATTGTTAAACATCTGTATAAGAAAGGCAACAGGAAAGACTTAAATAATTATCGACAAGTTTCCTTACTCACGTCTTTTTACAAAATATTCGAAAAAGTTGCATTCTCAAGAGAACTCTCATATTTCAGTACAAACAGTTTACATAGCACATAACAATGTAGAATCCAGAAGGGTTGCTCAACTGAGAATGCTATTTATACATTCACTGGCTAAATATTACAAGCCTTAAACAATAAAATACCGGAACTGATAAATTTTGATATCTTTCCAATGCACTGAATGAGGAGATAGTGGTACTGTCTCAGAAAAACTTAAGTTGAATGGAATTTATTATTTTTACACACAAATGGTAATCATACTTACCAGAGACAATGCAAAACGTCGTGCTGAATAATTAGAAGTGTTTGCAGAAAATTAAATTTTGGTGACTGGGAACAAGTTATGAAGGGAATACCATGAGGATCAATTTAGGGTCCAGTCGTCTTCCTTATATATGTGAGTGACATACCACTTAACAGTCATCAAGCAGAACTCGTAGTTCTTGCAACTTGCGTTGTAATAAATCCCATTCGAGAGGAACAGAAGAGATTGTTAATGATGTTTTTCAAAGAATTATTGAGTGGTTCTCAGAAAATGGACTCTGCCTAAATATTCAGCTCTGTGAAAGAAATATGCTCATGCCAACAACTAATGTAGCGCATGAACGGGAGACAGTGAGCAGGTTAGAATGCTCCAAATTTTTGAGTGTACACACTGATGAACACTTTTACTCGAAGAATCGTGCTGCTGAGCTGCTGAGATAGTTAACTTCAGCTAGTTTTGCTCTTCGTATAATTGCTACTCCAGGAAAAAAACGACTCGATCTTCTGGGATGTTTAGCACATTTCTACTCAATAATGCCATATGGAATAATTTCCTGGCTAACTCATCACATATAAACAAAGTACAGATTGAACAAAAGGGAATAGTAAGGATACTATGTGGTCTTCAGCGATGATCGTTGTTTAGGTACCTCTTCAAAGAGCTGGCCATTTTAATTGTACCTCATACTTATATTCGCTAATAATATGCGTCATAAATAATCCACTACAATTTGATAAGAAAGTTATGTGCATACCCACAACATTAGAGGAAAATGAGACCTTTATTATCTGTCAGTGGCTCATAAAGAAGTTCAATATGCATCAACAAAAATGTCTGACCATTTGTCCAATGACATAAAATGTCTGACAGGTGACAAAGCAGTTTTTGCACCTAACCTAAAATGATTTCTCCGGTACAACTCTATACCATGGAGCCTGTAAAGAAATAAAAAACCTCGTTCCCAAGCGAATTTCATTAACGTCAACAGTAATCACGTATACATATCCTGCAAGGAGACTCATTTCACGTCATTACAATAGAAGAATCGTACAAATGATCTATGGAACATGAAAATAATGAAACTGTGACGTTACCCGTGAGAAGGACAAAATCAGAGAGAGTGGATAAAGTGAAGTGGTACGCCGTCAGAGGAAAATCTGAGGTCCTGCAGGCAAGAGATCTGAGGTAGGCCAGGCAGGCAAAAATCCCAGCGTTCAATGAGCATGCAGGTTGGTCGTAGTGGAAACTGTGTTTGAGGCCGCAGGAACTGAGACTATTAAAATAATATGTACATCGAGAGCTACGTATTTCCAAGACGAAAACAACTGATTGGCAAAGCATATACGACGGTTGGAACTTTAATAGTGGCAACTATTTATTTACAGCTCGTACAAGGTAGATACGTGGTTCAAAGTTTTGCTGACCTTCAAAGTAGTTACCAGTATTGTGTATGACCCGTTGTGAGCGATGTGGAAGTCAAACAAATCAGTAACAGGTTGCACCAAAAATGTAAATGTCGTGTGACTAGGGCCTACCCGACGGACTGATGGGGCTGGTAAGTGCTATACCATCTACTGCACTCTCCTGACTTAAGCCCTCGTGAGTTCAACTCGATTTGCAAACTGAAGGAAACACTTCACGGCATTAGCTTCAGGACTGCTACAAATTCGTTGGGCAATAGACCGCGCCGTTAGAACTGTCAACACAACTGGCACTGCTAAGAGTATCCTACGACTTCCACATCGCTGGCAATGCTGGTGACTACTTTGAAGGTCATTAAAACTTTGAAACATGTATGTATTTTGTACGAGCTATTAAAGTTCCAACTCTTGTATATTGCATTGAAGATTTTTAAAGACTATTCTGCATTGTCTGAACTCTGGAAATCTTCGTAAATTAAAAATAGTTTCTAAAATTGTGCCACAGGCACATGTGAGAGTATAAATGTAAGCCACCGAGGAGTGCTTTCTTATGAATTTAGCACCTACACTAAGCATATCCAGATATGGCCTCCAGGGCATGAAACTGGACTTAACTCTTATAAACCGTTTCAACCTACTATTTATTCAATGGTACAGAAGAGGTTAACATTATGAGATAGACTTAAGATAGTTTTAGAATAAGATATTTTTAAGACGATTTCACGTTGTCTCTGTTTTGTTGTTTACATGACTACCGTAATTTTAAATGGTACAATATCACCAAAAACTGATTGCACCAGTGGAATCAGCAGACAGAAACAGTATGGATTAAAATGTATCCTTTACTGATTTTTCTTTTTTACAGTCTTATTGACCAACTAGGACCACGTTAACAACTTCCGTTCCTCTTCTTACTTTGTTGTTGTTTCCTGTTTTTCCAGTGTTTTCGCATTTTCTCTCCATGAAGTCTCTTCCTTTCTTCTGTCCATGTTGTTTCCAATTTTTTTATTTCTTCTGCTTTGAAAGACTTCCAAATTTAGTATTTTATTTTTAATACGGTTTATTTCTACTATTACTGATTCTTTGATGTTTTTGTTTCTATAACTTTCCTTACTTCTGTAATCCATGCCATTGTCAATTTCTTCTTCCAGAAATATAGGAGTATTTGTTTTGTTAGTCTATTTCCATCCATTCGGTAGAGGTGTCCGAAAAAGGTTAATCTTCGTTTGGCCATTACTTCAGATATTTTCTCTATATTTTTGTAGATCTCCTCATTAGTTCTTATTTTCCAACCATCCGCAGTTTATATTGCACCCATTATTTTTCTAATAATCCTTCTTTCCTGTACCTCTACTTTGTCCATCTTATAGTTGATCGTTAGGCATTCAGAAACATATAAACATTCTGGTCGTACCACTGTGGTGTAGTGTTTTGTAAAACCATATGTTCTTTTCATTTTGTTAATTCTACATCTACTGCAGATTTTTCTAGTCCATTCTGTTGCATAGTTTCTCCAACATATTTAAATTTATTTACTCGCTCTGTTTTACCGGTTGTGTTTCTATGAATTTTGGGCCATTTTTATATTTGTCACGAATGTAGTGTTTTCAGCTGAAATTTTAAGACCAGTTCTGTTTGCTATTTCTTCCAGAAAGTTTATTTGAATAATTGTTTCTGCCAGTTTATCTGAAAGTACTGAAAAATCACCCGCAAAAGCCAAGGAGATTACCTTAATTCCATTTGTTTTGCTTCCCAGAGTTATTGGTTCAATTTTGTGATTTTTTAGCTCTGAATTCCAGATCGTTACAATTTTTTCTAGAACACAATTAAACAGTAAAGGTGATAGACATTACCTTGTCTAACGCCAGTTTTTATTCCAAATGGCTGAGATACTTCTCCCATAAATTTGACTTTAGATATTTTACCTGTTAGGGTTTCACGAATTATATTTGCTAATTTTGATTTAACACCGAATTCTCTAAAGACCTTATCTATTGTTTCTTTGTCTATACAATCAAACGCTTTCTTGAAATCAATAAATGACACTATTATAGATTTGCTGGTTAACATTCTATTGCGAATTATTGACTTTAAGTTAAAAATTTGTTGATTATGTTATTATTACACTTTTTCTTTCTTCTGTCGGTAACATTAGTGTGAATTTATAATATTAGTGATTGTAGATAGTATTTTACATGATAAAACTATTATCATAGTTATAGGTTGACACATTAAATAAGTATAATAAATATGTAATGCACTGAAATTGGTCTCTTAGCGTGACATGTGGTGGTAGATTCCTTCAAACGGTCTATGGGAAGGGAGTAAAGTTTGCGCAATAGGATCTAGGTTGCAGTCAGAGACAGACATCCAGCATCACTAATTTCGAACTCAGATCTTTTTTAATAACAATTGCTTTCGGTTTATTCAAATAGTAGTTAACGTTTGATAGTGTTTTATTTTATGAACTGTTGCTGTCTGGTTCTAAGCAACTGAGAAAACTTTTCTTTAAGATATTAAGCAGACTTATGCAAACTTAAACGTGATAAACAATGGTTTAATTCAGTGACGATTCGGCATTGCCTCCCATTGGCGTGATCGAAGCTGTGGCCCATTGTTTGAAATTACTTCCAACATGTGCCCAACTTCTTTCACAATAGCGTAAGGACCGTGAATTTTGAAGTAAGTTTAATGGTAATTGGACTATAACAGAAACCGCTGCACCTTCTACGGAAAGGTCCAAGAATACCTGTCACAGATAAATGCCATAACTTTGACGATACTGATGGGAATAGTAGTGGCCAGTTTGATGTAGATGAGGGCTTCACCTTCTGGCAGTCCTAGCAAACTGACAAGAACTTGCATATCTAACACTCTAGACGGTGAAAGTAGCAGGTGGTCCACTATTTCATATAACATTTCTTTGGCTCAAAGTAGGCATAGAGGAAGTGAGTATATCTCACCAGTTTGTTCAATAGATCATTGGACTGTACCGTACTGAGTGAGATTCATCCAAGTTTCACTGACGAATTAACATACCTCTCCTTAACACATAATACTGTCTGATCTGGGTGCAGTTTCTATCTTCGTACTTGGCTTTAATATGTCAAAAAAACTGCGTTTTTGGCTTTCTCTGCTGCTAGTTCGGAAAAGAGGGTTGCAATACAAGCCTCAAAGCGTAAACTGAAGTGATTCTGCTCCAAATTCTCCTGAGCCCCACCGACTGGTACAACCAATGAGTGGGACAAAGATCTGCAAGAAATTTCGTTGCAATAGGTACGTGCGTAATGGTAAATACTTACCCTATAAGAAACAGTACGCGACGCCTAAGTTGTCTGTATGTAAGCTGTGCTATCACTAGAAACTGCAGCGCTTTGTTACTGGTAAAGATCTTGGTCTTTCGACCGAACAACAGATACCAAAATTTTAGCATCCCAATTCTACAGCAAAGGCCTCTAATTCTGTCACAGAATATGTCTTCTTGTATTTGATCAGCACTCTGCTACCAAATGCGAATGCTTTACTGACTGATGTTCCTCTTTCTTCGATTTCTTGGAACAGGACAACACCCAAAAATAACTTAGCGCTATCCGTGATCATGCTAAACTCTCGCGTCAGGTAGGGATGAGCTAATATGGTTACAGCTGTAAGGGCTTTCTTCGATGACTAAAATGCTCATTCTGCATCCTCATCCCTTAACCACAATGTATGATTACCCATCAGCTCACACAACCTTGGGGAGGACGATGTCTCCTCACTTATGAATCACTTCTAAAAGTTGACTAACTCAAGTACCCACACAAGAGATTTTCGTTTTCGGGGGCGGATACTGTTCGATCCCTCTGATCTTAGATGGGTGAGGCAAAATGCCTTGCCAAATAATTAAATGTCCCAGGAATTTAAGCTGTGAGGAGCCCACTTAGATTTTTTTTTAACTTGTTGCATCTCCATGATGTCACAGTAAGTAGAGCAATTTACACCGTACTTGGTTGTGTGCTTGCCTGGTGTTATCAGCATTCGTTGCTTGGTGATGTTATGACTCATCGAGAACATTATCAGGTCCACATACGAACGCTGCTGATGCGATGTTAAGTCCGAAAGGAAGGCATCTAAACTAATAACATCTACCAAATACTATGAATGCTGTAATGGCGGCGATAAGGGCTCAACTTCACTTGACAGTAGCTCGAATATAGATCGATCGAAGAGAAAACTTGTACCCCGTGGAATTCTTGGAGTAGCTCCTCCAAGTTTTCTTATCGATCCATCTATGGTTTGATCTCTGTATTCGTTTGGTGTGATTGCAGGACTAGATGAATTGTACCATCCGGTTTTGGAACTACTACAAGCAGACGGTTATACGATGAAATTACCAGTTCGATCACCCCTTGATCAAGCATTTCCCAGATCTCTTTGGAAAGCTTCTACTTGTACGCCAGTGCTATCGTATACGGACGTACGAAAAATGTTCCGTTTTCTTTAATATTGAATTCATATTGGAAATTCTATGTGGACCTCCAGTGAGAGTAAATATAAGGTCACATTCTTCCGCAAAATCCCTAATAGCTCACTTTTTTCCCATAGACTGATATGCTAAATTCCAGCAGAATTTTCTCCAATTTTCAGTCGTACCCCTCCTTCTATTGGTAACTCGTGTCATGTATTGCACTCCTGCTGAATCACTAAAATACTCCCCACATTGACATCACTCTCATAAATTTCGACACACTGTTTTAGATGTCTAGGCAGGATTTGTGCACAAATTACATGTTCCTCATACCATATGCGCACTGGTACGTCCCTCCTCATAAATATCTCAGAGCACCATAGATCCAAAAACGCTAGATGCTCACACATAATATCCATACTGAATACGAAGTTAATATATAACTTTGGTACCACCAGAAAATTCCAATCAAATTTATATCCTTGGCACATAAATTCTAGTTGGACCTGCTTACTAACATCGACACTTTTTCTTGCTACCACATGTTTCATTTTTGTCCTTTGCAATCTCAGCATTGGCCATTTGTTCTTCTTGGAACACTTCTAAAATGCGGCATCAGCTATAGCTGAAATCTGGCTAATGTTATCCAAGAACGCCTCTAGGCTGATTCCTACAGAATAATCCCCGGATGAATAATCTGGGTGACCTCACTCTCCTTTCCCATGGATTGCCTTGTCTGGGTTCGTCTGGCCCAGTTACAGCATTGTTGGTCTCCCCTCATTGAAGTGGTGGATTACTAGAATCCTGATCCCTTCTCTGGTCTGGAGACTGAGTCTCCACAACCACAGCTCGTGACCTGGAACCTACAGGACAGTTAGCTCCTGGATCAAAACTGTACCCGTTGTTGCCGCGACAATTATTCCAGTTAACACTGGTCTTGTTCGTACAGCTGATAGTGCCCAAGGCCATGACATTAGAAGTGCTCGTTCCACTGCTCATTATAAAATCGTAGAGGTACCATTGAAATCTATTCTGGCCCCCTATGTCGATTTTCCGTATTGTTGATGCCGTGTATATATTGTAATGTTTGCAACAATGATTTGGAGACCTCAATATTCTCTTTGCACTTCTTCAAAAGTGTATGTTGGTAGTTTGCTAGCAGCTTCATGTAGCAAAGCCAGGTTAATTTTACTGAGTTAAATGGAGTGTCGAGAAACAGATTTTTTTGCAATATAGCTTCAAAGTATTTTTTGGGTTACAGAAGCTTGAGCTTTTTAGGTTCCACCCCATCATGATATCCTCTTTTAACCTTACTTACGCCTCTGATGACCTGTAATTTTCCAGGACTGCGTCTCTAAACTCCTTATAAGTATTGCAATGAGAAGCTATCATGCGTATTACTGTTGTGGATTCGTTCTAGAGGTATCAGCATGCGAACTCTAAATGGCCATATAGGCGCCAATGTATAATAAAATTTCTTCACTCATACTATAAGATCTTGTGAGCTACTGTTTCCTCTAAGGAAATGGAGATTTATGACCAAGAGAAAATGCTTACAGTCTAATTGTTCATCTTCTGATGACTTGGTTTGGCCACTAATTACTGGGTGAAGATCTTTTTCGAGTCTGCAAGACCTTGGAGTGCACTCCCATACCCGATTGCACAAATGGACTAGTTTTCCCTGCTCGTAACACATAGTTATTTGGGGAGTGTGCACCACATTGTAATTCATTTGTACCTTCACTCACGCCCAGCAGCTGCGTAACTCGCACCTTAAAATGTCGATAATCTCCAGCCATCATGGCATCTCACTGGCACTGTCATTTGTTAAAATTTCCCTGCTGCTGTTTGAAGGCAGATAATTCCTGTACCTCAGGTGTTTTGGCTACTGGTATAGGACAGGTACCATCAACTCTTTCTTCTGCACACCTCATAATACTCTCTTACAAGTCTTGTCCACGTTCCACCTTGATAATCTGCAGGTGTATGATTGGAAACAGTTCTAATTGTAACCAATTGCCGGCCGCGGTGGTCTCGCGGTTAAGGCGCTCTGTCCGGAACCGCGCGACTGCTACGGTCGCAGGTTCGAATCCTGCCTCGGGCATAGATGTGTGTGATGTCCTTAGGTTAGTTAGGTTTAAGTAGTTCTAAGTTCTAGGGGACTGATGACCACAGATGTTAAGTCCCATAGTGCTCAGAACCATTTTTTTTTGTAACCCAATTCTTGCTAATCACACCTCTTGCCCTTCAAGTACCTTTTTCGTTTCCTTGCAGTGCTTCTTGAAACTCTGTCTGTTCTCTTTAGATTCTTCACTGAGCTTCTCAAGCCTTTCCTTCATTTCCCTATCTTTGTTTACATACGGTATCTTTCTTTCAGTTCCTAACACGCTTGAATCATGATGTCGAGAAGCACATCGAGTTCACTCCCTTTTCGAGCAGGGGATACTCACTCAGCTGAGGGGATACTCACTCAGTTGAGCATTACCGGGAGAAACAAAATCTGTCCTCATATCCAACTCCGCAGTCAACGATCTCCCAACTACAGTCTCTGCTGCGTCCTGCGCTGACAGTGTGCCTTCAGCGGGTTCGTTATCTGCTTCTGCGGTTCGATCTCCCACATTAAATGCCCCATCATGTTCACTCATTTCATTATACCCCACAAGGACTGAAACAAGCTCTTCTCCTCACGAAATTCCACAACACTATCTCTTACTTCGATGTTCCTCATGAAACTAAACGTCTCTTCCAGCCACACTCTGACGCCTAATATTCATTCACTTAAACTTCTACCTCAGAAAAATTTATTCTCAATCATGTAAGCGAAGGTACCCGCCAATATGGACTTCTCATATTACAACACTCACTGAAAATTTATTCGGGTATCTGAATCTGACCATAAAACACTGAAAGTAATGACAGTGAGGACCAGAAAGCACAAAAACACATCACAGTTGAAAGAAAACATACATTACTGATTGCACCAGAAAATGAAGTTTAATCCACTTAGCCTTATTATTTTAAATTTTAATTCGACAAAGAAGCCCTGTTGCAATTGTGTCAATGTTGATGTGATAAAACAATCCAATGACCTGCCATAAAATTTTCTTTAGTGATCAAAAATTTTCACAATTAATTAACATGAATTGTGAGTGCATAGCATAGGAACACAGGATTTTACATAAATCCTGGCCTGGGAAAACCATTTTAATGCAGTATACTGAGTCTCAGTTCAATAGAAAGTGTCCACTCCACCCGATTGCTACATGAAAAAGACAACTCTCATGAAGTCTACTTCTTATTAAAATTCCTACGCAGTGAAACTCTAGTCATTGTAACGAAAATTAATTGTTTAAATGATGTCAAAATAGGCCCAAGCAACTAGTTTATGGTGTTGGTAACTCTGCATTTCAATACCTAACATGACATAGGACGCAGTTTCTAAATACTTAAATTAAATTGAAGGTCCGATGGAATGACATTATTTATTTTCTTTGTATGTGTTCATATGAGATCAACAAGCTACAGTAATTTGATATAACGATACCTGATGGAATAATGAGATGATACCACACACAGACAGTTAATTAGCACAATATAAAGTTGGCAATGCCATACTGGTACTGATTGAGCGACTGGATAATCACATACTGTGCGTGAAAGACTACAATAGAAATTAGTAACTAGTTGCGTGAGTGACTACACAAATCTGATTGCAGTGTTAGACATAGTATCACAGAGACCACACTTCGTAAATCACTGATGAGCCAGAAAAACATTTACAATCTTCCTGATTGTGTGCTGGAAACTGCAGCTGCAAGACGTGCGTCAGCACAACCAGATGAACCATAACATCAAATGTAGGATGGCCAGATGCTCCTCGTTTCTGATGTCCTTCCAGCTCCACTGCTTATCAGCAAGAAATTTTCCAAGTCCGTAGTATCTGCAAAAAGTGGGTAATGGTAGCCAAGGCCCGAAACCACTCCAAAGCGCTTACCACGTAATCGCTCCAGGCTCATCAGCTTCTCCACTCCAGACTTTCATATTATAATTTCGTGCACCTTCCTCCAGCAAAGCTTATGTCCAATTGAAAGTTTAATAACAAAGTTATATCTCCCACCTAAGTATATTTTCGGAATGAACCAATGAGCTCTGTTCCCACATACAGAGAACCGTGTGCTCAAATCTTTTCCCAGCCTCAGCACCACAACGGCGCCCTCTGCCACCGCAAAACACAAAGCAAACGATAGCTCAAAGTGGCTTCTGTTCTTCATGCAACATAGAAACACGCTATCTTGGTGAAAACATTTTCAAACAAAACTCCAGGAAGGTGACCATCCAGCGAACAACTGTTTTCGTGGTTTCTGTGGCCAGAGGGCGTCATCTAAGAAATATTAAATAGGCCGTTCGAAATGCAGACATTGTTCGCCTCCGTGTTTCTTGAGGGAGTCCCATATCCATGAGCACTGTTCTCTTGTCCATCGGGTCACCCCTACTGACAGTGTCGTCCCAGCCCGCCAATCCAGCGGTTGGCCGCAAGAGTTGACTCTAGGTAGGCGAACCCCTGCTGGGCTAGGACTATCCCTTGCAGGAAGGCCGCCAGGCAAATAGCGACCAACGGCTCCTTTCCATTTGTTCCCACAGCTCATACAGAACCACAAAATTAGCATGCAGTTACCCTTGCTAAGAAACATGCACTACCGAGCGAGGTGGCGCAGTGGTTAGCACACTGGACTCGCATTCGGGAGGACGACGGTTCAATCCCGCGTCCAGCCATCCCGATTTAGGTTTTCCGTGATTTCCCTAAATCGCTATAGGCAAATGCCGGAATGGTTCCTTTGAAAGGGAACGGCCGACTTCCTTCCGCGTCCTTCCCTAATCCGATGAGACCGATGACCTCGCTGTTTGGTCTCTTCCCCCAAACAACCCAACCCAACCCAAACATGCACTATACATGCCTTAATCTAAAACAAATTAGAAGGAAGAGACGAAGTGAAACTGCGGATAGATCACGTAACCACTCGTAGATCCTCGCGAATCAGTTTAATATCATAAGCATGGTTCATTTAGTGTCTAATTTAGCGCTCTAAGTTAGAACATCGACATGGAGAAATGAATTAAAAATGAGACGAGGCAGCCCAGCCGCAGGCTGACACCCCTCACATTCTCAAGCCGTTATATTCAAACTGCTGCATGCCACTGCTGTTTGATACTATTATCGGATTCAAAGAAATGTTTTAAGCCTACAGATTTTTTTTTGGTGTATTAATTACAGTATATTATTTGGACCAAAGTGCTTTATCCAATTTCGGTCCTTCAGATATTCTTTCTTTAAATTTAGGGACATGGAACATGTGTATGTGTGGTCGAACCTAACAAGGGAATGGTCCAGTGCAATGTGTCGAAACCTGCCCCGACATTTTTGGTACAGGAAGAAACACATTATCAAAAGTTTGGCTGCTGAGACACACGTCAAGTATTTTTTTAAATGTTGAAAACTGCCAAAGCTGGAGAAATGTACATCTCTACTGCTCGGTAGGCCTACATCCGCGATTGACGGCACGTCGGTAAACTAATAACACGCCGCGCGGGGTAGCCCCGCGGTCTGAGGCACCTTGTAACGCTCCACGTGACTCCCCCCGTTGGAGGTTCGAGTCCTCCCTTGGGCATGGGTGAGTAAGTTAGATTAAGTAGTGCGTTTACTTAGGGACCGATGACCTCAGCAGTTTGGTCCCATAAGACCTTACCACAAATTTCCCAAATTTACAAATAACACGGCGCTTCGCTATCGTAATTGGCAAAGAGAATTACAGTTTCTATTGGTAGTTATTAACAACGGAGTTACAACTGAATTAATTTTCTTTGTGTTTTCTTCATATTTTTCTACTAAAAGCATCTGTCTTTACGCAGGTTCCAGTGTTTCTCAATAATGATTTCAACCTCGTAAAGATAAAATAAGGAGAACGCGGTATGCAATCGAAATCACCTACTTCTCCTGAAGACCTATCTATATTTTATTTATTAGTTAATTTCTTGGGCATCCATTCGAATGATGCCGACATTTCGTTAGAAATTGTGGAGACAATAGAAGAAAGAGCAAATAACTCTGACAATTCCATGGGGTTTGGTTCGAACAATGTTTGTTGAGATAATTAAAATACAGACCAAAAATATAGTACTTTCCCATACCAAAGAAGGCATGGAGTGTAATAGCTTTCAGTGACAAAAGAAAGTTTTTTGCTGAAACGAAAGAGGGAGAAAACGCTTAAAGTTATGCTGTCTGAAATGTTGCTTTGGTTTAGTAATATCTGAACATGAACTGTATAAATGGAAAAAAGGTTTACACACACTACAGAATTTGCACTACAATGAAACTCGCAAAAGTGTGAAAGAAAAACAATTCGAAATATTCAGAACTTTCGTGAGAGTCAGTGCACCGTTACCGAGGGAAATCTACGAGAGAAGGCGCTCTGAATTGCAAGTGATATGAAACATAACTGATTTTCAGTCGACTTCGACCTCGTTAAACACATTCATAAAATTATATGGAAAAGAAAGTCACTAAATTACGAAGTTTATTTCAAGTAAACGTGTAATGGAGATATCATTAACAGGTAGTACTGTAGAAAAATTCGTAGCTTCTCGTTATCCCCTAAAATGCTATGTATAAAGCCCATAGGTCAGGTTTCGTGCAAGAACTGCATGTAAATTGCACTTTATCAATTCAGGTGAAAAAAAGACAGAGTCGTTTGAGCAGTCGATGACTGCTATGACACATTCGTTTACAACAATGGCAGTGATAAGTATCAGTGGCTTGCCGTTCCCGAATCCTTATATCTGTCTTCAGGAACCTCTGGACAAATTAGGGCCAAAATTTTAAAAAAGGACTGCTTACTTGCGAAAATCTTGTAATCGACGTGACAAAATCTGGAAGAATTAGAGAGATTAATTTTCACTACTACATCCTAAACGTCTACTTACCAGTTACAGAAAATAATTCATTGAATTTGTTGGACTTTTGTTCTGGACGTAACGATACCTCTGTCCTTAGGCGGAGGACGAAAAGACTGTTCACATAATTCGGTTTCCTCCCGGAACTAAGAGTGTGATTCAGAGTCTCAAAGAAATTTTTCGACAATCTAAAGAATTTTTCACGAAATACAGGGACAGAAAATTTCCGATAGCTCTTTGTCGTTTCAAGTCTACCAGCGTAACGTTTTTGTCAAACTTCAGCCATTTGTGAATTGTGAGCTTGCCTCATCACGTTTTACGAATTTGATCGAGTATGCCTGGTATGCAGCACAATATGCAGAATAACGGCCACAATCATTTTTTATTCAATCCCAATTCTGTTTAAATAAAACACGTAATTACTGTGTAGTGCCTGAAAGCATTTTTTTTTCTTTTATGAGATGTGCCTTGTGTAAGGCACACTGGTCAGTACTAGGCAACTTTGTATAGCAGGAGCTGAACTAAGTGCGCCTATGACAAGAGAAGACCAAGACACGCCAGCAGGCTACGAACCGATAGCGCGTCATGGAGAGCGTGCATATAGACCGCCGCCGCCGACCGTGCTGTCTCAATCTCTCAATCCCAGTACCTCAGTATGTCGCTTAGCACCTCAGTACGTCGCACTGTGCTCTAGTCTTCCAGAGTGATAGTCGTTGTCTCACACCCTAGCTAGCTGTGAGGGAACGTTGGTCATTGTATATAGTTGTGATATGTACTCAGCCAAGATTCAAGAATTAGTACATGTTATCTGATTGCTGTTAACTACAGAACTTTAGATTGGACATCGTTAAAGTTAAGTACTCAATTGGTTCCAGTAATAAAGTGCATTTTAACCTCGTGTGCATTTTGTGTTGTAATAAGAGGAAACCGGCCACCCACCTGTCATACCATCCTCTCCTCATCCAGCCAGGAACCACAACAAAACGTTTTTGTCATTCAATACACACTTCGTATTTTTGTTACGACCACAATAAACAAACAAGTAACTGTTACTTCGTTAGTAAAATATACATTACTCAAAAATTATCATTAGAAATGTGCGACAGGAATTTTTATAAAATATTTCATGCTAGCTAATTAAAGTTCCGTTTGATGGAAGCTACTTGTAATATTACATGATACACTGCCTTTGTTTTGTTTCAACGGTAAACATGTCCGCGCAATCACCGCGCTGTACTCACAGTTGCGCCGTGTGTCAGGTTACAGACGACGACGCCCACCGTCTTTTGTGCGTCCACTCTGCGAAAATGCGGCATCTAGTGACGAAGATGCTTTCCTTCCTTCTTCGCGTGCGACAACACGCCATTGACCCTACAATTGTTCTTTTTCCGGGAAGAACACACTACCCGCGAGCGAAGACGAACGCGGTGACGTGGCTACGAGCCCAAGCATTGCATTATCTTCTTCACGACGATCCGAAAACTATGCTGGACTTCTGGTACCACCTGCATGAACGACATACAGAGATTGTGTGCAGCCCGAAATACCAACAATGTTTTTGTAATTTCCTGGCAGGGCGTCGCCAGATCCTCCGCGCAGCTGCAACGTCCCGGGTATGAGAAGCTGAGATTGAACACGATGAAGGGGCATACACTGACCATGACGAAACTGTTATCTCCTTCAGGTCTACGAGACGACATGCCCGGAGGCAGAAGCGCCGGAGAGTACCACTCTTTTACTCATCCAACACCGGAGATTTTCTTTTCTTCTCCCTCTTCTTCTTAATTATTCGAGAACACATATCATTTTCTCAGTGAACAGAGCCCGGTGGATGATATCGTAAATTCAAAAAAAGGTGTATTTTATTTACTTTGAGTTGTTTTATTTTCAGAATGTTTTGATTCCCTTCCTACTTTTGAAATTCGAAGTCGTGCCCCGCCACAACGTGAGATACAACAGGATAGGCGATCGCTGCCACGCAGATGGACACGGTCTGTTATTGTTTTGTCCTAAAGGAAGTTTATGTTTACTATCAATAAAAAAAGAAAACCAGAAAGTTCATTAAATATGTGTATGACACGTTAAAGGTCGTGGGTTCGAAACTGTCGATTTCTTGAATTTCTATTTTTAAATTTCATCGAATTTTGCTACTGTGGTTATTTACGTCATTGACATTTTATCGGTTTGTCTATTATTTATTTCATTAATAATGAGAAATTAAAGTAGTTGTATAGTACTTAATAAATAATTTCAGGAATAATAAAAGAAAATTCATTCCTTAGAGATCTTGACGTCATGCACAACGCTGCCGAGTAAGAAGTTTACAAAAACGAGTTCTGACGACTTTAGAAAAGGAGAAACTGGGCGAGACAACAGCTAATGATTCTCATCATGAGCTCAGTGAAATAGTGAGTACGGATTCTATGTTTATTGAAAGCTAAGTCAAACACTTTTAGAGCCGAAGAGAGACTAGCGGTTTTGACATTTAGCGAAATGAATGTTGATGTCCGCATATGTTACGATTCGTCGGGGGACACAGTAGTCGATCCAGATTCCAATGATATAACCTGCGTGATCCGAAGGTTGTATAAGCAGTGCAAGCAACTATTTTATTATGACAACACAATTATGACTAATATTTTGCTTCAGAGTATCATTAATGCAGTTGAGGAATCGGGGATAAACGTTATAATGTGACACGTGACACAGGTGCAGAAAATATAAAAGTTTCGAAATAACTTTGTGTTCATACAAATAAAACATATTTCGTAAATACAACTGAGGTACTAGCAATGCATGTGTTTTCTTCGATGTGTCACATCTGTGAAAGTTACTGAGGAACCACTTCATTACGCTCCTAATTGATTCAAAATACCTAAGGCTGCTATACAAGTTTTTTAAATATAAAAAAGTGACCTAACAACAACACACGGCATTACCGAAGCGCACTTAGAGGTAACTGGACGAGCACACGCATATTTTCACGACTAACAGTTTAGGCCTTGAGATATGTTCTTCACAAAGACACTGAAAATAATTTTGTTGAACTCGTTAACGACGTCTTTGATGTATTGAATTCTAGAGTTCCTAACGATGAATGTTGATGTGGATTTGGAATGAATCTCACAATTCAGGAGAATACAATAAAGAGACTCCTAGACATTCGTTTGGCGGTGCGAGTTGGTGATAGACCGGGCTTTGACATTCCTAAAACGTTTCATTAAGTGAATATAATCGCTCTTTGGTCTTCTCGAAAGCCTAAAACGGATGAGAGTCAGTTAGACATTAACTTTTAGACCAAATCAAGATTGCTTGGAATTTTTTCTAGTATACGAGGATTAGTTACATTTTATAATAATCCTACGCCATTTGAAGTGAGGACAGGTAACGGAAGTGATATTTCTTTCCCTGGAAAGACTCTTGTTATTGAAGAATTAAACTCAGAAAACATTTAGTGTGACGTCGACTCAGATTCTGCGCCCGAAACTTTCATCGCCAGTGAGCTCTGTATTGTTGATGAATCGTAATCTCGGATGTCCTTCGGGATGCGGAGAAATGCGTTGCAAGCTATATTGCATTTAAGTGCCAAAACAATAAATTTTTAGGTTTTCCAGCAGCAAAAATTGAAGTATTTGAAGAAGAATTTGTTGTTTTTCATGGAATTGGATTGTGCAAACAAAAAATGTAATATCTCTGTGCTCTATTTTGAAACAAATGTTTCGTGAGGTTCATGACACAAATATTAATCTTTATGTGAGAACGAGAACTTTATAATGATTAGGTACCTGAATGAAAAAGTAAAGTTGGAAGCCACGGAGAAATGTGCCAGAAGGAGGAAGCAGCTATGGACTGCATCTTCGTCTCGTAAACAGCAACAGAAATCTGTATCACGCTACATCAAAATATGCTTCTTCATCAAACGAGAGAGTTGATTTTCATCTTAATCATCATTTATTTGGTCTTAACGTTAATACATCTGTCATGTCAATTGATTTTGTTTGTCCAACTGTGTACTGAACAAAAAAAAGTAAGTAAAATATTCAAGTAACACGTCACAGCCTCTGTGGTGCGGAGCATTTGCCGTATAATCATACTGCTACTGTACGCGGCCTCTCCGTGACGTCAGGGTGTTCCAGCGAGTAGCGAGCGTTTTTGCCGGAATGCCTTCCCCCTGGAAAAATGAGAAAAAGGGAAAAAAGAAAGACTACCTGAAAAAAGTTACGTTATGTGGGTTGCATAAAAATCAGGTGGAACCTATTTAGTTCTTTCGGATACTTTTGAGCCTAACAGTACACCACGTTATAAATTAACTGTTCACACGTACAAGGGCAGCAGTGTACAGGTATTACAGCACATAACGTGCAACAGATACTTGAATCTCAGTCCAGACCATGAGTCAATGTTGTAAGTATACAATGTTGTAAGTATACAATGTTGTGAAAATACAATCAGTCGAATAATGAAAACTTTCTATGAATTTGATTATATTCTTGTATGGTATGTACCTGCTTGCTAACCTACAAGTCGAAGAACAAAAAACGTTCAAATGTTTGTGAATAAAAGGGACCAAACTGCTAAGGTCATCGGACCCTAGACTTACACACTACTTGAACTAGAACAAAACACACAACCATGCCCGAGGGAGGACTCGAACCTCCGGCGGGAGTGGCCGCGCAATCCGCGACATGGCGCCTCAAACCGCGCTGCCACTCCGCGCGGCAGTCGAAGAACAACAAACATCTTAAATTAGTATTTCCAGAGCAGTTAAAACCGGCAAGAGTTGTACCTTTGCTTAAGAAAGGTAATGCAGAAGACATAGAAAATTACCGGCCCATTTCCCTGCTGTCAGCATTCTCAAAAATAATAGAAGCAATTATGAAAGACAGATTAATGAATAAATACAAACCTGGATAAATACAATCTTTGAAGCGAATCAGAGTTTGGTTTCCGAAGTGGCAAAAATACGGAGGCAGCCATAGTAGAATTCACAAAAGTTGTACTTGATGCTCTTGATAAAGATGAATATGTCACAGACATATTTTTGGATCTTTCTAAGGCGCTTGATATAGTCGACCACAAGATTCTATTAAATAAATTAGAAGCATTAGGAATAAGAGGGGTAGCTAATGACTGGTTTCGATCATACCTAACACAAAGGGTACAAAGAGTAGAGATAACACATACTTCAAATAGATCTAAACATTTAGTAAAACACTTATCAGAACCAAAATACATTAATATAGGTGTTCCACAAGGTAGCATATTAGGACCAATACTGTTCCTGATATACATCAATGACTTTCCCAGTAGTGTTACTCATGGTGAAAAAATCCTCTTCGCTGACGACAGCAATATTATAGTCACTGAGGAAACAAGAGAACTGCTTGCCGAGAAAGCAAATGAAACTCTCAAGGAAATTTATGATTAGTCAATAAGTAATAAAATGACATTGAACATAAAGAAAACTAATGCCATTAATTTCAGTTTGAAGAGGGAAAATGACAAAGTTAAATTAAATGTAGATGGCACCTCTATAGACTGTGTATCACATGCAAAATTTCTAGGAATGAATATTGATTTTCAGTTGAAGTGGTGTGAACACACAAAGGTACTTGCAAACAGAATATCATCAGCATGTTATGCCCTTAGAATCCTATCATCAGTGTGTAACATGCAGTGTCTTTTGGTTACATATTATTCATATGTACACGCAATTCTTTGCTATGGCATTCTTTTTTGGGGAACAAATGCAAAAAATATGAACACAGTTTTCAAACTCCAGAAAAGAGCCATAAGAGTAATAATCAAACATACTAGTCGAGCTCATAGTAAAGATCAGTTCAGAACACTGGGGATTTTAACTGCCCCATGTGGATACATTTACCAGTCAGTCGTACACATCAAGGATAACCTTTGTAATTACTGCACAAACAGCTCTGTCCATGAACATGCAACAAGAGATAGACTCAACTTCCATTTACCAAGAAAAAATAAACATAAAACTGTAAACAGCATTTTCTACCAAGGAATGAAACTGTACAATAAATTACCAAAAGTGATTAAAGAAATTGCAAAAATTCACTTATTTAAAAAGGCAGCTAAGGAGTACCTGTTATGCAATACATTTTATACATTGAAGGATTACTTAGATAGAACAGAGTAGTGGTTTGATAAAAAATGTTATACAAATAAATAATAATAATAATAATGATCATAAAATATCCAACATTCCACATAACGCCTTCACTGTGTGTTTTTTTTCCTTATTTTTTTTCCTTTCTAGAAATACTTACCACCAAGCTATGCATAGCAAAATACTAACACCTCTTCCTCTTTCTGAGCTCAAGATCTCACTCATTATGGAGCGATGCTGCCTCAGTTTTTTCAGGATACCAAATGGGAAGTTGCAGTACAGAAAATGGCCCAGAGATCACCAGTGTGTGTGTGTGTGTGTGTGTGTGTGTGTGTGTGTGTGTAGTCAGTGAAGTGTTATGAAACAATGTGTGTATGATGAGCGTAGTGACTGATTGTATTGTATTGTATTGAATGTTAACCAGGGACCTAGAAACGACGGAGAGGCTCCGTCCCCGCCGCAGCTGCAGTGGTCCACAACCCCACGACGACTACCGCAGTCCACTTCACGCCTCCGTCTCCCCACACCGAACCCAGGGTTATTGTGCGGTTCGGCCCCCGATGGACCCCCCCCAGGGAAGGTCTCACACCAGACGAGTGTAACCCCTATGTTTGCGTGGTAGAGTAATTGTGGTTTAGGCGTACGTGGAGAACCTGTTTGCGCAGCAATCGCCGACATAGTGCAACTGAGGCGGAGTAAGGGGTACCAGCCTGCATTCACCGAGGCAGATGGAAAACCGCCTAAAAACCATCCACAGACTGGCCGGTTCACCGGACCTCGACACAAATCCGCCGGGCAGATTCGTGCCGGGGACTAGGCGTTCCTTCCCGCCCGGAAAGCCATGCGTTAGACCGCACGGCCAACCGGACGGACGCAGTGACTGATAGTGTGATATGAGTGAACACTGTGGCATTACATTATTTAATAAGTTATTTGTAAGAAAATATTGTATACCAGGAGTAAATCTAATGATTGTCTCTAACTAGAAGACTGTAAATATATGTATATACGAATTAGCTTATTTTAAATTGATCTAAATTTGTAAATACTTTGATATCTACATCTACATCTACATCTACATCCATACTCCGCAGGCCTCCTGGTGGTGTGTGGCGGAGGGTACCCTGAATACCTCTATCGGTTCTCCCTTCTATTCCAGTCTCGTATTGTTCGTGGAAAGAAGGATTGTCGGTATGCTTTTGTGTGGCCTCTAATCTCTCTGATTTTATCCTCATGGTCTCTTCACGAGATATACGTAGGAGGGAGCAATATACTGCTTGACTCTTCGGTGAAGGTATGTTCTCGAAACTTTAACAAAAGCCCGTACTGAGTTACTGAGCGTCTCTCCTGCAGAGTCTTCCACTGGAGTTTATCTATCATCTCCGTAACGCTTTCGCGATTACTAAATGATCCTGTAACGAAGCGCGCTGCTCTCCGTTGGATCTTCTCTATGTCTTCCATCAATCCTATCTGATACGGATCCCACACTGCTCAGCAGTATTCAAGCAGTGGGTAAACAAGCGTACTGTAACCTACTTCCTTTGTTTTCGGATTGCATTTCCTTAGGATTCTCCCAATGAATCTCAGTCAGGCATCTGCTTTACCGACGATCAACTTTATATGATCATTCCATTTTAAATCACTCCTAATGCGTACTCCCAGATAATTTATGGAATTAACTGCTTCCAGTTGCTGACCTGCTATATTGTAGCTAAATGATAAGGGATCTATCTTTCTATGTATTCGCAGCACATTACACTTGTCTACATTGAGATTCAATTGCCATTCCCTGCACCATGCGTCAATTCGCTGCAGATCCTCCAGCATTTCAGTACAATTTTCCATTGTTACAACCTCTAGATACACCACAGCATCATCTGCAAAAAGCCTCAGTGAACTTCCGATGTCATCTACAAGGTCATTTATGTATATTGTGAATAGCAACGGTCCTATGACACTCCCCTGCGGCACACCTGAAATCACTCTTACTTCGGAAGACTTCTCTCCATTGAGAATGACATGCTGCGTTCTGTTATCTAGGAACTCTTCAATCCAATCACACAATTGTTCTGATAGTCCATATGCTCTTTTTTTGTTCATTAAACGACTGTGGGGAACTGTATCGAACGCCTTGCGGAAGTCAAGAAACACGGCATCTACCTGGGGACCCGTGTCTATGGCCCTCTGAGTCTCGTGGACGAACAGCGCGAGTTGGGTTTCACACGATCGTCTTTTTCGAAACCCATGCTGATTCCTACAGAGTAGATTTCTAGTTTCCAGCAAAATCATTACACTCGAACATAGTACGTGTTCCAAAATTCTACAACTGATCGACGTTAAAGATATAGGTCTATAGTTCTGCACATCTGTTCGACGTCCCTTCTTGAAATTGGGGATGACCTGTGCCCTTTTCCAATCCTTTGGAACGCTACGCTCTTCTAGAGACCTACGGTACACCACTGCAAGAAGGGGGGCAAGTTCCTTCGCGTACTCTGTGTAAAATCGAACTGGTATCCCATCAGTTCCAGCGGCCTTTCCTCTTTTGAGCGATTTTAATTGTTTCTCTATCCCTCTGTCGTCTATTTCGATATCTACCATTTTGTCATCTGTACGACAATCTAGAGGAGGAACTACAGTGCAGTGTTCCTCCGTGAAACAGCTTTGGAAAAACACATTTAGTATTTCGGCCTTTAGTCTGTCATCCTCTGTTTCAGTAGCATTTTGGTCACAGAGTGTCTGGACATTTTGTTTTGATCCACCTACCGCTTTGACATAAGACCAAAATTTCTTAGGATTTTCTGCCAAGTCAGTACATAGAACTTTACTTTCGAATTCATTGAACGCCTCTCGCATAGCCCTCCACACACTACATTTTGCTTCGCGTAATTTTTGTTTGTCTGCAAGGCTTTGGCTATGTTTATGTTTGCTGTGAGGTTCCTATCTAACGCATATTGTACGATCGTTTTGAACTTTGTCCACTGATCCTCAACACTATCTGTATTTGAGACAAAACTTTTGTGTTGAGCCGTCAGGTACTCTGTAAAATGCTTTTTGTCACTTTTGCTAAACAGAAAAATCTTCCTACCTTTTTCAATATTTCTATTTACGGGTGAAATCATCGATGCCGTAACCGCTTTATGATCGCTGATTCCCTGTTCTGCGTTAACTGTTTCAAATAGTTCGGGTCTGTTTGTCACCAGGTCTAATATGTTATCGCCACGAGTCGGTTCTCTGTTTAACTGCTCAAGGTAGTTTTCAGATAAAGCACTTAAAAAAATTTCACTGGATTCTTTGTCCCTGCCACCCGTTATGAACGTTTGAGCCTCCCAGTCTATATCCGTCAAATTAAAATCTCCACCCAGAACTATAACATGGTGGGGAAATCTACTCGAAATATTTTCCAAATTATCCTTCAGGTGCTCAGCCACAACAGCTGCTGAGCCAGGGGGCCTATAGAGACATCCAATTACCATGTCTGAGCCTGCTTTAACCGTGACCTTCACCCAAATCATTTGACATTTCGGATCTCCGTCAATTTACTTCGATACTATTGCACTTCTTATCGCTATAAACACGCCTCCCCCTTCACTGTCCAGCCTGTCTCTGCGGTATACATTCGAATCTGAGTTTAGTATTTCATTACTGTTTACGTCTGGTTTCCGCCAACTTTCTGTCCCTAGTACTATTTGGGCGTTGTGACCGTTTATTAATGAGAGCAGTTCTGGGACCTTTCTATAGACGCTCCTGCAGTTTACTATTAGCACATTAATATTGTTATTCCCTGTTGCATTTTGCCTACTCCTACCTTGCCGCGTCTCAGGAGGCGTCTTATCGGACCTAGGGAGGGAATTCTCTAACCTAAAAAACCCCCATGTGCACTCCACACGTACTCCGCTACCCTTGTAGCCGCTTCCGGCGTGTAGTGCACGCCTGACCTATTCAGGGGGACCGTACATTTCTCCACCCGATAGCGGAGGTCGAGAAATTTGCACCCCAGATCTCCATGGCGACGACACATATATCACTGTGGGAGGTTGGACGCGGGGATGCGAGGGATGTCGAGCAAGTCCCATGTGTAACCCAATCAGTCCACTGCTGTGGTTGCCCCAGGTACTGCCTGCACTGAGGTTGACTCCTCACCTGTGGTCGAGTGGGAGATCATTCCAAAGTCTAGCAGGCAGAGGAAAACTTTCTGAGGGGCCGATCATAGGGCCTCCTTGGTTCGTTTGGCAAACAGGTTTCAGGCGTTACCTGTGGCTGACGATGTCTTTAAGCCAGATGCAGTCGTCCACCCTGTTACAGAAGAAGCTTCTTGGCCCCCCAAGGTCTGGGCATTCACAGAGGGTAGGTTTGCTGGTAGCTGAGAGCTCCAATGTTAGGTGTGTAATGGCGCCCCTTAGGAAAATGGCTGCCAAGGAGGGGAAGGAAGCCAGTGTGCACTCCACATGCATACTGGGGGGAGTCATTCCGGATATGGAAAGGGTGCTTCCGGATGCCATGAAGAGTACAGGGTGCAGCCAACTGCAAGTGGTGGTCTACGTTGTTACCAATGACGTGTGTGCCTTTGGATCGATTCTCTCTGGTTTCGGGTGGCTAGTGGAAATGATAAAGACTGCCAGTCTTGCTTCTCATATTAAGGTGGAGCTCAGCATCTGCAGCATTATCGATAGAATCGACTGTGGTCCTTTCTTGCAGAGTCGAGTGGAGGTTCTGAATCAGAGTCTCAGGCGATTCTGTAACTGTGTAGGCTGCAGATTCCTTGACTTGCGCCATCGGGTGGTGAATTTCTGGGTTTCACTTAATAGGTCAGGAGTCCACTGCACACAGGAGGTGGCTACACGTGTAGTAGGGGTTGTGTGGAAGGGACTGGGCGGTTTTTGAGGTTAGAGGGTCTCAGGGAACCACAGATAGGGCGTCCGTCTAAAAGGAGACGGGAAAAACACAGTAAGGTAATTCTAGAAACGATCGGTATTGTAGTCGTAAATTGTCGTAGCTTTGTTGGGAAAGAATCAGAGCTCCAAGCCCTAATAGAAAGCACTGAAGCCACCACCTGCAATTGGCTGTACCCTGTACTCTTCATGGCACCCGGCTAAAGACGAAATAAGTTCAACCGAAATTGTTTCAAACGATCTAACAGTGTTCAGAATTCTTTTTATATAGTGGTGGAGCCCCTCCATGCCCACACTGGCATGATGGTCAACTCAAAAGGTCTACTGCCATCTCTGCATAAGAGTTAGTTTTCACTAAAGTAAGGTGTCGCAGAATGTGGGTACTGCTATGTTTGCGTACGTCTGGTTAATGTTAACCATTAATACGAGCTCATCTGGCGATAGATTGGACCGAAAGTCGAAGGGTAGCGGTTTGAAGGGCAGAGGAAAACAGGTGCCAAGGTAAGAGCCAAGGTGAAAATACCTCTGCGATAGTTAGGTCGGGTAGTAAGAGCAGTAGCGGATATCTTGCTGCCTGTGACAGGTCATGCAAGGGTAGGCATTGTTAATAGTGCATATCATGCATATCGATACCTTTGACGTTGTGTGGTACTGTTACACGGTGACTGCCGCTGGGTGCCGGTGTTGATCTCTCGGTCAGCGTCAGCATAACTATAGCAATTAGGTTCATAATCGTTTCGTGTCCGATAGACCATATACCAGATGCCCAGTGTAGGGTGATGTTGGCGATTTGTTTGTGCGGCAGTGGGCGAGCTCGTCAGTTTCCCTGCTGTGGCCTGTTGGTCGGCTTTAATAGCAGCTGGCATATCCAGTCAACATTGCTGATATGCAGGGGCTTGTCGGCGTTTGCTGTTTGTTGGTGTATGTTAGCTTACCATAGGTGGTTATGCCCTAGCTAGTAGTGCCTTTGGCCGTTTATGTTTACACCTATGGTTGTGATCATAGATTCCCAGAGTAAGGATGAAAGGATTGTTTGAGTTTCTCGAGTTCCTGTATAGTCGTGTGGCGTGTTTTTTGAATAATTCCTTGAGGGCTTCAAGGCGGTATTTATTGTGAAGATCCACGGCGCGTGTGCAATGTGGAGCGTTGCTAATGATGCGTAACACTTTGTTCTGTATGATCTGCAGGCGGCGCAGGCGTGTAGGAGTTGCATATCCCCAGACGGGAGCTGCGTACGTCATGAGAGGTCTAATCAGTGTCATGTATATGGACCTCGACACCCTCCTATTCAGTGTACTTTGCCTGCTGAGCATTGGGTAGAGTTGTTTGAGCCTCGCGTGCGCTCTGTTGGCAACATATTCGATGTGTAAGTTTCCGGTCCAGCCATACACCAAGATATCTGACTTTCTCTCGGAAGCGTATTGGATGTGTATGTAGTGTTATCTGCCTACAGTGTTTATGTTTGCGGAGTAGTTTCGGTCTGCGTGTGAACAGAACTGCTTCGCACTTGTCGACGTTTACTTTAATACGCCATCGTTCCAATCTAGGCTCGGCAGTTCTGATTGCCGTCTGTATTCGTGAATTAATGTTCGACGGTTTCCAATCTTGCGCAAGGATGACTGTGTCATCCGCGTAGATGGCTGACGTCGTGTTTTGTGTTGCTGGGAAGTCATTAACGTACAGTTTGAACAAGATGGGCCCTAGGATGTTTCCCTGGGGTACTCCAGTTTGGATACCGTGTTGTGTCGATTGTTTGCCCTGCTGGTCAGTGTTGAAACATCTGTTCGTGAGATACGAGTGTATGAGACGTACGAGTCCGTCCGGGAAACCAGCTTCGCTTAGTTTGCGTATAAGGCCGTTGTGCCAGAGACGGTCGAAAGCTTTTTCGACGTCCAGAAACACGGCCCCTGTGGCTTTGTTCATGTTGTAGCCATGCGATCTATGTTCGACTACGCCGGCCGCGGTGGTCTCGCGGTTAAGGCGCTCAGTCCGGAACCGCGCGACTGCTACGGTCGCAGGTTCGAATCCTGCCTCGGGCATGGATGTGTCTGATGTCCTTAGGTTAGTTAGGTTTAAGTAGTTCTAAGTTCTAGGGGACTGATGACCACAGATGTTAAGTCCCATAGTGCTCAGAGCCATTTGCACCATTTTTCTGTTCGACTACGCGGAGGAGTTGTTGTGTTGTTGAGTAGTGATTCTTAAAGCCGAATTGCTCCGGTCTTAAAGTGTCATTGGCGATGCAGTGCCTAGTGATACGTTTTAGTATTACCTTCTCAACAATTTTGCTGAGTGAGCACAGCTCACTGATGGGTCGGTACTTTTGTGGTCTTCCCCTGGCTTCCTGAACACCAGAACCTTTGCCGCGTTCCAAAAGTCAGGGAAGTGTTGGTGTTTTAGGATGGCATTCGTTATGTGTGCAGGGTATTCTACGGCTCTGTCCGTGAACTCCTGGAGGACACGGTTTTGAATGCCATCAGGCCCAGCTGCTTGATAACCCACGTAATTTCATTTGTACTAGTGCGTCTAATTTCATCGAGAGTGGCCTGGGTTACAAGTCGTGTAACATCCTGGTCTGTTTCAAGTGTGAATACTGGATCTGAAGGAGCCAGGTTCGGCATGAAAGAAGCTGCAAGTGTTGTGGCCATTAGCTCTGCCTGCTCCGTCACGGAGTAAGCTGGGCCGTCTGGACCTTGTAGAGTGGGAATGTAATGTTTCTCCCTGGTGAAGTGTCTGGCTAACTTCCACACTCCAGGTCGTGTGGTATCTAGCCCTGCGAGTTTCTGTCCCCATTGTTCGTTTCGAAATGTTTGTATTTTGTCTCGTATTATACCCTGGAGTCTGTTGACGTGCGGTTTATAGAACGGGCGCCTGATACGCTGCCAGTATCTTCTGAGGCGGTTCCTCATTGAGATAAGGCCCAGGATTCCCTGGGGCAGGGCCGTCGAGTGTTGTTTCGGTGTTGTATGTGGAATGGCGTCAGTCATTGCGTCTTGGACGGCAATAGCAAGAGGCTCCACAGCCTCATCAATTTGTTGCGTGTTATTAATTTCGTGGGTGTCCCGAATACGACTATCAAGCGTTTCCTTGAACAGTGTCCAATTCGCGCGCTTGTAGTTCAGTATCCCGCGTGGTTCTGTGTCCTGCAATGTTTCTTCCACGTGCAGTATTATAGGCATGTGTTCTGAGTCCACATCGTTTTCAGCCATAAGGTTGAGCGTGCATACGACGCCCTTGAGGAGGGCTATGTCTAGCACGTCTGGCCTGTATCGGGCCTGTGTAGGCACGTACGTGGTGACGTCCGCTGCAAGTATAATGTAGTTTCGGCCTAGTGCGTGTTCGTATAGTTTCTTCCCGTTGGAGGTAAGTATTCGTGAGGTCCATTCGGGGTGTTTTGCGTTTAGGTCTCCAGCGGCGATTACCGGCGGTGCTATGTTGAGAACTGTGCTTATATCACGTGTCACTATGTTTCTAGGAGGACTGTACATCGATACCAGGGCGGCGTTGGCTCCGTTGAACTTGACCCTGACGGCCGAGGCCTCTAGTCTCTCAAGCGCAGGGAGCTCGATGTTCGTATGTTCTATGTCTTTGTGTATGATGATTGTTGTGGCGCCTCCCCTCGTGCCATCCGCTCGGTCGGTACGATAAATGCAGTAGACTGGGATGTGCAACTGTGTGCGAGGCGTGAGCAGTGTTTCGTTCACTAGGGCGATTCGGATACCCTTTCGCTCCATGAAGGCAACCATTTCGGCTCTTTTGTTTGCAATACCGTTGGCATTCCAAAACAGGATCTGTGATTTTGTATTGGTGTCTGCGTTTCGGGGCTGGTGTGGCGTATTATCCATGTATTGGTGTAAATAGTCTCGTGATAATGGCTTGTATGCTAGTCCATTTGAGCGAGCCCGACATGAACAGCGTGAAGAGTTGTGGGACACACCCCATAATCTTCATGACTACTTCGGTGGCCGTGAGTCCGGGAAATAATATCTCCATTACTCCTCAGAATGTCGAGGTAATGTTGGACGTGTCGGCCTGTGGGTTTTTGGTTGCGTTGGCGGCCGCTGGTACTTGTGTTGGCGTCTGGTGTGGGCTGGCTTGTGTGCCAGCGTTGGTGTGAGTATTTATTGCTGTCAGTCGGAGTTTGCCTTGTAGTGAAATTGAAGTAGATAGTTCCTGCGAAATAGTATGGATAGAGGTTATACCTGACAATCGCAGTAAATTATTAATTCGATCGCTTTACCGACCCCCTGACTCAGAAGATATAGTTGCTGAACAGTTCAAAGAAAACTTGAGTCTCATTTCAAATAGGTACCTCACTCATACAATTATAGTCGGTGGTGACTTCAATCTACCCTCTATATGCTGGAAAAGTTATACGTTTAAGGCCGGCGGAAGGCATAAAACGTCATCCGAAATTGTACTGAATGTTTTCTCAAAAAAATGGTTCAGATGGCTCTGAGCACTATGGGACTTAACTTCTGAGGTCATCAGTCCCCTAGAACTTAGAACTACTTAAACCTAACCAACCTAAGGACATCACACACATCCATGCCCGAGGCAGGATTCGAACCTGCGACCGTAGCGGTCGCGCGGTTGCAGACTGTAGCGCCTAGAGCCGCTTGGCCACACCGGCCGGCAATGTTTTCTCAGAAAATTATTTTGAACAATTAGTCATGAACCCACTCGAAGCGTAAATGGTTGCGAAAGCGTACTTGTTCTCTTAGCAGCAAATAATCCTGGACAAATAGTGAGTATCGAGACGAATACAGGGATTAGCGACCACAAGGCAGTGGCTGCTAGACTAAATACCGTAACACCTAAAAACATAAAAAAGAAACGCAAAGAATATCTATTTAAAAAAGCTGAGAGAAATGCTCTTAGTGCCTTTTTAAGGGACAGTCTTCACTCCTTCCGATCTGATCATGTAAGCGTAGAAAATTTGGGGAATGATTTCAAAGAGATAGTATCGACAGCAATTGAGAGATACATACCACATAAATTAATAAGTGATGGCACTGATACCCCATGGTACACAAAACGTGTCAGATCGCTGTTGCAGAAGCAGTGAAAAAACATACCAAATTTAAAAGAACGTAAAATCCCCAAGACTGGCAAAGTTTTACAGAAGTTCGAAATATACCACGTACTTCAATGCGACATGTTTTTAATAATTTCCACAACGATATTCTGTCTCCAAATCTGGCAGAAAACCCAAAGAGATTTTGGTCATACAAAATCACAGTGGCCAGACGCAATCAATACTTTCACTGCGCAATTACAACGGTGAAGTCACTGATGACAGTGCCATTAAAGCAGAGTTATTAAAAACGGTTTTCCGAAACTCCTTCACCAAAGAAGACGAAGTAAATACTCATGAATTTCAATCAAGAACAACTGTCAAGATGAGAAACATAGAAGCATATATCCTCGGTATAGCAAAGCAGCTTAAATCACTTAATAAAGCCAAGGCTTCTGGTTCAGATTGTATAGCAGTCAGGTTCCTTTCAGAGTATGCTGATACAATAGCTCCATATTTAGCAATTATATACAACCGCTCGCTCACAGAACGATCCGTACCTAAAGGCTGGAAAATTGCTCAAGTCACACCAATACCCAAAAAAGGAAGTAGGAGTAATCCGTTGAATTACAGGCCCATATCACAAACGCAGATTTGCAGTAGGGATTTGGAACATGATACTATATTCGAACATTATGAAGTACCTCGAAGAAACCGATTTATTGACATAGTCAGCACGGATTCAGAAAATATCTTTCTTGCGAAACACAACTAGCTCTTTATATTCATCAAGTAATGAATGCTATCCCCATGGATGTCAAATTCATTTCATATTTTTAGATTTCCAGAAGGCTTTCGACACCGTTCCTCACAAGCGTCTTCTAACCAAACTGCGTGCCTATAGACTATCACCCCAGTTGTGCGACTGGATTCGTGATTTCCTGTCAGGAAGGTCACAGTTCGTGGTAATAGAAGGAAAGTCATCGAGTAAAACAGAAGTAGTATCCGGCGTTCTCCAAGGAAGTGTTATAGGCCCTCTATTATTCCTGATCTATATTAATGATATCGGAGACAATCTGAGTTGCCGTCTTATATTGTTTGCACATGATGCTGTCATTTACCGTCTTGAAAAGTCATCAGATGACCAAAACAAATTGCAAAATGATTTAGATAAGATATCTGTATGGTGCGAAAAGTGGCAATTGTTCCTGAATAAAGAAAAGTGTGAAGTTATTCATATGAGTACTAAAAGAAATCCGCTAAATTTCCTTCTCGTTCAGCATGACAACGTCACACCACACATGAGTGCTGCGACATCTGCAACAATCCAATGCCTTGTGTTCACTGTCATAGATCATCCTCCATACCGTCATGATTTGGTCCCATTACGTTTTCATCTGTTTCCCAAACTTAAAGAAGAGCTGCGAGTTATCAACTTTGATAGCGATGAAGCAGTGAAAGCAGAGGTGAGATTGTGGCTCCGTCAAGAAAGTCAAACATTCTACAGTGGTGATATGAACAAACTTGTCGGATGGCCGAAACAGCTATGGCGACCGCTCACATAAAGGGGGAAATCCGGGATCGACCCGGTCCGACACAAAGTTGTCGCTATTGAATTCATTTCTGTGCCAAACTGCGGCCGATATTAGAATTTATATTATTTCATCACTGTATGTACGGCTACAGGATCAAGAATGGCGACTGTTCTTTCGGACATGTCCGAAAGAACAGACACCGCACATATACTAAAAAAGAAATTACAGGTTGACTATGTTGAGAGATAAGTGCGTAGACATGAAGAATAAAGATATAGAATTTTAATAACGTTTGTTTTGTTTAAAATGCCTTAAGAGTTTTCAGGCACCCTGTTGCCCGAAGGGATGAATTTTTATATACAAGTTATAACATCTTTAGGAAGAATGTGTTATTCTCTTACTGTATTAGACGAACAGAACTTTTACTTTGTCACAATCGTTGTAATTCGTGTGCTACATTTCAAAACAAGTGTTATTGGATTTATTCTATTGGCTAAACTGAATGTTTTAACGTGAGATGTCATTATCTGTGTCAATTTTTGACTGAGGAACTGAATGGAGTGCATTATTTTCCTGTGTAAACAGCATATTTGATCACTTTTTAGAGAAAACAGTATCATCTCTCGCTAAATACGGTGAATATTTGTTGGTTGGTTGATTTGGGGGAGAGGACCAAACAGCGAGGTCATCGGTCCCATCGGAGCAGGGAAGGATGGGGAAGGAAGTCGATCGTGCCTTTTCAAAGGAACCATCCGGGAATTTGCCTGAAGCGATTCAGTAAAATCACGGAAAATCTAAATCACGATGAGCGGACGCGAGTTTCGACCTTCGTCCTCCCCAAAGCGAATCCAGTGTGCTAACCACTGTACTACCTCGCTCGGTGGTGAAGATCTGTGAACGACTCCAACAATGTCTCTAGCTTTAGTGTTTACGGTGAAAATTCCACCCAACTTCCGGGCATCGTTCACTCACGTGTTTCTGTCAGCCGTTCGTACCGTGGTACACATATTTCATTCTGTTATCGAGCTTGTTACAGCCGGCGAGAAACACTCAATTAACCCCAGCGTCCTCAGCTAATGAAACATCGAACTTATCACGCAACATTTCCAAACGACACTTAGCGTTGAAAGATGCGTGTTAACGACTCATTTGCACACAGGCCATAATTTCTTCACTGTATTTAATAAAATTATAAACAGCCGACCAGTGGCAATGGATAAAGAATTCTTTACCTAGGTTTCAATAAATTTAAATTTGTCTTCTTCAGAAGGTGGCAATTTTACATTAGTATGGACTGATGTATCATCGCCGTTTTTACAAATCACTGTATTTAATTTCATTTTTTCGATATCTCATTTCCGCTGCAACCGTTTCTGCATTCGATGGTGCTGAGTCACTGTCATACAGTATTTTTTGAAACAATACACTGCCATTTCACTGTATTTTACTGTATATTTCTTGCGAACATCTACATCTACGTGATTAATCTGCCGTTCACAATAAAGCGCCTGGCGGAGGGATCAATGAAACACCTTCAAGAAGTCTCTCTACCGTTCCATTCTCGAACGGCGCGAGGGAAAAACGAGAACTTAAATTTTTCTGTGCGAGCCCTGATTTCTCTTATTTTACCGTGATGATCATTGCTCCCTATGTAGGTGGGTGCCAACAGAATGTTTTCGCAATTGGAGGAGAAAACTAGTGATTGAAATTTCATGAGAAGAGTCCGTCGCAACTAAAAACGCCTTTGTTTTAATGATTGCCACTCCACTTTACGTACCATGTCTGTGGCACTATCTGCCTTATTTCGCGATGTCATCCGTCAGTCCCGCCTAATGATCCCACACCGCACAGCAATACTCCAGAATAGGGCGGACAAGCGTGGTGTAAGCAGTCTCTTCAGTAGACCTGTTGCACCTTCTAAGTGTTCCGCCAGTGAATCGCAGTCTTTGGCTTGCTCTACCCACAACATTATCTATGTGATCGTTCCAATTTAGGTCATTTGTAATTGTAATCCATAAGTATTTAGTTGAATTTACAGCCTTCAGATTTGTGTAACTTATCGCGTAGTCGAAATTTAGTGGATTTCTTTTAGTACTCATGTGAATAACTTCAAACTTTTATTTGTTCAGGGTCAAGTGCCACTTCGCGCACCATAACGATATCTTATCTAAATCATTTTTCAATTCGTTTTGGTCATCTGATGACTTTACAAGACGGTAAATGACAGCGTCATCTGCAATCTAAGACTGCTACTAAGATTGTTTCCGATATCGTTACTATAGATCAGGAACAATACAGGGCCTATAACACTTCCTTGGGGAACGCCGGATATTACTTCTGTTTTACTCGATGACTTTCCGTCTATTACTACGAACTGTGATCTTTCTGACAGGAAATCACCAATCCAGTCGCACAACTGAGGCGATATTCCATAGGCACGCAGTTTGGTTAGAAGGCGCTAGTGAGGAACGTTGTCGAAAGCCTTCTGGAAATCTAAAAATATGGAATGAATTTGACATCCCCTGTCGATAGCATTCGTTACTTGATGAGTATAAAGAGCTAGTTGTGTTTCACAAGAACGACATTTTCTGAATCCGTGCTGACTATGTGTCAATAAATAGTTTTGTTCGAGGTACTTCATAATGTTCGAATACAGTATATGTTCCAAAACCCTATTGCAAACCTACTTAAGTGATATGGGCCTGTAATTCAACGGATTACTCCTACTTCCCTTTTTGGGTATTGGTGTGACTTGAGCAATTTTCCAGTCTTTAGGTACGGATCTTTCTGTGATCGAGCGGTTGTATATAATTGCTAAATATATAGCTATTGTATCAGTATACTCTGAGGGGAAACTGACTGGTATACAATCTGAACCATAAGCCCTGGCTTTATTAAGTGATTTAAGCTGCTTTGCGAGACTGAGGACATCTACTTCTATGTCAATTGTAATAGCAACCCACAAGGATTTCTGCATACAATAAACTGAAAGGCTTATACACCAGTTGTTCATTGTCTATCCGGATAGCCTCATGTATTACAACGCTGTTTCTGGGATTTGGGCAGGTGCAACGACTTGCGACAGAATCCGCCCGGCAGATTAATGACGATGGCCGGTGTGCTAGCCAGCCTGAAAATAGTTTATGTGGTTTTTAGGCGCTTTGCCACAACCAACTAGATGAATACCGGTTTGGTACCTAAGTACTGCCTCAGTTGTACTATTCTCTAACAGGTAGAAAAGATTCGCACCCTTTTGCATGGATAACACTACACGCAGACAGTAGGAGTACTTTTATCCCCTGGCAGTGGGGTGGGAGTAACAGAGAAGCGACATGAAGGGCATGCGTCCACCCCTTAAATTAACCATGGCAAATCATTTCATAACCATCCCGAACCACAAAGAACGTTCAAAGGCAAAGAAAAAATACACCAATACTTCATTCATTGACAATGTGTATGAAGTGGAACAATAATAAAACAACCTTAAAACCCATAGATCAATGATATTCTACCAAGGCGTACAATACCTACACTCTTTTGCGAATTCCACGAAATTGCGCGATGGGAAATGGTGGATACATTCCACATGAGCCTTTCTCAGTCAGTATACTTTGTGGGGTGTGCTGCTGAAATATATACACTGGCGTGTAAAACTTAAGGACGAAAGCAACTTCCGCATGATGTACATAGCACGATGAAACTTGGGTCATACACAGAAACAACTGTTACAGTACAGTACAGTACAGTACAAAAGATAACTGAAAGAAATACGCAATGAAACGAACAGAAATGGTACTTTTATTCAAAGGCAATAATTGCACTGAAGTCACCTTCATTTATGATGGTCTCCTGGACTTTACGGTGGCAGGACATGGTACTCAATAGTTTGTGTGATCCGCACGGACTGAAATTCAAACTCTGGAACATGCTCACACGCTGGCCACGAGGTTGGTAAGGAGTTGTTGTGGTAGGGCGTTCCAGTCCACCATCAGCGTGGTTGACAACAACTGGATGGTTGTTGGTGCATGTGGACGTGCTACAGTACGTCTCCCTAAAGCATTCCATACGTGCTCGGTGGGATTTAACTCAGGGTAAAGGGCAGGCCTGTTCATTCGCCGGATATCCTGTCGTTCCAAGAGCTTCCCCACCTGCATTGCTAGACGCGATCGCGCCTTAAAAATAAATTCAGGGCCAAAGGCACCCCTGAAAAGATGCACCGGGGAAGGAGTACAGTGTCACAATAACGTTGACCAATGAGTGCACCGTGTTCAAAGTTTGGAGGTGAGCACTCCCGTGCAACATTATGCCTCCCGACACCATAACACCTAGACCACTAAAGTAAACATGTTCGACGGTGCTGGACGTACCTTCATATAGTGAGAGGTGGGAACATGTAATGCACCCACGAACATTGTTCGATTTATACAGAAGGTGATTTTGAAAGGATGCATGACTGAATAGGTTTACATGCGAACGTCTAACCGCTGGAATTTCTTTTAAGCTTTGATAGAATCATGTTACTGGAAGTTTGAGAAGAAATACAGACCGTCGCAATCTTTTTTAGTATCATTCCATTACAATGTGCCTCAACTTAATCACAACAATTTGATTTCATAAGTACACGCATATGGCTACAAACTTCCATTTTATGTAAAGACAAATCCGCAATATATCTGCATCTTTTCTTTTCGAATCATTGTGGACTACATGGCAGAGCGTATTTTTACCCTGTAGTTGTTCTGTTTCTGTTCGATACGCATATGGAGCATGGGAAGGACCACAGCACGTACAAACCTGTGCAGCTGTCATTTTATTCTCCGGATCTCTAAAGGACCGATACGTAGGCGTTTGACAAAAATTTGTAATTTTTACCATGAAAGTCAGTTCCTGGAATTTGCTAAGGAGATTCTCGTGAGATATGACGCATCTTAGTTCGAGTGTCTGCCCGTTAAGGAATTTCAACATTTCTGTCACACTGTCGCTAATTAAACAAGCCTGTGGGAATTAGCACCGCCCTTCTTTCTGATGTCCGCTGTTAATACGCTGATACACTTCTATTGCAGAGACTTAGTTATATCGCACAGTGCTGGAGGATTGTGTGCTATGCAGAGCCAAACTATATACTCGATCATACTGTCCTTGATAACCCACATAGAAATGATGAAAAATTGACTCAAAGCCAAATACACATATAGTGGACACAAAGGATAAAATAGATTAGTGAAAGTACTGAAATAACTGCCGGAACTTGAAGTCAGAGTCGGGCCTGACCTGGATCAAATTCACCTCGCGGACTAACGTCGAGGGCTGTTGAGCCGGCCATCCTGGATGTGGTATTTACTTGATTTCTTACTTCCCACTAGGTAAATACAGCGCCTCAGCTACGAGGAATTTTCAGAAGATAAGTGTACTAGATTATTATATTTTTTAGAAAAAGTATACTTGAAAAAATTACAGGAAATTGTTGATAAACTTGTTGACTTTTTTTCCACATGATCACCATTTCGTTCAATGCTTGTGGTGAGCCGTGGCAAAAGCATGTTTATGCTCTCCTCGAAGAAGTCTCCCGTCAGCTCCTTCCCCATTTCAGAACCTCTTTCGGTATCTGCTAGTCGGTTGACAATTTAATTCCACTCACGTATTAAAAGAGTAATGTGACCCATCTTACGCGAAGTTTCCAGTATCCCAGTGTTTCTGTCAGTATCTCTTATAAGAGAGCTCAAGAGAGTTATAGAAACATTGCATAAATTTCAAACACTGTCAATCGGCTGTCTTCACAAACACTTTCCTCGAGTTCTTGCACCAACACATCACCCACAACGGAAGATCTTCCACTCATCTATTCGTCATGAATATTTGTTCTGCCTCCAAAAAAAGTACCTACACCACTTATACACGTTCATTCTGTTCATAACAGCTTCACCGTAAACTGTTTTGATGGTTCAAATGGCTCTAAGCACTATGGGACTTAACGGCTGAGGTCATCAGTCATCTAGACTTAAAACTACTTCAATCTAACTAACCTAAGGACAGGATTCGAAACTGCGGCCGTAGCAGCAGCGTGGTTCCGGCGGTCTGAAGCGCTAGAACCGTTCGGCCACAACGGCCAGCGTAAACTGTTATGATCCGCGAAAAATAGTCAGTAGGTGTTATTCCAAGAAGAAGATCACAGCACGTGATTTGCACTTGGCAGGATTTACATCGACATCTTTCACGCAACAAGACACTACAACGTGAGTTCTTTCTGCCGTGTTCGTGCGATGCTCGCTCTGGTCAGGGGATCCACCTCTACCATTCAGTGTTGCCACTCCTCAAAAAAGAGTACACTTACTTTCTGAACATTTGGAAAATGCACAAACATTTGGAAAATGGTCTCACACTTGCTCACGAGATTTTCTCTAGACACAGACAGATGGGGTATACACTCGTAGAGTCTGTCCCGTAGGATGAATCCGAGGATGATGACCATATACGCGTAGTCTCCTTAAACCCATAACTACCAACATCATTATCAAAGACCCTGAACACATATTTATTGAATTATTTCCCAGTTGAACATACACTATGTGATCAAAGGTATCCGGACACCTGGCTGAAAGTGACTTACAAGTTCGTGGCGTCCTCCATCGATAATGCTGGAATTCAATATGGTGTTGGCCCACACTTAGCCTTGATGACAGCTTCCACTCTTGAGGCATACGTTCAATCAGGTGCTGGAAGCTTTCTTGGGGACAGCCAGGTATTCATGGAGTGGTACACTGAGGAGAGGTATCGATGTCGATCGGTGAGGCCTGGCAAGACGTCGGCGTTCCAAAGCATCCCAAAGTTGTTCTATAGGATTCAGGTCAGGACTCTGTGGAGGTCAGTTAATTACAGGGATGTTATTGTCGTGTAAGCACTCCGCCACGGGCCGTGCATTATGAATACATGCTCGATCGTGTTGAAAGATGCAATCGCCATGCCCGAATTGCTCTTTAACAGTGGGAAGCTAGAAGATGCTTAAAACATCAATGTAGGCCTGTGCTGTGATAATGCCACGCAAAACAACAAGGGTTGTAAGCCCCCTCCATCAAAAACACGACCACACCATAACACCAACGCCTCCGAATTTTACTGTTGGTACTACACACGCTGACAGATGACGTTCACCGGGCATTAGCCATACCCACAGCCTGCCATCGGATCGCTACATTGTGTACCGTGATTTGTCATTCCACACAACGTTTTTCCACTGTTCAATCGTCCAATGTTCACGTTCCTTACACCAAGCGAGGCGTCATCGGTATTTACCGGCGTGATGTGTGGCTTATGAGCAGCCGCTCAACCATGAAATCCAAGTTTTCTCACCTTCCGCCTAACTCTCGTAGTACTTGCAGTGGTTCCTGATGCAGTTTGGAACTCCTGTGTGGTGGTCTGGATAGATGTCTGCCTATTACACATTATGACCCTCTTCAACTGTCGGCGGTCTCTGCCAGTCAACAGACGAGGTCGGCCTGTACGCTTTTGCGCTGTACATGTCCCTTCACGTTTTTACTTCACTATCACATCGTAAACAGTGGACCTAGGGATGTTTAGCAGTGTGGAAATCTCGCGTACAGACGTATGACACAAGTGACACCCAATCACGTGACAATGTTCGAAGTCCGTGGGTTCCCGGGAGAGCCCCATCCTGCTCTCTCACGATGTCTAATGACTAATGAGGTCGCTGATATGGAGTATCTGGAAATAGGTGGCAGCACAATGCACCTAATATGAAAAATGCATGTTTTGGGGGGTGTCCGCATGCATTTGATCACATAGCGTAGTGACCACATGATTACGAGTAACTGAGAAAGTGTTAAGAAATTCCATACAGCATTGAGCTATTAGTACAGAAAAGACACATAATCTTCATTAACATTGGATGACGTGAGCTCAGCCGGGAAACTCTGAGTTCAGGCCTGACTATTTACTGGCTGGAAGAAATGAGTATCCACACAAAATGAAAAGGTATCATATTGCGTACCAAAGTGGCGTGAGGTGTCCATATTTATTTATACAAAGTCATCAGACCAGAGTAAAAAAACCATTTGTTCAGCACGGCTCGATGCTCATAGACTCCCCCTGTACAGTGTTTCCCAGTTAGCCATATATGCACTGACGGAAAAATATCATAATACCGAAAATCGATTAACGTAGAGTAATAAAATTTTGGGAGTACATTTTCCTACATAACATATTTAAGTGATTAACGCTGCAAGTGCACAGGTTAATGTAAGCGCGAGATAAGCCACTGCAAACGTTAAATGTTGGTACATTAATATCCGATGTCACCGCCAGAATGCTGAATTCAAACATGCAAACGTGCATGCATTGTGTTGTACAGGTGCCGAATGTCAGGTTGTGGGATGTAGTTCCATGCCTGTTGCACTTGGCCGGTCAGTACAGGAACACTTAATGCTGTTTGTGGATACGCTGAGTTATCGTCCGATGATGTCCCATGTGTGATCGATTGGAGACAGACCTGGCGATCGACCAGGACAGGGCATCATGTCAACACTCTGTAGAGTATGTTGGGTTACAATAGCAAATATCCCCTGAAATACTGCTCATGAATGGCAGCAAACAGGTCGAATCACCAGAGAACCAGAGAACATATCCTAAGCTTCTGTTCTCAACTTATATTTAAGGGAGGACAAAACACGTTCTGTGCTCTATTTTCCCTCTATAATTTCAATAATTAAGTTAGACGTTATCAGAAAGAATTTTTCTTTTTAAAATAAGTTTTATTTGGAAAAATATTAATAAATTTTTCGAAATGATTATTAGCAATACGCCGCTTCATAAAATCGTGACTTTGCTCTAGCTCACTTTTACTAGTTACTTCATTATTAAGCCTAAGAATCACGAACTTTACAGTTTTTTAAAACGTAACTATCATGCTCTGAAAGGCAACATAGGATTTTAAAATAGCCACATTTTTGAATATTTTGCAATTTACTTCATTACCTTAGATTTTGCTTTACTTAGAAATTCGAGTAACATTTGTGAGCTCTAACTTCATTTTGCTCAATTATCGTACAGATTAGTATGCTAAAGAAGTTATTTGTTTGTCAGCAGTTACTTTACTCTGTTACACACATAAATAAAAAGCTGTTTTTACCGTAACATATTAATACTCTGGAATCTGCATTTTTAGCAAATTCGTTTACCTCTATTGTTGTCTGATGTGTCAACCCATGAACCATGGACCTTACCGTTGGTGGGGAGGCTTGCGTGGCTCAGCGATACAGATAGTCGTACTGCAACTACAACGGAGGGGTATCTGTTGCGAGGCCAGATAAACGTTTTAATCCTGAAGAGGGGGCAGCAGCCTTTTCAGTAGTTGCAGGGGCAACAGTCTGGATGATTGACTGATCTAGCTTTGTAATATCAACCAAAATGGCCTTGCGGTGCTGGTACTGCGAAGGGCTGAAAGCAAGGGGAACTATAGCTGTAATTCTTCCCGAGGGCATACAACATTACCAAATGGTTAAATAACGATGGCGAACTCTTGGGTAAAATATTCCGGAGGTAAAATAGTCCCCCATTCGGATCTCCGGTTAGAGGCGCCATGTCACTAATCGTGCGGCCCCTCCCACCGGAGGTTCGAGTCCTCCCTCGGGCATGGGTGTGTGTGTTGTCCTTAGCTTTAAGTTAGTTTAAGTAGTGTGTAAGTCTAGGGACCGATGACCTCAGCAGTTTGGTCCCTTAGGAATTCAAACACATTTGACTAATCAGGAGGACGTCGTCGTCAAGAGAATCAAAACTGGCGTTCTACGGATCGGAACGTGGTATGTCAGATCCCTTAATCGGGCAGGTAGGTTAGAAAATTTAGAATGGGGAAATTGATAGGTTCTACATCTACATCTACATTTATACTCCGCAAGCCACCCAACGGTGTGCGGCGGAGGGCACTTTACGTGCCACTGTCATTACCTATCTTTCCTGTTCCAGTCGCGTATGGTTCGCGGGAAGAACGATTGTCTGAAAGCCTCCGTGCGCGCTCTAATCTCTCTAATTTTACATTCGTGATCTCCTCTGGAAGCAATATATTCGATACCTCATCCAGAAACGCACCCTCTCGAAACCTAGACAGCAAGCTACACCGCGATGCAGAGCGCCTCTCTTGCAGAGTCTGCCACTTGAGTTTGTTAAACATCTCCGTAACGCTATCACGGTTACCAAATAACCCTGTGACGAAACACGCCGCTCTTCATTGGATCTTCTCTATTTCCTCCGTCAACCCGATCTGGTACGGATCCCACACTGATGAGCAATACTAAAGTATAGGTCGAACGAGTGTTTTGTAAGCCACCTCCTTTGTTGATGGACTACATTTTCTAAGGACTCTCCCAATGAATCTCAACCTCGTACCCGCCTTACCAACAATTAATTTTATATGATCATTCCACTTCAAATGGTTCCGCACGCATACTCCCAGCTATTTTACAGAAGTAACTGCTACCAGTGTTTGTTCCGCTATCATATAATCATACAATAAAGGATCCTTCTTTCTATGTATTCGCAATACATTAGATTTGTCTATGTTTTAGGGGTCAGTTGCCACTCCCTGCACCAAGTGCCTATCCGCTGCAGATCTTCCTGCATTTCGCTACAATTTTCTAATGCTGCAACTTCTCTGTATACTACAGCATCATCCGCGAAAAGCCGCATGGGACTTCCGACACTATCTACTAGGTCATTTATATATATAGTGAAAAGCAATGGTCCCATAACACTCCCCTGTGGCACGCCAGAGGTTACTTTAACGTCTGTAGACGTCTCTCCATTGATAACAACATACTGTGTTCTGTTTACTAAAAACTCTTCAATCCAGCCACACAGCTGGTCTGATATTCCGTAGGCTCTTACTTTGTTTATCAGGCGACAGTGCGGAACTGTATCGAACGCCTTCCGGAAGTCAAGAAAAATAACATCTACCTGGGAGCCTGTATCTAATATTTTCTGGGTCTCATGAACAAATAAAACGAGTTGGGTCTCACACGATCGCTGTTTCCGGAATTCATGTTGATTCCTACATAGTAGATTCTGTGTTTCCAAAAATGACATGATACTCGAGCAAAAAACATATTCTAAAATTCTTCAACAGATCGACGTCAGAGATATAGGTCTATAGTTTTGCGCATCTGCTCGACGACCCTTCTTGAAGACTGGGACTACCTGTGCTCTTTTCCAATCATTTGCAACCTTCCGTTCCTCTAGAGACTTGCGGTTCACGGCTGTTAGAAGGGGGGCAAGTTCTTTCGCGTACTCTGTGTAGAATCGAATTGGTATCCCGTCAGGTCCAGTGGACTTTCCTCTGTTGAGTGATTCCAGTTGCTTTTCTATTCCTTGGACACTTATTTCGATGTCAGCCATTTTTTCGTTTGTGCGAGGATTTAGAGAAGGAACTGCAGTGCGGTCTTCCTCTGTGAAACAGCTTTGGAAAAAGGTGTTTAATGTTTCAGCTTTACGCGTGTCATCCTCTGTTTCAATGCCATCATCATCCCGTAGTGTCTGGATATGCTGTTTCGAGCCACTTACTGATTTAACGTAAGACCAGAACTTCCTAGGATTTTCTGTCAAGTCGGTACATAGAATTTTACTTTCGAATTCACTGAACGCTTCACGCATAGCCCTCCTTACGCTAACTTTGACATCGTTTCGCTTCTGTTTGTCTGAGAGGTTTTGGCTGCGTTTAAACTTGGAGTGAACCTCTCTTTGCTTTCGCAGTAGTTTCCTAACTTTGTTGTTGTACCACGGTAGGTTTTTCCCGTCCCTCACAGTTTTACTCGGCACGTACCTGTCTAAAACGCATTTTACGATTGCCTTGAACTTTTTCCATAAACACTCAACATTTTCAGTGTCGGAACAGAAATTTTCGTTTTGATCTGTTAGGTAGTCTGAAATCTGCCTTCTATTACTCTTGCTAAACAGATAAACCTTCCTCCCTTTTTTTATATTCCTACTAACTTCCATATTCAGGGATGCTGCAATGGCCTTATGATCACTGATTCCCTGTTCTGTACATACAGAGTCGATAAGTTCGGGTCTGTTTGTTATCAGTAGGTCCAAGATGTTATCTCCACGAGTCGGTTCTCTGTTTAATTGCTCGAGGTAAGTTTCGGATAGTGCACTCAGTATAATGTCACTCGATGCTCTGTCCCTACCACCCGTCCTAAACATCTGAGTGTCCCAGTCTATATCTGGTAAATTGAAATCTCCACCTAAGACTATAACATGCTGAGAAAATTTATGTGAAATGTATTCCAAATTTTCTCTCAGTTGTTCTGCCACTAATGCTGCTGAGTCGGGAGGTCGGTAAAAGGAGCCAATTATTAACCTAGCTCGATTGTTGAGTGTAACCTCCACCCATAATAATTCATAGGAACTATCCACTTTTATTTTACTACAGGATAAACTACTACTAACAGCGACGAACACTTCACCACCGGTTGCATGCAATCTATCCTTTCTAAACACCGTCTGTACCTTTGTAAAAATTTCGGCAGAATTTATCTCTGGCTTCAACCAGCTTTCTGTACCTATAACGGTTTCGGCTTCGGTGATTTCTATCAGCGCTTGAAGTTCCGGTACTTTACCAACGCAGCTTCGACAGTTTACAACTACAAAACCGATTGCTGCTTCGTCCCCGCATGTCCTGACTTTGCCCCGCACCCGTTGAGGCTGTTGCCCTTTCTGTACTTGCCCAAGGCCATCTAACCTAAAAAATCGCCCAGCCCACGCCACACAACCCCTGCTACCCGTGTAGCCGCTTGTTGCGTGTAGTGGACTCCTGACCTATCCAGCGGAACCTGAAACCCCACCACCCTATGGCGCAAGTCAAGGAATCTGCAGCCCATACGGTCGCAGAACCGTCTCGGCCTCTGATTCAGACCCTCCACTCGGCTCTGTACCAAAGGTCCGCAGTCAGTCCTGTCGACGATGCTGCAGATGGTGAGCTCTGCTTTCATCCCGTTAGCGAGACTGGCAGTCTTCACCAAATCAGATAGCCGCCGGAAGCCAGAGAGGATTTCCTCGGATCCATAGCGACACACATCATTGGTGCCGACATGAGCGACCACCCGCAGATGGGTGCACCCTGTACCCTTCATGGCATCCGGAAGGACCCTTTCCACATCTGGAATGACTCCCCCCGGTATGCACACGGAGTGCACATTGGTTTTCTTCCCTTCTCTTGCTGCCATATCCCTAAGGGGCCCCATTACGCGTCTGACGTTGGAGCTCCCAACTACCAGTAAGCCCACCCTCTGCGACCGCCCGGATCTTGCAGACTGAGGGGCGACCTCTGGAACAGGACAAGCAGCCATGTCAGACCGAAGATCAATATCAGCCTGAGACAGAGCCTGAAACCGGTTCGTCAGACAAACCGGAGAGGCCTTCCGTTCAGCCCTCCGGAATGTCTTTCGCCCCCTGCCACACCTTGAGACGACCTCCCACTCTACCACAGGTGAGGGATCAGCCTCAATGCGGGCAGTATCCCGGGCAACCACAGTCGTAGTCCGATCGGGGGATGCGTGGGACGAGCTGGCCGTCCCCGACAAACCCCCATCCGGAACATCACAGTGATGCTCACTGGCAACAGCCTCAAGCTGTGTGACCGAAGCCAACACTGCCTGAAGCTGGGAGCGAAGGGATGCCAACTCAGCCTGCATCCGAACACAGCAGTTGCAGTCCCTATCCATGCCAAAAACTGTTGTGCAAAGAACGTCTGAACTAATCTACAGAGAGCGCAACCAAATCGACACAAAATTTAAACAGTTATTAAAATACAAGATTGCCTAGTAAATGCAGTAATGCTGCTACTTGCGCACTGCCGACACACTGCTCGGCGGCGGAAGGAGACTACGCGATTTTACACTATTCAGGTACTAAAACGCGATGCTAAAACTCTCAAATACTATAATACGCCCGAAATTTATGAATTAAACAATGCAAGTACCAAAAACACGCAAAAAAATTAAGAATTAAACTATGTAACAAATGAATGAGCTAGGAGTATACGACTTGCTGCTGCAGCTGCTTATCCAACGGCCGCAGGGAGTTAGATATAGTGCGAACTAGTGAAGTTCGATGGCAGGAGGATCAAGACTTCTAATCAGGTGAATACTGGGTTATAAATGCAAAATCAAATAACGGTAATGCACGATTGGGTTTAATAATGAATAAAAAAATAGGAACGCGGATTTGCTACTACTAACAGCAAAGTGAACGTATTATTGTAGCCAAGACATGACCCAAAGCCCATGCTTACCACAGTAGTATAAGTTTATATGCCAACCAGCTCCTCGGATGATAAAAATATTGAAGAAATGTTTGATGCGATAAAAGAAATTATTCATATAGTTAAGGGAGACGAAAATTTAGTAGTTATAGGGGACGGGAATGTGATTGTAGGAAAAGGAAGAGAAGGAAAAGTAGTAGGTGAATATGGACTGGGAGTAGGGAATGAAAGGGGAAGTCGCCTGGTAGAATTTTACACAGAGCATAACTTAATCATAGTTGGCTCTTGGATTAAGTATCATGAGAGAAGGTTGTATACGTGGTAGAGGCCTGGCGACACTGGAAGGTTCAAAATGGTTCGAATGCCTCTGAGCACTATGGGACTTAACATCTGAGGTCATCAGTCCACTAGACTTAGAACTACTTAAACCGAACTAACCTAAGGACATCACACACATCCATGCCCGAGGCAGGATTCGAACCTGCGACCGTAGCAGCAGCGCAGTTCCGGACTGAAGCGCCTAGAACCGCTCGGCCACACCGGTCGGCGACACTGGAAGGTTTCAGATAGGTTATATAATGGTAAGACAGAGATTTATGAACCAAGTTTTAAATTATAAGACATTTCCAGGGGCAGATGTGAAATCTGACTACAATTTATTGGTTATGAACTGTAGATTAAAACTGAAGAAATTGGAAAAAGGTAGGAATTTAAGGAGATGAGACCTGGATAAACGGAAGGAATCAGAGGTTGTAGAGAGATTCAGAGGGTGTATTAGGGAACGATTGACAAGGACAGGGGAAAGAAATACAGAAAAAGGAGAGGTAGCTTTGAGAGATGGAATAGTGAAGGCAGCAAAGGATCAAGTAGGTAGAGAGACGGGGCCTAGTAGAAATCCTTGGGTAACAGAAGAGATATTGAATTTAATTTATGAAAGAAAGAAATATAAAAATTAAATAAATAAAGCAGACGAAAAGGAATACAAACGTTTCGAAAATGACACCGACAGGAAGTACAAAATGGCTAAGTAGGGCTGGCTAGAGGACAATTACAAGGATGTAGAAGCATGTATCACTATGGGTAAAAGAGATACAGCCAACAGAAAAATAAAGAGACCCCTTGGAGAAAAGAGAACCACAAATATGAATATCAAGAGCTCAGATGGAAAACCCGTCCTAAGGAAAGAAGGGAAAGCAGAAAGGTGGAGCGATTATGTAGAGCGTCTGTACATGGGTGATGTACTTGGAGGAAATATTATGGAAATGGAATAAAACGTAGATGGAGATGAAATGAGAGATATGATACTGCGTGCAGAATCTGACAGAGCACTGAAAGACCTAAGTCGAAGTAAAGCCGCGGGAGTAGACAAAATTCCATTAGAACTACTGATAGCCTTGGGAGTGCCAGCCATAACAAAACTATTCCACCTGGTGGGCAAGATGTATGAGACAGGCGAAATACTCTCAGACTTCAAGAAGAGTATAGTAATTCCAATCCCAAAGAAAGCAGATGTTGACAGGTGTTAAAATTACCGAACTATCAGTTTAGAAAATCACGGTTGCAAACTACTAACATGAATTATTTACAGGCGAATGGAAAAACTAGTCGAAGCCGATCTCGGGGAAGATCAGTTTGGATTCCGTAGAAATATTGTAGCACGTGAGGCAATACTGACCCTACGACTTATCTTAGAAGATAAGTTACGGGAAGGCAAACCTACGTTCTAGCATTTGTAGACTTAGAGAAAGCTTTTGACAATGTTGACTGGAATGCTGTCTTCCAAATTCTGGAGGTGTCAGGGGTAAAATACAGGGAGTGAAAGGCTATTTAAAATTTGTACAGAAATCAGATGGCAGTTGTAAGACTCGAGGGGCATGAAAGGGAAGCAGTGGTTGCGAAGGGAGTGATACAGGGTTGTAGCCTATCCCCTATGTTATTCACTCTGTACATTGAGCAAGCACCAAAGGAAACAAAAGAAAAATTTGGAGTAGGACGAAGAAATAAAAACTTTGAGGTTTGCTGACGACATTGTATTTCTGTCAGGGATACCAAAGGACCTGGAAGAGAAGCTGAACGGAATGGACAGTGTCTTCAAGGGAGGATATAAGATGAACATTAACAAAAGCAAAACGAGGATAATGGAATATAGTCGAATTAAATCAGGTAATGCTGAGGGGATTAGATTAGAAAATGAGACACTTAAAGTAATAAATGATTTTTGCTATTTCGGGAGTAAAATAACTGATGTAGGGAAGTAGAGAGGATATAAATAGAGAAGTCGAGAGGATATAAAATGTTGACTGGTATGTCAAGGAAAGCGATTCTGAAGAAGAGAAATTTGTTAACATCGAGTATAGATTTAAGTGTCAGGACGTCTTTTCTGAAAGTATTTGTATGGAGCGTAGCCATGTATGGACAATAAACAGTTTGGACAAAAAGAGAATAGAAGCTTTCGAAATGTGGTGTTACGGAAGAGTGCTGAAGATTAGATGGGTACATCACGCAAATAATGAGGAGGTACTGGATAGAATTGGGGAGAAGAGGAATTTGTGGCACAACTTGATTAGAAGAAGGGTCAGGTTGGCAGGACACGTTCGTTCTGATGCATCAAGGGATCACCAGTTTAATACTGGAGGGAAGCGTGGAGGGTAAAAATCGTAGAGGAAGACCAAAAGATGAATACAGTAAGCAGATTCAGAAGGATGTAGGTTGCAGTAGTTATTCGGAGAGGAAGAGGCTTGCAGAGGATAAAGTAGCATGGAGAGCTGCATCAAACCAGTCTCTGTACTGAAGACCACCACAACAACATGTGTCAATATTAATCTGTTAATTGTCCATCTGCCTTAAGCAAGATTACATGTTTCTCAACACTTTTTGTGAGATGTGAGGGGATTACACACCAGTTTTCCACAATTTCACTGTATGTGCTAGCCTACTGGCTTCATTTCTCGTATTTCTCCCTATTTTCATTTATCCATATATTTCAGTTTCTTACATATTCCGACACTTCTTTCTCCATTTTTATCTTGGTCAGTCTACTGAACTCTTTATTTACACATATTTTAGATGTGATCCTCACACCACTTTCACACATCTCCTATAATTAATATCAAAACGCTTTGGCTTGCTTCTATTGGCACCACATTATTACTCTCTGTTACCTACAGACAACCTTACTTCCAACATGAAAATTTTTAATTTATAGAGAGTTTATTCTTTCAGATTTCAGGAACTTTTAGGTGGAATTACTTCACTTAACGCAAAGTATCTGTATTTTATTGTTAATAATCCTTTTTGTGTATCTTTTTTATTATTTATTTACTATAGCTTTAATTTTTCTATAATTTGTGCTCACAAGTTACCCGTTGTCATTTTAACATTCAGAATTTGCTATTGAGAACTGCCTCTCATATTCTCTTGTAAGTCGTCATTCAGATACAGTAATTTTCAGGAATCGTTGTTACTTACTAGGAAGATATTACAGACTAGTACATATGCACAACATGAGCGCATACATTCCTTACCTACTACAGACAGAACAGAAGAAGAGAATGAAACTAGAAAGGGAAATAAAGTTTCATCCAGCTGGGACCTCACAGTACGCCAAACTGTGTACTCGCCAAAGAGTGGCAGGCTCCCTACAGAATCTAATTACTCTCAGTTTTGAAAGGCATCAGATCTACAATGTTTTAGAGACCTAGTTCTCTCTTATTTTTCGGGTATTCCAAACGACGTGCTTTTGCATCAGGCTTACCAATTATCACGAATGTTCCTTGATAAATATGCACAAACTTTTTTGATTCCGCTGAAATTTTATTAAATTTTTCCTTTTTTTTTACTAACACAGCTGCAAGAGTGACGAACGATGGCGGTCGATTTTAAGCTTCTTCTGTGTATCTACGTTACGCATTCTCCTACAGCTTATGAACGTTTTGTAGTGTTCTGAGCGTTCTTCTCTGGAGCATCAAAGGTGACCGTAGCGAGTTACTTAACTAGTTTTTATTCAAGCTGTTGCCAGTTATCGCCGCTGATGGTGGTGGTAAGCGACAAATTCTTCATAAGCGAGCGAGAGACATAATTTTCGGTATACACGCTTTCTTCAAGCGTGCAGCACGTGTATGCGCGTATCGCTTCTGTCGCTTGGAACCGGCAACAATGTAATCCCCGTCCTTGCCTCGACATGCGCGAACCGCCATCGTTCGTGAAACAGACAATAGTTCACAAACATTAAAACTTGTAGAGCAGATTTTGCGTCTTTATCTGTCCAGGGCTGTTTTACGTGTGCTTGTCGCACCTTTTGCTTCGCTTCATCTATGGCATATAGCAAAGGATGCTACTCTACGATGCACATTGTCGAAAATCGCCTTCTCAGTTAACTTAACAATGCGATTCTTGGCTCCATAATGCACGTATCGCTGATTCAGGTAGTCTATCAGCACATCCACATGCTGGGATGGAAATCATATCTTCCATTCTGCTGAATCCAACTTCCTTCTCCGAATTCGTTTATGGAGGCAGTAGTCTATCAGCAGATCCACATGCTGGGATGGAAATCATATCTTCCATTCTGCTGAATCCAACTTCCTTCTCCGAATTCATTTATGGAGGCAGTAGCACTGCGTTGTTTTTGGATAATTAAGGACCCATAAATAGGTTCTGACTAAACCATTTTGTTCCCATTTCAGGTTTTTACATACTTTCTTCAAGACACTTTTCTGTTTGACCTCATGTGTGGCCATCATGCACATATCATTCTTTTGTGCCAACAGAACCGATACCCTGCTTAACTCAGCATTTCTTGTTAGCCCATTTGCTACCAGATTGTATGTATTTCATATCAAGGTCGAAATGCTGAAGGTACGTAGCCCACATTGTTAGTCTTGTATGTCTCAATTTGCAAGTTCTTAAAAACGTAAGTGCCTTGTGACCACTATATATTATCAGCTTGTAACTTAACAAATGATACTCAGACTTTTGCGTACCAAGCACGCTAACTCTAATTCCTAAATTTCGTAATTTCGCTCAGCAGGCTGCAGTGAACGACTCGCCAACGGAATTATTTTATGTACCTCTTTGTCACCTTTTGTTTTCATCTGGAACACATGTACTGCAATCCCATAGCCACTCGCATCAACTGACATGCAAATGGATTTTGAAAAACCTGGATGATGTAATAGCGGATTACTCATCAAACAGTTTTTTAATTCTTCAAATCGGACTATCGCTCTTTACTACAAACCCACGGGATATTCTTCTTCAACAACTGGAATAGACAAGGTGCATTAAACAAGTGATATTCTACAAAACGGTGGTAGAATCCGAATAAACCGAACATTGACTTGAGCTGGTTTTTATTCTTGGGTGCTTAAAACTTTTGAATGACTGATAATCTGGAAGGATTAGGTAGTATATCTTCTCTGCTAATTTCATGGCCCAAGAATTTTCTTTTGTCTATATCACACTCAGTCTTCTCAAATTTCAATTTCATACACTGTTTAGTATACCGATATGTTCTTCCCATGTGGGAACTGCCAACAGTATATAGTCTACATAAATAGTGACCGGATCTAACAATTCCTGCCCCAATACATGAGCCATCACTCTTACAAAAGCACACACAGAAATATTTAATTCAAATGCGACTACTTTATGTAGGTAGCACACTCCTTCATACAAAAATGCTGTGAGTCTTTTGCCAGAGCATATTCCAGTATCCACATGTTCTGTCCATTGACGTGAGATACACAACTCCCCTGGACTTTTGGATCAGTTCGCCGTTATTTTGAAGTTGGTCACTCTCTCAAATCACAATTTCATTTAGCCACCGTGCATCCAGTACTAATCTGACGCTTCCGTCACGCTTAGGCACAACAATAAGAGGATTCCCAGAATGAGATTTTCACTCTGCAGCGGAGTGTGCGCTGATATGAAACTTCCTGGCAGATTAAAACTGTGTGCCCGACCGAGACTCGAACTCGGGACCTTTGCCTTTCGCGGGCAAGTGCTCTACCATCTGAGCTACCGAAGCACGACTCACGCCCGGTACTCACAGCTTTACTTCTGCCAGTATCTCGTCTCCTACCTTCCAAACTTTACAGAAGCTCTCCTGCGAACCTTGCAGAACTAGCACTCCTGAAAGAAAGGATATAGCGGAGACATGTCTTAGCCACAGCCTGGGGGATGTTTCCAGGATGAGATTTTCACTCTGCAGCGGAGTGTGCGCTGATATGAAACTTCCTGGCAGATTAAAACTGTGTGCCCGACCGAGACTCGAACTCGCCGACTCCATCGTCAACAGGACGGACATCATCACAGTACTAGTAGTAGTAATAGAGAAGATTCTGTGGCTAGCGGCAGTTCCCCCTCCCGTCCTTTTAGTGAAGGACATCAGGTCAGTGACACCAGTTTGAATACTCGATGATTGCAGATGCGTTTGAGGAGCGAATCTCGTTCACAAGGATCGAAAATCCAGCACGAGGGTACCGTGGGACTGTTGAGTTTTCAAGGGCGTACCTCCCTGTCGTGAAAACGGGGCTCCTCAAGGTAGTCAATGATCCGCGGTATCCCGCCATTAAATGCAGTATGGTGCTATGCGTCGAACTATCGCAACCACCCAAAATTGCCTCTGGCAATGTCGGAAATAGAAAGGGTCAGGTTTGTTTTGCATGGTCAGTCCTGGATTGCGAGAGAAATTACAATTACAGAGATCCTCCTGAGCGTCCCGGTATGTACCACGTAGGCGATAATATTTGTGACTGTTATAACTCTGATGGTATCGAGTTGCCCATCAAGATCCATAGGCGCAGAATACCGAATATCGGTTCATGTTTAGGGCTTTGCGCTTCCAAGGACCCGGTACGTGTTATTGTGCCTGCTGAGGAAGACAAATTCACACAGTTTCAAAACGCTCCCCACCACCAGCGATGCCCGTCTGTAGTATATGCCGACTTTGAATGCCTCCTCGCTCCTGTGACTCGATCTGAAGGTGACCCCATGATCTCAAATATGACCTTTACAGAAAAACACATACCATACGTGGCAGCATACCAAATTGTATCGCCCTATGATTCGAGTCTTAACCTCTACAAATCTTATGTCGGGGATAATCCTGCGTTTAGCTGCTCGATGAAAAACTTTCATGGGAGGTTGATGAGCTTTACAGCGACGACGTTCCCATGACCAAATCGAAGGAGGATGACGATTTGTACAATAACGCGGTTGACTGTCGTATTTGTGGGCTATCGTTAGATAGAAATGCGGAAACTCCTCGTACGGACCACTGTCATCTTATTTGGAAGTTCCGTGATGCAGCTCACAATACGTGTAGTTTGAAGTACCGGTTACCAAGGCACAATCCATTTTCTTCCATAATTTAAGAAGGTATCACGCTCACATTCTAGTTGACCACTTCGCTGATTTCGGCATGGAGAAAGGTTGGGTCAGTGTTCTACTTGTGAGCGTCGAGAAATACATTTCATTCTCCAAACGAATGACGCCAAGAATTACTTTTCGATTCCTTGACACGCCACGTTTTATGCAGAAGCCACTCCAGAAAATCGTTTAAATTCTACCTCGGAGGACCGAGCGAGGTGGCGCAGTGTTTAGCACACTGGACTCGCATTCGGGATCACGATGGTTCAAACCCGTCTCCGGCCATCCTGATTTAGGTTTTCCGTGATTTCCCTAAATCGTTTCAGGCAGCTGCCGGGATGGTTCCTTTGAAAGGACACGGCTGATTTCCTTTCGAATCCTTCCCAAATCTGAGCTTGTGCGCCGTCTCTAATGACCTCGTTGTCGACAGGACGTTAAACACTAATTTCCTCCTCCTCCTCTGCCTCAGAAAGATATGCATATCACTCGAGCTGCATTTCCCGACGAGAAAAAGTTTCAACTTGTGACTAGGAAGGGGATTTTCCCCTGTGAGTATGTGAATAATATGACGAAACTCAACGAACCCAGTCTACCCAACATAAATGCGTTCTCCTGCAACCTTACAGGCGATGCCATAATGGATACAGAGTATGAGCATGCCGTGAATGTCTGGAGGGAATTCAAGATCTCCACATTAGGAGAGCACACACGGCTTTACATGTACACAGACGAGAGCTTACTTGCGCAGGATTTCAATAAATTCCGTAGTCTATGCATGACCACATATTCTCTGAATCTCACCTTTTATTACACAGCACCTGGGTCGCCTTGGGACGCAATGCTCAATGAAATGGAGCATCCAATTATTGACCGATGCAAACTTGTTCCTTTTCTTTGAGCGATGTATCTGTGAGGGACTTTGCCCATGTGTCCATAGGCATGCGAAGGCAAGTAACCCACCGATGGGAATGCAACAAGGACATGGTCCCACGTTCATTGTTGATAAATTTATTCAAGATGGCGGATCCAGGATGGCGGCGATACATGTGGCCACAATGACGTTATGCTGATAAGTTCAAATTTTGACAGGAAAATAGGTCAGTTGGACTACCTCCACTGACCTAATCCCTTCCCCTCCCCTGATCCGCCCCTCACCTCCCCAAGTATATGGCGGAAAATTTTGGCTGGAAAAAAGATCACATTGGTTACCTGCACTAACCTAGGTCATCCAACCACCACCTCCTCTTTGGAATTGGTGGAAAGAGGACTCAACCTGTCCTGGGCTGCTGGATAGAATAGATGGAAGTCTTTATTTTGTAGGCATTTTTATCTAAACAATTTGAGTTGTCATAGGCAGTAGCTCCATCCAGCCCATTCACCATGAGATCTGGAGTCCAACTGACATAGTACACAGTATCGCCACCAGAGGGCGCTGCCGTGCTTCCCATGACGTAATCCAAGATGGCGGTCTGGAGACAAAAAGGGCGGGAACCTATAGCAAACCTACGTCCAGACACATGTTAGCCCTCAGCCAGTAGGATGGTGGTATCTGGTAATGTCGTTGGAGGGGATATAGAGCAGGCTCAGCAGCTCTGAGACCTCAGTCTCGCTCAGACCGCCAGCAGCAGCAGAAGAAGAATACGAAAAAGAACCATGAAGTGTCACCAGCAGTCGCAATCCAACACAGCCCTGCAGAACAGGAAGTAAAGGAAAAGTCAGTATCCTATATCACATCTTTATCTGCAGTTAGCATTATTATTATTGGTTTTTTTCACGTCTTGGTCCGTATGTAACGCGTTCTCCTCTTTGTTCAGCAGTAGCCCTCGACACATCCAAGCCTGCAGGGTCGAGCGCCAACATGTCGACCTCCCCCGCCTTCGGACCTGCAGCAACCTCGTCTGCCATCTTATCAAGAGCTGCACCTACCTTTGGACCTACGGCAGCAACAACCTGCCAGCATGTATGAACCTGTAGTGACCACGTGGTATCCTGTAGCCCACATAGTCCACTTGCTGGAGCAGGACAAGGAACTGACGTTATCTGTCCCAGTCTGTCCCACTCATTGATTTGTGTGATGAGGACACGCAGTCTGCTCCCAATACATCGAATGCTGCTGTGGTCCTAAACAATAGCAAGATGAATGACAGTACTGATCACTGACGTACGGCACATCCCAGCAGAACATCCCTGTGCTATTTCAGGCACAGAGTGCAGATACTGTGGATAAGAAGGCATCAAGTGTACCCATGCTTTTCAGTTCTGCATACAGTTTAACCCCTACTGGAACTAAACGTGTAAACACGGGTATAGAACAACATCATGACTGGGGCTTGCATCCGAGAATAGAAACTGAAACTGCATCAAAGGATGTTAAAGTGCCTATTTCTGAGTTCGAGTGGTAGCACAGTGCTAAGTCAATCAGCAGATGACTACAGAGTATTATCTAACTTCTACCCCCCCCCCCCCCTCAGATATTCACCTTACTGGTCTGACACTATCTATTATAACAGTGTATGATGACTCTGCACTGTGTGTGAAATATGGTGGCAAGTGTATTTACCTGTGGCATGCCTCAGTGATGAACTTATACGATCAGGATATTGCACTACACCTTGCTTTGGAGAGATTGAGACATTGGTTGCTGAGCATAGACTCTGCATACAATGATGTTGTTAAACTTCCTACGCCTGCATAGTGTACATGTTGATGATTTGGAGCAGTACCTTTGTTTGCACATGAACGCAGAATCAAAAGAGAAACAGCTCAAATGTGCGTGTGAAAAACCCGACTACCGTGAGGCACCCATTGGCTTGACAGAGATACGTGTGGAATTTATTGCGTATCAAAAAGCTTTGTTTGGGAGATACTGTACAGGTGCGAGGAAGAAGATAAAGAAAGAGTCTGACCGTTTTTTTTTATGCTGCATCCGATGTATGATATTTGAATAAATAATGTGTGCATATATATAAAATCTCAAACTGTGTTTTTGTTTTATTTTTTACCTCTCTCATTATAGTCCAAGTATTACACTTATTAATATCTTTATTTTTCAATGCTACACCTATAATGATGCAGCAGCAGCAGACAGCTGCCCCTAACATCGCCTCTTCAGTCTTTGACAGAATGAATGATGAAGTTACTCTTCATAGGTAATATATATATATATATATATATATATATATATGTATATATATATATATATATATATATATATATAGCCAATTTCTCTGTGTAGCCAGTACAGCTCAGTTAGTTAGGTGATGATGCTATAGTGGCTACATACACTCCTGGAAATTGAAATAAGAACACCGTGAATTCATTGTCCCAGGAAGGGGAAACTTTATTGACACATTCCTGGGGTCAGATACATCACATGATCACACTGACAGAACCACAGGCACATAGACACAGGCAACAGAGCATGCACAATGTCTGCACTAGTACAGTGTATATCCACCTTTCGCAGCAATGCAGGCTGCTATTCTCCCATGGAGACGATCGTAGAGATGCTGGATGTAGTCCTGTGGAACGGCTTGCCATGCCATTTCCACCTGGCGCCTCAGTTGGTCCAGCGTTCGTGCTGGACGTGCAGACCGCGTGAGACGACGCTTCATCCAGTCCCAAACATGCTCAATGGGGGACAGATCCGGAGATCTTGCTGGCCAGGTTAGTCGACTTACACCTTCTAGAGCACGTTGGGTGGCACGGGATACATGCGGACGTGCATTGTCCTGTTGGAACAGCAAGTTCCCTTGCCGGTCTAGGAATGGTAGAACGATGGGTTCGATGACGGTTTGGATGTACCGTGCACTATTCAGTGTCCCCTCGACGATCACCAGTGGTGTACGGCCAGTGTAGGAGATCGCTCCCCACACCATGATGCCGGGTGTTGGCCCTGTGTGCCTCGGTCGTATGCAGTCCTGATTGTGGCGCTCACCTGCACGGCGCCAAACACGCATACGACCATCATTGGCACCAAGGCAGAAGCGACTCTCATCGCTGAAGACGACACGTCTCCATTCGTCCCTCCATTCACGCCTGTCGCGACACCACTGGAGGCGGGCTGCACGATGTTGGGGCGTGAGCGGAAGACGGCCTAACGGTGTGCGGGACCGTAGCCCAGCTTCATGGAGACGGTTGCGAATGGTCCTCGCCGATACCCCAGGAGCAACAGTGTCCCTAATTTGCTGGGAAGTGGCGGTGCGGTCCCCTACGGCACTGCGTAGGATCCTACGGTCTTGGCGTGCATCCGTGCGTCGCTGCGGTCCGGTCCCAGGTCGACGGGCACGTGCACCTTCCGCCGACCACTGGCGACAACATCGATGTACTGTGGAGACCTCACGCCCCACGTGTTGAGCAATTGGGCAGTACGTCCACCCGGCCTCCCGCATGCCCACTATACGCCCTCGCTCAAAGTCCGTCAACTGCACATACGGTTCACGTCCACGCTGTCGCGGCATGCTACCAGTGTTAAAGACTGCGATGGAGCTCCGTATGCCACGGCAAACTGGCTGACACTGACGGCGGCGGTGCACAAATGCTGCGCAGCTAGCGCCATTCGACGGCCAACACCGCGGTTCCTGGTGTGTCCGCTGTGCCGTGCGTGTGATCATTGCTTGTACAGCCCTCTCGCAGTGTCCTGAGCAAGTATGGTGGGTCTGACACACCGGTGTCAATGTGTTCTTTTTTCCATTTCCAGGAGTGTATATTATTACAATCTCTTCAAGCGTATCTTTCTGTATACGCCAACTACTTGTCAGTACCTGACGTAGCTAGTATCATGGCGGGGTGGGTGAAACATCCTCATCACACGGACTTTGTTGTAGGTGACTGGTCCTGTAAAGATTCAAAAGACAACCTGAAGAAGAAGAAGAACGGTATAGTCCTTCCTGATAACATCCCTTAACTCGCAAAGTGAATTTTCTGTAATGTATACCACCAGATTTAAACCGAGAGTTAAGCAAAAATGATTTGAAATTTTTAATTTATGCTATATAACATTTATTTTTACAATTATTTGAGTCTTGTTTAATTGCTTCTAGTTTATTTTATTGCACTAAACAAAACCGGCAGCATTTTACTATTTATCACACAAAAGTACGTAATTTTGTATGGTTCTTTTCAAAAGTACACATAAATAGACTGTTAGAATACTGAATTTTACATTTTGAAAAATTATAAAATCTCTGTAGAAAATAAATTTCCAAATAAAACCAAATTCCAGGGTTTAAATTTGCTCATAAAAATTCCACCCGATAGGCACAGAAAGAAAATCTGTCAAATTGACATTCATTGCTGGGAACTATATTTTTCTTATCGCCACTCAGAACACATTCGATTTTAACAGACGCTTTAAGTATTTCATTGAAGAAGCAGACAGATCTCCATCACAACTTTCCTGAAGTTCTTCCTCTGAATGATACTCTAGTTCTATAGCAGAACTGTGATCACTGGCTACTGTAAAATCGTCGTCATTTTCGATTATTTATTGATCTATATCACTGACATTAAAAATGAAACATTCGTGCCAACACATTCTGAGCTACACGGTACCGTACTGAAGAAAACAGGTACGTAGTTCACGAGGTGCGGTCTAGGAGATTCCAACACCCATCAATAACAGGCGTCAGCAATAAACACAGAAGGCAATACCGCAACCGACAACAAAATATCGTAGGCTTAGGAATTTAAGGAAGGTAGGGAGAGTATAGAAGCATTCCACCACAATTGGCCTTTAAAAGCGAGTTCGAGAATTTTCGCGCGGTCTGAGAGACCATACCTTGTGAGTTAAGGGATATACGAGCAATTATTGTAGATCCATCCAATTGTGGCGAGACTAATGTCCTCATGACGCTGCTAACGCATGTAGATGGAGTCCAATTTGAATATGTTTGTGTACTCTCGAAAACACTGTTTCAACCAAAGTACCAGCTACTGAAGGAGATATTGCGCAGTATAAAGAGTGTTACATACAACGTTCAGTGAAAGCGGAGATATCGCCCCCCCCCCCCCCCTCCCGCCCAAGCAAAGCTAAAGACTGTCTTCATATTTGACGACGTTGCTGTGGAAGACCAAGACAGAATTCGAAAATATTTCTGCTTCGATCGTCGTATGGGTGCTGATGTACTTTATCTAAGTCAAATATATTCCAGAATCGCGAAACAGTTGCTTAGAGATAAGTCAAAAATGAGTATATTCTTTAAACAAGACAATCTGAATTTAAAACATATTTACCAGGCACATGTAAGAACTGACAGGTCGTACAATGATTTTGTAAAGGTATATGATGATTGCTGGAACATTCACCGTATGGGTTTCTCGTTACTGATAAAACAAGAAAACTGAATACTGGTAGGTATAGGCGAAACTTTCAAGTGTTTCTGTATATATAGCCTGGTAAGAGAGGTGAGTACATCAGTATATGCTGCACCATGGACAAACTCGCGCGCGTGTCTAGCTCTCGACCCGAGAGAATGAGTGTACACAGACAGAACATTTGCTTTTATATGAATGAGAAGATTCAGGCTATTATGCATAAAGTAGGAGGTATGCGCAAGGAACAAGAGACGTATTACCAGACTCTTCTGAAAATGGTTAATGAGTTACCTAACGAAATCGGTAAGAAAGTAACCGACTTAACTGAAAAGATCGAGGCTATTGAGGGGAAAATACATGCAGAGGTTCTTGTTGTTGACAAGTGGGAGCAGGTACATAATAACAGGAAGAAGAAGAGCAGATATATAAAACCTCACGCTGCGGAGAATTCTGATTAGTATACGCCGAGATGTTAACGAAACAGAAAGACATTCAAGCGCGGAAAGCCGTTCGAGAGAAATTGCGGTTTCTAAGGTTAAGGCATATGGATGGACAAGCGGTCACTAAGAGAGACGTTTAAGACGGTTGCTGAATCTCTCAGGCGGTTCTCAGCGAAAACAAAGCCGCACAATAACGATGGTGTCACCATTGACGAATTCATAATCCGTTACGCCCCTGATCAGACAGACAGAACATTCGGCGTTGGCAGGGGAAGACTGTACATGTTGGGCATGCATTCTATAAATGTAACACTGACACAATACAGATTGGTGGTAGCTGGTTTCAGAGAACATCTGGTTTAATGAATCTTATTTTCCTAAGGCCCACCAAAAAACCTATAAATCATTCAGTTAATGATAAGGAACTGTTCCGTGAGATACTACATTTTACTGATGTACATAATATCGCAAAAAGACACAGCAACAAGAAATATAAATCATTATAAAACCAATACTTGATGGCGAAAACAATAACAACAATAACGCCAGCAGCGGTGATGGTATTGACATTGAGCATAACGCAGTCAACAACCGAGTCCCGCAGTATATATGTTATGACGACCCCAACGAGCTAGTAGACAGATTATGGCTGCTCATGGCATTAGCTGCTGCACATAATACAGCTCATTCGAAGGAGGCTGTTTCAGTAATCTCTGAGCTTAGAGAGAGAGTTATCATCGAATAAGTATGGAGACAGTAGTCCGACAACTGAACAAACCAGCACAAAAACACACCGTCATAGGCATGTTATGATTAAAGGTTTGGATGATTTATGGCAGGCTGAAGGAATATTCATATGAGAATAATGGATTCAAACATATTTTAATGGTTATTGATACATACTTCAAATTTGCTTGGGTATTAACTGTTAAAACAAAAACGGGTAGAAATATCGCGGATGTTTTTGACCGTTTGCTACAGACAGGGACGAATCGATGACGGACAACCTCCAAACTGATCACAGTGGAGAGTTTTACAATAGGTATTTCAAGGCCGTGATGTAGTGATTTCGAATAGATCACAACTCAACATTCACTCCCCTGAAGGCAAATATTGTGGAGCGTCTGAGCAGAACAACAAAAGGTCGAATGTGGATGCGTTTTAACTTTCGCGGCTCACACAAATGGACAGATATCTTCTCAGAAATAATTACTCAGTATAATCGAACCAAACATAGCACAATAAAAATGAAATCAGTCCTAGTTCGAGATAATGGATTGATGGATACTGTGTACTACCGCACTAAAATGCTGGATCCACACAGATTTAATGTAGATGTTTTGTCCGAATCTCAAAACTCAAGACAGCATTTGAGAAATCATGCCTGCAAACTGGTCAACAGAGATACTTAGAGTTTCGAAGGTACAAAGAACGAATCCTAGAATTTATATCTTGAAGGGCAGTAAAGGCGAAGAAACTGCAAGTAGCTTCTACACCGAGGAGTTGCAGAAAAGCTCATAACCGGATGTGTTTCTCGTGGAGAGGGTAATAAGGAAATAGAACACTAGTCAAACAGCTTGGTTTTCCTGCAGCACAAAACAGTTCGATTGATGCTAACGATTTGCTATATAATGGTGAACACAGTCCACAACCATCGCAGATAACATGCGTCTTAGGAGACGCATTAGAGGAGGCGGTGGTATTCTATACAAACTGCCAGTGGAATTGCACATCCCGGTATATAACTACCGTGGATCTGGAACAAAGCTTCAGAAACGCCTTGCACGAGTTGATAAAGGGGTCTATCTGCTCGACGAAGGGTGTAAGGAACACGTCACTGCATACGCTTAAAATAAAGATCTCTTAAGTCGTCACACTGCAGATAGGATATTAGCTGATAAGGCTAAGGCGATAGGCAAAAGAAAGGATATTGGTATAGGTATACACACGGCAGCATTTACAGTTGATAAAATCATGGATGGAAAAATTAAGTTGGGTTTAGGAGTAATGAATTTCAAGCGAGTTGTGAATGCTGCATGATGTGCGCTAACCAAGAAGAAGGAGAAGACTGGGAAGCAGAGCTCTTTGAAGAACTGTTTCCTGACAGCGATATACGCAGCTAAAAGCGCTCTGAAGCATAAAGGTGCGGGAAGAAGAACAAGACGATCGGTTAAAGCACCTCAAGTACTACCAATACCCAAGACGTCTGGTGGTTTTCTTCCATTCCTCATCCCAGCCCTCTCCACGCTCTCGGTGGTAGGGTCCCTCGCTAGTGCTGCTGCAACTGTTGGTCGAAGAGTCAAGAACGCGCAAAACTCCCAAGCGCAGTTAGAAGAGACAAGAGGATATAACCGCATGATGGAAGCCGCACCCATCGGACAAGGTGTATGCTTTAAACGGTACAGGTAAGGGCTAGGTGTACTCATAAATTTAAAAAAATGGCTCATTAGCAGTCCTACTAAATCGGCCACTCACAAAATCAGTTCTTCTAAAGTTTACTAGAAAAAACTTCCACATTTCAAGATTCCGTGGTGTGATTATGTGGGATACATTACCGAAGACTACGTGGAAAACTGCTGATTGTGGTATTGTGAGTCTAGATATTGCTGGAGGTCGCGGCATCCACTGGGTGTCATATGTTATGAAAAATGCAAATACCATCTACTATTTCGACTCATTTGGTGACCTACTACCGCCAGAAGAATTACAACGATACTTCACTCACAGAAGACGTGTGTTCTATAATTTTCGGCGCTATCAGGACTTTAATTCATACCTATGCAGACATCTGCGCATCATGTTTCTCTTGATGTTTACTAAGAAGAAGAACAAGAAGTAGACTGTATAAGGAAGAGCTTTAAACATTCCTTCATCAGTTGAGGTTAGCCAATTACTTCCCGCCAATTGATTTGGGCATTGGTGAATGTGGTATTGCATTGATTCGACTGGAGGCGTGCAACAGCATCCCAAATATCACCGAGGCTAACAACAAACTGCATCTGGATATTAATAGTGAAAAAGACATTGTGGAAACAGAACCGGGCGCGTAAGATGCCGACAATACAAACGAAGTCTTAAAACAGTCTGGAAAAGGTATTAAGCTACGTGCAAACATCAGTACACTTAAATCTGAAATAAGGACTGTCACTGCAACTGCCGGCCGGGGTGGCCGAGCGGTTCTAGGAGCTACAGTCTGGAACCGCGTGACCGCTACAGTCGCAGGTTCGAATCCTGCTTCGGGCATGGATGTGTGTGATGTCCTTAGGTTAGTTAGGTTTAAGTAGTTCTAAATTCTAGGGGACTGATGACCTTAGAAGTGAAGTCCCATAGTGCTCAGAGCCATTTGAGCCATAACTGCAACAACTGACTTTAACCAGAAAGGTTCAATATGGCGCTTACTGTGTGTCACAAGAGGACAGGTTTTGAAGAAGGATCCTAGTAAATTTTACAAGCCAGATCAAACTGTGGACATATTGCCCGTCAACACAATCCGAGTCGAGTATAACATTGCAAAGAATTCCTATCTGAACGATAGTCTGATTCATACTATTTACGGATTCTTCCCTTCAGCTACTACAGGGTATAAGATTGTTGAGACTCCTACCAATGCAATATACCTTCCATTGTCAGTTGGACTATTTGGAGCTGCGTATTGTGGACCAGAATAAAGAACTTGTCGTGGCAAGGAAATCATTGTACGATTACATGTAAGGCAGGATGGGCGTGCGGTATAAAACCAGCGCATGCAATCCACAGCACGTCACTTCGCTAGCGAACCGCAAAGTGATAACACGTGCGAGCTACGAGTTCCCTAAATCAGTTGGCTTGAAACCTCGCAATGACGTTTTCACTCAATGTAATCAGTCCAGTAGAGTATGATGAGTATATGAATATATGTAGAGTATATGTTACGACACTTCTCGCATAAACCTTACGTATTTAACAAGAATGATAACATTAGGATTATCATCCAGCACCAAGACGTGCTGACGCTTCCATGCAAGAGTTTCATATATTTGGAGTGATCATTCAAGAAAACCGACGGCAGCGCTACAAAGGGATCCGAGCCAACACGTAAGACTTCAGCATTCCTGTTTCAAGCTATACGCTATGAACTCAATGGGTCTGAGGTCGTCTGTACTCGTAATGTCGGCGTAACATCAACCCTTAAAACATACGTCTCTGCATTACCCACGTGTTTGAATGGTTTAGAAAATGCGGGATGGTTCATAGACAATCCGGAGCATAGAACAGTGCACAGTACAAGCGATTTACTGCATGCATACCTCTAAAAATACCTATTGGCTACTTTAAGGACAAGAGGCACATAATTATGAAAGCCAAACAGGAACACATTCTGGTACGGAGTGTTAAAGATAATAACTCATACATTCAAGGAGCTCGACAGGAGAATACAATCACAATCAGAAACATCATATGGAAAATGCCGCACATCAGTGTCTCAGACGAGAAGCGTGTGAAGTTTTTAAAAATCCTGAATTCCGGCACATTTCTATCACTAACATTTCGCGCTTTGGAATTTTTAAAGTACCCAGTGCTATCGACTGCAAGCAGACAAACATGTGTTTTTAAGACCTCTTCGCAGCTAGAGATACCTAGATTCATCATAATTGCGTTTCAGACTGGTAGAAGATGGAATACAGCAAATGATTGCACTGTGTTTGACAAGTCCAAGTTAACTAATGCCGAAGTCTACATGAATTCGGAATTCTACCCACATGACAATTTACACCTGCAGTGGGACGAAAATGTATACAGAATAGGATAGGACATGTATGCGAAGTTTCGTGCTTCTTACTTTGAAAGTGCTGAAGATGAATGAGGAGAGTGTCTACTCAGTTCATGGAAATTTAAGGAGCTAAGACCGATCATCGTAACAGACTGCTCGAAACAGAACGAGATAATTAAGTCTGGACCTATAGATGTGCGAATCGAATTTGAATCTTCGACAAATTACCCAGAACACTGCCACGTATGCTCTAGTTCAACATGACAGTGTGATCAACTACTGTCCGCTCACCTGTGTTGTGCAATGAGTTGTGTAAATGAACAGGTGCTTCGCCATACCTAGAGCATTCCCCAATGGATCTCAAGGTGTGAACATCATCGCAAACGCTCAGCGTTTGTATGATGGTGAGCGTAGACAGTTCATATTTAAAGATGTTGCATTCGTAGCTTACACAGAAGATGCAAGAATAATAGACATATTCTCAGCAAACATGACATCACCGAGGTCTTTCAAGAATGTGAAGTGTGCTACGACATGAAAGAGTGCAAAGTGGTTAACACATTTCTATCATGGAATTCTCTACGATGATCCTAGCATACCCTGTAAAGATATGGCGTCGTCGCTTCAATTATTCGACCACAAGCATACCATTACCTGCGTGAAGGGGAAGGAGAATATCCCAGGACTGTGTCGAATTTTCAAGTTTGCTGCTATTCAAGACCTGAATTCTACGGATGGCCTGCTCTCGACTGATTAAGGAAAAAGAACATGTTTGAAAATAGTGTTTCTGTATCTGCTTATGAAAGTATAAAACTACTTTGAGAAATAAATGAGTTCTTACCTCATAATATGTGTATGATTTCTCTTCACCCTGTTCACACTTTGATAGTGTACAGTTTCGATGAGATACTATGTCTGTAGTTTTCTTCAAGCATGAAGATATGATGTTGGACATGTCTGGAATATATCTTTGGAAGCGGATACAGTCTCGTGCCTCCTGCTCCCATAATCCAAATCGTGCTGCACGATAGCCGTAATTCCATGCAACCATGCTATATATTTTGTTATCTTCCATCTTAAACTTCACTTCCTTAATTGCACTCATCTTCAGCAAAACTAATGTCATTCGTGACCTGCACAATAATGCAACAGGGGATAGGTTTTTTGTAAGTAGCAACAACGAAGACTTATGGTAAGCAATATTTTTCTTCGTTTATTCAGTTTACACTATCATAATATAGTTCTTGAGATACAAAATTATTCTTGACATACAGTTTAGTTTTTGAGATGTAATACAGTATTCTTTGACGTACAAACTGACTGTGCTATTTCAATGCGGAGATACTTTTAACTTACACACTACAACAGTTACACTGGTCGGAATATTTTTTTAATAAATCTATCCTAAAAACTAATGAGGAGATACTTTCTTTACTACAAGTTAATTCCACAGTCCCAGTAGCATAGCTTTTACAGTAATTCTGATTGACTGTGCATACTTAGAATGTAATTTCAGCAGGCCCAATAGCAAAGGTTTTTAGAATAACAATTCTGATGGACTGTTTTTTTTTCCTTTATTGAATTTCGACTCCCTGCCAGAGGGATTGGGAGGAGGGGGGGGGGGGGTGGGTGGCAGGAGCCTTAAATGCCGCTCTACAGCCTACAGAAGAGTTGAAAAACATAACGAGAAGATAAAAAACAATAAAAGCATGCGATAAAACGGTGACTTTTTAGAAACTGTAAAATGGCAGAAAGTTGTGGAAGTTAAAATATAAAAACACGAGGTTGACGATGCTAATGAAGACACACAGTAAGTAGACAGGCAGAATTAAAAAACATGGCGACAGTCTAGTTTCTGTTCACAACACTTAAAAAAGGGCATGCGCAATTTTGTGGCGGTGTTCGTAGCGACAAACACTTGGCTGTGGAAATGGCTTACGAAGTCACCGCCACACTTTTAATAGCGGGCCGACCGGTCCGCTGGAACAGTGAACAGAAAGATGAAAGCCCAAACACTCAGATTAAATAAAAGTCGGTACTTATCTTTATTCACTAAGATACAGAAACAAGGTCGTGAACTCCGTGTCTACGGAAATCTATCTAGTTCAAGTCGGAGCGGCTAGGTCAGCGTCGGCTGACGACAAACAACAACTCTGCTGCGATGAACACACAACTGACTAGCAAGTACACAATTCGGTGGCGAGTACACAACTGAGCGGCGAATGCAGAACTGTCCTAGCGCTCGCGACTCCAGCGCTTAAGAAGCCAGAAGCCAGCGGTGGCGCGCGCAGACTTGCGGCGATTTGCTGTCTCGCTGGCGCTGCTTATGCGGACGGCGTCCGGACTTTGATGCTGCCAACCTTTTGGCAGCGTGCTCGGGTGGCATTACTGGCTAGGACATAACACTCCTCCCCCCCAAATCGCCGCACCGTCGTTGAATAATGACGTGGCGAGCGTCGACGGCGGGGGAGGGGTCTGGCCGCAGGCGTAGCAGAAGAGACCGGGGCGGAGACTGTTGTCGGTGGCAGTCCCCGGTCCGCACCCCAGCATTGGCTGCGCGTGGCCTCGGGAAACACCGACTGAAAACCGAGGTCAGGGTGCACGCCTGTGACCACGGGCGCAGCTTCTGGTACTGGACGCGACGGGGCGTCGGGACCCACGGAGAGAGGCAGCGTCTCCTGACGCTGCGTCGACGGCTGCTGAGTGGGCGCCGGACAAGGCGCTGCGGTGTCAGACTCCTTGGGGGTGCCCAAGGAAAGCGGCTGCAGGACAGGCTGCACAGCCACCGCTTGGGAAGGCGGCCCGGCTGAGGGGTCGACGTCCATCAGCTCCGAAGGCGGTGGCGACTGAAGAGGGACCGCAGGCGCCGGAGCGACCATCTGGGGCGCTCCCGGATGAAGCTGCGCGGGAGGCATCAACGGGACGGGCTGTCGGCATGGTAGCGGCGACGGTTGCTGCTGCTGCCCCGGGGGCGGCAGCGAAGTCGGAAGGCGCGGCTGGAACCCGCCGCGGACCAAATCTGTGGACAAAGAACGAGCGGCAGAATCCGGGCGGCCAGCGCGGCGCAACTGGTTCTGATGCCTCCTGTGCACCCCAGTAGCACCTTGAACAGTATAAAAATCTCGACCCTGGACACGTATCACGGTACCGCGTTCCCAACGACGGCAACCGTGATAAACTCTGAAAAAAACGGCGTCGTTGCGCTGAAAACGCGTGCGATGCTCAGAAGCGGCGGGTCGATCCGGGGGGTGCAACAACTGTAGTAGGGTGCGATGACGACGGCCGTGGAGAAGCTCCGCAGGCGAAGGGCCGTCGCGTGGTGTGGTCCGGTACGACGACAGGAACGTGATGAGGGCCTGCTGACGAGAGTGCGTAGCACGAAGGCGGTCCATATGATCCTTGAATGTGCGTACAAAACGTTCCGCTGCACCATTCGATTGAGGGTGGAACGGCGGAGTAAGAACATGGCGAATGCCATTGGCAGAACAAACTCTTTCAAATTCAGCAGAGGTAAATTGTGGACCATTGTCAGACACTAAAACTTCTGGAAGACCCTCAATACAAAAAATTGAAGTCAACGCCTGTATAGTTTGTGCAGACGTTGTAGACTGCATGGGCACAACAAACGGAAAATTACTAAATGCATCTATCACGATGAGCCAACGAGAATTCCAATATGGACCAGCGAAATCAATATGTACTCGCTGCCAGGGACCGGCAGGGCGTGCCCACTCAAAATAGCGTTGAGGCGGAGCAGCTTGGTGTTCGTCACACGTCGAACAATCTGTAGACATCTGCGTAATCTGCTTATCAATGCCGATCCATGTACAATGACGGCGGGCAAGCTGCTTGGTGCGGACCACTCCCCCAATGACCTTGATGCAACAAGTCGAGGACCTTGGATTGGAGCACTCGGGGAACCACTACACGAAGCTGGACATTCTCGGTGCGTAACAGCAAAACTCCGTGCGAAACAGACAACAGATGACGTTGCGGATAATAGCGGCGAACCACAGGATCAGATATGTCCTTTGCCTTGGACGGCCAACCACGTTGAACAAAACGTAATAGTAAACTCAGATGAGGATCCGTAGCTGTCTCACGTGCCACCTGACGATAATCAATCGGAAAATCCCGGAGGGATTGATGCTCATCGGCGTCAATCTGATGGCAAGAGTCGTCAGAGGAATCGAAGACATCATCCGCAGCAATCGGCAATCTAGAAAGCGCGTCAGCGTTTGCATGCTGAGCTGTAGGGCGGTACAGTATCTCATACTGGTATTGTGATAACAAAAGAGCCCAACGTTGTAGTCTTTGAGCTGTCCGCTGAGGAACTGGTTTAGACGGACGAAACAGTGACGTCAGGGGCTTGTGATCTGTCACTAAATAGAATGGTCTACCATAGAGGTAGTGATGGAATTTTGTGACACCGAACACAATAGCCAACGCTTCCTTGTCCAATTGGCTATAATTACACTGAGCTTTGTTGAGCAATTTAGATGCGAACGCAGTAGGACGTTCGGTGTTACCGACTCGGTGAGACAACACAGCACCGAGGCCGAAAGAAGAGGCATCACAAGCTAACACCAGAGGCTTGTTAGGGTCGTAATGGACCAGACAACGATCATTCAATAAAGCCTCTTTAAGCTGCTGAAAGGCTGATTGGCAATCAGCTGACAACACAAACGGAACATTCTTACGGCGGAGACGATGCAACGGTGCAGCAATCTGTGATGCATTAGGTATAAACCTAATATAATATGTCAATTTGCCAAGAACTGCTTGCAATTCATGCAGATTGCGAGGAGCGGGCAAATCACGAATAGCTGCTAAATGTGACTGGGAGGGATGAATGCCTTGAGCATTAATAACATGTCCCAGATACTCCATCTCCGTAAGGAAAAATGAACATTTATCGAAGTTGCAACGTAGGCCTGCCTGAGACAACACTTTAAACAAACACTCCAAATTACGGAAATGTTCAGCAGGCGTCCGACCGGACACAACAATATCGTCTAAATAGTTGCAACATGATGGCACATTAGCCAAAAGTTGTGACAAAAATTGCTGAAAAACAGCTGGAGCTGACGCACAACCAAAAGGCAAACGCAGAAAACGGAACAACCCCAACGACGTGTTTATGACAAAATACTGTTGTGATTGCTCGTCGAGGGGCAATTGCAAATATGCTTCACGGAGATCAATTTTGGAAAAGAAACGAGCTTCCCCTAACTTATCCATCAGCTCTTCCGGCCTAGGCAAAGGAAAAGAATCAATGACAGTCTGAGGATCAACTGTCGACTTAAAATCAGCACACAAACGTAACTTGCCAGACGGTTTCTTTATAATAACTAAGGGAGAAGCCCACTGGCTCGCTGAAACGGGTTGAATAACACCGTTGTTTTGCCAACGACGAAGTTCATCTTCTACAGGCGCCCGGAGGGCGTGAGGCACTGGACGAGCACGACAAAATCGAGGCTGAGCATTATCTTTTAACGTAATATGAGCGGCAAAGTTCGCAGCACAACCTAGTTCGTCTTTAAATATGTCACTGTATCGTTTACACAACTCGGTGATGCTGTCTTGAGGAACAACAACAGAATCAATTTGCAACACATTGTCTTGGATAGACAGGCCAAACAAGTCAAAACAGTCTAATCCGAAAATATTTACACTGTCTGTAGCGCGGAGCACTGTGAATGAAACTGTTTTTGTATTGCCACGGAATGTGGCTGGCACGCTACATACACCTAACACAGGAATTCGTTCTCCACTATAAGTAGCCAAAGAATGTTTTGCCGCTGAAAGTTTAGGGCGGCCGGTAGCCGCATACGTAGCACTATTTATGAGAGTCACAGGCGCACCAGTGTCTAATTGAAAATTGAAGGTCTTATCCTGGATGCGTAGCTTCACAAATAGTTTATTACACTGTCTCTGGATCGGTGCAGTGGAGGCGGAAGACACCAAATCAGCGCGTTTAGCGCGTGTTCGCTGCTTACGACATCTCGTGGGTTGGGCGGGTGGAACAACAACTCCCGCTTCACTTGCAGTCTGTACATTACTTTTTACAGCGTTTGAATTACGCTTGGGTCGCATAACAGAGGGCTGGGTGGGTGGCTTATTGCGAACACGTTTATTACCCACACGAACCGTGGAAGAGTCTTTAAACGCGACCTTCTGGGCGGGCTGGCTTTGAAGAACATGAATATCCATGGGCTGGGCAGCACTAGAATTGTTCTTGCGTTTACGCAAACAAACAGTCTGGATGTGTCCTTTCCGTTAACAAAAGTGACAAACCGCGTTTCTTAACGGGCAACGTTCACGAGGATGAGCAAGAACACACTTAGGGCAAGACTTAACTCTATCATTTTGCACACGCGGCTGACGAATGTGTTTAACATGACGCGGCCGGCTAGTGTTTACAGTCTGACTCTGCCGGTGGGGCCGCGGGCGTGACCTAACTTGCGTAGCACAGGCAATTTGAGAAATACATGGCTGATCTAACTCACACTCAGCATAGTCAAAAGTATCTTGGGCTTCAATGATGTTCATCACAGTCTCTAATGACGGGTCAGGCAACTTTAAGATAGCAGCACGAATACGAGAATCTGCAATGTTTTGAGTAATAGCGTCTCGTAGCATGACATCACTGTAGGAAGCTCCACACACACAATTAAATCGGCACTGACGGGTGAGGCCCCGTAAAGCTGTTAACCACTGTTTATTAGATTGATGTGAATACGAGAATCTGCAATGTTTTGAGTAATAGCGTCTCGTAGCATGACATCACTGTAGGAAGCTCCACACACACAATTAAATCGGCACTGACGGGTGAGGCCCCGTAAATCTGTTAACCACTGTTTATTAGATTGATGTGGCAGTTTCTTTAATCTGAAGAACTTGAATCTGGCTGCTGCCACATGAACTCGCGACTCGAAATACTCAGCAAGCTTGTTAACAACAACGTCATAGTCTAAAGCTTCTGGCTGGGATTCCGGGAACAACTTACAAAGTAGTCTATAGACTTCCACGCCTGCAGTGGAAATTAAATAAAGCTGCCGCTCATTACCTGTGATTTTGTAGACTGTCATGTGCGCCTGCAACTGCGCGAAATATTCTTGCCATTCTTCTCGTGCCGCATCAAAAGCACGGAAGGGTGGTGCTGCCTGTGCTTGTTCCTTTTGTGTTGGTGGATTAGCCGCTTGTTTGGCGATTGCTTCCACCAGACTTTGTATTTGCTGACTCTGTAACAAAATCAACTGTTGTAATTCGGCAGACATAGTGAACACAAATGAAACCAGCCCCCAAAATTCTATCGCTACTATTAGGAAAACCAGAAACAAGTTGAACCAGCCCTGCACACGAGTTCGGAAGTCCTCGTCGCCAGTTTTGTGGCGGTGTTCGTAGCGACAAACACTTGGCTGTGGAAATGGCTTACGAAGTCACCGCCACACTTTTAATAGCGGGCCGACCGGTCCGCTGGAACAGTGAACAGAAAGATGAAAGCCCAAACACTCAGATTAAATAAAAGTCGGTACTTATCTTTATTCACTAAGATACAGAAACAAGGTCGTGAACTCCGTGTCTACGGAAATCTGTGTAGTTCAAGTCGGAGCGGCTAGGTCAGCGTCGGCTGACGACAAACAACAACTCTGCTGCGATGAACACACAACTGACTAGCAAGTACACAATTCGGTGGCGAGTACACAACTGAGCGGCGAATGCAGAACTGTCCTAGCGCTCGCGACTCCAGCGCTTAAGAAGCCAGAAGCCAGCGGTGGCGCGCGCAGACTTGCGGCGATTTGCTGTCTCGCTGGCGCTGCTTATGCGGACGGCGTCCGGACTTTGATGCTGCCAACCTTTTGGCAGCGTGCTCGGGTGGCATTACTGGCTAGGACATAACACGCAACACTGAACATTCACATAATTACTGCACTATAGAGTAGACACGAAGATGACACACCACAGCACCACAGCCTAAGGCAGATGGCGGGAGGGGGGGGGGGGAGGGTTTGGATAGATGAGGGGAAGAAAGGTGGGTAGAAGAGGAAAAAGCAAAAGGGGGGAAGCCAATGGAGGGAGAGGACACACAAAAATGGGGCAGGGCTGATGCAAGAAGGAGTGGGGAAAGGCAGAGAGGAGATAGCAAAAGGACTCGGGGGGAGAGAACAGAATCAAAGAGAGGGTAGGTGGGGAAAAATACGATGGAAAGGGGGAGGGAAGAGGGAGCCCAGGAAAAGGACAGAGGTAGGGAGGGGGAGGTCATCATCAGAGTTGATAGGAGGGATAAATGGAGGGAGAGAGGGCATCATCCGGGAGGGGGAGTTGACAGAAGCCACCTTGGGAAAGGAGATGAAGGGTGTAGAGGTGGAGGGTGGGTGGGACGCAATGGTGAAGGTGCGGCAGTGGACAGGGGTTGGAGGGGAGAGGAGCAACCAGGAGATGGGGGGGATCAAGTCTACAGGAGGTGCAAAGGATGGACTGTGAGCTATATAGATGATTATACACTTAGAAAATATTCTAACTTGGATGGCTAGCAGTAGATGAAAACTTAAAAACTATTCTATTTACAAGATACACATGGTGGATAAATATACATGGTAATTATAGTTAAACTTTCAAAACGCTGTAGAAATAACACTACTGGTCATAATAACGCCAAATTGCAATGGAATATTATTGGAGAAGGGGGAAAACGTATGGCAGAAGAAAAAAAATAGTGTGAAAATTGATCAATAGATGGCGCTGTATGTGTCAGAACACGTAAATGTAAACACTTGTCATGTGCACGACCCACTGAAGTTGGTCTCGTATTCGGGAGGACGACGGTTCAGTCCCGCGTCCGGCCATCCTGATTTAGGTTTTCCGTGATTTCCCTAAATCGCTCCAGGCAAATGCCGGGATGGTTCCTTTGAAAGGGCAACGCCGGCTTCCTTCCCCGTCCTTACCTAATCTAATGAGACCGATGACCTCGCAGTTTGGTCTCTTCCCCCAAACAACCCAACCCCACTGAAGTTGGTGTTAACACGCTGAGTACACGGCTTTTCCTTCTTTCGCGTCTGCGACGTTCGTCATGACTGTCTCAATGCAGGGTCGCGCTCTGCTTGTAAAGATGACTATGCACACGGCGCTCTGCACAAGTTCCGGAAACTGAAGCGTTTGAAAAAAGGCGTTTGTCCGATGACTGCCGTTGGTCTGGAGAAAACTATTCGGAAATTCGAAAAGATGGGTTATTTTGGTGTGCACCCTGGTAGAGGGAGGAAACGAATTGATTCATCGTCAGTGGAAACATGGTGACAGTAATCCAGGAGGAGACGAGTGGTGGTGTGCAAACGTGTAGAGCACGTAGAACTGCCCGAACATTGGACTTACCTGTGAGCACTGTGCGTAAAATCATTTTTTACGAACCATTCAAAATTACGCATGTGCACGAGTTGCTTCCTGTTGACCTGCCAGCAAGAGAGACCTTTGCTTTAGAATTTTTGCTCACATGGAAGAGGACAATCATTGGCCGTGGAAGATTTTGTAGGACAGACGAAGCCCACTTCCATTTGACAGGATATGCCCATATACAGAATTGTCGAATATGGGCAACGAAAATCCACACGCAAATCAACCAGTACCACTTCATCCTGAAAAGGTCAGTGTGTGGTGTGGACTTGTAGCATCATTTATCACAGGGCCATATTTTTTCGAAGAGACAAGTGCTTCCGGTCCTGTTACCTGTACCATCACTGGTAAGCACTAAGAGTGTCTTTTGTGCAACCATGTCATTCCAGCTCTCCAACAGCGTGGATGTGTGGATGGGATCATTTTTATGCAAGATGGCGCACCTCCGCACATTGCAAATTCAGTTAAGCAGCTGCTCAAGTGGCATGTCGGAAAGCGCTAAAATTATCAGCCGCCATTTCCTTACAGCCTGGCCGTACCGATCACCTGATCTTAATCCGTGTGACTTTTGGCTGTGGGGATATCTGAAAGATGTTGTGTTCAGTGTTCCGATTGCAAACTTAGCGGCAATGAAGGCACTCATTGAGCAACACATTCTGATCGTGGCTCCAGAAACACATCGATCAGTTGTGGAACATGCTGTTTCTCGATTTAAACTTATTGCAGAAAACTTGCGCCAGTCACACGGACATTAATAGTACGATTTGATTTTGACTGATGCTTGTTATGCGGTTTGGGCCTCCCGATTTTTCCTATCCCATGTGACATGACCATGCTGTGGTGGAAGGGCTTACGTAACTAACAGTATCACACCTGTGCACCCATGCACACTGAATAGTACAGTTTGTTTAACATCAAACGTACACTTTAGGCATTGTTGTATGATTCATTTGTCATTTGTAGTCGACCAAAATTAAATTGTGATAGTTGCAGCGCCATCTGTTGCTACATTTTGTAACTATTTATTTTTCTTCTGCCATACGTTTTCCCCCTTCTCCGACAATATTCCTTTGCAATTTGACGTTATTCTGAGCAGTTGTGTTATTTCTACGGCAGTCTGAAAGATTAATTACAATCATTCTGTATATATTTTCAGGCTACACATACGTTGCATACGAAGAAACAAATAAATATGTAAAGTGGCTAAATTTCGCACCTTACAAGCACTCATACTTTGCCGTGAACTACAACCACAATTAGGTATCATTTGATAGGTTGTACATAGTATATGTTAATATTTAAAGAAAACTGACATTGTCACGTACGCCTCGTAAATAATTGTTAACGCTTATTGCATGAAAGGTGACGGAGTGTATTTATTAACAGAACGGCGTAATAAATGATTGCCTATACTAGTAGAGGTTGGAACGCCAGTGGAGATGAAACGGCAGGCAGAACTCAAACGCTGTGTGGAAGGCCCGCACAGATGTTGGCCCTGCTTAAAAACAGGAAGTAGCTAGACGGACGTCGTGGCACCTGAGCTCTGAAGCGCAATAGCGTGCCGGCCGGCCGCTATTCTAGGAGGACCGGAGGGATAACCGGGATCTCTACAAATCTTGGATGCAGATGAAAGAAACGCAGAAGCGGCGCCTCGGAAACCACGCAGGCTGGGTTATTTCCAAGGATTTTTACTCAGAAGCGCACTATAGTACGAGAATAAGTTTTTCCTCGCAAACTTTCCGCACTGGACGACAAAAGACTAAAATATGGTTGGTCGGCGTTCGGAAGAATCTGTAGAGTGGGAGAATATTCCGTGGTTTTGGGAGTATGATTCGTTTTCGGAATTACGAGGGTGGGGAGCCGAGCCTTGCTGGGAAGCCAGCAGTGGAGAGATGAGGTCTTCCGTTGTGAGCGCCCGTGTGTTGCGGTCGCCCGTTATCAGCTTTGTTGGTACAGACGGACTTGCTGTCTTTGCTCTCAGGAGAGTTTATAGTTAGAACAGTTAGGTACTGTACTGTTGCGAACCTGTACGATTATCGACATCACCTTCGGGTTGGAAGTCGTCGTTGAGTATGCAGTGTTCAGTAATTGAGAACACTTCTTCTGCCTATACTTACATTGAGACGTTATCTGAACTCCGTCCTTGTGGCTGGGAGTTCGCGTTTCTCGTCTGTAGAATAGAGATAGGAGAAGACAGTATTAGAGTATATTAATCAGAGGACCGCCTTCTGCCGTTCTGTGTTTGAAAGAGTTTATTTGTGGCTGGAGTTCTTCCATCGTCGCAGACGAGTACAAGAACCACCACTTCGACGCACCGGAAGCAGTACGTATGGTGATATCGCAAACTGATTCGTCTTATGAGGGCTATACAGCTAAACAGCTGTGATCACGTTAGTTTATTTCCACTGAGGGTCAACACCACCGTAGATCATCTTTGAAAGTAGTGTCTTCTCGTGTTTAATACGTAGATGATGTCAGTCACAATTTTTGTTAGGAAATAATTTTTGTTAGGAAATCATAATTTTTGCTAGGAAATATAGACAATTCTACTTAAAGGGCTGATTTTAATCTATAATAAAGATATACTGAACAACAACCTTTATCATTTAGTGGTATTAGTTGCCTTCATAATTCATTTATGTTTAGATTGTAATTTATATGTTAAAAAGTGTATTAAGAGATCCTAAGATCTGCTTCAGGGGATAGTCAGACAGGTCCAAATCATCATTTTTGCGTTTATTATTTGCCGTTGCTCACATTCATTTTTACACCCCCCTGAAGTAGCATCTTGCATATGGCTTATCCTGCCATGATCCTATTTAGAGTCTTCTGATAGTAGTCATAAAGTGGTTTGAAGCCTTGGAAATTTTCAAAAAAAAATTTTTCCCATTTAATATTTAGGTGTTATTGATGGTGATCACCACCATGCGTGTATAGTTTGCAGTGGTAAAGTCGTGCGATAACACTAAAAAAAAATATGTATATTTTATTGTATTTCTTTTCACAGGCGTTGCGCTTCATCCCACAGGCTGCAATTTATTGATTTTTGTAATGTTATTTATCATTGTATTTTGCTTGTATTGTAACGACACTGTTCGTTCACGACGTTGCCATTAGTTTAGCTTCTTTGTTGTAGATATTTTATGTTAAATGCCCTTTACATAATAAATGTGGGTAATGTACATTGTGTACCTTTAAGAGAGAGCTGTTATCAGGGTTCAGTCCATGTTAACTAGGGCAAAAGCGCTCTTAGTAGCACAACAGAGCACTAATTGTGACAATATAGAAATGGCAGATACACGGGTTAGTCAAGAAAATCTATGGGATGAGAAAGAATTAGCTATATTAGCAGCACTGGTGAGGGGGATACCGATCCAAGGGAATTTTGTGAGGATGATAGACACAGTCAAGCCCGTGGTGGGCAATCTGTAGCGAAGATGAGGAACAGAGACACACTGAGGCAATCGTAAAGATACGGGACTATAATGTAGGGAGTCCAAGTGAACGCAGAACTACTAAGAATTGTGGTAGATCGCCGTCAGTGACATCGCCACGAGGCAGCATATCAAGGGCACACGGTGATGATATTTTGAATACCAAGAAATGAAAAGGGAAAAGGGCAGAAGATCACCTAGGAGTAGTGAAAGTGAAAGCCACAATAGGAACGAAGATTTAGATAACACAGGTGTGTTGGACATCCTGGCATACCTAAAAGAAATGGGACATAAAATGCAAGAGGTCAGCTCTGAAGTGGGAGAGCAAATTAAAAGGGGGAATGATGAAGTACACGCTGAACTGGCAGATCAAATAAAAAGAGGCAATCATGAAATACACTCAGAAATGGGAAGTAAAAACCAAAACGTTAGTGCTGAAATGCAGAAAGTCAGCTCAGAAATGGGAAGTAAAATTCAAAACGTTAGTGCTGAAACGGGAAGTAAAATTCAAAACCTTAGTGTCGAGATTCAGTCGATAAAACATGAAACGAGGGAAGTGAAAAATGAGGTAGTGATGCTCCTAAAAAGCTAGAACGAGAGGTTGTGGATGTCAGAAGAACCGCGGACGAGGCACGATTACCAGCGAGGAGCGCAAAGCGGATTGCTATTGAAACATTAGAGAAGACAGAAAACACGACAAAGATAGGTAGAGGCGCATTAACGAATTTGCAGAGGTGTGTGAAACAAGTAGAAATAACGCAGTTACAAAAGATAGAAATTGCGCCAAATAAGGCATTTACCGCGGAGTTCTCCCAATTTAAACTGAACATAGAATGCAAAATTAAGTAATTATCTCAGGAAGTCAGGTCGCAACCAAGGCAAAAATCACCTCTCAGAAAAGAAATAATAGGCGATTTGGAAACAACAGAAACCGAAAGAGTCAGTTCAGTCTCTTCACGATCATGTCCAAGCCCAGGCGATGTTTGAATGTGCTCGAATGTAAGAGTTGCTCGTCAACTACAGATTGAAAGCGTATCTGCATAGCAACGAAATATCGCTAGAGATATGGGCCCCGCGTCTACACAGGGCACAACTGCATCACAAACTGCGAATACGGAGAACAGCAATGAAATATTTCATATTCATAATTGTTACCCAATAATGCGCACCACGAAACATTTTTCCACTGATGAGAACGTCACAGGGAGTAGAAGAGAGGATGCCCAAAGTAATGGTAGACTGGAAACGTTAGCGCCAAGTGAGAATGTGATAGGCCGAGCGGGAAGAAACTCAAATGAAATTTTCGGTTTTAAGCATTTTATCTCTATACCAAAATTTCAGCATTACAAAGACGAGGGTAATGTTTTACACCCGAAAACCTTTATTGGTCAAGTTGATTTATCGTTATCTCCTCACTGGCCTCTGATGTACAAACTGGACTTCGTGTGTTCACATATCGAGGGAACAATTGCCGAATGCATGCGGAACATCGCAAAAACGTGCACGTCATACGAAGAGTTTGGTGACGCATTTTTAAACCAATACTGGTCCAAGGAGACACAGGATAGGATCAAGCAGGAAATAATGATGAGCAGAGACTTGGAGAGTTCAGGGTTCCGTAGTCCCGTGAAGGTTTTCGAAAACTTGACCAAGAAAAATCAGTATTTGGAAGACCCATGCACACCGGCCGAGATCATAAGATTATGTTACATGAAGTTGCCAATTTCCTACCAGCAAACGCTCGTCGGTCGATGTGGAAGTGATGTAGAAGGATTCAAGGGTGTATTAAGTGAGTTGGAGTTCGCTTTCAACGAGCAGCAGGCTCGAGAAAAATATAGGCAGAGAGACGTGCAAGGTGAAAGAAGGGAGAATAACGGAGGGAATAATGGACGCCATAAGAGACAAAACAATGTAAATCGTCCACCTCACCAAAACATGGACCAGAGAGATCGTAGTGGGAATAATGGACAGTAGAGGAACTATGGCAGAGAATACAGGTAACAAAATGACCGGAGATGGGAGCCACAAAATAATGGTGCATCATAGGGCGACAATAGAGAAACTCGTCAACGGCTTGACCAAGGATGGGATGGAATGAACAACAACAGGAATCGGGAACAATCAATTGAAATTAGACCACCTGACCCTGGGAGAGTACGCCAAAATAACATGGAATATGAACAATGACTAGGCTAAACGACGAGCACTAGAGAAAATGCGCCCGAAAACCGTCTCGGAAGTAATAATATAAATATTATTGAACATGAGGACATGAGGGAAATATTACTTGATGAAAAGGAAACGTTACCCAAACAGGAAATCTATCCTGTGGTAAAAGTAAAAATTGTTGGAATTATGGGTACTGCTGTAATAGATAGTGGAAGCGAACTCTCAGCTATTTCAGATAGGATGTTCGCTAAATGCAAGGATTCAGTTATTCCACCTATGCTCACAGTACAAAAAACGAAGTTACGAGGTGCGTTAGTTGGAAAGGGTATGGAAATATCGCAACAAACACGTCTAGACTTTGATTGCCAAGTGCCAAGGACACCATATGACTGCAAATCTGTTCATAATACCGAATTTAACAGCTGATATAAGAATCGGTGTAGATTTTCTTTCAGCGCATAAAGCTATCATCGATCTAAGACGAGGGAAGTTAACGTTAGGGAAAGAGAATAAAATAAAAATCAGATTTGATGAGAAGACAATAAAAGCTCAAATTCCGGCGAGCTGTTTAAAACTACAGTTCACGGGTCAACATGCAGTTCAGAGTGAATAGTGTAAAAAAGATAATGAGAATAGAGTAGAGTTCAAGTCATAACGTGAGCATATTAATGAAATTAACAGCAGGATTTATTCGAAACTCGAGAATCTGTATAACACAGACAATAAGGATAGAAAAGGGCTGGAGCTTGCACTCAAAAATAACGCAGAGATCTTCGTACCCAAAACTGGATGCATTAAGGGGTATCAATATAAATTTGAGGTAAAGAAGCATAGCCCATTTCGGGTACTCCCTTACGCCATCCCATGGTCATACCGGGGAAGGGTTCTAAGTGAACTACGAAGAATGGAGCACGAAGGTGTAATTGAGACTGCTAGATCTGAGTACAATAGTCCACTATGCATAGTAGACAAAAAGGACGGTGAAATTCGACTGGTGTTAGACTCATGGCAAATAAATACAATTATTGTGTCATAGACGGATCGCCTTGAAAGGCTTGAGGAGCTCCTTCAAAAATTTCACGGGGTTTCGGTCACTCTTACATGACATGAACCCCTCCTCAATATATTTAAAACTCAAATCAGCGGAGTATCAAAACTGTGCAGTCCTAAAGCATCGACTGGACGCCGATCAGCGCAGTGCCGCAAAACGGCATCAACAAGGCGCTGACCCGCGCGCCAGTGGAAAGAGTGGACAGCGCCACAGCTCCCGATGACAGAGTTCTGCGCCCCCTGTCAACGCTGATTTAACCAGCCGCTCATCGCTGATTGACTGGTTCCGTCACAGACTTCGAGAGCATCAGTACTGAGTATTAGGAAGACCACACTTAGCCTGCGTTCTGCGAGTAGTAACAGTAAATAGTAACTGTTCGTAGGAGGCACAAGCAGCACCTCAAGTTATCTTTATTTTCTCTTTAGCAATAAGGTGTTCATTTAATCTTCATGTCACTCGTACAGATGATTTTGTATTCATGCCACCGGCCATTCCAAGTTCTCCCCTCCCTTGTTTGTGTCAGTGCTGACTCCCACAGTAGCTGAAACAACAAAAGCTTTCAACCACTCTCTGACAGCTATTAAATTCACATACAACTTTCTATAACTAACAAAAAGAGGTCCATACACATATTCCCACCCACCATGTCTCTCTCTCTCTCTCTCTTTTACACACGCACACACACACACACACACACACACAGAGAGAGAGAGAGAGAGAGAGAGAGAGAGAGAGAGAGAGACAGAGAGAAAAACATATAAAGGGAACAGAAATGAAGAGAATAAACTCCATTATTCAGAATATACTTGCCGGCCGCTGCGACCGAGCGGTTCTAGGCGCTTCAGTCCGGACCCGCGTGAACGCTACGGTCGCAGGTTCGAATCCTGCCTCGGGCATGGATGTGTGTGATGTCCTTAGGTTAGTTAGGTTTAAGTAGTTCTAAGTTCTAGGGGACTGATGACTTCAGATGTTAAGTCCCATAGTGCTCAGAGCCATTTGAACCACTTTTTGAGCATATACTTCGTCGAGTTGGCAACATGTACACAAACAAACCAAATAGGAAGAGGTATAAAGTGAACACCGTAGTTACGACTTCAAATCACAGTTCTCAGTAAAATATCTACATCTACATCCACGTTTATACTCCGCAAGACACCCAACGGTGTGTGGCGGAGGGCAGTTTACGTGCCACTGTCATTACCTCCCTTTTCTGTTCCAGTCGCGTATGGTTCGCGGGAAGAACGACTGTCTGAAAGCCTCCGTGCGCGCTCGAATCTCTCTAATTTTACATTCGTGATCTCCTCGGGAGGTATAAGTAGGGGGAAGCAATATATTCGATACCTCATCCAGAAACGCACCCTCTCGAAACCTGGACAGCAAGCTACACCGCGATGCAGAGCGCCTCTCTTGCAGAGTCTGCCACTTGAGTTTGCTAAACATCTCCGTAACGCTATCACGGTTACCAAATAACCCTGTGACGAAACGCGCCGCTCTTCTTTGGATCTTCTCTATCTCTTCCGTCAACCCGATCTGGTACGGATCCCACACTGATGAGCAATACTCAAGTATAGGTCGAACGAGTGTTTTGTAAGCCACCTCCTTTGTTGATGGACTACATTTTCTAAGGACTCTCCCAATGAATCTCAATCTGGTACCCGACTTACCAACAATTAATTTTATATGATCATTCCACTTCAAATCGTTCCGCACGCATACTCCCAGATATTTTACAGAAGTAACTGCTACCAGTGTCTGTTCCGCTATCATGTAATCATACAATAAAAGATCCTTCTTTCTATGTATTCGCAATACATTAGATTTGTCTATGTTTTAGGGGTCAGTTGCCACTCCCTGCACCAAGTGCCTATCAGCTGCAGATCTTCCTGCATTTCGCTACAATTTTCTAATGCTGCAACTTCTCTGTATACTACAGCATCATCCGCGAAAAGCCGCATGGAACTTCCCACACTATCTACTAGGTCATTTATATATATATTGTGAAAAGTAATGGTCCCATAACACTCCCCTGTGGCACGCCAGAGCAACTAGCGCAAATAACATGTAAAATGTGAAGGAAAAATTCGTAAGGTGAAAAATATGTCATGTTTATTAATGATGTTATAGTGCGACCTCCACAATGTGATCAAATGAGAGGAAACGCAGATACCAGACAAAAACTCGATTAAATGTAAGTAATTACTTAATATTTAATAAGTAAGACGTGAACTCTTTTATAATTTACAAATATCACACATTAAAACGAAACTGTATCAGTCCAGATTTCACTGAAGATGACTTAAAGTAAAAGTTAAACATATCTGTTACAAATAAAATACATTGCAAGAAGGAGAAGACGTTTGTTGCTTACAAAACGAATACTTCTGTGCTTGCTGCGGATGATGGCCACGCAAAAAAAACTTGTTATTAATTATTTCATATTGCCTTGAAACATTTTATTTATGTGCAACGTTTGGAATACTTAATATTTACATGTAACAATGGCAACTTGTCAGTTATTCCAACCTGTCTTTACAGGCACGACATACAGCGTCTGGTAAATTAGTTTTTTTTTTCGAAAGATTGTGTACCCTGATCGCATCTTTGTTCCAAACATGTTGGCATAAAGTACCAAATATAATACTGACACGTAGAAGAAGGTGTAATTGGATGAATGACGAACACTAACTTCACTTAACGAAGGTTTATTCAGCACTTGCACATTCAAGAGCGCGGAGCGATCTGCCTCTGGCCCGAACACATACAGTATATATACAGTTACAGAACATTCCAGTACAATGAGTCTTGACATTCGTGCATACTTCTAGAACCTACTCGAACCGAATATAGAAAATGAAATTTTACGGTCCACATGAGTTTCTAACTCACGACCCACCATATTACAATTTAGTATCATAACCACTACACCACTGTGCTACCTAGTTGCTCCCTCCTTAAGAGAGCAGTGTTTCTGTGTTACGTCCTCCTAGTCCGAGAACGAGTCATCGTTACTGCATACTCCGACTCCCGATGACTGGTGCTCGTCCTGGCAGTGATCTTCTTAGAACTTCTTTTGCCACTACGCTCTTCGTCACCTTTCCGCTTGTTGCCTGTCGCTGAAGCTTCAAATTTACCCTAGGTTGCGGGATACTTATTGGGCTTCATTCGAAGGACGTGGACAGAACCTCTGACCTTTCATCATCTTGTGTCAGGGTCGAAATCTTCAACTTCATGAGTAACATCAGACAACTGTCTTCCAACCTTATAAGGTCCCAAGTAGCACATGAGGAGCTTTTCAGAGAGACCTACGAACAGGAGTGAAGATCCAGTCGAGGTCACCAGGCTAGTAGACAACAGAGCGGTGGCTCGCGTCATACCTACGGCGATCGTTTTCTTGAGCCTGCAGCGCGCGGAGTCGAGCCAACTGCCGAGCTTCCTCAGCTTTGGTTAACACCTGGCTAATGTAGTCATCGTCCACGTCTTCAGGATGTACTGGAAACACAGTGTCCATCGTCGCAGGCCCCTCACGCCCGTGCACCACGGAAAAGGGCGTAAATCCTGTGGTGTCTTGCTTGGCGGTGTTGTAGGTAAACGTCACGAAAGGGAGCACCTCATCCAAGTTGCTCTGCTCAACATTGACGAACACTGATAGCATGTCGGCCAAGGTCTTATTAAGGCGTTCAGTAAGCCCGTTAGTTTGTGGATGGTAGGCAGTCGTCACGTGACGAGTAATGTTGCACCGACGGTTAATCTCTGTCACAAGCTTCAACTGAAAAACTTTCCCTAGATCCGTAATTAATGACCTTGGGGTACCGTGTTTTAATATAATGTCTTCCACGATGAATTTCGCTCCCTCGGATATTTCGGCTGTTTTCATGGCTTCTGTAATGACGTAGCGTGTCAGATAATCAGTGAAAACAATAATCCATCTATTGCCACTAGCAGAATCGTCCGAGGAGGTCAATCCCAACACGCTGGAAAGGCGTTTCGGCTGGTTGAATTGGTATGAGTCAGCCAGGTGGTTTCTGAGGAACTGCCTTTCTCCTCTTTCACTCTCGACGGTGCAGCACATAGTGACGGACACTCCTAAATAAACCTGGCCAGAAAAATCTGTTGCGGATTCTGCCGTATGTCTTAATAAATCCTAAATGTCCGCCCTCGTGTGTGTCATGGAATTTCTGTAGAACATCTAAGCACATGTATTTAGGAATCACTGGTAGCAACCTCTTTCCAAACAGATCAAAGTTTTCTTGCAAAGTAATCCATTAACTACCTTAAATTGTCCTTTGACATCCTCTGACCGATTTAAGGCAAGCATAATTTGAGATATCTTGGCGTCCTTCTTCTGCTCAGCAGAGAGATCCTGGAGTGCAGCGAGACAGTTACTATCTTCATCAAAGTCGTGATGGTCTTGCATAGGGTTTCTTGAGAGACAGTCGGCATCTTGGTGTTTTCTTCCACTATTGTACACTGTGGTAATATCATACACTAGAAGACGTAGTGCCCACCCTGGCAAGTCGTCCTGTTGGATTCTCAAGACCTGTCAACCAACAGAGTGCATGATGGTCTGTAACAACTGCGAATGGCCTTCCATAGAGATACTGTTGAAATTTGCACGTGGCCCAGATCACAGCAAGACATTCTCGTTCTGTAGTTGAGTAGTTTTTCTCGGCTTTTGTGTCATAGAAGCATAGGTTATAACCTTCTCTTTTCCATCCGAAATATGCACCAGAACAGCACCGATCCAATACCCACTGGTATCTGTGTGTCGTTCTGTAGGCGCTCTCTCATCACACAGACCAAGTACAGGGTCAGTCGTCAGAGCTTTCCGCAGCACATCGCAAGAATCTTGTTGAGCACCACCCCAGATAAATTTAACATCAGCTTTTAACAACTCTTGGAGTGGCCTGGCTTTGATGCAAAGTCTTTGAAAAAACGACGGTAATAAGAACATAATCTGAGGAAGCTTCTCACTTTTCTAATACCTATAGGAATAGGAAATTCTGTTTCAACTCTCTCCTTTTCTGGGTCTGGCCGCACACCTTCGTTAGACACAAAGTGTCCAAGTAGTTTGATTTCTTGTGCTCCAAAGATACACTTTCTTGGATTAAGTAACAAAGACACATCGTCCACTTTAGGTGACTTAGAAGATTATCCATCATTCGTTCAAAGGCTGCTGTTGCATTACACAAACCAAATGGCATTTCCTTAAACTCATGCAGGCCCTCAGGGGGTGAAGAATGTAGTTTTCTCACGATCAGCCTAATCTACTTCGATTGGCCAGTATCCCGAGTACATCTCCATGGTTGAGAAAAACTTAGCCCCCTTCAGACAATCTAGTATATCGTCAATTCGTGGAAGAGGGTAAACGTCCTTTTTAGTTATCTGACTAAGCTTCCTGTAATCAACACAAAAGTGCCAACTGCCATCCTTCTTCCTCACGAGAACCACTGGTGACGACCATAGACTCTGCGAAGGTTGAGTGATGTCATTCTTTATAATTTTCTCTACCTCGTCGCGAATTATCAAACGTTCCGTTGCTGGCACACGGTATGCTCTCTGGCCTATTGGTTGATGGTCTGCAGTGCTAATCCGGTGCTTCACCGTCGATTTGTCTAATTTGCTCTTCACCTGTGGATTGAAGCATTCAGAGAGCTCTTGAAGAATGACAAGTAGCTTCTTCTGTTGTTCCTTAGTGAGATATGGTGATAGTCGAGCTAGAAGATCTTGTCTCGTAGTGCTAGCGCTCATTTCGCTCACAGACTCGGCAAGGGATGTTTCTATGACGCTAAGCTGATCTTCAATTAACGGCTCAGCGTTTGCTACACACATGCGTCTTGGAAGGATGTGCGGTTCTCGACAACAATTAACTATCCACAGTTCACCGAATCCGTTCTTAAACGAGACGACAGAGGCTGGGGTGACCAAGTTACTCTTCAGTGGTATGCTTCTCTTACATTCCACTACAAGATCCATGGGTTGATGCATGACATGACACATGACAGTTACATTTCTAGGGCTGACTGCAGGAATGATCACTTCATTCAGCACACATAGTCTCCACACACACAGATGCACATCTTCCTGTCCACAGTATCTCATCTCGTCTAGCATAATTTTCGAGTGACCACAATCTATAATTGCCTGAGAAGCTCTCAAAAAGTCCCATCCGAGAATGACGTCATGACTACAATCTTGTAAGACGATGAATTTTAAGGGCTGTGTATGGCCACTTACACCAGCACGAATGATTCATCTTCCTGTAGGTTTTACATATTTCCCATTGGCCACCTTTTGCATGAATGTTTTGCTGTCGACGAACACGGTTTTCCGCAACTGGTGACGGTACTTCCATGAAATGACTGAATATGATGCTCCAGAGTCCACAAGAGCCTGGGCTGGTCTGCCATCCATGAGGGTATCGACGTTGTTTCCTATCTCTTTTGTTGTGATCGACGACGAAGGATTTTTCTCTTCAGCGGCCGCACCTCCAAGGAAGGTCGTACCCTTTAGTTTTCCAGGTTGCGGCGACTAGGTGATCGGCTGGAGCTTCTGAACGGCGATGGAGACAATGATCGGCGTGTTGGGGAGCGTTCTCTCCAGCGGCCACCTTGCGGCGGTGGTGACCTACGTCGTCCTGCACCGACGTCTTCTTGTTGATCTTCGTCGTCCTTGAGTTGGCGTCGGCTAAGATCGGTCTGCTGTCTTCTGACACGGACCTCATCAAATATCCGCCACCTTTCTCGACAATAGCGCACCACATGTCCCAGTCGTTCGCAGTGGAAACATACTGGTTCGTTATCCAGGGTTCTCCAGACATCAGTCTGCCTTGGTACCCAAACAGGTTCCTCATGCGGCGTTGTAGGAACGTAGCTTCGCCTGGGTCTCTACCTTTTCACTGTTTTGAAGGGAAATAAAGGACGAGAGATTGTGTTCAATGTCTGTTCCACTTCCTTCATTATGACCTCTCGAAGCGTCTCTGTTTTCTGGCCGCCGTGCAATCCAAGTGCCTTCTGAACTTCCTCTCTCTCTATCTGACGAAGAACACTTGTGAAATCAGTTTCTTCCTCCATCACAGACATCGATACGACGTTTGGAAGCCGTTCAAACTTCTTCCATGTAATTATTTTTTGATGCAGTGTCTCAATATACTGGCACTATTTTATGAAGTCGTCTGCTGTCGAAACCTCCTTCAGGAGTAGGGCTTGATACACGTCCTCAGCAACACCCTTTATGAAATGGGTAACCTTATCTTCCTCCTAGATTCTAGGATGCACTTTTTTACACAGCTCCAAGACGTCTTGAATGTAGGATGCTGTAGTTTCTCCTGGACGCTGTGCCCTGCACTTTAATTTAGCTTCAGTTTTGCACTTCTGACGTTGTGTGTCGCCGAAATACTTACGCAGTTCCTCCTGGAATACTTCCCAGCTTGTGAACTTTTCCTCGTTGTTCTCATACCATTGCTTGGCAGTGCCCTCCAAGTAGAAAAATACGTTAGCCAAACACACGGTGTCCTCACATTAGTTAAATTTGGCTATAAGCTCATATACCTTCAGCCACTTGTTTGGATCTTGGCCATCGTCACCAGAGAACCCGGAAGGATGTATCATGTGGTGGCACACAGCTGCTGTCATCGTGACGTCCTCTTCTTCTTCTGTCTCCGATAGATTGCGATCTGTTGAATATGGCTCGAACTCGGGTTTCTCGCCACGTAAACGGCGGCTCTGTCGTGGCCTGATGGCAGCCAATGTGTAGTCGATAATGTGCACTATCACAGGTTCCAATACCCGACGCCTCCACCAGAATAATTTCACGTAGAAGAAGGTGTAATTGGATGAAGCACGAACACTAACTTCACATAACGAAGGTTTATTCAGCACTTGCACATACAAGAGCGCGGGGCGCAGTGCCTCCGGCCCGAACACATACAGTATATCTACAGTTACAGAAAATTCCAGTACAATGATTCTTGACATTCGCGGATACTTCTAGAACGTACTTGAACCGTATATATAAATTAAAATTTTACAATCCTAGTGAGTTTTGAACTCACGACACTCCATGCAATAGTTTGGTAGTAGAACCACTACAGGCCTGTGATACGCATCTTCTTCTGTGATAATATTCTGTGCATCGTTTTCAATATCCATAAGCTCTGGAGGACAATAGGTACTTAATGAGCAATCTGAACCCAATCTTGCAGGTAGTTATGAAGGACCAGTCTCAATAACTAGCTTCACAGTTACCACTTCTTTGGTTCGATATTTGGTTGTTGAAATGCCCTATTTATTTTTGATTAACCTGCTTCCCTGGCACAAACGGTAATTCAAAATAGTTTCATACGATCATAACATGTAAGCTTTCAAGGCCGGCGTCTTTATTAATTAAAACTTCTGGGCTGAATTGCCGTGGTCAATACATAAAACTGCTTCTCCTTCCTGAAGTTTCGTTGCCTACTGCGGGCAACATCTTCTGAGGTGAGTCTGCGACTGGCTGCTACGCCAGGAAGGAGAAGCAGTTTTATATATGGACCACTGCAATTCAGCCCGGAAGTTTTAATTAATGAGTTTCATACGATGTTAGCGAAGCCTTTAATAGGCCTGAGAATGGTCACATGATATTTGAAATCAGCGGAAAACCCTCGTCTCCAAAGAACACGTATGGCAGCATATGCAGAACTGCATTACGATATATTTACCATCGATGAATTCTACACAGTTTGAGAAGTGCCAGTAAATTCAGAAGTCATGGGTAATACGCGATAAGTCATTGGTTGTTGGTTCCTGAAGGAATACATGTCTTACAAAAAAGTCACAAATTGCAGATTTGCCAAGACAGTAATTCAACCTTTCCATTTGCCGACAGTCGTCATAAGAAAACTGCATTCAGGTTATAACTTTTTTCTCATATAAGGCACTTTGCAGTGAGCAATATAGATGTATACACAAATGTATCACAAGTGATATGTGCTTCAGTCTGTACTGAACAATTGTTCTGACAATAAATACGTAACTGACCAAGCTAATGAAAGGATTGCGAGTTGCTCCTGGGATGCTTTAACAATAAATACAATTCATCTCACTATTTGTTTGCTGTAGCCTTCAGCTGAAACACTGCATTGATGTAGCACTCCACAATAGCCTATACTGTGTAAGCCTCTTCAACTCTACATAACAACTGGATCCTGCATCCATTCGAATGTGCTTAACGTTGTTAAGCCTTTGTCTCCCTCTTCAATTTTGTCTCCATTATGAAACTTACGATTCCGTGATGCTTCATAACATGTCCTGCAAACCAGTCTCTTATTTCAGAGAAGTAGGCTCACAATTTCGTTTTTCTTCCCAGTTTAATTCAGTATCTCTTCAACAGTTATACGATGTACACATCTGATCTTCAGCATTCTTCTGTAGCACCACATTTCAAACGCATCCATGGTCTTCTTGACAGATCTGTTTATTGTCCAGGTTTCATTCACATACAAGGCTACACTTCACACAAATATCTTCATAAAATACTTCCCAACATTTAAATTTATAGTCAGTGTTAACAAATTTTCCTTCTTCAGAAACACTTTTCTTGCTGTTGCCGGTCTGCATTTTAAATCTTCTATACTTCTGCCTTCTCCACTACTGCTCCCCTTCCAAACCCTTGGACTCTTAAATTGCAGTCTGGTTTCTGCACATGTTGCAGATAATACTGCGTCCCTATGTTTTATCCCTGATACCTCCAGAGCTTCAAAGAGCGCATTTCACTCAAGATTATCAAAAGCTTTCTTTAAATATGCAACTGCTATAAACAGATGTTGAGAAGTGGCATGCCTTTCCGATGCACACAGTAGTCTGCCTCCTCTCATGTTTACAGCAATCATCTTACTCTTAGTAATTCGATTTGGGGAGGTATAGCCGAGAATGTTCATTACAATGCTAGTATTGAGAACTCGGAAGATAGGAATGTTTTCCTCTCTAATTGCATGCGGCGAAGAGTTGCTATTCCTTCCTACGCGGCGTCTCTCGTCGCCTGGGTGGTCTGGAAAGACTGGAAGGTTCTGATGGTCAAGAAAGGGTTACGCCGGCTGGTGTGAGGGACTGGCTGAATGGGGTGGATGCTGCCTCGACGCCGAGATTGTCAAAAGAGCGGGACGACACGCCCACGGTGGGTTCTGAGGGAGATATCTGGGGTGAGATATTCAGTTTCTTCGAGGATATTCGGTAAAGACACCTTCTGGTGGGCTACGAGCGAGGCGTGAGAACGACATGAGTTCCCAGGCAGTTTTCGCGGGCAAATTCCCGCGTTTTCTATAAAAGATTACCTATGATTGGCTTGCTCAGGGAAAATCTCCATGACGTAGCAAAATCGGCGCAGAAATTCGCGCCAAGTATCTCCATTGGTGTAGTAGAAGTGCTTCCACCGGTTATCAAGTTGGTAACTGGCACATTTAACCACGGCCATTGTGGTGCGAGTGGTAATGCACTGGGTTCGGCTTGTACGAGTGCTAGTTTCGCCTTTCGGTCTGAGTAGGTTACAAGATTGAGCACTCACTGCTCTTTACAGTCTGCCTTTCGTTGGCTGTCTATTATACTTTTACTTAATAGTATCTGTTTGCCGACGTTGCTGCAGTTTCGGCTTTAACATAACTTTCCGAGTACAGTTGGCAATTGAGCGTTCTGCGTACAAAGGGCCTATGTTGTCCGTCTTGAGCAGTTGTAGCTAAAGTTGACTGTATCGGAGTCTGTGTGACTTCGCTTGTTAAAATCAATCACTGACGGTACAGTGTGGCGAGCTTTCTTCGTCTCCCTCAGAAGTGCATTTGAACTGCTACGAAGTCTTTAGTCTGGAGAAACCAGGCCAGGATAATCAGTATTGGGCTATACTCGCAGCATTATCATCACCACAACGGGTCGTCGAAGCATCAATCGCCGCCGGTACGCCAGGTCGTGTTCTTGCAGTAAAGAAGACAGCGTGGTAATGTACGTCCGCAGCACCGGCAGATTAAGGAACTTTGCTACGTGATAATTAGAACTCAGCAGAGCGCGCCTGTTTCCGTTCTTTCTATCTTCGTTCTGTCATGGGTTTTGATTGTCTGAGTTCTCACTACTGTTGCACCGCAATTAATGTCGGGTTTGCTGGGTGATTTTCTTAAGTTTTGAGTTGCAAGTAATTGGCTCCACATACCACTTGGTCATAAATGTCACAAGCTCGTTTAGGGACAACTTCACCTTCACAGCAATTATCTGTGTATTAAATCGACGTATTATGAATGTTTCATGTGTTTTTCATTTTGAATTTAGTCAGAATAAATCCAATTGTTATCTTGAACGGAACTTTCATTCTGTAGTTAGGTAGAGCAACCCTTTCATCTGTCATGGCATTAATTAAACTTTCCACTGTCAAATTAATTTTTACCAAATTAAATTATTGCAGGTGCCAAACATTTCTCTACTCTACTTGCAGGGTCGATTCCCATCAGTTTATGTTTCTTTTTTTTAATCCATGTGCAACAACAAAAAGTCAGAGTTAGGAAAGGGGGAGGGGGCTTAGAGCATCATATGCAAATTCTAGCTGAATTTAGTGCTAAACACACTGCTAGCCCCAGCACCCCGCAAGGTTTGCTTTTCTTCATTCTTATCTGCTACAATAAGTGTAGGACATTTCACAGCAATCTAAACTGGTGCCCACGTTAGAGCGTATAGCCTCTCCTCCCTCTCCCCTCTACATATTCCTTCCACCTTCCAGCTTCCTTCTCATTGCTTAGTTCTGGCTTGCCATCTGAGCTCTTGATATTCGTAGAGTTGTTTCTCTTTGCTCCAAAGTTTTCTTTTAATTTTTATTTTCCTATATGCGGCATCCATGTTTTCCAAGTGCAAAATCACAAAGCGAGAATGCCTAGGAGGAAAATTCAAGGCTGTTGAAAGAATCTTGAATTTTCCTCCTATACCACCTTGATGTGCAATTTTGGACTTTCTGTCAGTGCTATTTATAGATATCTGTGTTCCCGATGGCGTACCTGACACATTTTTATATTTTCCCATGTTGTCAATTAAATTCAGTCTCTCCTCTGTTATACAAGGATTTCTACTCTACCTTTTTCCCAATTTCATCCTCTGTGCCTTCACTACTTCTTCTTTCGAAGGTATCCATTCGTCTCGTAATGGCTTCATTCCTCAGTTCCAATCAGTCGTTGCTTAATAATCGCCTCTTAAGTTGTAATCTGCAGTTCATAACCAATAAATTATCGTCTGTCCGCATCAGCACCTGTAAATGTCTCGCAGTTTAAAATCTGGTTTCTAAAACTATATTCCACATATGAAGGGTCAGAGAAACAGAACCAGGAAAGTCAGTTCTTATGAAACTCGAGAAGAAGCAATTTTAAAGTTTGAACTGTGATTATACTAATATATAAAGACATGCAACATTTATTATTTCATAAATTAAACATCCTGGGTTCATCGAATGTGGGACATGTGTTAGTGGTATACTGAGTGTTCCCAGAATGAAGTTATTTCCCAAAATCCAGTGAAACGGCACGTTGTAAGAGGAAAGAAAAGGATAATTCAAGCAAAACAGACGCAGTTATTCTATAATAATCACGAATAAATGAATTTCTGGTTTTAATTATAACAGAACAGAAAATCTTAATCAGTTTTTGCGATTTTTATACCATATAATGACGGAAAAAATCGCAACACCAAGAAAAAGCTGTCCGACTTACCTAACGAAAGTTGGTAGGCCAGTTACTACATCCGGAAGATGATATCTGTTAAAATCAGACTGGATATCTTGAGTTGATTATAGTCAAGAATGCCTAAAGGCGATAAAAACACCATTATCAACACACCACTGTCCGCCCCCGGTAGCTGAGTGGTCAGGGCGACAGAACGTCAATCCTAAAGGCCCGGGTTCGATTCCCGGCTGGGTCGGAGATTTTCTCCTCTCAGGGACTGGGTGTTGTGTTGTCCTAATCATAATCATTTCATCCCCATTGACGCGCAAGTCGCCGAAGTTGCGTCAAATAGAAAGACTTGCACCCGGCGAACGGTCTACCCGACGGGAGGCCCTAGTCATACGACATTTTTAACACACCACTGAGTTTTAACGAGGCCGTGTAACAGGACTACGAAAGCTCGATGTTGCGTCTGCGATACTACAGGAAGACTTTGCAGGAATGTAGCCACAGTACATTATTGCTGGCTGTGGTAGTCACAGCAACGTACATTCGCAAGAAGACTGGGCTCCAGTTGGCCACATAGAACTACTGACAGGGAAGATCATAATGTTCAACGTATCTCTCTGGTGACTCGAACTGCATCTGTAGCAGCGATAAAAGAAATCATTCCAGTAGTGAAGGAAAACGAAAATTTAATAGTCATGCGGGGCTGGAATTCGATAGTAGGAGGAGACGGAAAAGTAGTAGGAGAAAATGGAATGGGGGTAAGAAATGAAAAAGGAAGCCACCGTGTAGAATTTTGCACAGCTGGCCCTCTTTGTACGTGATATACAACAGGCTCTAGGTACCTGCTCCCAGGTGGATGCCATATTTCTCGACTTTCGAAAGGCGTTCGACTCAGTTCCGCACTATCGCTTGCTCCAAAAAGTGCGCGCTTACGGTCTATCCGATGACATATGCCGTTGCATAGAAAGTTTTCTAACAGACATGGAGCAGTATGTCGTCCTGAACGGGGTGACTTCAACAGAAACAAGGGTAACTTCAGGTGTGCCCCAGGGCAGCGTAATACGTCCGCTGCTTTTTACGATTTACATAAACGATCTGGTTGATGGTATTGACAGCGGCACTAAACTGTTTACCAATGGTGCTGTAGTCTACAGGAAAGTAGTATCACATGAAAGTTGTGAACAAATCAATGAGGATATGCAGAAAATTAATGCGTGAAATAATGACTGGAAGTTATCTCTCAATATTAATAAGTGTAACCTACTGCGTATTACAAGGCGAAAATCCCCATTAATGTATGAGTACAAAATAAATGCGCAGTCTTTGGAAGCGGTAACATCCGTCAAGTATCTGGATGTGACCATTCGAAATGATCTCAAATGGAATGATCAGATTAAACAAGTAGCGGGTAAGGCGAACTCTAGATTGCGGTTTATTGGTAGAATCCTGAAGCGATGCAGTCCTTCAACAAAGAAAATAGCTTACAATACGTTAGTTCGTCCAGTCTTAGAGTATTGTTCGTCTGTATGGGACACTTGCCAGTGGGATCTGATTCAAGAGATTGAGAAGGTCCAAAGAAGAACGACAAGATTCGTGACTGGTACATTTAACCATCTCGGGAGCGTTACAAATCTCATGAAGAGTTTGAAGTGGGACACAATTGCAGATAGATGGCGCGTTAAACGGAAGGGGCTGCTCACTAAATTCCGAAATCCGCTCGTCACTGAGGATGTACAGCACATTTGGCGCGAATTTTGAGTTCCGCCGCACACCGCTTGTTGTCTAGCGGAGTATATATATATATATATATATATATATATATATATATATATATATATAGATGTAGATGTACAGCATAACTTAATCATAGCCAACACTTGATTTAAAAATCATGAAAGAAGGTTGAGTACTTGGAAGAGGCTTGGAGACACTGGAAGGTTTCAAATACATAAGTCAAAAAATCACCTCGGTTCCGAGAGTTCCGGAAGGAATAGAGATCAACATAAACATCATTTCCGACCTTTTTATTGCTCATGAAAACCACACATTACATGTTGTACTACCACACACGGAGACCTTCAGAGGTGATGGTCCAGATTGCTGTACACCGGTACCTTCAATACCCACTAGCACGTCCTCTGGCATTGATGCATGCCTATATTCGTCGCGGCATACTATCCACAAGTTTATCAAGGCACTGTTGGTCTAGATTAACCCACTCCTCAACGGTCATTCCACGTAGATCCTTCAGAGTGGGTGGTGGGTCACGTCGTCCACAAACAGCCCTTTTCAATCTATCACAGGCATGTTCGATACGGTTCATGTCTGAAGAACATGCTGGACACTCTAGTCGAGCGATGTCGTTATCCTGAAGGAAGTTATTCACAAAATGTGCAGGATGGGGGCGCGAATTGTCGTCCATGAAGACGAATGCCTCGCCAATATGCTGCCGATATGGTTGCACTATTTGTCGGAGGATGGCATTCATGTGTCGTAGAGCCGTTACGGCGCCTCCCATGACCAATAGTGGCGTACGTCAGCCTTACATAATGCTACCCCAAAAGAGCGGGGAACCTCTACCTTGCTGCACTGGCTGGACAATGTGTCTAAGGCGTTCAGCCTGACCGAGTTGCCTCCAAACACGTCTCTGACGATTGTCTGGTTGAAGGTATATGCGACACTCATCAGTGAAGTGAATGTGATGGCATGGTGTCGTGGCTGCGAAGATGGACCTCGCCATCGACGTTGGGAGTGAAGTTGCGCATCATGCAGCCTATTGCGCATAGTTTGAGTCCTAGCACGATGTCCTGTGGCTCCACGAAAAGCATTATTCAACATGGTGGCTTTGCTGTCGGGGTTCCTCCAAGCCACGATCCGAAGGCAGCGGTCATCCACTGCAGTAGTAGCCCTTGGGCGGACTGAGCGAGTAATGTCACCGACAGTTCCTGTCTCTCCTCCATGTCCGAACAACATCGCTTTGGTTCACTCCGAGACGCCTAGACACTTCCCTTACTGAAAGCCTTCCTGGCACAAAGTAACAATGCGGACGCGATCGAATCGCGGTATTGGCCGTCTAGGCATGGCTGAACTACAGACAACACGAGCTGTGTACCTCCTTCCTAGTGGAATGACTGGTACTGATTGGCTGTCGGACCTCCTCCGTCTAATAGGCGCTGCTGATGCCTGGTTGTTTACATCTTCGGGCGGGTTTAGTGACACCTCTGAACAGTCAAAGGAACTGTGTTTGTGATACAATATCCACAGTCAACGTCTATCTTCAGGAGTTCTGGGAACCGGGGTAATGCAAAACTTTTTTTGATGTGTGTACATTGAAGGAACAATGGCGGAAATAAAAGGAAGGTACAAGAGTGGGATTAAAATTCGGGGTGAATGGATATCGGTAATAATACACGCTGATGCCATTGCTATCCACATTGAAAGTGACGAAGAATTACAGGATGTATTGAATGTAATGAACAGTCTAATGAGTGCAGAATATGGACTGAAAGTAAATCAAAGAAAGATGAAAGTAATGAAAAGCAGCAGAAATGAGAGCAGCGAGTAACTTAACATCAGTAATGGGGACCACAAAGTAGAAGAAATTAAGACATTCTGCTACCAAGGCACCAAAATAACCGATGACGGACGGAGAAAGGAGTCAAAAAGGGCATTCCTGGTCAAGAGAAGTCTGCTAATGTCAAACGTATCACTAAATTTGTGAAAGAATTATCTAGTAATTTACATTTTTAGTACAGTATTTTACGGTATTGAGATATGCACTGTGGGAAAACCGGAAGAGAAGAGAATTGAATACTTTGATTTGCGGTGTTACAGAAGAATGCTGAAAATTACGTGGACTGATAGCGTAAGAAATGAGGTAGTTCCCTGCATAATTGGCGAAGAAAGGAACATATGGAAATCACTGAGAAGAAGAAAGGACAGGATGAAAGGACATCTGGTAAAACATCAGGGAATAACTTCTATGATACTAGAGAAAGCTGTAGAGGGTAAAAATTGTAGCGGAAGAAGGAGACTGGAATACATCCAGCAAATAATTGAGGACTTAAGCTGCAATTGCTACTCTGAGATGGAAAGGTTGTCACAGGAGAGTATTCGTGTTAGGCCGCAACAAACACGTCAGAAGATTGAGGACTAAAAAGAAAAAAAGGCAGTGTTTAGTTGTTTGCAGAAGATGATAAATGTGTATGTCGAACAGCTGGAGCGGAGGGGCCGCTGGCCAGAAGCCCTTGACTTTAGAGTCTGTCTCGGAGAATTTTTTTTTTAGACAACATAGTTGTGTGGAGATAAACAGCGATTAATTTACTTATAATCAACTATTCAAAATGACAGTCATAATCACATTATTTATTTTGCCACCAACCGGTTTCAACCCGGGTTGAAACTGCTTGGCGCAAAATAAATAACGCGATTATGACTGTCATCTTGAGTAATTGGCTATCTAGGAGAGACGATCGGGGCCGGCCGCGGTGGTCTAGCGGTTCTAGGCGCGCAGTCCGGAACCGCGCGACTGCTACGGTCGCAGGTTCGAATCCTGCCTCGGGCATGGATGTGTGTGATGTCATTAGGTTAGTTAGGTGCAAGTAGTTCTAAGTTCTAGGGGACTGATGACCACAGATGTTAAGTCCCATAGTGCTCAGAGCCAGCCAGAGACGATCGGAGGTGATGTGGCGATGTGAAGACAGCCGCCAGCCACTCGATCAAGAGTTCGTGGGAACACTCTACCTTCTAGAGTACTTGGGCAAAGATTTCCATCGTTTCTGTCTTGCTGGAGGGAACATGACAGTAATCGTATTTGAAAGTGGAAGACCACACGCCAAAACACTGTCTACGTGAAGGAAAATACCAGGCAAAAATTATTATGAAGTTTATAGTTTATTGTAACATCCATACATGAACAATTTTCTCCAACAGCAGACAATATGGAACACAATAATTAAAAACAAGTCACTTCTTGAATATATACAGTGACGGAAAAAAATCGCAACGCCAAGAAGTTGTGCGACATAAACGAAAATTGATAGGCGTCGTCCTACTTATGAAGGATGATGTCTATTCAAATTTCCTTTGATCTGGAAGTGCTGAGTTGATGCTAGTCAAGAATGCCTTTAAAGCAACAATGACGCCATTATAAGCACCTCACAGAGTTCGATCGAGATGGTGTAATAAAGCCTCAAGCTGGACGTTCCTTCTGTGATCTTCCAGAAAGAATTGGCAGGAATTTAGCCACTGTACATGACTGCTGACAGTGGTGATCACTAGAATGTACGATTGCAAGAAGACCGGGCTCTGGATGGCCGTATGGCACTACCGAGTGGGAAGACCATCGTGCTGAGCGTATGGCTCTGGCGCATCTTAATGCATCTGCAACAGCAGTCTGAGTAGCAGTTGGCACCACTACGACACAACAAACTGTTGCAAATAGGTAACTGCAAGGACAGCTCCGAGCCAGAGGCCCTCTAGCGTGCATTCCACTGACCTCAGACCACCAGCATTTGCGATTTCAGTGGTGGCAAGGGAAAGCTCGTTGGAGGATAGGGTGGAGGTCTGTTGTGTTTTCTGATGAAAGCTAGTTGTACCTCGGTGTCAGTGTTGACCGGGTGATGGTTAGGAGGCCAGTTCAGGGTCTGCAACCAACTTGTCTGTGTACTAGACACCCTGCGCCTACATCTAAAGTTATGGGCCGTGTGTAGCTTAGGAGGAGATCAGGCCTGCAACCTACCTGTCCGCGTGCTAGACACACTGGACCTACACCTGGAGCTGTTGTCTGGGGTGTGATTTCGTATGACAGCAGGAGCACTCTCATGGTTATTCCACGCACCCTGATTGCAAATATGTACGTCGACCTGGTGATACGACTTGTTGAGATGCGATTCATGGACAACGTTGCAGGTTTTTTTCCGAAAAGATAACGCTCACACACATACCAGTGTTGTAACCCAAGATGGCCGGCCGAAGTGGCCGTGCGGTTAAAGGCTCTGCAGTCTGGAACCGCAAGACCGCTACGGTCGCAGGTTCGAATCCTGCCTCGGGCATGGATGTTTGTGATGTCCTCAGGTTAGTTAGGTTTAACTAGTTCTAAGTTCTAGGGGACTAATGACGTCAGCAGTTGAGTCCCATAGTGCTCAGAGCCATTTGAACCTTTTAACCCAAGATGCTCTACAAATTGTCGACACGTTGCCTAGGCCTACTCGATCTCCAGATCTATCTCCAGGCGAGCACATATGGGAATTATCGGACGACAACTCTTGCGTTATCCACAAACAGCAATAACCGTTCGTGCATTGACCGACCACGTGCAACAGCCATGAAACTCCATTTCACAAACTGATATCCGCACCTATACAATACAGTGGATGCACGTTTGCATGCATGTATTCAGCAATCTGGCGGTTACCCTGGTTATTAATATACAAACATTTCACATCTGCAGTGGCTTACCCCACACTTAAATTAGTCTGTGATCTTGCATTGATTGTGAGAATGCTTTCGCAATCGGCGCCTGGCCTAGAAAACTCACTTGGAGTGGACTTCTGGAGTACAGAATGTCCATGGGGGTAGTGACCTCTGGTCGTGCTTGGGTTGCCACCTGGTAGCCGGTCAGATTCAGACATCCCTTGCCTGTCTTCTGAAGAGATGTCCTCTACGAGGTCCATTGACCACATAACCCCTCTGTGTTGTCAGTGCTAGCTGAGTAAGTGCAAGGCCTAGACACAGCATCCCTCTCCAGGACCCATACATGGGGTATTAAAAAATAAGGAAACACCTCAAGCACAACAAATTACCATATCCAATACCGTGTAGAAAAACCGTTGGCATTCATAACAGCCTCAAGTCGCCCCAGAATGGATAATTACTCGTATATGTTTTGAATGGTTTTCAAGGGAATCTTGTACCATTCTTCCTCTAAAATAGAGACAACTTTGGGTTATGATAGTGGGGGTGGATTGTAATCACACACTTCGTCTCGAAAGTAGACCAGAAAGACTGAGTAATATTGAGATCTGGTTACTGGAGGCCAGAGGGATGTGGCAATTCAGCCTTACGTTCACATAACCAGTACTGGATGATGCGAACTTCTGTGGCCAGGGTCCCTACCATTGTATCACAAGAACTGTAGAACTGTAGAATGGGATGAACCTAATCATTCAAAATGGTTACTTAATCCTTGGCAGTATTGCGACCTAGCAAGCCATGAGGCCCATAGAATACCACGATATGACTGCCCAAATCATCACTGATCCTCCACCATGGTTCGCTCTTGGGATGTAAACTATGCCGGACGTTGAAAATAGTGTGAAACAAGACTCATACGTCCAAATGACATTCTTCCATTGCATCCATAGTCTAGGTTTTATGAGTTCGGCAACACGTTGTCCTGTTATGGGCATTCACATCATTGATGAGTGGGTTTGGAATTCCAGCTCGCTCTATATATATCTGCCTATAGAGCTCCCTTCGTGTTGTTTTGGTGCTAATAGGCTTCACGAGCGCCAATTCAGTTCTACAGTGACTTTTGTAGCTGTCGTCCTCTTATTTTTCGTCACAATCCTTTTCAATGAGCGACTGTAAAGATCACTCAACGCACTCTTCCGTCCGCGTCATGACGTAATGGATGATGTTTTTCCGCTTTCGCTGTGTGCGGTGTAAATCTTCGATAATTTGCCTCCCGAAACACCAAACCCTTCGGCTGCCTTGGTTGCGGAAGCTCTTACCACGATTTGTCCACGTTCAAATTCACTTAGCTCCGACATAACGGACTCACAGGTACACACAACACTATACTGACCACGGCTGATACTTGCTACATATTGAGGATATTGCAGAGGTGACATTCGTGGCCAAATACAACAGCTCAACCTGCAGGATTGGCTAGAATTTCAATTTCTCTGCAAGCATGAATCCATCGCAGTGTTTCCATATTTTTGTCCAACCCCTGTACGTCTGTTTGTCCTTTTCGCAGATAGCCTTTTGACCTTGGTTACACTCAGCCATGATATTGGGGAATGTATACCAGATTAAATGAAGCCACAGTTTCAGCATGTTATAAAACGCAGGTTATAACGACATCTTCGAAAGACGCGACTATACAGGGTGAGTCACCTAACGTTACCGCTGGATATATTTCGTAAACCACATCAAATACTAACGAACCGATTCCACAGACCAAATGTGAGGAGAGGGGCTAGTGTAATTGTTTAATACAAACCATACAAAAATGCACGGAAGTATGTTTTTTAACACAAACCTTTGTTTTTTTAAATGGAACCACATCTGAACATATAAACAAATACATAATCAGTGCCGTTTGTTGCATTGTAAAATGTTAATTACATCCGGAGATATTGTAACCTAAAGTTGACGCTTGAAACATTGTCCTCACTTCATTGCAGGGGCCCAAACAGCTGCAACATACATCGCGCTTCTACAGAATGATCTGCCAACGTTGCTCGAAAATGTCCCACTGGAAACGCGTCGACGTATGTGGTATCAGCATGGTGGTGCAACTGCACATGCCGCAAATAACACTAGGCTGACCCTTGACGGGATGTGCGACGGGCGTTTCATAGGACGTGGAGGACGCATAAATTGGCCAGCCCGTTCTCCTGATCTTACACCTCTGGACTTATTTCTGTGGGGTACGTTAAAGGAGAATGCGTACCGTGATGTGCCTACAACCCCAGAGGATATGAAACAACGTATTGTGGCAGCCTGCGGCGACATTACACCAGATGTACTGCGGCGTGTACGACATTCATTTCGCCAGAGATTGCAATTATGTGCAGCAAATGATGGTCACCACATTGAACATCTATTGGCCTGACATGTCGGGACACACTCTATTCCACTCCATAATTGAAAACGGAAACCACGTGTGTACGTGTACCTCACCCCTCATGGTAATGTACTTGTGCGCCAGTGAAAAAGACCAATAAAAAGGTGTTAGCAAGTGGACGTAATGTGCTGTTCCAGTCTCTTCTGTACCTAAGGACCATCACCGTTCCCTTTGGATCCCTACGAAATTCGGTGCTCTCCGATAGACACGATCGAACAGCGGAGGAGTGGTACTCAAGCGTCAACTTTAGGTTACAATATCTCCGGATGTAATTAACATTTTACAATGCAACAAACGGCACTGATTACGTATTTGTTTATATGTTCAGATGTGCTAACAAAACTAACGGGGTTCCATTTAAAAAAGCGTAGGTTTGTGTTAAAAAACGTACTTTTGTGCATTTTTTTATGGTTTGTATTAACCAATTACACTAGCCCCTCTCCTCACGTTCGGTCTGTGGAATCGATTCGTCAGTATTTGATGTGGTTTACGAAATATATCCAGCGGTAATGTTAGGTGACTCACCCTGTATAGCAAAGATACCTGTCCCTACTACAAAAACAACTTGCAAAAGAAAAGAACCTCTGAAACTAAGAACGACAACACTTAAAGAAAAGTTGAGTTTTAAGAGAAAGGTAATAGGAACATTGTAGGAGATGCAGAATTACTGAACTATTGTAAAATTTCGTTCAAGGGATATAGCACGTTCCACAAAAACTAACAAAGAATAGGAAATTAAACTATCACAAGATTTCTCTCAATATTTGATAGTTTTAGAGGTGAATCACAGACACAGATTGTTAGTAATGAAAATAATGAACTTTCAGCATTAGTGTTATATGAGGCGTACAGGCTATTCATTTAGGATGTATCGAGTAACTGATCCCTTCGGACGACAGAAACTATAATCAATTTTCGCTACGGTTTAAAAATATCCTAATTATAGCCCATAGTTTTAACGTGTCAGTTTGTTTGCAGATGCAACGTGATCCCAAAATAGGACTGTGTGAGCAGCATAGAACGTGCACACTATGCAGAAGGAGGTTTCACATTCTAAGAAAATGGGTTGTTTGTTGTTAACAAAACACAGTACCTGCTTTTTTAACAATAATTGATCATGGAAATATACTTCGTTTACTTAACTCCATCACATTAGAGCCTTCAGGGTCTTTATACATATGGCCAGATTTTTACACACACTGTGCTTTACTCATCATAGTTACTTTCGGAACAATAATAATTTCAGTATAATAAATAATATGAAAATGACAGTAATAGAATTAAAAATGGCATCAATGTATATAATGAAAATGTGAATAACAGTGTCGACTTAAAAGTAATATCAGTAACACTAGCAGTATTTTTACTGATACTGCTACTGCTACTACCGCTGCTGCAGCTCAACCATAATAATAACAAAACAGTAATGTTAGCAGATACGAAATGGATTTATGTGTGTACAACGCTAACAGTTTTTGACATAACGAGAGCTGAGAGAGAGAAATGCATCAGCTGTGGGCTTTGGGAAATGAGTAATGTCTAGTAGGTAAGAAGAGTACTTAGTTGTAAGGAGATTAGCGGCACGTACAGAACACAGGAAGGTATGATTCTTGTTTTACTTTTCATTAATTGTCTTTTAAAGCTGGAAATGTTTTTCAGTTCTCAGAATCGCAGAGGGAGATTATTCCAGAGTTGGATTCCTGCTCCAAATGATCCACTAACTATTGAATCAGTTGATGGATAACAAAGTAACTAGTTAATATTAGTACATAATTTTTGAAAAATTCCATATTTTAAATGAGATTATGCAAGAAGATGAAGCTTTTTAGAGACATAATTACATAAAAAACTTATTTCCCAACACAATGATTGTCGACTACTTCTTTCGACTATCTGTTTATTCCTTTTGCAGGGTTCTGGATGACTATTTGATTGTTGCGATGGTAATCGGCCGGCCTGGACAGCTGCATAGGCCATCATGAGGTCATTTCACACCTATGAGTTCTCTCTTAAAATTTAAACAGTATTGTTTACGTTAACTATCATCGGAACGTCATCACCACGTTGTGTTACACTTCAGTGACTTAATATTATCCGACTTTCCAATGACTGGAAAGTCGAGTCAATAACCATTTGATCGAGTGCAGTATGGTTCTCTGCCACGATCTGTAGTTCACTTATTTTCGCTCATTCGGCTTAAATGATAGCTTTCGCTTTCGTTAACAAGTGAAATACTAATCATAATTCGTAATACAGGCCTAACGATAAACTATGTAGAGTACAATAAATGACACTGCAATGCAATTACACTAGGTGAAACATTTTAGTTGGTACTGGGCTTTTCTCGTTAATATAAACGAAAGGTGAACCAGAACTGTTTTAACTACCAATATTCAGCGATCCCTGTTGTACGGTCAGCTCCAGAGCAGTTGGATGATGTTTGCACCTAAAGTGGGCTGGTGCTTAGTCTCGCCGTGTAGTAGTCTCCAGTAACAACATTTGCTGCGTCGCAGGACATACTGTAAATGGATATTTCAGGATTTAATACTCTAAGAACAAATACTCGGTAACTTTGCTGGGAGAAGTTAAGGATTCTGTGGAACGTTTTCGGGACACTCTATGTCTTTTGATTAGCATGAGAGATACTCTCATTCTATTTAGTTTTGAAGCCATTCGCGGAGATCATTTACACATACACAATAGTAGAGGAGAAGAAGCAAAATTATCGAAATAATGCACCGGAATGATAGAATTTCGTCATTTCTTTGGGGCAAGACAACAACATCCGTGTTCAAAACGAAACTAGTACCATAATTGGGTTATCTGAACGGTGATAGACAACATATGACTGTAACTACTGAAAATAACAAAACTTCTCAAAAAAATTGAGTACCTGCGATAAATAAATTCACTGTGCAAGAAGAAAGACAGTAACCGAAATAATATCGATCTTTTAGAAAGTACGCAGCTGTGAAATCAAACGTTGATTATGGGTAACACTAAACGCCGTGTTGCTTTAGTCTGCGCTCTTCTCCTTAGAATTCTGTCCAAATTGTGATGTGACTTTGCTGCTGAAGCCTGTCCCAGTCTTCGGTGGCGACCCTCTTGAGGTCACCCTTAGTTTGAGGGTTATAACGACGCACTACAAGTTTCAACTAAAGGTTTTCAAAATCTTTAACGAAAAATTGAATCAATACTGAATATTTTGTTCCACAGTTTCTTCCTGAAACCTTCAAAGAAGACAGTAATAAGATATATTCATCCTCCTTCATGAATTATTACTGTGTTGTTCGTGTGACGTTTACTTTACTCTGTTTACTCAGAACTGAAGCTTTTATATTTTTTATATTCCCATAGACTCACGAAGAAAAGGTCTATCACATAGGATAGTAACTTCACTCTTTAACTATGCAGAAAGCATTTCAATCTATTTGTTTATGCTTTGTGTAGCTTTTTGATCCATACTACATGATACACTTTGTCAACATATGACGGACCTGCAGCTTAAAATGTTCACTTACATGCATTATATACATTTTCAAATACTTATTTTGGAATGCTATGCATCTCAGGTCAAAGATCGCGGTATGGCAAAGAATGGTATCCAGCACATTCACATTTTTTGTACTTAACTGCAGTGGGATTTTTTCCGGCAGCACCACCAGCATAGCGTGTAACTGCACATGGTCCTGATTATCTCCCTGTAACGCTTCCATCTGGTGATGAACCTGAAATTGCTTAAATTGCTTATAAACTAGTCAATGATACAGAAAATAAATAGTATAAACATTCAAAAAAGGGATTGATTGGATACTATATTCACATTAGTTGCCAATTTAAATCACAATTCTTGTTCGCCATTCCCAACGGATATAGGGGACATTAGCATTATTAACAGGAAGTATCGTGACTGAATGGAACAAATTTGTTTCCAGACAAGATACACAGCGGATATCTTCGACTGTTGTGCACATGTTTTCATTGCAGTACAAACACGAAGAAGAATGGTTGGGGTGGGGGGGGGGAGGGGGGAGCAGGGTAAGAATTCCAATGAAACACGATTACAATATAACAAGTCACCATAGCATAGATTGCCTGCCCTTTGCACAAAGCACTCTAAAAACGTCCGTGAAGAACCTTCGAAGTTACGTAGGTGGAGTTCCATTTCACCATATGGAACTTAACGTTTCGTATTCTCATTATCTTTTAAAGTTGTTTTGCAGCTTGTTAGTTTCTAATTGTTCGATATCTCTTTGTGTACATTTCTTTACCGCTGCTTTTGACACGAGTAAGTAAGAATAGAAGTCGTGCAAATTTTGATCATTTCAGGCAGGTTTATCTTTCGGACGATAATAAACTGATGAGCATTGCAACTGCGCAGGTAACTAGTATTGTTTATAGAAATGAATAAATGACGCAGCTTAGATCGAAGTTGCAGAAATCCATTCTGTAGAATTGCTCCCCTTAAGATAAAAGTTTGTTACAGTATATTTCGGTAGTTAGACATAAAATCAAAGACAAACTTTAAGTGAAGAAGAAATTCTCCAATATCGACGTCATACAAAAAAATTGTATGAGTGACGATAGTGAAAGAAACGAACTACTGTAAACAGTGTATTTTCAGGTTCTTGACGTGCGCAAATCCCTGCTGCATTAGCAGGTAAGTGAGGAAGACATAAACATCGATAATTTTCTACGAAATATACACTGTTGCTTGGATGGAGACGTAATACTGAATAATGCGTAATGAAGTTCCTTCACACACTTTGCAAGCGTGCTCTTTTCTGCCAAGTGTTGCAACAGATGTACCGGTGCTTTTGAGGCAAAAACTACACTCCTGGAAATGGAAAAAAGAACACATTGACACCGGTGTGTCAGACCCACCATACTTGCTCCGGACACTGCGAGAGGGCTGTACAAGCAATGATCACACGCACGGCACAGCGGACACACCAGGAAGCGCGGTGTTGGCCGTCGAATGGCGCTAGCTGCGCAGCATTTGTGCACCGCCGCCGTCAGTGTCAGCCAGTTTGCCGTGGCATACGGAGCTCCATCGCAGTCTTTAACACTGGTAGCATGCCGCCACAGCGTGGACGTGAACCGTATGTGCAGTTGACGGACTTTGAGCGAGGGCGTATAGTGGGCATGCGGGAGGCCGGGTGGACGTACCGCCGAATTGCTCAACACGTGGGGCGTGAGGTCTCCACAGTACATCGATGTTGTCGCCAGTGGTCGGCGGAAGGTGCACGTGCCCGTCGACCTGGGACCGGACCGCAGCGACGCACGGATGCACGCCAAGACCGTAGGATCCTACGCAGTGCCGTAGGGGACCGTACCGCCACTTCCCAGCAAATTAGGAACACTGTTGCTCCTGGGGTATCGGCGAGGACCATTCGCAACCGTCTCCATGAAGCTGGGCTACGGTTCCGCACACCGTTAGGCTGTCTTCCGCTCACGCCCCAACATCGTGCAGCCCGCCTCCAGTGGCGTCGCGACAGGCGTGAATGGAGGGACGAATGGAGACGTGTCGTCTTCAGCGATGAGAGTCGCTTCTGCCTTGGTGCCAATGATGGTCGTATGCGTGTTTGGCGCCGTGCAGGTGAGCGCCACAATCAGGACTGCATACGACCGAGGCACACAGGGCCAACACCCGGCATCATGGTGTGGGGAGCGATCTCCTACACTGGCCGTACACCACTGGTGATCGTCGAGGGGACACTGAATAGTGCACGGTACATCCAAACCGTCATCGAACCCATCGTTCTACCATTCCTAGACCGGCAAGGGAACTTGCTGTTCCAACAGGACAATGCATGTCCGCATGTATCCCGTGCCACCCAACGTGCTCTAGAAGGTGTAAGTCAACTACCCTGGCCAGCAAGATCTCCGGATCTGTCCCCCATTGAGCATGTTTGGGACTGGATGAAGCGTCGTCTCACGCGGTCTGCACGTCCAGCACGAACGCTGGTCCAACTGAGGCGCCAGGTGGAAATGGCATGGCAAGCCGTTCCACAGGACTACATCCAGCATCTCTACGATCGTCTCCATGGGAGAATAGCAGCCTGCATTGCTGCGAAAGGTGGATATACACTGTACTAGTGCCGACATTGTGCATGCTCTGTTGCCTGTGTCTATGTGCCTGTGGTTCTGTCAGTGTGATCATGTGATGTATCTGACCCCAGGAATGTGTCAATAAAGTTTCCCTTTCCTGGGACAATGAATTCACGGTGTTCTTATTTCAATTTCCAGGAGTGTATAACGGCTGTAAACACAAAATATCAAAAATCAGCGCGCACGAAGAAATGTCAAGAGATATGTGAGCCTGAAAGAGTCACACTACCATCGCATGTAGGCAAGAGAAGCTTATTTGCATTCGACAGCTAATGACGCTAATCAGAATGCTACAAAAACACGTCCAAACTAAAATCTGAAGAGTGACGTCACTGATGTCCCATGCACAATATTGAGTGACGGTTAGAATGTGTTTTGTGTGATCACCTACTATATTTTGTGCAGGTAATTTCCTGGGCATGTTGTACTGATATCCAACGGAAATTACCAGGAAAATGTTAAAGGCTTACATGCTCTATCATGGGCTGTTCCCTCTAGATGAAAAACGGAACCTACTTTTAACATCGAAATCTTCGAAATCCGTTAAGGCAGTAATCAGTAATCATCAGGACTTGTCCTAAATATACAATTGCGCGTAAAACATACGCAAAGAGTGTGGATATTGTTCTAACAGTTACAAAAAATTTAGGAAGATGCTTTGTTTCGGACGTGATTCAGCATGAAATTGCAACCACAATAAAAATTACTTAATCTATAAATAGATGCTGTTTTATGAGCCTAACTGAGTAGGTTTAGTAAATAACAGATCAAAAATTATTTATCACAAGAATTTCTCGGCATGAAAGTAAAAAATGCAGCTTTTTTCCAAATACCATAAGCAGCACCAATACATATTACTAACGTAACAACATAAGAAAAAATGAAGAACTAACGTGAAATGGGTAATATACTTAAATAGAATCAAGCGAATAATAATCACATAAAGATGAAATGCAACTACCATGCAAATAATTACATTAATAGCGCTAAGGTATCTTTAGTTACCCTTATTTCCTGTTGCAAAATTTTCACTAGAATTCACACTACTGTCCCATTGTTAGACATGGAAACATGATTACCAAATACCCTTTTTTTTCACAAACACTTCTTACAGAAGACAAATTTACAGGGTGAAGCGAAACTGGCACACTCGGGCTTCATCCTGTATATCAAGAGGGGCAGATGAAAGACAGTCGCATCTCTAAAACGTCAATGTTTGATATTGTGCATCTCTAATTTTGCATTACAGATGAAATTTTAGAAAATCGAAATCATCCACCTAAATTAAGTTATTAAAAAATGGCTCTGAGCACTATGGGACTTAACATCCGAGGTCATCAGTCCTCTAGAACTTAGAACTTCTGAAACCTAACTAACCTAAGGACTTCACACACATCCATGCCCGAAGCAGGATTCGAACCTGCGACCGTAGCAGTCGTGCAGTTCCGGACTGAAGAGCCTAGAAGCACTCGGCCACAGCGGCCTGCTTAGGTTATTAGTCCTGCAACAGTTTATGTATTTTTCATGATGCAAACAACTGTGAGACTACGAAACTTTAATTAAAGCAGTATTTTAATACCATGTGAGTACTTTGAGTTATGTCAAAGTGATTGCTGCTCTATTTATTCCAATAACCTTTATGCTACGGAAAAGACTCGTAGCTGCTACTGTAAATTAGCTGTTTTGCACTGTGCAGTAGTAACATCTCAATGCCAGATTTTTCTTAAATTCATTTCACATGCCCAGTACTTTCATAAGTCATCAGGCGATTTCATTGCTAATATTTCACAGTGTGAAGTTATGACTATATTTTTTATTACGGAATCATTGATATATCTAATATTCTTTGTAGGTTCTGAGTATATTATACCTCTACATAATACAAAATTATATTGTAATTACTTCCATGTTTTGGTTTTTGTAATCCGAAGACTTCTCGTTCTTTACTCATTCACAGGATTAGAACATGAAAATAGTTGGTAGAACTGAATTGAAAAGTGAGAAAGTATAACGAGCTCGTCCTTAATAATAAGCCTCGTAATATTATCCCACTTATACACTTGCAGCGTCTTTTAAAACACACTTATCTTCTAATTCCAGATATTCTGCAATTCTCTGATGCTGCCACCCTGTAATGACAGTAATCATACCATCGAAATATCCTGGAACACTACTCTTTTTCCATGCTGGACAGATAGTCTTGTTTCATACGTTTCTGTTTTACAAGAGCAATAATTTTAGGAAAATATGTACATTTAACTTTTCGTACTTGAAGTTCCGTATTGAATCTGTCCATTATCAAAAAATAAAAACTGTCAAAATTGCCAAATATAACTGCCTGTCTGAGAATGCTGCAACCTACAAAGCTTTTTAGTTTATTTAAAAAATCTGATAACGTTTCATGAAAAATATTACTACTACTCATGCTATAATCAGTATACATTATAGAAGTAACTGTATAGTGTGAGTGCTGCTAAAGCTCAGAAACGAGTCCGAGAACGATCAGGGAGTTGTACAGTGTGGTAGCCCTCAACCCCCATCCCTGAAGAAGGTTCCCATTTTTACGTGAAGGGTTTGTCCCTGAAAATATAAGGGCTTTGAAGTTTCGCACTCTAGAAATTTCTAGAACATTCGAGAGTATTCGAGAACGTTCCAGAACATTCCAGTGTTCGACAGTGTTCCGCAACATTCCAGAATGTTCCACCATGATCCGGGGTCTTCTGGAATGTCCGGGAATAGTCTGGAACATTCGGGAAGATTCCAGAATGTTCGGAAACATCCCAGAATATCCCAGATCATTGTGGAACATTTCATAATACTCTCGAATGTTGTGAAATATTCTGGAACATTGTGGACCATTCGATGCCTTTTGCTATGTTCTGGAATTCTCTACTGGTGGGGTTACCCACTGATAGGTCTACATAAAGTAAGACCCGTCATGGGTTCGACGAAGGAAGGAACCGAAAAAGTAGTGCAGTGAGCGAATAAAATCATACAGTGAAGTGTGAGTAGTGAATGTGATACAGTGGCTGAATATAAATCGAAAGTAAACTGTAAAAAGTATGTAAAGTGCACTTAGTGTATTTTTAGTGAAAAGTTGATTTGATTTATATTTTAGAAAATGTCCAAACGCAAATCAGGAAGAGACCTTGCCAGTTCTGAAACAAAACGGCGGGAACAAAAAGAACACCGGAAAAACGAAACAGGCGAGGAGCGCAAAGCACGTTTAAGTTCCCAACGAACGAGAATGAGCACCGTAAGAGGCAGAGGAACCGTAGAAATGAGCGGATTGAAGAATCAAGAATTGCGAAGTAATCTTATAACAAAAGACTGCCAACTCAAGCCAGCCATGAAAATACCACCCACGAGAAACACAGACGAGGACAAGTAAACAGTACAACTTAAAAAATGACGCATTCCACTACGACCCACGAAACAATATAACAAACACACCGTAGTAAAAAAAACCGTAGAAATGAGCGGATTGAAGAATCAAGAATTGCGAAGTAATCTTATAACAAAAGACTGCCAACTCAAGCCAGCCATGAAAATACCACCCACGAGAAACGCAGACGAGGACAAGTAAACAGTACAACTTAAAAAATGACGCATTCCACTACGACCCACGAAACAATATAACAAACACAAACACGCCGTAATAAAAAAAAACGGATGACATCTTCCAATTTTGCAACTCCAAAAAATCCAGTAGAGTAACACCAGGGTTCTGTTGCATGAATGGTAAACTTCGATTACCACTACTGGAAGCACCTCCGCCGGAATTTTTACAGAACATAACCGGGGAAACTCCAGAATCAAAACACCATCTTGAAAATATAAAAGCGTACAATGCCTACTTCCAAATGGCTTCTTTCGGGAACACTTCTAACAAAAACTAACAGGAATGAAATCGATTACGTTTTTTTTTTTCATTCAAGGACAAATCTATCACAACATAGGATCATTACAACCATTACCAAACGAAGACCATAAATTTCTGCAAGTATGTTTCATCTGAAACGAAGAAACAGAAGTTGATTAACGATGCACAAATAATAGTGGATTCAGACGAGTAGTAGTCCAAGACGTACAGAGGATCTTACACGAATACAGTCAACTGATTCATATATTCAAAACAGCATCAGACCAAATGATTTCTGATGACTATAAAATTCTAATTCGAGCCGACAAAAGACCACATGGAGAAAACGAACGTCGATTTAATGCACCTCAGATAGACGAAGTCGCCATCGTAATTGTCGACAGTGTAAACTCAAGTCGTGACATAATTGAACAACGAAGAAGAGTAGGACTACAACACACTGCAGAGACACCCCGTTCGTGTGATGCGTTCCAATACCCATTAACATTTCTGCACGGAGAGGATGGATATCATTTTAAGGTGAAACAAATGCGACCTGAAACAGCACAGAAACAAACAAAAAGGTCACCTCCAAGGAGTTCAACGCTTGCGGCTTATTGATCAGAGACAATGAAACATACAGACACATTCTCAACACTCGCCCGTATTCAAACAATTCCTGGTAGATATGTATGCAAAGCAGAAACGGAACGGATGCTTTACGTAAGACTGAATCAGAAGAAAATACGCATAGAATAATACATCCACCTTCGAGGTGCAATCATAAATGACGGAAACACTGACGACATTGGAACAATGGTAGTCTTACCCTCATTACATGCAGGAAGTCCGAGACACACACTCAAGATGCCATGACCTACATAAGAAAATATGGACGACCTGACCTCCTCATAACATTCACATGCAACTCTTCGTGGCCAGAAATCAAAGAGTAGTTAAGATAAGCTCCTGTGCAGGGACACAAAATTAAAGCCTGGTTTTCCGACAAAAACAAATGAGATTTACTGAAGTCATCAAAATTACCACATGTTTGGAACCGTTAGATGCTGGATGTACACAATCGAATGGCAAAAACGAGGACTGCCTCACTCACACAGTCTCATATGGCTACACGACAGAATTCACCCCATGGATGTGGACAAAATCATCCAAGCTCAATTTCCCAATCCACGACAAACTAAGGAACTGTTCGACATAGCAATGAAAAACGCGATTCACGGGCTATGCGTGCCATTAAACCCCAGTTTGCAAAGTATGAGTGACGGACAATCTACATAAAATATCCAAAACCATACCTGGACGACACACGAACCGGAGTCAATGGCTATCCCAAAAACAGAATACGATCACCCAAAAACGGTGGCTCCACAGCAAAAATACGAATACGAGACAGCGACGAACTGAAAATAAATAATACTAATGCCAGACGTACAGAAACGCATGCCAACGCGTAGGACTACTGGAAAACGACAACCACTGGGAATTAACACTACAAGAAGACTCACTCACAACCTCAGATGAACAAATAAGAGACTTATTCGCCATAATTCTAACAACATGTAACCCATCGAATCCAAAACAGCCATGGGACTCCTAAGAAGAGAGTATGGGTGGTGACATACCGCATCAAATTCGACAAGCTCATCCTGAGCTGACCATCGAATTCAACGACGACATCTTCGATCAAAAACTCATTCGCCAAGAAGATAAATGTTTAGCAATAAGCAACAAGATCTTAGTACAACTTGGGATGCAAGTATGCTAAACTTCAAAATTACAAAGGAAAAAATCTACAACTTCAACGCACTACTTCAGTACATTGTTCACAACAAACGACACCTCAATGACAACCAAAAGAAGGTTTACAACGTTATAATGGACAGGATCGACAATAACACTGGCGGAATTATTTACTTGGACGCACCAGGAGGCACTGGGGAAAACGTTTCTAATAAATCTATTGCTGGCGGGAATACGTGCTGAATAACACATCACACTTCCACTGGCATCGTCCGGCATTGGCAGACATACGTACGGAAGGAGGACGAACTGCCTACTCCAGCCTACAACTACCGTTGAACATCGCCGAAGAACAATACACGGTTTGGAAAATCTCAAGAGCATCTGGGCGGGGTGAACTTCTAAAGCAAGCTAAAATTATCTTCTGGGACGAATCACAGTGGCACATAAAAAATCGCTTGAAGCCACGGACAGAACTTTGCAAGACTTGGGATGGAACTTTCAAGTGATGCCAGGAGCTCTACTCATACCCTCAGAAGATGTTCGACAAGCACTTCCAGTTATCTCCAAGTCAACACCAGCAGACAAGAATAACGCATGCTTAAAAAAATCACATCTGTGGCCACATATGCAAATACCGCAACTGACAAAAAATATGAGAGTTGAGCTATCGAAAGACGAAACAATGGCACATTTTGCTCAACAACTTTTGCAAATAGGCGAAGGTCTTTCTACTGATCAGGCGATCGGCCTCATTAAACTCAACGGTAATTTCTGCAAGATAGCCACTGCCAAAAATAAACCCATCGAACTGATTTATTCAAAAAATTTTCTCAATTATACCAATCCGGACAGGCTATCTGAAAGGGCAATTTTGGCAACTAAAAATAATATTGTCAACAATATCAACGTTAATATTCAAAAGAGAATTCCGTTAAAGAAAGAATGTACAAATCGATGAACACGATGTTGAAGGTTGAAGAAAGTGTGAACTTCTCTAAAGAATTTCTGAACTCTTTGCGAGTACCAGGCAAGCCATTACACTGCCACTGACTTAAAACTGGATCTCCGATCATACTATTCACAAATGTCAACTCACCAAAACTATGTAATGGAACAAGGATGATCGTCAAACAGCTGTTGAATGACATCATCTAAGACTGGAAAGTACAAAGAGCACACACTATTTATCCCCGAAATACCATTGATCTCTACTGAACGGCCATTCAAATTTAAAAGACTATAATTTCCAATCAGATCAGCCTACAGTTTTACAATTAACCAAGTGCTAGGACAAACTTCAAAATATTGCGGCATCAACCTCAAAGATTGCCGCTTCTCTTACGGCGAACTAAACGTAGCTTGCTCTTGAGTAGGAAATTCGAAAAATTGGTACATATGTATAAAACTAGTACATATACATTGGTACAAAATGAAAAATGTTTTTATACACAAGTATTGTAAATACACTCCTGGAAATTGAAATAAGAACACCGTGAATTCATTGTCCCAGGAAGGGGAAACTTTATTGACACATTCCTGGGGTCAGATACATCACATGATCACACTGACAGAACCACAGGCACATAGACACAGGCAACAGAGCATGCACAATGTCGGCACTAGTACAGTGTATATCCACCTTTCACAGCAATGCAGGCTGCTATTCTCCCATGGAGACGATCGTAGAGATGCTGGATGTAGTCCTGTGGAACGGCTTGCCATGCCATTTCCACCTGGCGCCTCAGTTGGACCAGCGTTCGTGCTGGACGTGCAGACCGCGTGAGACGACGCTTCATCCAGTCCCAAACATGCTCAATGGGGGACAGATCCGGAGATCTTGCTGGCCAGGGTAGTTGACTTACACCTTCTAGAGCACGTTGGGTGGCACGGGATACATGCGGACATGCATTGTCCTGTTGGAACAGCAAGTTCCCTTGCCGGTCTAGGAATGGTAGAACGATGGGTTCGATGACGGTTTGGATGTACCGTGCACTATTCAGTGTCCCCTCGACGATCGCCAGTGGTGTACGGCCAGTGTAGGAGATCGCTCCCCACACCATGATGCCGGGTGTTGGCCCTGTGTGCCTCGGTCGTATGCAGTCCTGATTGTGGCGCTCACCTGCACGGCGCCAAACGCGCATACGACCATCATTGGCACCAAGGCAGAAGCGACTCTCATCGCTGAAGAGGACACGTCTCCATTCGTCCCTCCATTCACGCCTGTCGCGACACCACTGGAAGCGGGCTGCACGATGTTGGGGCGTGAGCGGAAGACGGCCTAACGGTGTGCGGGACCGTAGCCCAGCTTCATGGAGACGGTTGCGAATGGTCCCCGCCGATACCCCAGGAGCAACAGTGTCCCTAATTTGCTGGGAAGTGGCGGTGCGGTCCCCTACGGCACTGCGTAGGATCCTACGGTCTTGGCGTGCATCCGTGCGTCGCTGCGGTCCGGTCCCAGGTCGACGGGCACGTGCACCTTCCGCCGACCACTGGCGACAACATCGATGTACTGTGGAGACCTCACGCCCCACGTGTTGAGCAATTCGGCGGTACGTCCACCCGGCCTCCCGCATGCCCACTATACGCCCTCGCTCAAAGTCCGTCAACTGCACATACGGTTCACGTCCATGCTGTCGCGGCATGCTACCAGTGTTAAAGACTGCGATGGAGCTCCGTATGCCACGGCAAACTGGCTGACACTGACGGCGGCGGTGCACAAATGCTGCGCAGCTAGCGCCATTCGACGGCCAACACCGCGGTTCCTGGTGTGTCCGCTGTGCCGTGCGTGTGATCATTGCTTGTATAGCCCTCTCGCAGTGTCCGGAGCAAGTATGGTGGGTCTGACACACCGGTGTCAATGTGTTCTTTTTTCCATTTCCAGGAGTGTAGTTAGAATATGCTTTCAATACAAATTTTTTACCTCGTAGCGTAACGATTTATAGTGGGTATAGCGAAAGGGAGTACTGAATTTAGGTGAAAATCGTCAGTCATACCATATAATGCCGGTACGTTTAAAGCAAAGTGCTTAATGACCAGCTGTAGTGCAAATGGGCATGTGGACACTACTTTTCATTCTAGTTTGAAGAGCCAAAGACAATAACACCACTTTCAAACTCACTTAAATCTTGATAACTTGCCGTTGTAGTAGCAGTAACCGATCCAACAACTGCGCCAGACGCTTGTTGTCTTATATAGGTGCTGCCGACCGTAGCGTTTTATTCTGCCTGTTTACATATCTCTGTATTTGAATACGTATGTCTGTACCAATTTCTTTGGCGCTTCAGTGTATTAGCCGGTGTGTGTGTGTGTGTGCGTGTGTGTGTGTGTGTGTGTGTGTGAAAATCTTATGGGACTTAACTGCCAAGGTCATCAGTCCCTAAGCTTACACACTACTTAACCTAAATTATCCTAAGGACAAACACACACACCCATGCCCGAGGGAGGACTCGAACCTACACCAGGACCAGCCGCACAATCCATATTAACCGGTCCAAGCGTGAGAATAGAAGGAAATTTAATAACAGTTCGTCACAGTGTGATATGTACATCTCGTTTTGTTTGTTGGTGCTATTGGGATTTCAAAAATATTTACGTAGCTTAAGTTACTTTGGCATGTCACTCCGTGTGCGTACAAAACAGACATATGCCACAATACAGTAAACGCCGCTGCCACACGTTGCATCGGACGTCTTGAACCAGAGCCATATCTGGTTTGTTCCTAAGCGGAAATACGTTCTTTATTTATAATATAGTTATCTATTCCTTGGGACAATAATCCGATTATGTTTTATTGAAATACTACCTCATAGCTTCGGTAAAACTTAAAAAACGAACAATAGCTTGGGAAAACAACTGACTCTAATAAGACTCTTCTATTGTTGCCATAGTACTGTCGTAAGTGTACTACATACAAACCTATCCGCGATTGCAGTGCCACTGTATCATTTGAATATGCAAGTTGAGAATGTGGCGGCACTAGGAACTCTGAAAGTGAGATAACACAAAAGAAGGACTATTCTCGGATTGGGTAAGGGTGAAATACAGGAAAAGGTGACCAGCAAATTATGTATGCGTCCATTTGTTGTTCATACGCTGTGCCATAACTTATAGGTAAATCCACAGTTTCAGCATTCAACCTGCAACAGAAGCAGTCTCCCTGGTAAGTAAAAGTGAAAATGTTTTGTTGCTGAAAATGAGATCTAACAGATTCTGATACCCAGATAAAGTAGATCTTTCCAAAAAATTGAGTTCTTATTGCATATTTTTCGAAACCACGAAATGGTCTCCCATTTCAGCGCGGAAGTTATAAATTTGGCCTCACGGTGCCTGCAAACGTCCTCTGTAACTGTAAAGAAGCGTGGCGCCCTGCCACGTCACCGTGCGTCTCGACGACGCTTCAAAATCAAGGTGTCGACACATGCCAAAAATAGGCCATAGCTCAGAAGTTCATGTGAGGTGTAAGGTGCGTTAATGATGTCACATTGGCACCGAATTTCACCACAATTCTCCCAAACGCCACCGTGGTCGTATCACACGACGGGAAGGCCGTCGCAATCCCTCATACCCACATTTCAAAATAAAATGGTTGAAAGGGCTCTGAGCACTATGGGACTTAACATCTGAGGTCATCAGTCCCCTAGAACTTAGAACTACTTAAACCTAACTAACCTAAGGACATCACACACATCCATGCCCGAGGCAGGATTCGAACCTGCGGCCGCAGCGGTTGTGCGGTTCCAGACTGTAGCGCCTTTAACCGCTCGGGCACTCCGGCCGGCCATTTCAGACACATCGCCGCTCAGAATCAACATGAAAAGGCCTCAGAGGTTGGCGTAAACGGCGTCAATGAAACCACTCATACCTTCAAGCGTTGATTCCCAAACATTTCGCAGTCGGAAATTATAGTTCGCAGGTCGATGAGCAACAGAACGACGATCTTGTCAGCCTCTGGCACTGTGACACCCATTGGACATTGCAACCCATCTCTAAGGAGGTCATGGGTCAGCTATCCCACTGAACGTGATCACACACCTTCGGATTGCATTGAGACTTCAATTTTTGCTTTGGTGTACGGATGGAACCACAAACACACCATTCAGAATCATTAGACGAAATATAAAATTAATCCGAAGTAGCAAAGTGTGTTTGTGCTTTTTCAGACCTCCTGCTTTGCGTCCTCCTGTGACATGATCACGGGAGGCTGCGAGAGTGACACATTCGTGAATAAAACGGTGTAGGTCCCCCCCTAAGACCATCCAGTTCGGCAGCACCCTCAGTGCAGACCACCCGCCTTTGCTGAGCATTTTAAAAAAGTACCTGAGTGGAGACAATCCATGATCACGGGAGGCTGCGAGAGTGACACATTCGTGAATAAAACGGTGTAGGTCCCCCCCTAAGACCATCCAGTTCGGCAGCACCCTCAGTGCAGACCACCCGCCTTTGCTGAGCATTTTAAAAAAGTACCTGAGTGGAGACAATCCATGAACGGGTCCTAAGTTCCTGCTGGCAGGCTACGCTGCTGCCCTAGCGCCGGGTAGTCTAAAGCGTGTCAAGGGGTGGTCTCTATACAGGTACATTTTAAAGGTGCATAACAAAGGCGGGTAGCTGCCGCCAAGGGAGTTGCCGCACTCGGTGTCTTAGAGAGATTGTCTGATGTTTTAGTCACGTATACGTCAATGTCACACCGCTCTGTGATCATGCTACAGCAGGGTGCGAAACATGAGGGCTGAAAAATCATAAGCACCTTCCACTACTTCAGATTGCTTTCAAGTTTCGGCGTATGATTTTTAACGGTCGTTGGTGGTTCCACCCTGTACACCAGAGCAAAAATTGTGGTCACACTACACTCCAAAGGAGTGCGATCACATTTAATGGGATTGCTGGCCCACGATGACCTTACAGAAGTGTGGAATCGTTAGGGGGTGTCAGGAGTCTAAAACTTGTCAGGAACGTCGTACTGTTGCTTATCACACTGTGAACTCTTGTTCTCGACTGCGAAACATATGGAAATCAACGCCCCAAGGAAAAGGGTGATTTTATTGACATCGTTATTCCACCCTTTAAGACCTTTACGTCTCGATTATGAGCAATGATGTGTCTGAAATGTTTTCTTCGTTTACCCATAAGAAATCCGCTTGAATTCAACACTAGGTGTCGCGGTTCTAACCTCCATCACAGAGCCGTCAAAAGAAGGAGTGAAATGTTGGTAAGAGGGCGTGTAACGACCTCCACATCGCGTGCCACGTCCGCGGTGGCGCTGGGTAAAATTGTGGTGAAATTTCGTGCCAATGTGACATCATTAACCCATCTACTCCTCACACGAACTTCTGAGCTCTGGGCTTTCTTTCGCACGTGCCGACAACTTCCTGTTTGAAGCATCGCTGAGACCTAGGGTGACGTCGCTGGGCGCCACGCATTACAGAGGAAGGTGGTAAGCACCTTGGAATCAAATTTCAAACTTCTACGTTGCACTGAGAGACAGTTACGGAATTTTTTAAAAAGTAATTGTTTGAATGGATCGCGTAGTGTAAATTAGAAAGTGTTCGTCAATAGTAATACATTCATCCAGGGGTGGTTCTAGAAGTCGGTCAAGGGGGAGGGCTAATTGGGGGGTGGGGGGGGGGGGTGGGGGGGGGGTTGTCGGAGTGGAATATCGCTTAACAAAAGGAGAGTTGGGGTCCTCCGCCGACAAATTCGTAAAATTTGGTGTTGCTTAAAGTAGTTTTCGATAACTGTCTTGGAGTTCAGGGTAAAAGAAACTTATTTTCACATGGGAGATTTTATAAATTACATAAACCATGAAAAAGGACAGCTTACAACAAATAAGTTCTCATTAATTTTCTGGATGCAGAAGGTGACATGAATGTAAAAACTTGAACTTGACATGAATATAAAAAAAAATTCTGTAAGAAAATTAACTGTATATTTCTGTCTTCTGCCCAATTTGTCATGCTCATTCGTCTCTGTTTCTTTTTACTGAATATGTCAATGATATTTTCAATGTCCATATCTCTTTCGTTATGGATATTTGCAAGAGCCAATCCGTTTAGTCTCACCTGCCCCATTGTGTTACGCAAATAAGTCTTTATTCGTCTCAAAGTAGAGAAGCTTCGTTCAGGAGTGCTTGTGGTGACTGGAATAGTCCCAAATATTTTAAGTAAAACATATACACTTGGGAAAAACTGCTGTCACAGTACTTTAATGCTTCAGTAACTGCTTCAGGTCTTTTACTTTCATCAACCCACTTTTCCTTCCATAGTTTCAGTTCTCCTTTCATTAAAAGCGAAGAACGCTCCAAAAGCTGTTCATATTTCTCGGATGCCTGGATCACTTCATCCTCACCGTATTTTAAACAGTCTGCAGGAATAAGACTTTCAAGTGGTAATATGGTGCGAAAATCTTGGGGAAATCTTGTTTCTAGCTCGGCAATAAAACGATCCACAACAGGTAAAAATACTGTTCGCCTGAAGTATTCCTCGGCGTTTGAAGCAGGAACGTTGTCTCTTTTGATTTATGTTGAAATAGTTCTTGGCATTGCTATTACAATTCCAATATCTTCTGCCAGTTTAACAGCGTCTTCAAAAATACTTCCGAATCCTATTTCCAAATCCGTCTTTATATTGTTGAACACCTCAAGCACATCATTGATGTGATATAAGGCAGTTGTTAAATCCATTTTAGGACTTTCGAGCTGTTCGCTTAGTCTTAAAGAGAAGCAATATGCTGCAGTTGCTAACGCTACTACGAAGTCTCCTCTTCGGACAGCAGAACTAAACATGCAAGCTTTACTAGCCGTTTCTGCGTTGGTTTCACGACTACTTGAAAGTTCGTCAAGCAACGTCACGACCGGGGCAAATAGCTCCTTGAAAGTAATAAGGGTATCGTGTCTTTCCACCCATCTTGTTGGACACATTGCCTTCAACTTTGTTTTCTTTGACTCTGTGAACGGTAGTCGTGATATAGTTTCCTCTAGGGAACTTTTTCTGTTTGCAGAGGCAGATAAGAATGCTGAAACTGATCCTACAATTCCCATGATATTTCTAACTATTGGAGTATCACAAGACTTAGAAATGCACAAGTTCAAAGAGTGGTTAAAACAGTGGATATAAATAGCACACGGTTGTTTACTTAAAATAAGAGCCTGAACTCCTTTAAATCTCCTACCCATGTTTGAGCAGCCATCATAGCCCTGTCCACAAAGATATTGATAGCTCAGCCCTAGTGTCTTGAGTTCTTCATCGATGGCTTCTACAATCGAAGTGCCAGTAGTTGATTTAAGCTCAGCAAAACCCAGAAAGTCTTCTTTGGTAACAAAGGTCTCTGTCAGTGTACCTAATACAAAATGTCATCTTTTCCTTAGTGGTGACATCGGTTGTTTCATCACACATAATGCTAAAAAATTTAGCCTTTTTCACATCCCTCGATATTGAGGAGCGAATAGCGTCATCAATGCAATATATGATTTCGTTTTGGACTGTGTTACTTGTCATAGAATTGTTTCGGCCACATGTATTGAAACGGTTTTAAATTTTCATCTCCAGCATCCACATGAAAAGCCAAAAGACTCTGAAACACTCCATGTTTTCCCTCTAGAACATCATCGGGTTTTTCTTCTTTTAGCTGAGGAATTAAACCATGATCACGATGTCATCGTAAAGGTAGGTTATTTCTAACACACAGGACTATAGTCTTTAGAATGGGCCTCAAGCGTTTCCAGTTTTCTTCAATAACTGAAGATTTCTTGGTATCGAAGACAATGGCAATACTTTTTTACTTGATTCCATAGACTTGGTGAACTCTATAGCCTTCTACATGGAAAATTTTTGATATTTGATGTTTTCATGATGAAAAAGATCTTCTGTAGTCTTTTTGTATTTGACCAATGGTTCTTTTACCAGTGTTTTAACGCCTATAAAAATAAATTAAAAATGTCTTAGGTAAAGAATTAAGTAAAGAAAAAATAGTGCAAACACCATACCTTGGAAGCACTCGAAATGTTAGCAACATAGAAATTTTTGCTGAAAAACCACGCCGGAAAACTATCTGAATAATTATGTTTTTGTATCTGAAGTGTTTCCGATCAAAAACACCTACAAGTTATTTGTTTCTTACTAAGCCAGTTAAAGGTTTAAATTATTTAGAATAATGGAAAGCTGTAATAAATACCTGGGAGCCGATTCCGGCACCTGAAGGAGAAAACAGAACACATGCAGTACAAATCCACCATGTAACATTTTACTGTATGAAAGCCAGTTGTACTGGCTCATCCATTCATGCTTAAATTTTCGGTTTTGCTTCCCTTGTAATTGAGTAGGAAAAGAAGTTTGCAGGAGGCTTCCAAGTATTCTTTAAAAACTTAAGCCTATCATCACGTAAGGCGCCTTTAATAGCTCTTCCTATATCATATGGGTCATAATATGTTTCAGTCGTTTCTGGTCTTTCTTCCTGTGAATTAAGTATGCTTTAAATGTCAGTATTATGTACAAGTGGCTCATTACAAAGTATATAGCGTTATTTACACATATAATTTTAATTTATTATGACCACTAAAAAGTCACTATATGTCTTCCAAAACATTACCCCATATCCCTCGGTCTTGTCCCCTCCCCCTACAAACATTCGTATGGGCGCCCTCGGTAAACAGTATTGAAATGGTCTTGTGTATTGACATGCTTAATGAAGGTACTAACTGCAGCAATTCCGTACAGTGAAGCAGTAAAGAGTAAGAAGGCAGACAACAATGGCTACTTCAGACAGTGTTTCAGCTACCTAATGTTACTGGCAGCCCAGAACAAGTGACTGCAATCACCTGCATTCTGCCAATTCAGGACTGTCAAGATACAGTTTACACACTGTAACTCTTATTTGTTAATGAAACCGGTCCGTGAACGGTATTTATGAGTCCAAAGATACATAAAATCTAAGTTTCTCTTAATTTAGTGGCCTTTGCCTGGAAGTTTTGTTTGGAAATATTCCTACAGAAAGGCTTCAAAATTTAACACGACATTAGCGATCTATGTCAGTGAAAGTCGTTGGTTTGTTCCACCCTATGCCATCAGTCGGTCGCAGTCCGATTAATAACAGCAAAACCAGGAAAGATTCCGCATCATATTAATTACTGCAGGCCTATAAGCTTTCTTCTAGTAGTCTGAAAAGCTTTTAAAACATCTTAAATGCTATCACATGTTTATAGACTGTTACTGAAAGTTGGTAGATATTGTTGAGAAAGAAAGCTTTGAATACTTTGTAAGGTGACAGAATACATGATCAATTTCGCACCTTACATAAGAGCTTTATATGTCGTAACGGGAAGGTGAATATGACACTTAACTTAATTTGGCGGTAATGAGCAAATTTGCCTGTAAGTATGTAATGTAAAAGCGATGACACTCAATCGACGGTATTAACACACCGATCATGTAATGCATGTCTATGAGCAGAAGGTGAGACAAGCAGCAAAGGAAACGTTTTAGTCTGGAAGCAATCGCGAGGAGAGGCAAAGGCCACTCCACAAGGGTACCACGGAAAGCACTTAGGGAGCGTCCCAAGGCGGGAGTCAACGACCGACCGACCAGGTGACTCAGACCGTATTGGTCGAAAGAAGCCGTGACATGGAGAACGAAAGAACGCAGGTGGGGAGACAGTTCGGCTACGAGAAAGACAAGATGGAAATTTTCGAGTACTCTTCTCTCAACAGGCATCAAGTGCAGAACGGGGCTCATAATTCTCTGTACGATGCAGAGGAGAAATCTGTGTGAACACTGCGTTCACAGCGGCAGACATCCAGCTAGAAATTAGCTGTAGCGTCGTTTAGCTGCAACAGCGGAGAAACGAACCAGCCAGTTAGGTAATTGTTCTTGAGAGAACTGAGAGGGCATTGTAATATGCACGCTACTCCAGCCATGCGCCGGTATATCGCCATATTCCAAGACTAGAGATGAGTACTTGTTTTCTCGCATAACGAGAAACATAGGGAGAGTTTCAGCTAGAAAATTCAGCAAAGGTTTAATAAGTTTTTTATAGGAATTTCAGAGGAAGAGACCGGCCGTGCATACGATAGCTCATCACAGCTAAGGTAAATACTACGTGGAGAGGCGTAAAGTTGTTGGTTCACCAGCTTGTTTCCACTGTAAACTCGAGCGACCTTGTGTAATCTTTTGCTCAACTTGTCACAAAACTAACCATCCTCCGTAGACTTGATTGTCATCCTAAATAGTACCAAACTTTGAAGTACAATCGGATGATTTATCGTAGTACTAACCAACATCATAACGTAACTGTAAGAATATTTTTGTAAAGAAACTTCTAGTTAAAATTTAATATTGTTGTTTAGGATCCGTTAAATTTCAGAGGACAAGATGCGTCATTTTCACAACTGTCTTAACATAGTCACATTGTAAACTTTGAAAAGTGTGTATATCCGTGAAAAGTTCGCAACATTAAACAAATGCCATTACAGCATACAGAGTTGTTCTCAGTCACAGAATAAGGAACCATCATCTCACATCTTACAAATTTTGTCGATATTATTGATACCAAAAACACGTATGGCCAGCTTTACTAAAAAAATACAACAATAGTGTTATTTTTCAGTAAAAATTAATAAAATAATGCTGGCTTGTGCAGAAAATATTTTACCTCCTTATAGACGAATAGTGTCTTTAAGAATTGACCTCACTTTTTATGTTTTCAACTGTTTTCAACCAGTCATACTCTTACCATTAGTTATCGTTTAAACATAATAGCGCTAATCTTACTTAATTAAACTAATAACTAGTAGTAAAAATCTCAGTAACATGAAAGAAGTATTATTTAAAATTAAGAAGATACGACCCTTACCAACTGTTTTGTGTTGTCGAAATTGTATACTCTAAATGCACAAGCCTGTGAGCAGATTCCTTACGAGAGTTTTTGGCACTACGCTCAGGTTTTCCAATATAATCCGTTAGAATACGATTCATTGCAGCAAAGTCTTTAATCACGCACTCCAGTCTCTAATACACTGTTATTTCAGAAAAAAATTGACACTTCACGACGCATGATTCGGTCACACTGCTCAGTTACACACTTCGGTAATATCAATAATCGCACTCGGAAAACAGGTGTTCGCTGACAGCACGTGGAAGAGTTGGAAGGACAACCGACTGTTTTTAACAATCGGCCAGTCGATTGTTTTCTCGTCCAGTCGGGTTCTTCATTCGGTTGCAGCCGTTACATGACTTTTACACTCACTTTTTGGGTTTGAGTTATTTTATTTACATTCTCTTTCTGAATTTTCGACTATCATATCAATTTTTGGTTGGTTCTTAAAATTTAATATCAGCTGCTGCCCTGTAAAATTTATGTATATATAAATGAACCATCACCTTTAAACACGTTTCTGAAACAGCTATGATCAAAGTCGTAAAGATCGTTTTGGAACACCCTGCATTTTCCTTACGTCTTTATTGAGATAGAAAAGCCGCCAACAATCGGCGATCGTATGCACCGCGACGTCGCCCCGCTCGCCGGACAACTTAATAATTTAAATATCATTTGCTTCTACTCATTGAGCTGTTTAAAACGGACTTAATTTACGTTCATATTCCTTACTACAAACGCGTACTACGTTTGAACATGAACGTCTCTATAATGCGCTTTCACAAATTCCTGCAACTCTGGTGTGTAGTTTACATCTACTGGTCGGTAGTTGGCTCGCCCTGCAACGCGTCTACAGAATGTATGCGCCCGGGAAAGTAATACGATTTGACCCAGATGTCTGGCGATTTTGAAGTTTTTGTCTGGGGTTAGTAATTTAAGTGTTGGTAGGCACACAAAAATGGCAATTTAGCTTTCATGATTATTGTAAGTGGTACATTAATATGCATCCAGTGTATATTAGTAAATAAGAAGACGCCCATTTTAAGCTAAATGATATTTATTGGTTTAGATAGTAAGCTGTTTGCCACTCTTATTCTTTTGTTAAAATGTGTTTGAAATACACTCCTGGAAATTGAAATAAGAACACCGTGAATTCATTGTCCCAGGAAGGGGAAACTTTATTGACACATTCCTGGGGTCAGATACATCACATGATCACACTGACAGAACCACAGGCACATACACACAGGCAACAGAGCATGCACAATGTCGGCACTAGTACAGTGTATATCCACCTTTCGCAGCAATGCAGGCTGCTATTCTCCCATGGAGACGATCGTAGAGATGCTGGATGTAGTCCTGTGGAACAGCTTGCCATGCCATTTCCACCTGGCGCCTCAGTTGGACCAGCGTTCGTGCTGGACGTGCAGACCGCGTGAGACGACGCTTCATCCAGTCCCAAACATGCTCAATGGGGGACAGATCCGAAGATCTTGCTGGCCAGGGTAGTTGACTTACACCTTCTAGAGCACGTTGGGTGGCACGGGATACATGCGGACATGCATTGTCCTGTTGGAACAGCAAGTTCCCTTGCCGGTCTAGGAATGGTAGAACGATGGGTTCGATGACGGTTTGGATGTACCGTGCACTATTCAGTGTCCCCTCGACGATCACCAGTGGTGTACGGCCAGTGTAGGAGATCGCTCCCCACACCATGATGCCGGGTGTTGGCCCTGTGTGCCTCGGTCGTATGCAGTCCTGATTGTGGCGCTCACCTGCACGGCGCCAAACACGACCATCATTGGCACCAAGGCAGAAGCGACTCTCATCGCTGAAGACGACACGTCTCCATTCGTCCTTCCATTCACGCCTGTCGCGACGCCACTGGAGGCGGGCTGCACGATGTTGGGGCGTGAGCGGAAGACAGCCTAACGGTGTGCGGAACCGTAGCCCAGCTTCATGGAGACGGTTGCGAATGGTCCTCGCCGATACCCCAGGAGCAACAGTGTTCCTAATTTGCTGGGAAGTGGCGGTACGGTCCCCTACGGCACTGCGTAGGATCCTACGGTCTTGGCGTGCATCCGTGCGTCGCTGCGGTCCGGTCCCAGGTCGACGGGCACGTGCACCTTCCGCCGACCACTGGCGACAACATCGATGTACTGTGGAGACCTCACGCCCCACGTGTTGAGCAATTCGGCGGTACGTCCACCCGGCCTCCCGCATGCCCACTATACGCCCTCGCTCAAAGTCCGTCAACTGCACATACGGTTCACGTCCACGCTGTCGCGGCATGCTACCAGTGTTAAAGACTGCGATGGAGCTCCGTATGCCACGGCAAACTGGCTGACACTGACGGCGGCGGTGCACAAATGCTGCGCAGCTAGCGCCATTCGACGGCCAACACCGCGGTTCCTGGTGTGTCCGCTGTGCCGTGCGTGTGATCATTGCTTGTACAGCCCTCTCGCAGTGTCCGGAGAAAGTATGGTGGGTCTGACACACCGGTGTCAATGTGTTCTTTTTTCCATTTCCAGGAGTGTACATTGCAGCCCATATTGCTACATGATTATAAAAAAATTATTGAATCTGTTGAAGTAATATAATCGCTGATTTCTAAAGTCATTTTATCCAGTGTAAAATGGTATTCCATTAAGGGCGTGGGGGTTGGCTATAGCCCCCATAGCCCGCCCCCCCTTGCCACTGCCCCTGCGTTCATCTAAAATCTAAAATGCGAAATCATATTATCTCTGCCACAAATATTCGCCAGCTGCCACTAAAAGTAGTTTTAACAAGCTGTGAGAAGCCACCAAGCATTTAAACTGTTCTTACAATGTACGTTATTTCATTTGCGTCTTAAATAAACAATGAATTCAAGTGGCATAGCGTATATATAAATTACTACATTACTATGCGTTAATATGTCATGCTCCATATAGTACCAATGTACCACAAATTTCTAATTTGACACCTGTCGACAGACTCAGAGGCCAAATAGGTGGGCAGCAGCTATAAAGTCTGCATGAGGCGCGGTCTGCTACTGTCAGCCGGTAGCAGCACACAAACAAAACTGCAACGCAACTGCAGTTTGCTAGAGCTTGCCTATTCAGTAACAGACCACACTACCACTCACATCGAATTTAGAAACAATTATTATAAACACACTTTCATTACAGCGATGCTTAAAATGCACAGGAAGCTAATTCTTCATTGTAAGCACTATTAGAACCATAGTGGAAAAGACCACAATGTAAAAAAGAAAGAAATGCTTCACTACTATCTACATAATTCCATTACGCACAAACTTTACAATATCACGTTTAAGTATACCCCCTTTGGATAATTAGAGATAATTTAAACTACTCTGATGTCCAGAACTTAAGGATGAAAGCAACTTTCGCATGCTGTGCCACTGCCGAGTAACACAGGTCGTTGAAACTTGCACCACACATAAAAGGAAATGGGACAGGTTAGTACAGAAGGCAACTGAAAGAAATACATTATGAAAGAAACAGAAAACACAACTTTCATTCAAGGGCAATAATGAAACTGAAGTCAGCGCAATTTATGATGGTCCTCCGGACATTACAAAAGATGGGACATAGGCTGTGTGAGCACCACAGACGGCAACGTGCTCTGCAATCAGTTCCCATGCTGGCCACAAGACTGATAAGAAGTTCTTGTGGTAGAGCACTCCATTTCTCCACCAGCGGTTGACAACTGCTGGATGGTCGTGAGTGCATGTGGGCGTGCTGCAGTACGTTTTCTTAATGCATCCCACACGTGACCAATGGGACTAAAGTCGGGGAAACGGGCAGGTCATTCCATTCATCGAATATCTTGTTGTTCCAAGAGCTTCTCCACCTCCATTGTTCCATGTGGTCGTGCATTTTCATCCATAAAAATGAAGCTGGGCAGAATGCACCCCTGAAACTCACGTGGGGATGAGTACAGTGTCACAACAACGTTGACCAGTGCGTGTACCGTGTTAAGATATTTTGGGGTCAGTGTGCCCATGTAACATTATGCCTCGCTACACCAGAAGACCTGGACCACCGGACGATCGCGTTCGATTATGGTCCTGGGTGCATCAAGTGTTCCCACCTCTCGCCATATGATGGTACGAAATGCACCAAGGAAGATGAGTTCGGTTGTTCATATGTTATGGTGTGGGAAAGCGTGGTGTGCGTGAGCGTAGTATCATACAGAGCTTTGAATACGGTACACTTCACCGGTCAACACTATTCTGACATTGAACTCCTTTGCCATGTGCGTCTTTTCATAGATGCGTTAAGCCCTGATTGTGTTTTTATACATGACAATACGTGACCGCATCGAACTGCGCAGGTGAAGGAGCCCTTGGAACGATAGGATGTTAGGCGAATGGACTGGATGGACTGGCCCGCCCGTTCCCGCGACTTAAATCCCTTCGAAGACATGTGGGATGTGTTGAGGAGACGTTTTGCAGCTTTTTCACATGTACCAACGACCCTCCAGCAGTTGTAAACTGCGCTGGTGGAGGACGGGAACGCCTTACCACAAGAACATCTGACCAATCTTGTGGCCACCATGGGAGCATTTTGCAGAGGATGCACTGCCGTCCGTTGTGATCACACACCCTACTAAGAACCATTTACCACCTCTTGTAATTAGTCCAGTCAAATAGTAGATATACCTTGCAAAAGGTGGGGTAGAAGAGTTTATTTTTTCAACTCGTTCATGTGGTTGGAAAGATTAGAAAACCGAGTTTTGCCAACAAAATTTCGCTTGGGAAAACGTTCTGCAGTCAAAAAACTTCGAAAATTTCGGACTTTTTTCAGTTTTTTCAAAATCTCAGTTTCATTTGCTCCTATTGCTTTAAGGTCGATTTTCATTTTTAAAGAGAACAAAATTCTCTACCAATTTGATTCTTGCCATTTTTTTCTACTCCCAATATCTAAGGCGCTACAGCGCCTCAAAAAATACCAATTTTTCAAATTTTGAGCATAATGGCAAGATACCTTATTTTTGAACACTATTTTTTTCAGTTTCTGTTTGTGTAGTATAAATACATTATACATCATGTTATAAGTTGGAATTTACCACCTAACTTTCAGGTATTCAATTTCTCTGTATGCAACATGAGTATTGCTGGGCACCCAACTATTGTGATTCTTACATCACTACCTGAAGTTCACTACGGGTCACCTCAGCCCTGGTATTTGTAAAACTATAAATCTAAAAATACATCATTAACAGATATAAACACACACACATACACACGCACACAAAAAAATTGTCTCAGGAAACTGAACTATTATTAGCTGCAATAGGCAACCTAATTAGGTAGGTAATTATTCTTGTGTATAAAAGCCACACAGTTGACATTAAAAATAAGTAGCTTTATTACAATTAAAATGCATTGGCAGTTACTAAAAAATGTTGACAGTTCTGGTTGTGTAATACTTGTAATATTGCACTTAAGCGCACTTGCGACAGATATGAGCATCACTTCCAACGTTTTGATGGGCCAGGTTCCTCAGTGTCACCAGAAATACCTTGAGTTATGGATTCAGGGTCTGTAAATAGAGTTGATCCCAGATTGACCTCTTCTTTAAACAGTGAGTCAGCCTCAGCAAGTTCGTTGGTTTCGTCAGCGGTTTCTTCAACATCCTCCATAACATCTTCTTCACTGTCTTCATATAAAAATTTTGGCACGTTTTCACAGTTGACCCCAATACGTTTCTTGAAAATTGCAGAACATTTCAAACCCACTTTTCTCCTGGAGCACGCTCCGCCACAGTTCAGCTGGCATGAGCATGAAACAATGTGAAGAAGTGCTTCAGGTGCTGGATCTTGGCTCATTATAACGGGTATTGGACCGTGGTCACTGTGATTCCAGCCCCATTTCTCAGGAGGTTTCCAGTTTCCCATCCAACTTTGGACTTGTTGGTAAGTCCGCAACGAATGATGTTGTGCAGCATCTTGTGTAGGTGGCACCCGTGCAAGATTCAGTTTGCTTTTTGTGGCAGACTTGGGGAATAGCTGGTACCGCAAATGGTCTAGTGTGTGGGAACCGCTAACACCTCCACTATACAATGCGATAGTAACCTGTTCTCCTGCAGTTATTATTTCTTCACGAGTAGCATGTGGTTTATTGAACGTGCAAAGCGCTGAGGTTAGGTGTTCATTTTTCGCAACAATATTGCAGCACTTAATTTTTCTTTGACCAAATAAAGCAGATATTGTATCACATCCGCTAAAGGCGTGAGTGAACAGAATATATTCACTGTCAAACTTGTAAGATGCAGTCGAAAACCACTTGTCTTCTGCATTTCCACTTCCTGGCTTTAAGAAAAATAAGTTTTCAATGCCTTGCCCCAAACCGGTCATGAGCACAAGCAGGTCAACATCTTCTCCTACAATGACAACACTTCCAAAATCTTTTGGTTCTTGAAATGGCAGATGTTTCAATTATAACGTCAGCATCTTCTTGTGCCTGGTGCAATTCAATGCTACACTCCAGAAATTCCATTTTAAGAAGTGTGATCAAACGCATCTTGTTTCGTTCGTTGTACAAGAACTTGTCCTGAGGGACTTGGTTCACCATCTCTGATTCAACCACAACGTCAACCGAAGAATGTTGTCTGGACCTACGAATCCTCTCAGCACTCTTTGTGCTACATTTTTCTCCCTCACATGGATACTCATCAAATAAAATAGCAAATTGAGATCCAAAATGACGTTGCAGGTAAGAAACATAGCTTTGGGCTATTGACTTGAAGCAAACATTTCGAGTCCAAGTCACTTTGTGGATAAGGTACCCTCCATCAATGACAAAAAATTTACTCGGTCCACCTTACTTCACATCTTCCACTGGAACGAAGGCATTGTAGAATGAAGATTTTGTTCCTTTTCGCATGCCTTTTTCTGAGAACAGGGACATTGGGTAAGGAGCAAGTTCATATTTCAGAAAGACCTTTAACTCTTCTTCACTTTGTTTCATTAAACAAATCCTTTGGAAAAGAGTTAAAGGATCAACAGGAGTAATTTTAGTGCTCCCAGCTTTTACAGAATTGAACGCAGAAAGGAGAGTCACAACTTTATCTTTTCTACGGAACTTTACATTGTGGAAATTGTCACCAACTATTCTTTGCTCGAAATTTGAAAAAATGGTATTTTTTGACGCCCTGTAGCGCCTTAGATACTGGGAGTAGAAAAAAACGGTAAGAATCAAATTTGTAGAGAATTTTGTGCTTTTTAAAAAAGAAAATAGACGTCAAAGCGATAGGAGCAAATGAAACAGATATTTTGAAAAAACTGAAAAAAGTCCGAAATTTTCGAAGTTTTTTGACTGCAGAAAGATTTCCCAAGAGAAATTTTGTTGGCAAAACTTGATTTTCTAACCTTTCCAACAATATGAACGAGTTAAAAAAATAAAATCTTCTACCCCACGTTTTGCAAGGTACAGGCTTTTTTTCTGACAATTTCACTGGACTAAATGTCCAGGGCGTCATTATAACTTGTGGTGACTTCAATGTAATAAGTCTCCGTATAAAAGTATCATTTCTGTTCGCCTCATAGCGTATTTCATTCAGTCGCCTTGTGTACTATACTGTAACAATTGTTTCTGTGTATAGTTCCACTTTCGAACTACACTCCTGGAAATTGAAATAAGAACACCGTGAATTCATTGTCCCAGGAAGGGGAAACTTTATTGACACATTCCTGGGGTCAGATACATCACATGATCACACTGACAGAACCACAGGCACATACACACAGGCAACAGAGCATGCACAATGTCGGCACTAGTACAGTGTATATCCACCTTTCGCAGCAATACAGGCTGCTATTCTCCCATGGAGACGATCGTAGAGATGCTGGATGTAGTCCTGTGGAACGGCTTGCCATGCCATTTCCACCTGGCGCCTCAGTTGGACCAGCGTTCGTGCTGGACGTGCAGACCGCGTGTGACGACGCTTCATCCAGTCCCAAACATGCTCAATGGGGGACAGATCCGGAGATCTTGCTGGCCAGGGTAGTTGACTTACACCTTCTAGAGCACGTTGGGTGGCACGGGATACATGCGGACGTGCATTGTCCTGTTGGAACAGCAAGTTCCCTTGCCGGTCTAGGAATGGTAGAACGATGGGTTCGATGACGGTTTGGATGTACCGTGCACTATTCAGTGTCCCCTCGACGATCACCAGTGGTGTACGGCCAGTGTAGGAGATCGCTCCCCACACCATGATGCCGGGTGTTGGCCCTGTGTGCCTCGGTCGTATGCAGTCCTGATTGTGGCGCTCACCTGCACGGCGCCAAACACGCATACGACCATCATTGGCACCAAGGCAGAAGCAACTCTCATCGCTGAAGACGACACGTCTCCATTCGTCCCTCCATTCACGCCTGTCGCGACACCACTGGAGGCGGGCTGCACGATGTTGGGGCGTGAGCGGAAGACGGCCTAACGGTGTGCGGGACCGTAGCCCAGCTTCATGGAGACGGTTGCGAATGGTCCTCGCCGATACCCCAGGAGCAACAGTGTCCCTAATTTGCTGGGAAGTGGCGGTACGGTCCCCTACGGCACTGCGTAGGATCCTACGGTCTTGGCGTGCATCCGTGCGTCGCTGCGGTCCGGTCCCAGGTCGACGGGCACGTGCACCTTCCGCCGACCACTGGCGACAACATCGATGCACTGTGGAGACATCACGCCCCACGTGTTGAGCAATTCGGCGGTACGTCCACCCGGCCTCCCGCATGCCCACTATACGCCCTCGCTCAAAGTCCGTCAACTGCACATACGGTTCACGTCCACGCTGTCGCGGCATGCTACCAGTGTTAAAGACTGCGATGGAGCTCCGTATGCCACGGCAAACTGGCTGACACTGACGGCGGCGGTGCACAAATGCTGCGCAGCTAGCGCCATTCGACGGCCAACACCGCGGTTCCTGGTGTGTCCGCTGTGCCGTGTGTGTGATCATTGCTTGTACAGCCCTCTCGCAGTGTCCGGAGCAAGTATGGTGGGTCTGACACACCGGTGTCAATGTGTTCTTTTTTCCATTTCCAGGAGTGTATATTCCTTGGCAATGGTACAAAACACGAAAGTTACTTTTGTCCTTAAGTTTTACACACCAGTGTATTACTTCAGAAAAGTTGTTTATGTTTGCTACTAATGAAATGATGAAACTACATTAGCCAGTGAAATTATGTAGAGCGTGTATGGCGTCTATGTCTATCAACCTTAATGTTATAAGATAATTATTGTGGTTTCAGGTTTAGCTTGAATGCTTTACCACAAATTTAAAATTTTAAAACAGGTGGCGTTCTCAGTCTTTTATGTTGAAGTATAACGAATTATGATTGAGTGGAGCTTGATTTAGACAACAGTGAGTCCTTTATTGTCTGCAGATTAGGGAAACTTCAAACTGCACACATTTCTTCCTATTCTGAGAGCATACTTCTACAAAATGCACGTGCCCGAAAGCCAGGTAGTGGACCATACATTTCGTTGCGTCGCACTTACTTAGCGACTGCGTGTTACCTCATGTTCAAATTTCATTCTGATCACTTCCCCAAGTGCCCATAATAATAATGAGCTCCGAATAATTTGTCCGTCCACTTTAGGCAAGCTGCCACGTGTTTCCTGTCTTCGTAGCCACGTATGTCTCACGTACCAAGTGTGGGAGCTCAAATCTGGTTCAAATGGCTCTAATCACCATGAAACTTAACATCTGAGGTCATCAATCCCGTAGGCTTAGAACTACTTAAACCTAACTAACCTAAGAACATCACACACATCCATGCCCGAGGCAGGATTCAAACCTGCGATCGTAGCAGCCGCGTGGTTTCTGACGGAAGCGCCTAGAACCACTCGGTCACAACGGCTGGCAAGTGTGCGAGCGTTAATACATATGTTACGAAAGTTTACCAGGCTAGCGTTGGAGCACGAAAACAAAATAAAACTGTTTCACTCCGTAGCACTACAGTAAACTCCTTTTATTTCTCAGTTGCAACAATTCTCTTTATGATACTCTCTCCTTCTTTGTTTAACTGCGAGCTACACGACGTTCTGAAAGCGCTAAATCACACAACTTCGTACTTAAAGCTACCCAGTAATGTCTTCACGAAGTTTCATGTGCAGCTCCACCAAGTGAAGTGTGTGTGGGAAGATAGCGGCGCATTCCTGAGCTGCTTTATGTACTGTTGTCTGGGGCACGTTAGTTCCGAATACTTTTATACACTGATACACTGAAGGGAGAAAATTGCAGCTCCGAAAAGTAATTAATGTAGAATAATGAAATTTCTGGACTACACTGGTCTAGGTAACGTATTTCAGTGAATAACGTTACAAGATCACAGGTTATATATGAGCGAGGTAAGCCGTCACAAACGTGAAACGCTGGTACATTAATAACCTGTGTAAACGCCAGAATGTCGAATGCAAGCATGCAAATGTGCAATGTGCATGTATTGTGTTGTACAGGTTCAGGATGTCAGTTTGTGGGATGGAGCTCCATGTCTGTTGCACTTGGTAGGTCAATAAAGGATCGGCTAATGCTGTCTGCAGATGACGGTGGAGTTGTCGTCCGATAATGTCCTGGATACGCTCAGTTGGAGACAAATCTGGTGATTGATTAGGCCAAGGGAACATGTCGACGCTCTATAGAGCATGTTAGGCTACAACAGCGGTATGTGGGCGAGAGTTATCCTGATGGAAAACACCCTCTAGGATACTGTTCATAAATGGCAGCACAACAGATCGGATTACCAGACTGACGTACTAATTTACTGTCAGAGTGCGTGGGATAACCATGAGAGTGCTCCTGGTATTATACAAAATCGCACCGCAGATTATAATTCCAGGTGTAGGTCCAGTTCGTCTAGAACGCAGACAGGTTGACTATAGGCCCTCAACTGACCTCCTCCTAACCAACACACGCCCGTCACTGGCACCGAGGCATCTTCCATCACAAAACACAACTGACCTCAACCCGACTCTCCAATGAGCTCTCGCTTTGACACCTGTGAAGTCGCAAATGGCGGTGGTTTGGGGTCAGTGGAATGGAAGCTACAGAACGTCCGGCTCGGAGTTGTCCTTGAAGTAACCGATTTGTAACAGTTCTTTGCATCACTGTGGTGCTAACTGCTGCTCATATTTCTGCTACAGATGCAGTTCGAAGCGCAAGAGCCATATGCGGAACACTATGGTCTTCCCTCTCGGTAGTGCCACATGGTTGTCCAGAGCCTCGTCTGCTTGTGACCGCTGCTCTACAGTCATGACCAGTGGCTACATTCCTGTCAAGTTTTTCTACAGTATCGCAAAAGGACTATCCAGCTCTCTCATAGTCATATTACGCGACCTCGTTCAAACTCAGTGACGTGTTGATAATTGTGTCTTTGTGGCCTTAATGGTATTCTTGGCAGACGTCAACTCAACATGTCCAGTCTCAAAGGTAACTAATGCTCACGTCCGTTGCAGCGTGTATTTAAAGCAAATCTGATTTGCATTCTTATAGTGGGCTACTAGCGCCAATCTAGTTCGAATTGCGCGATTTGGAATAGACAACATCTTTCAGACGTAGAAATACGCCTACCAATTTTCGTTTATGTTCCACAACTTCTTCTTAGTGTTGTGATATTTCTCATTCAATGTATAATTGATATAATAGCCTGTCTTAACACAGTCCACATAAACACTCTGTGCCCTAGCACAATTGCAGTACTGCGGATTTGGTGCGTGTCCGAGGATACCCTGTACCACTACTAATCATTTCCTTTCCTCTTCCACTTGCAAACAGAATGAGCGAAAAACGACTGTTTATATGCCTCCGTCTAAACCCTAGTTTCTTGTATCTTATCTTTGTGGCAGTGTTCTAGAAATTTTGTAGAGTGCGAAACTTCCCAGCCCTTGTATCTTCAGAAACACACTCTTCAGGTAAAAACGAGAACCTTCTTCATTGATGGGGGTAGTAAATAGTTCCACTCGAATGCAATACAAAGAAGAAATTACAAAAGTTTTAATTTTTTGAAATGAGTTGTGCTGCGCCATAACCACTGAACTGCAAAAGTAATTACTTCTTTTGTGGTGTTCGTGTTGCTCCGAAATGTGCTAGGGGTGAGCGATGGAGAATCAAATACCTCTGTGTAGAAATGTGTTCAAAATCGTCTCTTATGGGCGGCCTTTCCTAGCCGCTTCCAGCAGGGATCTGAAAACTTCCGTGGCCTCAAATTCCACGGCACTGCTACGTACTTTTGTGAGGCTTGTCAGTGTCAAACGTTCCACAGCGCTTTGGCCGTTAGCACTGTGGCCGTTTTTGCGGCCTGCCTTGAGAGGCCAAGGTCGCTAATCACGTGGGCAAGGGAGGTCAGTGGACGATAAGTGCGACGAACGGCACTGGTGCCGATTCCGGGAACGTGCTTCCACAATCCTTCTGTATGATCCGCGTACAGTACTAACAGGAGGCCTCTGTCCCGGAAAACGTCTCATTAACAGTTAAACTCCATTATTTTATTAAATGCTAATGTAATTTTCAAAGCAGAACTTCCTCGTCATATCTTCAGTTTTCTAGACAGTTAACTAGTTCCTTATCCATCCACAGACCACTTACAAGATGATATCTGACATGCCTTGCAACTTATAAAAAGGAACTAATTCATGCCTACTGCAACGGTGTCTTACCAAAAAGTACTTACACTGTTAATGTGTGTCACATCGCCGGCCGGAGTGGCCGTGCGGTTCTAGGCGCTACAGTCTGGAGCCGAGCGACCGCTACGGTCGCAGGTTCGGATCCTGCCTCTGGCATGGATGTGTGTGATGTCCTTAGGTTAGTTAGGTTTACTTAGTTCTAAGTTCTAGGCGACTGATGACCTCAGAAGTTAAGTCGCATAGTGCTCAGAGTCATTTTTTTGTATCACATCACTGGTCACTGCCGACGATTCAAACACAAACAACACTATACTACTCTATATGCACTAACAAACACACGCACACACGCACACACACACACACACACACACACACACACACACACACACGACACACATAACCTCGGACGGCAGCAGGACCGTGACAACACTTCCGCCATTGTAATGAATTCTTCGTGTTGTTCCCTTCATACGTCTGAAAAGCTGTGTCAGCACCTCAACGCAATGAATGGATTTTTGAGGTCAAGAACCTGGGAAAAGGTTTGAACTGTCAATCATTAATCATAGATATAGAGTCATTAAACTATGACAATTTAACGTATACTGACAGTTCTTTACTATTAAATAACGTTACTTTTTTACAACATGCCGCTGTAATACCTAAAAATCCATGACTTTGTAGTGTGAATTATTTAAGAAGTATCCCTTTACTGGCTTATTAAATATTTGGATTTGAGTTGTCTCCTTAATCTCCCTAGGCAATTTATTGTACAATCTCATTCTCTTACAGAGAATACAGTTTGCGTTTTTTGTTTGCTTGTTCTTGGTAAATGTAAATTTAGTCTGCCCCTTGTTTAATGATCATGAGCACTGCGGTTTGTGAGATAACTGTGGAAGTTCATTTTGAGAGAGCATTAAGACGAAACTCATAACAGGGAATGGTGTGCGAATCTGAGATATCCCTTTCTCCTGGCGCTTTCTCACTTACACGATTGCTGACAATCTCCCATGTGACTAGGAGTGTACGCTCTTGCAACTTTACTGGGCAGAGGGAGGAGAAGAAGATATGGTCAGACAGAAGAGGTCGAGGAGATGGAGAAAGAGAATGGGAGATGGTGAGGGAGGGGAGGAGGAGATAGACAGATGGAGGTGGGAGTATGATGTGGACAGAGACATTAAGGGGAATAAGATATGGACACAGGGAAGGGGGTGGAAGAGATGTACGTCGTGTATGTGTCGAACACGTCCGTGGTCGAAGCCGCAGAGAAAATGGCAGTATATACGGGGTGTCGCACGAAAAATAGTCCTGGAGTGCAGACTGCTTGCCAGTTGCACACGCATTGTTGCCTGCCACGAGCAGATACAACACTAAACAGATAAACATTTATAAACATGTAATAATTAGACAATAAATAAATATATAAGTTAATGCAAAGGTCTGTATTTACTGAATTGATTTGTTCTTTTAAATTACATTACATTACGTGCCGAAAATAACCTACTTGTGCATCAACGCATTTTTGCGTGCGCCCTAACACGTTAATATACACTTTACGCAACTCTGCTGCATCAATTCTCAAAATTTCATTAAAAATATTGTCCTCCAAGTCTTCTAACATTATTGGTTTATTTGAGCACACTTTTTCCTTTAGACTGCCCCACAGATAAAAGTCATGAGTTTTTAGGTCCAACGAACACGGCGGCCACAATCTTTGGCTGACACTCTTCCCTTCAGTGAATCTTTCATTAATTCTTGAGATTTACTCTCATAAGATGTGACAGGTCGCCACATTCACTTGAAAGACACAATAAATATGTTCATGGAGCGCAAAATTTCTCAAAGATTCGCTTATATGCAGTAGTGTTTACTGTTGTTTCAAAAAATATGAGACCGCAAATCTGACTTGTTGACATGGCACACAATACTCCGAGATTTTCACCGTGAAGACGTTCCTCATTAATCGTAGAGGGATTGTTTGTTGAACAGTATCTAGTAATCTAAGAGTCCATATGACCTGTCAGATGGAACTAAGCTTCGTAACTCATGAAACACAGTAGCAGATCTAACATTGACTCTTAGTTGTTTGATATAGCCATGTACAGTAATTCACACTTTCTACCTTATCTTCCTCCTTCAGTTCTAGGACACATGTCATTTTGTAGGGCTTCATACCTACATACACTTTCTGCCTTATCTTCCTCCTTCAGTTCTAGGACACATGTCATTTTGTAGGGCTTCACACCTACATGGTGCAAAACACGTTGACAAGACTTACGCAAAGCATTCACTTGTTGCAACAATTTAAGAGTGGACTTCTTTGGACTCTAGATCATTCATGCTCGAATATCCACCATCACAGCAGGAATGCGAACGGACGGGGCTCGATTCTTTTTTCCATTTGTAACTGACCCTATTGTACGCCACTTCGTCACCAAGTCCTGTATACTGCTCATTGCTGGTATGGGAAGGCTAGGACACTTCTTTACAAAGTGTCCTGCTTTTCCTTAAATGAACCTAAAGACACAGAAGCCTTCATTATCGTGTTTCTTTCTTGTAGAGGATACATCTCACTGAAAAATTTACTTCATACGTTTTAACCAAGTCACAACAGCTTTTGTACTAACTGTACAGTATGCAATCACGACAGTTTCAGAACAATAGATGACAACTGGCAGGTGACAATGGGCAGTCTTGTAGTCAGGGCCAGTTTTTTGTCCGCCACCATTTATATAAAATAGGTCATGTCTCTATGTGTGTGTGTGTGTGTGTGTGTGTGTGTGTGTGTGTGTGTGTGTGTATGTGTATGTGTGTGTGTGTGTGTCTAGCTTCAAAGAGTGGCTGAGAATGAGATGGAAAAAGACAGTGGGGAGGAGAAGATTTACAGAGAGATAGGGGAGGAAGAGATGGGCTGAGAAAGTGTGGACAAGGCTGAGGTGGACAGTGAGTAGGGGTGGAGGAGATGGACACAGAGAGAGGCAAGGAAGGGACAGACAGAAAGATGGGGAGGAGAAGATAAACCGAGAGAGATGGAAGAAGAGATGGACAGAGGGTGGGGCAGAAGGGAGAGATGCACGAGGAAGGTGGGTGGTATAGATGGATAGTGGGCATGTGGAAAAGGAGTAGGAGGGAACAGGAGGGAGAGGAGGGTATAGATAGATAGCGTGTGAGGAATATATGGTCAGAGAGAGAGGAGGTATAAGACATGGAAAAAGATAGAGGGGGAGGAGGAGTTAGAGAGATGGAGGAGGAGCTGATGAAGAGATATAGAGGAGAGAATGAGGTAAACCGATAGTCGGAAGGAGAAAGAGGTAAACGTAGATAGTGGGAAGGAAGGAGTTTGGGCAATTTATATGTCAAATGTGTGCACGAGCAAAACTAAGGGGAAGAAACTAGGTCCCAGATGTTTATGAATGTGAATGCTTCCAGTAACTCTGCCGAAATCGGCTAATCGTAAAATGATGGGTGTTATTCCTATTTATGCACAATACGTAACATTTATTTATGTTGAGGGACAATTGCCAATCCTTGCACCAAGAGTCGATTTTCTGCAGATCTTCCTGAATTGCGTTCTAATTTTTTAGCGTTGCAACGTCTGTGTATATATCAGCGTCAATCGCAAAACGCCTCATGGAACTTCCGAAGCTATGCACTAGGTCATTTATATATATTAATGTGATGAGGATTTTGATGCCACCTCATTCGGTCACTATTAGAACCCAGTAGGCAGTTGATAATGAGGCAATATCGTCAGAAGTGAGATATACATCAGGAAAGTGTTCACAGTTCAGTTACGCAGATGTAGGTGTGTAAATACAAACGATTTAGCTGACAACGTTTCTATCTTTCTGAGGCCCATCGAAGACGATACTCTTGTACTCTTTGAGGCCATGTCTGTAGAAAACTGTCATAGAATGCTACAGTAAAGGCTACGAGTGCTTGAAATAAAGACTACCAGCTGACCATCAGCATGAATAAAAGTATAATACTCTTGGTAAGTAGACCAAAAGATCCAATATCGTTAGACTACACAATCAACGAACAGTCCCAGGAACCAGTCAGAATCGTCCATTGCCTACGAGTACCTATCCGAGAGATTTACGATGGAATGTTCACATAAATCTTGCCATGGTAGCAGGCTCAGATGTGCGGGAAGAATTCTAACGAAGTTTAACTCATCAAAGGAGAAGGCCACTTGAAAACTCTTACTAGAACAATTTGAGTATTACTCGTGAAACTAGGACCCTTACTATGGCGGATAAAAAAGAGAGACAGCGAAAGTTCAAAGAAGAGTCGCACAATTCGTCACTCAGTTGCTTAAGCAACACTAAAATGTTTCAGAAATGCTCAGCAACCTCCAGTGTGATGTTGATAAGAAAGTGGTTGTGAATTATGGAAACCCTTACTCTCAAAATTTCGGATGCTGTGTTCCAGTTCAAGTCAAGAAATATACTAATTTCTGTATATTACATATTGCGTTATAACCACGAAGGAAGCATTAGACAAATTGATACCGACAATTTTTCTTCTGTTTGCAATGGACACATAGGCTAAGATCAATGAGAATACTTGTTGCCTAGTACATACTTTGCTGTACAGAAATTGTTCATGCTTTGGCAACATAATGTATGAATAATTGCGGTTAATAGCAATGTGTCTGGTTTGAGAATAGATGTGTCAGACCGAAACTGGTAACCACTACAGCTGAATTTTATATCAATGCAACTGAGACCGACTAAATAAAAACTTATCCAATTTCCTAAGCACAGGCATATTTGCAAAAAACTATCGATAACGTGGAAACCGCAGCTGCTTCCAATGCGTGGTCTCCAGATACTGGTGAAAGACACAGGGATCAGAGTCTTTCCCTCCTTCAACAACGTAGTGAATATAGTGGCCCAGGGGCAAGACGATTGTATTTGTTTTCGTCTGACGAAAAAGGGATGCGTCTGGACGAATAATAAATTCATCCGAAAAAGCGGATTCAGGCCATCGAGGAAGAAAATCCAACAGTCGTCGACTCCAGAGCCACAAGAGACCACCCTGTGAAGTACGATATCAGAGTGATGACATTTGTCACAATAATCAGGCGGGAGAAGGCCTACGCGAAAAAGACGGTCGCCAATCGTCATAAAACGATGAGTGACACAACACCACGTCGAAGCAGTCTCCATCGCTGGTATAGGAACAGAAAGATGAGACCAGACTGTTTTCCAGGATGTTGACTGGGAAACAATTTCAACAGGGGAGAGGCAAGATTGTTGTGGGTTGGCAGGAGAGCCAACACCGGTATACTAGAGGAAGCCGAAAGGCACGCGTTTTAGCTCACGCAGGCTGGCGTGAGGTCTGGAACAGGACAAGGAAATTAGACTTTAGAAAAACGGACGTAGCTGGTGGAATACTTAACTTTAATCCATTAATGATGAGCGTCGCTCTTGACTGTACATGACTCAGTATCAATAGTAACTGGTAATGGCGCCTTGCTAGGTCGTAGCAAATGACGTAGCTGAAGGCTATGCTAACTATCGTCTCGGCAAATGAGAGCGTATTTTGTCAGTGAACCATCGCTAGCAAAGTCGGTTGTACAACTGGGGCGAGTGCTAGGAAGTCTCTCTAGACCTGCCGTGTGGCGGCGCTCGGTCTGCAATCACTGACAGTGGCGACACGCGGGTCCGACGTATACTAACGGACCGCGGCCGATTTAAAGGCTACCACCTAGCAAGTGTGGTGTCTGGCGGTGACACCACAAAGATAGTAGACCCCCAACGGGAGAATAAGTCTCCGGTATTGAGGTGTATCTTTGGAAGGATATCAGCACCTAAGAAACTGACAGTTATAAAATATTCACGAATATGTCGCAATTTAGGGTTAATCCGTTCAAAAGCGACGGGACGAGTCAGACTGACCAGTTGGAGACAGGAAAATAAACGAAATGTAATGGAAAACGGCGCCTGTGTACATGCTAAGACGTTGCGTCGTACAAATAAGATAGACACTTTCACTTTAATATCGGGAGGATCTGACTCTCCTAGCTTGCTGGGCCTGGCTACCACTTCATACTGAACTCGAAATATGTGTCGTCGCCACAAGAATCGAACAGATAGCTGTTTGAGTCTGCGGGCCATCACGGCGGGAAGCGGGAATATCTGTGCAATGTAATACACTTTACTAAAAATATAGGTGTCTAAGAACCGCACTTGGTGAAGGAGGCTAAGAGAACAGCTTTCGTATTCAAGAATCGCTGCCTGAACAGGGGTCGTAACCTCTCACTAATTAAGAGCCCCATTTTGATCAGGTTGCGATCTGCAATGACTCCTAAAGCTTTGAGGCGATCGACCACCGTTGTCCAAGGAATGACCACTTGCTTAAAGCCCCGAAATTGCAGAAACGTGCATTTTTTGTCATTAAAATGTGCACCAGCAAAGTGACAAAAGGAATCCAAGGTATGTTTGAATCCGGGAATGTCGTCGGCATTTTGTACTATAACCATGACGTCATCGGCATAAGCGCGGACCGGGAATCGTTCTTCCAATATACTCCAGCCACGTAGTTGCATGTCAATATGCCGAGGCAAGGGTTCTAAGAACAAAAAAAAGAGTGGCATGGATAAGGGGCTTCCCTGGGGTAGACCCTGTCGGATCGAGATTCGGGCGGGTGGAGGGGTGTGGTGGAGGTAAGGTGACTGTTCACAGCCACTGAGGCGTAGATACCAGTGAAAAGACTGGCTAGGATCTGGTATGCATCGTGAGTAAAACCCATAGCGGTTAACACACTTATTAATAACTGTGATTAAAACGGCCAAATGCCTCGTTGAAGTCGAGGAAAAGCAAGGCCCCTGAGATATTAATGGCTAAAGCCACCGAAACGATGTCTCGACTTTCGATAACAGAAGTCAGTATTGTGCGTCCAGGCATAAAACTTTGGTGAGTGGCAATGATTTTGTCGAGCAACTTAGAGAGACAGGTGTCTGTAGCTCGAGCGACAGTTTTACTGTCGAAGTTTAATGGGAGGTAATCCGACGAAGTGAGTCAAGATCAGATTAACCCTTGGCTTTCGGGATAAGGGCCATTTTACCTTTCTTGAAAGGAGCAGGAAGCGAGACACCCCGTATCACTTCATTGACCATCGAAGTTATTCCGTTATTGAGACCCGGTATCAACATCATATATATCGTCCTTGTGGAAATCACTCAAGAAAAGAAACGCCATTTAATTCAGGGGAGACGACGCAATCCAGCAAATGAGGAAAGTCGCCAGGAAAATTTTCAACCGGAATGTAGGCATCGTGCAGTTCAGTAAAGTGGTTAAAAATTAAACTGAAAATGTCACGGTGGGACGTTGACACGCAACCATCTGAGTTAGCAAGGGGTGCAATGCAAACGCGTTTCCTGAGCGCCCGCATACGAATAACATGGTATGGTGAAGTCAGTTCATCTTGTAAAATGGAACGTGGGTGAGATCTCGTCCGGAGTCCTTCCAACTGAAATTGTTCCGACTATAGCAATTTGGCTTTAACTCACTGTGCATCCATAACCCGTCGAGTATGAGAGCTTTACGAATTTGTGGCTTGGCATTCAGTGTCCACCATTCCACAATAGACGGGTACCGTTCTATACTTCCTGAATAACGGCACCATAGGCTATATTGAGCATCCATGGAAGACGATACATCTTTACTGGCTCCTGCACATAATTAATTGTAACAGCTACAGCACACTGATCAGTAAACCAGGCAGGTATCACATCAACGTCCAAAAGCTGCCAGCACAAGAAATCAGAAATTTAAAAGCGGTCAAGTCAACTGCTAGAGGTGGCAGTAAAAGAAGTATATCGGACATGTGTAGGATATCGACAAACCCATACGTCACCTAAGTACAAGGAACGTACCATGTCACCTGGTTCTTCACTAAAACTAAAATTAGGTGACTGATCCACCTGTCGGGAAACACAATTAAAATCACTACTCAGTACAATCTTTGTATGGGATTTATGAAGTAGGTAAATGATTTCCTCTTTGTAGAAACGCGAACGTTCCATAGAACGACCAGAGCCGGCAGGGGCATGGAGAAGAAGTAAAGTGAGATCACAAAACGTGCATCCTATACCCCTACCATAATCAAGAACTTCGAAATCTCGTAATGGAATTACTTCTCTGTTGCCCGTAGAACGTTCGAAAGCCACATTAAAAAAGGTCGAGAGCACAGGAATTTAGAAGTGGTCAAACAATGCTTCCTGTAAACTGTCGCAAAGCGACGAGCCGGAGTTCAGAAACAATCTTGTTAATATTCAAAGTGAGAAAAGTGTATGTTTTCATAGACAGTTGAATTGGAACAAAGACTACAAATTTACAAAACCATCATCGAACGGAGCTATGTTCCAGTATCCATGGCAGAATCAATGGACGAAACGGTGGGAAAGGAATTGTGAACATCTCCCGCATTTTCCAACCGCTTTTTCTTCTTCCTTGATGCGACTCTCTCAAGCTAGATACGTTGTTTACTGCGGCTCCTCGGAATTTCCGCTCCCTCATGCGGTTGTTTGGGTGTGTCATGCAAAAAATCCGTTTCAGACTGAGAGTCAGAGACCTCTGCACCCCTCTCGTCCATGGACGGGGCCCCGCTGGTGGAGACTTGCTTATTAACGTCGGGATCCTCCTGCTCTTGGGAATCAATCAAGTTGTGCTCATCAAGAGGTTGTGACACAGAGACTGCGATAGAAGGCGCAGAAGTACTTCAGGTAACTGAGGCAAGTGGAGAAGTGTCCCATAGAGCCGTGGGCGGCAAGTGGGGTTCTGAAACAGATTCCTTAGCAGGCGGCGCCGACCAGGCGGCCTAGATAAGGTGTAGAAGCACCCATGACTTCCTCGTTCACAAACTCAGGAAGAGTGCAGAGCTAACCGAAGGGTGAGATAAAAGAAAAGGCTCCTCAACTGCATCATTGTCCTGCGTTCTGGGACGATTGTTTTGAATAACCGAGGTGGCACTACGGGAGTGACGGCGGTAATGTCACCACGCGTGTTCAGTGATGGAAAATCACTAGCCTTACCTTTCAAAGATCCACTTTGTTCTTCAATAACCGGGGCTGGCTCAGCTGCAGAATTCTGTGGGAAAGATCCTCTGAAGTCAATTTTTTAGTCTGTTCATTAGAAGATTTTAATAACACCACACGACGCGGACAGTTGGCACGGAGGTGGTCGCTCTGCTTACAAATAAGACAGGTTTCTTCCTTTCCGATATAAGTAATATGAACCGGATGACCACATAGCGGCCAGTGAGCGGGATTATCGTTTTTAAGTACCATTTCTACCAACCGAACACCACTATAGTCCTGTAAGTGGTTCTGAGCAGACCAGCGTTTCCTTCGAATATGTCGTAAATCGCCATAATGGAGCAGGATGAAAATTGTCATCTGCTTCGGGCAGAACATTAAATACCGAACATTAGTACAGACCACTTCTGTCTTCGCCAAAAGAACCACGATTGTGTAACCATCACGATGAGTAAAGGGGAACTGAGTACCGTGACGCAATAATATCCCGTTTACCTGAAGCGACTCAAGAAATTTAACAGAAAGAAATTCCGAATCCAATTATGCAGTATGCAGTTGATCTATAATAAGCTTGATTTTGTCCACACCAAATCGTGTATCTCTACAGAGCTGTGCAGCACATGCCGCGTGGATTTATCAGACACTGTAGCTGACAGTACCTGTACGTGGAACAGACATGGCAAGTATGTTGGACATCACGGCGAGAGACAACGCAACGTCAAGAAGGGTTGCACGAACACCATACACCATAAGACAAACAGCAATGCGACGCGCTCGAGGACTGTCATGACATTGAATGGAAACAAGTAACAGCTACAGCGCTACAGTAAGAGACGGAACTAGGACAACGAGCACGACTCACGGCCAGACCCAAGCTTCCATATGTCGTCAACCATGTGTCTACAAACTGCACTCGTAAAGCCTTTACTTATATTTCTGTACAGGGGAGGAATTCTAATTGGAAGTCGCTTTACCGGTTTCGGCGGTTTTATACGGTATTGCAGTGCCAGTGTTGTTTAGAAGTCCGGAGCTAAGTTTCTTCAGACATTTATGCAGCTGATGGTTGTCCATATACATGTGTATTTCATATCGTTGATTTTGTTCGGGAGTCAATGTGTACGGGAAAAACTTTGCACGCTCTTTTCTCCAAAACAATCTGGAGAATGCCTTCACCACTTGATTTAGAGATGTTCCCCCACTGGGGTTTGTGATACAACAACGTTGACACAATAGGGCACACGTCTACTAATTAACACTGCCTGTTAACACCTGACTCGTCGAATGCACATCTGTTATTTACAGTTGTCATATCAAGCTACCATTGTAGTTACTGGACTAACATCGCTTATACACCAGAAATAAAATCAGTTTCACGACATTCTGTTCGGACGATGTGGATGTATGGCGACATAGAATAACTGAAGGGTGATTCATTTGACGAGGCAACCCATTATTCATTTTCTTTTCCTCCTTGCAATTGGAATAGATTTTGACATACTCAAGGGACATCCATGAGGATCGTCTGGAGCGGACGCCCATTTTCAACAACCTGAAACCTGAATTATAATGGTAAGCGCAAACTGGTGACTGTTAAATCCCCTCTTATTTAAGAAAAAAAAACTTCCGTGTCTCCACTTTTGTTAGCAGTTTCTCTAGCCGACAGATGGGACAATACTTTACTAGGGGCTGAAACTTGACAGTAATCTTAAAATTTCCACAAAGCAGCAGTACTACGCTCTGTGTTTTATGTATGCTAGAGGTATTGTCTTGTTGCTCATAACTATTGGTTAAATAACATAGAGATTCTCACGTTGCTGTAACTCCTTCTTGGTTGCTGCTCCAACTAAAATTGATTCTAATCATGTCCAACAAAATTTGGGTGTTGCGTAGGTTCAGGGTCATATGAGCTTTGCAGCCATTATTTCAATTCTTCTGAAAACTCTTGTAGCTAAAGGACAGGAATATCATGTTCCACCGGCCGCTGGTGGCCGAGCGGTTCTAGGGGCTTCAGTCTGGAACCGCGCGATCGCTACGGTCGCAGGTTCGAATCCTGCCTCGGGCATGGATGTGTGTGATATCCTTAGGTTAGTTAGGTTTAAGTAGTTCTAAGTTCTAGGGGACTGATGACCTCAGATGTTAAGTCCCATAATGCCCAGAGCCATTTGAACCATTATCATGTTCCACTAACTTAACTGAATCTTACACAGTGAACTTGAATGTACTGAATGCATCACATCGAGAATATTCACCACTTCCGTTTTTTTTCCAGCATCAAAACAGCACTGTGTCGTACCTATTGTTTTAATGTGGTTTCTGTTCTTAACATACCCTCTACTGGTATTCTTAGGTTGCCATTTGCGATACTAAATAGTGGTCAGCTGGTGATATCGGTGGTGAACCTATTGTGTAGTTTCTTTCGACGTTGACTAACAGCTCAATTCTCACTGCTGCTTCGGTGTTTACTTCTAGTGATGATGGGTGCTTACTGTTATAATTTTTCACTGATGTTTTGCAAGGTATATTAGACCCAGAATAACACCAGGTTTCTAAAGTATTTACTTCAAATGCGAAAGTTTCTTTAATTGAGTGTGGCCATGCCGTCTTTGTGTTACAGACGCTCGCCAAGTGGCCCAACATGCTGCAATACTAGTCAGTCACGATTATGTTATACCTGGGAGTGGATATTTCACGAGGACAGACTGAACCACGTAGTATATCGGTCCGTGCGCGCCATTGTTCGGTACCAATAAGTTCCAAACACTACAACAATTCTACAGACTCGATAGCACAAGTGATTTACGTAAAATGTTTCAAACTCACTCTGTTTGGTGCTCCGTCATGCATAGATTATGTGTTTCTTCTTCTTCACAATCGTCAGTTATATCACCACAATACTCTCCAATGTTTCAGGCTAGTATCTAATATGCACCAAGAAGGAGTGTTAAACTCCTCAGTGTGCAAGCATGTAGAGAGATTGTGTGTAATTGGACAGGTAATGTGAGTAAGGTTGGTACAATATTTGCAGTCTTTGCAGAATGGTAGTTACAGCATTGGAATGAAAATACCACTTTATGTTACTAGCGACAATCAGTACTAATTTCGAACACATGTTATACTCTTTGCAAAAGCAAGATATCCGAGTGTACTGACTATGTGGAATGCTGCTCGATCTGTTCCTTCAAGAGATGTTGAATGTAGCGGGTTTAACATGCTCCCACTTCTGATCAGTTCCAACTTAAATCGTAGACAATGTTGTACGGAGGGTTGGTTAAAGATAGAGGAAGAATTAAGAGATGCATTTTTTTTTTTAATTTTGGTTGGCTATCTGTCAGAGTTTTGATGTTATCTGGTAAGTAACCAAAGATTTTTGTGGCAGCATAATTCACCACTTTCTGTGCCAAAGTTAGATTTAGCCCAATTTACAGAATTGTTCAAATTGTTCAGATGTTCTTGGACTTGTTTATTAGTCGAATACTGGAATTTGCTTGAATATCCTATGTATGTATTTGCTGCGAATTGTGCTGCATACGGTGTAGGATAGCAGTTAGCATCAGTGGCTGGCATGCTGCAGACCTCCAATTCAAAACAGGACCGCCCGCAGTTATTTGTGATTCAGTATTTATCAGTTTTCTAAGGTTCTCGAAGTTTCTTATTTTTGTAATTTTGTTATATGTTCTAACATTCGAAGTTTATGTAAATAGTTACTTTTGCATCCAGGAGTTGAGTTCTGATCTGGCTGTAGTTTAGTGTTGGTAATAAACATACTTTCAGTGCTGAGTGTTGTACTTCATTTACGACCCTGTTTTCGGATTTGGACTTATTCTTTTTTCAATGTCACAATTACTCTCACAGTTCGCAATCCCAGACCCTTCTTCGTAGCGGCGACATTATGTATCTGACATGATGCCATCGTAAAATCTACAAACTCCTGTAAAGCTGGAATAAGCTCTTCACTCGTTCCATTTGTATTTAAAATAGCATGTTGCGCATAGGCTAGAAAATCATGTTGGAAATGAAGAACTTGGTTTCCTCGCAGCCTTATAGATTTTTATAACCATTTCGCTGTTCCTACAGTGTTTGGTCGATTCGAAACCGTAAGTACATTTTCTAATGTAGGCTGCTATGCTTGCTTTTTCTCGCTACTCATATTTTCTCCCAGCCATTTGCCTGGCTTGGTCCCATACACAAAGAGTGGTGGTCGCCGCTCTGCCAGCACTATGCACCACGTACGTCCGTCAGCGGCAGCGAATGCAAGCAGACTATGCTGACTAAGTACTGTAATTCTGTATGCCATAATACTAAGTAATGTAATTCACAGACTTTAATTTAAGATCAGTTGCGAGGTATCCGCAAAACGGCAGATTTATTACCTCAATATAATTTCGTAGGTGAAAACTATTCAGTGTTTCATCGAGATGATAAGAGATTATGAAGCAAATTATCAGAATAATTTGATATCACACTCAGAAATACATAGTGTTGCCAAACGTTTCATACAATGTCGCCGAATTGGAAATATATTAGCAGCAGTAATTACAGGTGTCTATAAACATAATCTTACTCGATATTGGGCAAATCCATCTTGCCAGATATTTTCGGGCATCAAGAAAGTGGTGTCGGTCCCCATCAACTGACAAGTCATGGGATACCTCCTAATATCGTGTCGGACCTCATTTTGCCCGGGGCAGTGCAGCAGTTCGGCGTGACATGGACTCAAAAAGTCATTGGGACTGCCCTGCAGAAATATTGAGCCATGCTGCTTCTATAGCCGTCCACATTTGCGAAAGCGTTGCCGGTGCAGGACATTATGCACCAACTGACCTCTAGATTATGTCCCATAAATGTTCGATTGGATTCATGGAAATTTGTTAATTTGTGGTAAGTGCTATGGGACCGAACTGCTGGGGTCATCGGTCAATAGACTTACACACTACTTAATCTAACGGAAACTAACTTACGCTAAGGACAACACATACACCCATGCCCAGGGGAGGACTCGAACCTCCAACGGGGGGAGCCGCCCGAACCGTGGCAAGGCGATTGAGACCGCACGGCTACCCCGCGCGGCCGGGATTCATGAAGAGCTAACTGGATGACCAAATCATTGGCTCGAATTATCCAGAATGTCCTTCCAACCACTAGGGCACAGTCGTGGTCCAATGACATGGTACATTTTCAAACATAAAAATTCCGTAGTTGTTTGGCAACATGGAGCCCACGAATGACTGAGAATGGTCTCGAACTAGCGGAACGTAATCATTTCCAGTAAATGATCGGTTCAGTTGGACCAGAGGACCCAGTCCATTCCATGTAAACACAGCCCACAAAGTTATGGAGCAACCACCAGCTTGCATAGTTCTTTGTTGACGACTTGGTTCAACGGCTTCATAGGGTCAAAAAAAAAAAAAAAAAAAGGCTCTGAGCACTATGGGACTTAACATCTCAGGTCATCAGTTCCCTAGAACTTAGAACTACTTAAACGTAACTAACCTAAGGACATCATACACATCCATGCCCAAGGCAGGATTCGAACCTGCGACCGTAGCAGTCGCGCGGTTCCGCACTGAAGCGCCTAGAACCGCTCGGCCAGCGCGGCCGGCTCATAGGGTCCACGCCACACTCGAACCCTACCATCAGCTGTTACCAGCTGAAATCGGAACACACCTGTCCAACCGATATGGTCACGAGCCCAGGAGAGGCGCTGCAGATGGCGTCGTGCTGTTAGCAAAGGCACTCACGTCAGTCGTCTGCTGCCATAGCCCATTAACCCCAAATTTCGCCGCACTGTTCTAAGGGATACTTTCGTCGTACTCTCCAAATCCATTTCCGCAGTTATTTCACGTACTGTAGCTTTTCTGTTTGCACTGACAAATCTACTCAAAGGCTTCTGCTCCAGGTCGTCAAGTTCGTGTTCGTAGTGAGAGGTAATGTCTGAAATTTGGTATTCTCGACACACTCTTGACACTGTGGCTCGCAAAATTTTGAATCCCCTAAAGATTTCCGAAATGGATATGTCCTATGCGCCTAGCTCTAACTACTAATTCCCAGTTCAAAGTCTGTTAATTCCCGTCGTGTGGTCACAAGCACGTCGGAAACCTTTTCTGTTGAATCATCTGAGTACAAATGACATGTCGGCCAATGCGCTGCCCTTTTAAATCTTGTGTACGTGAAACTACCGTCATCTGTACATGTGCATATCGGTATCCCATGCCGGGAGATCTGGCCGAGCGGTTCTAGGCGCTTCTGTCTGGAACCGCGCGACCGCTACGGTCGCAGGTTCGAATCCTGCCTCGGGCTTGGATGTGTCCTTAGGTTAGTTAGGTTTAAGTAGTTCTAAGTTGTAGGAGACTGATGACCTCAGATGTTAAGTCCCATAGTGTTCAGAGCCATTTGAAAGATTAGCTATCCCATGACTTTCGTCCCCTCAATGTATACAGTTGTTAAAAATCAGTAATTCTTTGTCGAGGTTGTGGACATGAACAGGATAAATAGTCTTGAATGTTCTATCTATTCTCCTTGGTCCAAAATGGGATCCTTTGATGGAAGAGTGCAGTGATGCTCGCCAGGGGTGTAACAAGGAAACGAGGTTGCGGCGGAATAATATCATTGCCCCCCCCCCCCCCCCCCCATCGCTACCCCTCCTGCATTTTAAGCTACGCCTCTTTCTTGTAAATAAGCCAGTCAGAAACAGTCTAAGCCAACACACACATATTTAGCCCTATCAATCACAGGCCAGTATTTTACTAGCCAGTGGCGTAATAATAGTCCAGTTAATGAAGACGAAAAAAGGCCGAATATTGGAAACAATTTGTGTAGTCGCAATGTCTGTAAAGTGGTGGGAGGGCGTGCCATTGGCAAAATATTAAAAATATTGACAGCAGTGGTGTTAGTGGGGAAAGGGCGGTTGGCAGTGCATTTAAAGGTCACTTTTGTACTTTTTTCTTCACTAGTTCGAAAACCGCGGCCTCTAGCGAAAACGAGTCTCTGAACAGAACTAAACTATATTAAGCGCCCTACAAAAAATATCCTATTCATTTTTTTGTAGGACAGTTAGTTTGCTCGCAGAAAGTGAGATAATATTCCAAATCTTGCGTACCACCCATGCCCTGTAGTGTTGGTGCCTTTTGTAGGCCTCTTTGTGGTAGTTTCCCGGCTAGTCGTATACTTGAAGACACTTTGTCGATATGTGTTTCATGATGCAAATGAAACCAAACTTCGAATCGGCGAACTAATGGCTATGCCACGTGCCTCCAAGCGCACTGGCAATCTGATTTATTTTTCAGCTGTTGCTAATGCTTGCCAAAGTGAGGCTTACGCATTGCACTGACGTCAAACTTCAAGAATGTATTGCGTCAAGAGAAGAAAGAAAGAGTCTGTTTCCGGCGTTATCCAAGATAAGGGAAAATATAACACGGAGACATTTGTTTCATAACATCGTCTTATTTCCTTTTTAGGAGTTACAATACCGCGTTAGTTGGTCCCCCAGCTCTAACGAGATGAAAGTTTTGAATGTCGAAATACCTGTCTCAGCATTTTTGTCTTCCCATCAAGCTACTGAGGCAGGCGTAACTAACATTATTTATGTACATAAGTAGGGTCTATAGATCTTATGCTGTGTATAAGCATGCTACTAATTAGTATATGCGGCTACATTTTATGAAACATAAAGCACCGAACGATAACTACACAGAGTGATAACAATGCTTAGCATAACGTCCCTTAATATTAGCACACAGTAAGTCGTTAGCGAAATAACTACCTGATAGTTATAATGCTATCAGATGTTGGTCTTTCTGGGGTGATTGCTCCTTTTTCTTCATAGCTTCTCTCATTTGTGTATCGCTGTTTACCGTAGGATATATTTTACACAGATCTTATTTCTGAGAACAAAATTCAATTATTAGTTGTGAAACTTCCTGGCAGATTCTGGAATTATTAGTTACCTCACGGAATTCAATGGGGGATGGAAGGAAGGTCGTCGAAGCACAATATCATCTCCAGCAATGTTAAATTAGTTCTGCAAAAGGAAATCACACAGAAATACAGGAATCACTCATGCAGTGTGTATATTAAAGAGCACGGAACTAATCTTTCACAATAGGTTATTTGAAATCATCAATGCAGGAAGTCAATTTAATAAGTCTTAGTATACAGTAAATCACTTTTTAGAAGGATTCATCGTTTTTTTTCCTTTTTGCTTCAGTTTTCTAACACAAATAATTTTAATTTCTAGTAGATGTTTCTCTGCTGACTTCTGCAGTGCAACTGGTATTTAAACATAGCGCATTACCTGCAATTTTGTAATGAGTGATAGGGGTTCTGACTTTGTCTTAACTCCATAGACTGCATTCGCATCACTTACGGTATAAATGTAGACAGTACATGTACTGTGCTTAGTGTTCTTGCACTCGCATTATCATGCTTACTGATTGTATGACACATCACTCTGTTAAATGCCCGTTTTGTTGTTTGGATGTCATTCTTACACAAAAGTACTGACCTTTTTTTACATAAAAACGTCTATGTATACGAAATTAGCCAGTGGCGGGATAGTAAATTCCAATCTTTGTAAATGTACAGCCTCGGTCCAAATTACATCGTCTATAAAGAAATTTCAGATGAATGTCGAACGAGACTTGAAGAAACAAATTTGCTTCTTGTTACAATGATCTAGGAGAAAACTCCTTCCTACTGCAGTTTCTTACTACTTACACTAACCGCCGCTATTAGGACACTGCGTCAACCGTCGTCAATTTATGTTATCATACAGTCACAGGAGAGTTTTACTACGTTAAAAAACATTAGTGATATGAGAGATTATGGTTCTACTGTCAATACAGGTATTATGAGATACATATAACAAGCTCAGTTTGACAAGTATGCACGAAATGAGAGGTCACAGCTTTGCTGTAGGAATTACTCGGCATATATCTGGTAAGCCAATGAAGGTTTAGACACTCTATACGAGGGTAACCAGAAGAAGTACGTGCTATTCCTCCCTAACAAGAATCTGGTATCTAAAATGCTGAGCCACATTTGTGGTAGGTGGAATTATTGAGTTTTTATGTTCTGATGTAAAATATTGGTCTTTTAACTGAGTGGCCATCCTAGGCCTTTGAATTTTATTGTAGTCCTGAGTCATGAAAAATATTCTGAACTTGACTATGAGGAATCAAAAAAATTATTTCCAGTTTCATAGTAGACCCAAATGATGAATATTCAGATACACAACATGGGGAGTTTGCTTACTGCCACACACTAAATGGGGAGACTGCTTTCTGCGAGATACTCCATAAGACGACGTTGTTTACTCCCAAACAATATGAATTTTGAGATTATTAACTGTGTTTTATGAAGATTCGAAAATTTTTGATTAAATTCATAGCAAATAAATAATTTTTTCTCGCTGGCTTCAAACGATAGACCTATATATAGATAAAATACGCACTGCCTCAAATCTGAGAAGGCGATGAAATTCATGAATCATTAATGAATGTGACAGGCATTGCTATACTGTCCAAAAGAATTAAAGGGTCACTTTTCCCAAACACCTTTATTTTCCTACATTTGGCTCTAAGGTGTCAACAACCGTCCTCTGTAATGGGGCAAAGGCATGGCGCCCTGCGACGTCACCCACGAGTTAAGCAACAGACATTTCATATGTTGGGAAGGTCGTCACCAACCTCCACCCCTTAACCACATCTCACTCCTTCTCTAGATGCCGCTGAGATGGAGGTCAGAACCTTGACGCCCAGCTTTAAAATCACACTGTTTTCTTAGCGGTGACTAAGAATCCATTTCTGATACACCGCCGCTCAGAAAGGACACGAAAAGCCTCAGGAGGTGGCGCAAAAGCCGTCAATGGAACCATTCCTTCCCTGGAGGCGCACATTAACAAATATTCCGCGTACGAAAACGACAGTTTGTAGTGCGATGTGCCACAGAACGACGTCCTTGACAACCTCTTACGCTCCTAACACCCCCCCAGAAGATTCGTCACTTCTCTAAGGACATCTTGGGGCTGCAACACCACTGAACGTGATCTGATACCTTTAGAGTGAAACGCGACGGCAGATTTTGCTGTAGTGTACCGAGTGAAACCACTAGGGACCCTTCATAACAATTCAACAAAATCTGAATGTGATCCAAAGCAGGAAAGTATGTTTACGCTTTTTCAGCCCCCTTTTTCATTCCTCCACGTCCTCTTGTGACGTGATCACGGCGGAAAGAGGATGGGAGAGAGGGCGCCTTTGACACATGCGTGAATAAAATGGCAAAGGGTCTCACTAAGCGCAACCCCCCCCCTACACCCACTCCCCCCCCCCTCCCCCCGTACGGCAACATCCTCAGTCCACTCGGGCACCTCTATTAAGCACTTTAAAAATGTATCTTTTTAGAGACAACCTTTGAACGATTCCCCAATTCCTAAGTGCCTGCGGGCAATCAACCTCTTCGTCACGCTGCAGCTAAGTGATGTTACACTAGAGCTCTAATCGAATAAGGCGGCGCAGTGGTTAGCACACTAGACTCGCATTTCGGAGGACGACGGTTCAAACCTTCTCCGACTACCTGGTTTAGGTTCTTCATGAATTCCGTAAATCGCTTCAGGCAAATGCCGGGATGGTTCCTTTGAAAGGGCATGAGCGACTTCCTTCTCCATCCTTCCCTGATCATATGGGACCGATGACCTTGCTGTTTGGCCCCCTCCCCAGATCAACCGACCAACTGGAGCTCTAGAGCCTGTTTGCAGGCTTGTGAAATATGAGGGATGTCTATTGCTTGTTTCCAGCTTCAAATGGCTCTGAGCACTATGGGACTTAACATCTGAGGTCATCAGTCCCCTAGAACTTAGAACTACTTAAACCTAACTAACCTAAAGACATCACACACATCCATGCCCGAGGCAGAATTCGAACCTGCGACCGTAGCGGTCTCGCGGTTCCAGACTGACGCGCCTAGAACCGCTTGGCCACACCGGCCGGCTGTTTCCAGCTCTTGGCTGTGATACGAGTACGTCTACAGAGCGACAAGTTGAGTGTTTATCCTTTTCTGTGTTTTCAGCGCACTATAGTTATTAAATTTCGTGCCTGTTTCTCTATTTAAGAGGGTTAATCCCGCCTTTATGTAAGTGTAAATTCATTCAGTGCTTAGCGCAATAGTTGCTCACTGAACAGCCAGCTATGTAGCACTTTAAAGCGTCACCGTCCATTGGTGACACATCAGGAGGGTAGGAAGTTGCACATCTAGGATTGTCTGTTTTTGTAGTTCACTTCTTCAGTTAGTCTTGCTAGGATGCGTAGGATGTGCATGCTGTGTGTGGACGTAGGAGGCGCTGGCTGCAATTCGTGAACAGTTGAACATGCTGTTGGCTATGGTCAGTCACATTCAGGCTGCTGTCTCGGGGTGTAGCGGTGGCGGAGAATCTGGCGTGTCACATGGGACGCTTCAGGTGTCACTTGTTTTGTCGACGGGATCTGCTTTCGAGGCACCTACTAGTCCACATAATGTGGTGGATGCGCCGTCACAGCAGGGTGAGTGGCGGATGGTAACACGTTCTCGTCACTCGAGGCAGAGGGCCAATGTAGAGACTGGCCGCCTGGCCTCGCCCATTCATCCTGTAAATGGACAGGTGACTACTCCTTCGGCAGGGTCCGAGCAGGCATGAGAGGGGGGGGGGGGGGGAGGGGTTTACTGGTTATTGAAAGCTCCAGTGGTAGGTGCGTTATGGAGACCCTTGGGCAGACAACGTTCATGGCTGGAAAGAAAGCCAGTGTGCAATCTATATGCCTGCCGGGGAGCCTCATCCGAGATGTGGAGGCGGCCCTGCCAGTGGCTATAGAGCGTGCATGCGTCTGCAAGTTGTGGCTCACGTCATCACCAACGACGCCTGTCGCATTGGTTCTGAGGCCCTCCACAGTTCATACACGAGGCTGGTGGAGGTGGTGAAGATTGCTGGCCTCACCTGCGGGGTGCAAGCAGAACTCGAAATTTGGGACAGTGTTCCCAGAGTTGATTGGCGTCCTTTGGTTTGGAGCCGAGAGGAGGGCCTCAACCAAAGGCTTCGTCGATTCTGTCACGGTCTTGGCAGCAGATTTCAGGACCTGCGTTATCGTGTGGGGATTTGTAGGACTCCCCTTGATAGGTCAATGTTGCACTACACAAAGGAAGCAGCTATTCGGGTATCAGAGTACTTGTGGAGTGCACATGAGGGCTTTTCAGGCTAGGTGTTAGTTTGAAGTGGTGATGAGCACTGGCCAGTCGATTCACAGCAAGGGAAGTCAAATGGCGTTCAGAAAAAAGACACTTCGACTGTCACAATTTTATCAGTAAACTGTTCAAGTATTCGTAATAAAATTCCAGAATTTACTGCCGTCCAGGAAAGTTCTCACGCTCAAATTATTCTTGAGACTGAGAGCTGGCGGAAACCCGAAGTGGAAAGCTCTGAGATATTTAGCAAGTCTTGAAAAGTACGTAGGAAAGGCAGATTAGAGGCCATAGGAGGGGGAGTTTTCATTTCAGTTGGCAAAAATATTGTCTCTATTGAAGTCGAAGTTGAATGTGACAGTGAAGTCGTCTGGTCGCCCATAATAGGTGTAGGTGAAACAACTGAGTTAACTGTTGAATGTTTTTACCGGACACCCGATTCCGCTGTGGCAGTTCTAGCGTCATTCAAGGAAAGACTACGGTCAACAGCGCGTAAATACTCAGATCATACTAGTTGGAGGTGACTTTAACCTGCCGAGTATAGACTGGGATGTCTATTCATTGGCGGGGGGGGGGGTGGGGGGTGGAGGGAGGGGGGGGGGTACACACAGATAGTCATGCGAAATATTTTTGAGCACGTTTTCTGAAAATTGTCTTGAGCGGCTAGTTCGGCAGCCCACAAGCAATGGAAATATCTTATTCCGTTTAGCTACAGATAGGTTGGATCTTATCGACAGTGTCAGTATGGAAACGGGGATTAGCGATCATGGTGTCATTATAGCAGCTACGAAAGTTAATAAATCAGTGAAGAAGGCTAAGAAATTGTTTTTGCTAGATAGAGCAGACAAGCAGCTATTAACATTTCACGTAGACAGTGAATTGGCACCACTTAATCCCAGTAAGATGGATGTAGAGAAACTGTGAGCAAAGTTTAAGCAGGTTGTAAATCGTCGTCTGGAGAGTTACGTGTCTAATAAGTGGATAAAGGATGGAAAAGACCCACCATGGTTTAATAACGAAATTCATAAGATGCTGAGGAAGCAGAGACTGTTGCACTCTAGATTCAAAAGGGGATGCACAAACGACGACAAGCCAAGGTTAGTAGAGATTCGTGCGTCTGTGAAAGGTTACAACAGCTCCCACCGTCACACCTTAGCAAACATCTGGCAGAGAACGCGAGAAAATCCTGTTCGTATTTAAAATCGTTATGCTGGTCTAAGGTTTTCCATTCAGTCCCTTGGTGACCAGTCTGGTGTGGCAGTTGAAGATGGCAAAACGAAAGCCGAATTTTTAAATTTCACGTACAAGAAATAGTTCAAGCAGGAGAACCGTACAAACATACCATCGTTTGACCATCAGACAGACTCCAATATGGACGACATAGAAACAAGCATACCTGGCGTAGAGAAGCAACTTAAAGATTCGAAAACAAATAAATCACCAGGTCAGGATGGAATCCCAGTTCGATTTTAGAAATGGTACTCTATGGCTTTGGCCCCTCACTATGCTTGCAATTATCGTGAATCTCTCGTCCAGCAAAAAGTCCCAAGCGACTGGAGAAAAGCGCAGGTAACTGCAGTATATAAGAAGTGTAAGAGAACGGACTCGCAAAATTACGGGCCAATATCCGTAACTTCTTTTTGCTGCAGAATCATTCAACACGTTCTCAGTTCGAATTCAATAAACTTTCTTGAGGCTGAGATGCTTACGTCCACGAATCAGCATGGTTTTAGAAAGCATTGGTCGTACGAAACTCAGCTTGCCCTTTTCTCACATGATATATTGAGAACTATGGATGAAGGACAACGGGCAGATTCCATGTTTCCAGATTTCCGGAAAACATTTGACACGGTGCCCCATTGCAGCCTGTTAACGAAGATACGAGCGTATGGAATAAGTTCACAGATATGTTAGTGACTCAAAAACTTCTTAAATAATAGAACCCAGTAAGGTGTTTTCGACGGCGAGTGTTCATCAGAGACAAGGGTCCCGTCAGCAGTGTCCCAGGGAGGTGTGATAGGACCGCTGTTATTCTATATATAAATAAATGACTTGGCGGACGGAGTGGGCAGCAGCTTCCGGTTGTTTGTTGATGACGCCGTCGTGTACAGTAAGTTGTAGAAGTTGAGTGGCTGTAGGAAGATACAAGACAACTTCGACAAAATGTCCGATTGGTGTGATTAGTGGCAGCTAGTCCTAAATGTGGAAAAATATACGTTTATGCGGATGAGTAGGAAGAACAAACCTGTAATGTTCGGATACAGTATTATTAGCGTCCAGCTTGACACAATAAAGTCATTTAAATATCTGGCCACGAAACCGCAATGCGATATGAGGTGGAATGAGCATGTGAAAACTGAGGTAGGGAAGGCAAATGGCCGGCCTAGGTGGCCGAGCGGTTCTAGGCGCTACAATCCGGAACCGCGCGACCGCTGCGATCGCAGGTTCGAATCCTGCCTCGGGCATGGATGCGTGTGATGTCCTTAGGTTAGTTAGGTTTACGTAGTTCTAAGTTCTAGGGGACTGATGACCTCAGAAGTTAAGTCCCATAGTGCTCAGAGCCATTTGAACCATTTGAAGGCAAATGGTCGACTTCGGTTTACTGGGAGAATTTTTAGGAAATGGTGGTTCACCTGTAAAGAAGACGGCATATAGGACGTTGGTGCGACCTATTCTTGAGTACTGCTCGAATGTTTGGATCCTTACCAGGTGAGTCTGAAGAAAGGCATCGAAGCAACTCAGAGGAGGACTGCCAGATTTGTTACCGGTAGATTAGATCAAAACGTAAGCGTTACGGAGGGGACCAAACTGCTGAGGTCATCGGTCCCTAGACTTACACACTACATAAACTAACTTAATGCTAAGGACAACACTCACACCCATGCCCGAGGGAGGACCTGAACCTCCGGCAGGAGAGGCCGCACGATTAGTGACATGGCGCCTCTAACCGCGCGGCCACACCGAGCGGCTTTACTGATTTACAACGCGCATCGGTAAATAGTATACAGCACAAACAAGAAGTGACTGACTGGCGTTTTGTAAACTTTAAAATGAATAAATGCAAAGGAAGACTATCCACAAAAAGTAAGACAGTTTAGGAGAAGACAGTCATGGTTGTATTCCAGGTGAAGCAGCAAATGAAGTGAGAAAATATTTTTCAGCGCAAAGAAGTGGGCAAAAGAAACAGACGCTACAGTTTCATCAGTTTACGTCGAAGAAGTAGGACAGCTCTTCAGTCGGAGCTACGACTTAGTAACATCGTTACCATCGCACAGAAGTGCGAAAAATGTTACATCGTATTCGGCGAAAATATATGGGCACTTCGCGAGATCCCATTGATTGTGGTGGAATATTCTTCCAAGAAAGTAATTTGCTGATGAATGATGGTAGCAATTTTTTGCTTGCAGATGATAACAGGAGACCAAATGGCAGAATATTGGCGTTTGGCAGCGAAAAGGGAAAAGCATGTTTATCGAACTACTAATCGTTTTTTGTCGATGGAACGTTCAAGAGTGCGGGCAAGCAGTTTCGACAGTTGTCTATACACCACGCCGACCTTAAAAATTCTTGGAAGGAAACTAACACCATTCCAATTGTTGACGCTTTGTTGCCAAGTAAAAAGCGAGAAACATACGAAAGTTTTTTGAAGATATTAAAACTAACGTGCCTGGATGGAATCCTGCATCTCTGATAATGGACTTCGAAATTGCCCTCGTCCAAGTAGCTAACAGTTTGTTTCCTGGAGCAGATATCACTGGTTACAACTGTCATTTTAATCAGTGTTTGTGGAAACAACTTTAGTGTTGCAGCTTACAAGGAAACCAAGGAAGTACGCCGCCACATAACAATGTGTTCTACTTTAGCACATCTTCCCTTGGAAATGTTGGATGATAGTTGGCTGTGTATTCAGAAAATCACGCCTAAAAGCCAATAGCTTCAGGATCTTTATGACTATTTTGTGCACCGGTGGCGCGATTATGAACATATGCCAAGACAGAAGTAGGATTGCAGTGGAAAGCGCCGTCACACTAATAACATCTCAGAAGTATGGAACTGAAGAATAAACACATCAATATCTAAAGTTCACCAGAATGTACTCGTTAGTGAAAAATCTTAGAGAAGATGCAGAATACCATGCCACCAGTTTGACCGACTAATTTTGAACGTTGATGGGAACAGAAGAAAAAAGTCAGCAATGAAGACTGACGAAACGATTGCAAAGGCTTTCAAGAAACTCCAAACTGACGGGTACTTAAAATCATTACTGACTTGTGTGACCTATTCACAGAAATTACGATGACGAAGAAAACGTCAGAATCATTAATACATCTGTAAATATTGAATAAAATGTTGTCGGGTTTCCAACCGCGTCAATTGCTTAAAACTTCACGAGCTTTCGGCCAAGCACTCCTTGGCCATTGTCAAGTGTTATGACTGGCAGTGGGCTGTTGGCGCGCCCTTATATACGATAGCTGCCGGCTGTGACGTCACTAGTGTCGTGACATTGCCATATATCGGAATGTTTTGAGTCAGCGTTCGATGTGCCGCCTTCAAGCGCGCGATCGCTGGATCCCACGCAGCGCTGAGCTGCAAGCCACCGTCTCTGTTCAGGGTGTTTGCGGTAATTTTTATTTCAATAGCTTCCTTTATTAAACTTTCCCAGAAACCGTTAGTGCGAGCCACGACAGAGGTATCGTCAAATTTTATGTGGTGAACGTTTTCTAACACATGCTCAGCTGACGCAGATTTCTCTGCATAGCGTAAGCGGTAATACCTCTCATGTTCTTTCCTGCGTTGTTCCACAGTGAGCACTGTTTGTCCGATGTACTTCTGGCCACACTCACAAGGTATTTCGTAGACTCCAGGCGTTCTGAGACCTACTGCGTCTTTAACTGGTCTCAGTAATTGACGGATTTTCGTTGGAGGTCTGAAGATGGATTTGATCTTGTGTCTTTTCAACAGGCGGCTTATCTTGCCCGACACAGAGCCACAGAATGGCAGCAGAGCAAGTTTCTTTTCCTGCTCTTCGTCGGTGGTCTTATTCTAATATTTCCCAGAAATCACTCCTTTCACTTGATGGGCGCTGTAGCCGTTATTCCTGAAAACCTTGCATAGGTGGCTCAGTTCGTGGGGCAGGTTGTCGTCGTCTGATATTACTCTTGCACGATGCTCCAATGTTCGTAATACTGTGCGCTTCTGTGCTTGATGATGATGGCTCGTGGCGTGCAGGTACACGTCTGTGTGCGTGGGTTTCCTGTAGACGCTGTGGCCAAGGCACCCATTTCGTTTACGGTGGACAAGGACGTCGAGGAAGTGCAATGCATTATCTTTTTCCACCTCCATGGTGAACCGGATATTACTTTTGATGCCATTGAGGTGTTCCAAAAACTCGTCTAATTTCTCGCGTCCGTGTGGCCAAATGACGAACGTGTAGTCAACGTATCGAAAGGAACACTTCGACTTCAATGACGCAGTATCCATGGCAATACCCTCAAAATTTCCGTGAAGAGGTTCAACAGCTGGAGACAACGGGCTACCCATTGCTACGCCGTCTGTCTGATCGTAATACCGGCCGTTGTAAACGAAATAGGAGGACGTAAGAGTGTGCATATATAGCTCGACCACGTCACTTACAAAGTACTTGGAAATTAGGTCCAAAGCGTCTTTGATAGGCACATTCGTAAACAGCACCACTACATCAAAACTGACCATAATATATCGTCCTCACTAAGGCGTAGACGGTTGATTCTGCTGATAAATTCTGCTCAGTTTTTTATATGATGTTCGCAGTGTCCCACAGGTGGAGCGAGGAGCTAGGCCAAGTACTTCGCCAGCTTGTATGTTGGAGAACCTATTGCGGACACAATAGGGGGAAATGGCGTCCCGTCCTTGTGTATCTTCGGTAAACCATGAGCAGTAGGTGGTCTAGGCGCCTGTAGAAGAAGATTCTTAACCACACTGTCTTCCACTGAAGATCGCTTAAGAAGTTCTGATGTTTTTCTTACTATTCTTGATGTCGGGTCGCGTGGGAGTTTCCGATAAGTATCTTCGTTCAGTAGCGCACATATATTCGTATCATAGTCCTCGAACTCCATAATTACGGTGGCATTGCCCTTGTCAGCGGGAAGTACCACAATGCTTTCATCATTACGTAGTGTTCGAAGGCCGTTGCGCTCAGCCCTGGTCATGTTGGATGCTGGTAACTTCGCATTTGTCAGTATACGGCTGGTTTCTCGCCGTATTTCGTCCGCTGTTTCATGTGGGAGCTTGTGGATTGCCTGTTCAACACCGCTTATTATTTCACAGACAGGAATGTCTCCAGCTGTTGCAAACCTCTTCACGGAGAATTTTGAGGATATTGCCATGGATACTGCGTCATTGAAGTCGAAGTGTTTCTTTCGATACGTTGACGACACGTTCGTCATTTGGCCACACGGACGCGAGAAATTAGACGTGTTTTTCGAACACCTCAATGGCATCAAAAGTAATATCCAGTTCATCATGGAGGTGAACAGTGATAGGGATATCTGATCATAAGCCAATGTCTTTTTCCTTCGATCTTGTTGACTGTACTGAACAGGACCTCATTGTACTATCTAAATTTATATTTACACAGTCAACAAGCAGAGAAACTGATTTCCAACGCCTGACTGCCAATTGTTTCTCTTCAGTTTTCTGGAAGGTTTGAAACTTCTTTTTCCATTTTGAGTTTAACCAAGTTCAGTGCAAAGCTGGTTCCGTTTGATGGTGATAGAAATCAAAAATTATCTTTGGCATCTCTCGGTGTGTCACACCCACTTGTGCAGTCTGTATTAAAAACATTTCTTAGACGTACTTGTAATTCGAATGCAACCAAATCGTTCTGGGATCTAAGAGTAAACACTCCAAAGATGTGAAATATTCATTAAATCTGTTTTGAAAAAAAACTGAAGTTTTAGGGTGGAGTCTCCTCTTAAAATAGAGTGTATCTGTTGTTAAAGAGATGAAATGTAGCATAATGGTCGGGTTAGGAACTTCAAAGCAGTCAGTTACATCAACATGAATGTATCAGTGCAGTGTGCTTAGTCCATATGTTTATCGTATGTGATGATATCTTGATACGGTTAGTGTTCTATTAATATGCTTCCAAACTTTGAACACAATGAAAAGTTTTGTTTACATCAACATTACAATAGCTTCCGTGCAAAAGATTTGTTGTGGGTTGGCAGGAGAGCCAACACCGGTATACTAGAGGAAGCCGAAAGGCACGCGTTTTAGCTCACGCAGGCTGGCGTGAGGTCTGGAACAGGACAAGGAATTTAGACTTTAGAAAAACGGACGTAGCTGGTGGAATACTTAACTTTAATCCATTAATGATTAGCGTCGCTCTTGACTGTACATGACTCAGTATCAATAGTAACCTTGCTAGGTCGTAGCAAATGACGTAGCTGAAGGCTATGCTAACTATCGTCTCGGCAAATGAGAGCGAATTTTGTCAGTGAACCATCGCTAGCAAAGTCGGTTGTACAACTGGGCGAGTGCTAGGAAGTCTCTCTAGACCTGCCGTGTGGCGGCGCTCGGTCTACAATCACTGATAGTGGCGACACGCGGGTCCGACGTATACTAACGGACCGTGGCCGATTTAAAGGCTACCACCTAGCAAGTGTGCTGCCTGGCGGTGACACCACAAGATTGTCGACACTTAGAAGGCGAACAGCGAGAAACTGATGTGGAAAATAAAAAAGGAAAGAAGAAAACGCTTTTAAGCGATATGACTGACGAAAGTGTTCATCATACAGTAGCAGAGACATAAAGATGTCAATAATTTTCAAAACATTTTCACTACAAAAATTCATTTTTCTTTTTATGAAGGAACATTCAACGAATGAATCTGCAATTAGATCAAATTGCCATAACTGCTTTGCAGCTTGCGGAGGGTCATGCACTTTCATTGGTTTTCGGGTTATGCTGAAAGAGTAGAAACTTGGCTACGAGTAGAACTTATACACCTGCAGTGTGATGTTTGTGTGATTATAGTTTCATAGCAAAATTAGTCTCGTCGAATTCTGTTTCCACAATGTTAATTTTCACGCCTTTAGAAGTCTGCAGTTAGGAGTATGTCGGTGTTTAGACTTACACGTACATGCTGCTTTTTTGCATAATGAAGAGAACGAAATCCGCCCACAGAAGCTCACTGAGACTTAAGAGCTTGGGTTGGAATTAGCTCACCCAAAAAATTATACCAGACATTGAGCATTTAGAGAAAAGGAAAATAAGTAACATTCATTTAAATTCTGTCTTGTTATGTTTAACATTTAAATAAAATAGTAATGAAATATAAGTTTGTTGATTTAAATTTCATCCTATTAATACAACAGCCTTAAAAATAAATTTGCCATGTAAAGCGTTAGTGAGCCATCCTGAAGCGATTCATGGTTGCTCCCTGCTGTGGTGTGAGCGTGGGCCAGCTCGCACGCGTAGCTGTGCTGAACTGCTAGATTTCTTAGTGTGCCTGTACCTGCGAAAAGCCGCTAGCTCGACAAGAGCCCCAGGCTCCGTGCAAGTGTCACTCCGTGGAAATGTCACTTTCTGCAAGTGTTCTGACCCCCGCACTGGGGAATGTGGAGGGTCTTAGAGGGTGCGTTCCCCGCTTTTTTAATGTACGTGTCAATGCTGCACCCCACCATGACCACGCCGCAGGAGAGCACGAAACAGGACGGCTGGAAAAACATAAACACCATTTGCTGCTTCAGATCACATTCAAATTTCGTTGAATTGTTTTCAGCGATCTCTAGTAGTTCCACCGTGTACACCAGAGCTAAAATTGCGGTCACACTGCTCTCCAAAAGGTCGTGATCCCGTTCAGTATAGTTGTTCGGCCACGATGTCCTTGGAGAAGGGTTGAAGGTTCCGGGCGGCGTCAGCAGTGTCAAAGGTTGTTCATCGCAATGCGAGCTGTCGTTTCAAACCGCGAAATGTGTGGGAATCAACGCCCCAAGGATACGGATGACTGCATTGACGTCCGTTATGTCACCTCCTGAGGCCTTTTCGTGTCGATTCTGAGCAGTGGTGTGTCTGAAATGTTTTCATCGGCCACCCATAAGAAAACTGTGTCATTTCAAAGCTGGGCGCCGCGATACCTTCCTTCATCGCAGAGGGGTCAAACAGCGTGGTATACGTGGGAAAGAGGGGTGTGATGATCTTCACATAATGAGAGACGTCCATGATGGCGTCGGGCAGAATTGTGGTGCGATTTGGTGCCAATGTGACATCATTAAACCACATTACACCTTGCATGATCTTCTGAGCTGTAGCCTTTTTTCACATACAGTATGTCGAGGCCTTGCTATTTGAAGCGATACCGAGCCCGAGGGTGACGTCGCAGCACCATTACAGAGGATTTCTGTACGCACCTTTGAGCCATATTTCAGATTTAGGCGTCACAATGGGAGAAAATTAGAGAGTTTTGAAATTTCGAAAAAGTGGTCCTTTAATAGTGTTGCTCAGTGTATATGTGATTTGTCAGATGCAGGATTTGTTACATCGGAGAATGATCTGTCTCAGAGGGGAATGAAATGAGCTCGCTAACTGGTAACCGCTATTTCTGAGAGAAATAAGCAGGATTGTTAAAATGTGCCAACCTATGGAAGAGCAGCCAACCAATATGAAAATTACAATTGATGCCCATGATTGTGATGATGATCATGATCATCATCATCATCACCATCATCATCTTCATGAAACAAACTAAAATGGTGGAAATGTTAAAAAGTTAACCAGAATCTGGATGGGAAGAGCAAGAAATTTTAAGCAGTAAACGAGGACTGTTCTAGGCGAAGTAATGAAAGTTATCATGACAGGAGTACTTTGATGCCTTAAAAGAGGATCATTCTGCAGTAATAAAGGATCTTGTTGAGACAAAGGTCTGTCTGGATAGTAGAAAGACTGAGCAGCGACAGAAACAGGAGGGGAGTGCTAAGAGAAGCTAACAATTGTAAGGGCACCAGAAGAGGTTACCAGAGTATCTCAATCAAATTCAGGAAGACGATGATCATATTATCGAGAGACTGATCAATCAGATTGAGAGACTTGTGGACGTTGATCGTAGGCAGGGGGAAGAAGTAAAGGAATTTCTTTCGGAAAACCTAGATGACGGACTTGCACTGGTACTGACGTTACATAAGTGTATGGATCTGTCCACCGATGGCAATGAACAAAAGAAGAAATTATCTCATGTGACAGACACTAAAAGAGATGGCTGAGGGAATCACATTGAATAACTGGAATTACGTTTTTACCTGTTGAAATCGATTCCTGACAAACTGCTGCCCAGCTGCTGCTAGAGATCGTATAAAAGCAATATTATGATGATTAGGACTTTTTGAAAATCCTAATTTTGGCAGCCCAATAAAACTCTATGGTCACATGATTTTTATTTGACCCATACAGACTCTCTGAGTTGATCTGAATCTGTCTCACTAAAAGACCAAATTGAGGCACGTGTGTCCTTGCCGGTAGAATATTATTTTTGAAATCAGAGTAGGGTACCTTGAAACAGTCGAAGGTTTCATAAAAATCAGAATAATACAGTCTCACTCAGTGCATGGAGGAATGTGCAGCCGGCATAGGCGATAAACATTCTTTCGACCTATCAGATAAACAATTATGGCAAAAATTCTACTCGACAATGACATACAGGGTGGAGCAAATACACTCCTGGAAATGGAAAAAAGAACACATTGACACCGGTGTGTCAGACCCACCATACTTGCTCCGGACACTGCGAGAGGGCTGTACAAGCAATGATCACACGCACGGCACAGCGGACACACCAGGAAGCGCGGTGTTGGCCGTCGAATGGCGCTAGCTGCGCAGCATTTGTGCACCGCCGCCGTCAGTGTCAGCCAGTTTGCCGTGGCATACGGAGCTCCATCGCAGTCTTTAACACTGGTAGCATGCCGCGACAGCGTGGACGTGAACCGTATGTGCAGTTGACGGACTTTGAGCGAGGGCGTATAGTGGGCATGCGGGAGGCCGGGTGGACGTACCGCCGAATTGCTCAACACGTGGGCGTGAGGTCTCCACAGTACATCGATGTTGTCGCCAGTGGTCGGCGGAAGGTGCACGTGCCCGTCGACCTGGGACCGGACCGCAGCGACGCACGGATGCTCGCCAAGACCGTAGTATCCAACGCAGTGCCGTAGGGGACCGCACCGCCACTTCCCAGCAAATTAGGGATACTGTTGCTCCTGGGGTATCAGCGGGGACCATTCGCAACCGTCTCCATGAAGCTGGGCTACGGTCCCGCACACCGTTAGGCCGTCTTCCGCTCACGCCCCAACATCGTGCAGCCCGCCTCCAGTGGTGTCGCCACAGGCGTGAATGGAGGGGCGAATGAAGACGTGTCGTCTTCAGCGATGAGAGTCGCTTCTGCCTTGGTGCCAATGATGGTCGTATGCGTGTTTGGCGCCGTGCAGGTGAGCGCCACAATCAGGACTGCATACGGCCGGGGCACACAGGGCCAACACTTGGCATCATGGTGTGGGGAGCGATCTCCTACACTGGCCGTACACCACTGGTGATCGTCGAGGGGACACTGAATAGTGCACGGTACATCCAAACCGTCATCGAACCCATCGTTCTACCATTCCTAGACCGGCAAGGGAACTTGCTGTTCCAACAGGACAATGCACGTCCGCATGTATCCCGTGCCACCCAACGTGCTCTAGAAGGTGTAAGTCAACTACCCTGGCCAGCAAGATCTCCGGATCTGTCCCCCATTGAGCATGTTTGGGACTGGATGAAGCGTCGTCTCACGCGGTCTGCACGTCCAGCACGAACGCTGGTCCAACTGAGGCGCCAGGTGGAAATGGCATGGCAAGCCGTTCCACAGGACTACATCCAGCATCTCTACGATCGTCTCCGTGGGAGAATAGCAGCCTGCATTGCTGCGAAAGGTGGATATACACTGTACTAGTGCCGACATTGTGCATGCTCTGTTGCCTGTGTCTATGTGCCTGTGGTTCTGTCAGTGTGATCATGTGATGTATCTGATCCCAGGAATGTGTCAATAAAGTTTCCCCTTCCTGGGACAATGAATTCACGGTGTTCTTATTTCAATTTCCAGGAGTGTAGAAGTGGCCCACAGAACAGAGTTCAATGAATAAAGAAATGTAGCAGAGGAAAGGAAATATAGTACTAACCTGACTCTAGCAGATTTTGATAATGGCCACCATTCATCTCTTAGCACTTATGGGCCCTGGCCAGCAAGTTGCTGAAAGCGAATCGAAGCTGGACTGCTGGAATTGCTGCAGTCTCATCCGAAATGTTCTGCCACAGTTCTTGAAGACTATGAGGGTTGTTACGACACACCATAGACTTGAGGGCTCCCCACACAAAGTAATAACACACTAACAGATCAGGTGAGCTGTATGGCCAGCTAGATCCGCGACAACTCTGTCAGAAGATTGTGTAAATGTTCTCCAGGGTTCGTATGGCTGTGTAGGCAGTTGCTCAGTCCTGTTGGAAGTAACTATAGGTCTTTTCCTCCTCCGTTCATGCTACCACAAATCAACGTACAATCGCATCTACACATCCGGGCCCTTTTAATCGGTCCACCCTGTGCAAGCATAGCAGTACTGCGGTATGTGAGCCTGACAGGAGGGAATGATCTAATTAATATAAATGCTCTTAATTTTAATAATATTAGGGTCGTTTTGTTAGAGGAAGTAACGTGTGATTGTACCCACTTGGTTCATACAATTATTGCCCTTTCTATTGGAAATATAAAATTGGACGGTATTCTCGATATAGTGAGCTCAATTTCCTATATTTCCTTCTTCACATGTGCAAAGTGTTGCAACTCAGCTTGTCCTTCCACTGTAGAAGATTAAAGTGAGGGTTGCACCTTTAGAAAACGGTGTTGTGATGAAGAAATAGGCCGGAATTGAATCCCTCTGAGAGGGACATTCCTTTCCTGCAATTTCTTTATTATTGCGTAACTTACGAAATATGTGAGACTGGGTCTAAATCTGGTACGCTTCCATTAGGCCATCTGCGGTCGTGCCGTAGCGAAATCGTTTTTGATGGTAATATATGTTTTTGAGTGGGGTCCGCCTTTAGCAAAACACTATTTTATTTTTGTCCCAGATATGTTTCACTGCAGTAGCAGCAGCATCAGTATACTTTTTATTGTTAGGGCTGTTAAACATAAGGAATGTTCTTTACTGTTTAAATACATACAAATATTAGTTTCTGAAAAGAAAAACAGACACTACTAAAACGTAATACAGCAGGAAATCCAAACCATGTGGTAACAAGGTATGAATACACAATTTTATGTGCTCCTCAAAAACCTGTAATTACGATTTAGGAACTAATATTTGTATGTATTTAAACAGTTAAGAACATTCCTTATGTTTAACAGCCATAACAATAAAAAAACCACTGATGATGCTGCAACTGCAGTGAAACGTGTCTGGGAGAAAAACGAAATGGTGTTTTGCTAAAGGCGGACCCCACTCAAAAACATATGTTATTGTTAAAGCAAACACAGACAAAAGAACTTCAGCATCAAGATGATGATCTCGACGCTCTGCCAGGCATATCCAGGCAAGCTCTACAGCAAATTCCGGAACACCACAGCAGAGTTACATAAAACTATTTTAAATATAAAATTCAACAGAATCTCTCTTTCACATAATTTAATACCTAACAATATACATGTAAATGTAAACAGTATGTCACCTACAGCCCAACGTGCCAAACACAAAGCTGAAATTGAGTGGCTGAAGCAAGAGATTAGACACCTACATACAAAAAGCAGGAACTCAATGCTGAACTATTCAAAATTCACCTGGACCTAGGAAATCACATCAAAATCTCTGAAATATTTAATGATATCATGAATACAGTCAAACAAAACACAGAAACATAAATAAAAACCAAATGGAATAAACAACAACCATAACTTAATGACTTTTTAAAACAAAATGAAATCATTACACATAAAAATAGAAAGCAAACAAACCACACATTTCACAAACGCCTGGTCAACCTTACTGACATACAAATATGTAACCAAGAAATAAATGTTCTAGAAAAAGGCCCAAAATACAATGTCAACACACACATTACACACCTGGACTGTGGAGAATCTCATCACAGAAAGTGAATACATCATAAAGCAACAAGAAAGAAACAGTAACCCAAACTTCAATGCAGGTCTGACAAGAGACTTAGTTGCAGAATAAATACGGTACGTGATAAAGGAAAACAAGAACAACATATTGACAGGAACAAAAACTAAAGAAGAAAAAACATGCAGAAAATAAGAAGCAAACTTAAAAACAACAAGGCACTCATTACAAGAGCAGACAACGGCAGCACCATGATAGTTATGAAACAGGATGAATACAAAGCTAAAACCTTAAAATTTCTGGAAGACTACAACATAACAAAGCGAACCAGTGGCCCAACACAAAGATTCCAGAAAAACACACAAACACTTTTAAAAAATGTCTCAGATATATTCACAAAACAGAAAGCGAAATGGCTGAAACAAAAGAACCCCCAAGCGCCCACGCTGAACAGCCTACTAAAACTCCACAAGGAGGGCATTCCGATACACCCTTTTGTCAACTTCGGAAGTACACCCACATACCACATAGCCAGAGAAATGCACACATACTTACAGAACCATTACACATACACAAATAACAGAAGCATACACAACACCAAAGAGCTGATACAAAAAATCAAAGACATCAACATACCCACAACAGCCACACTCACATCATTTGACATCACGTCCATGTACACCAATATCTCCACCACAGAAACCATCAACATTATCCAACAATAATTATAAGAACAGACAGAAATTCCCAAACCCCACATAAAATAAAGAGCTAGCATTCTAAAACTAATCACAGAGCAAAACTATTTCTCATTCAACAATCAGTTCTACCCACAAGAAGACGAACTTCCAATAGGGTCACCAGTCAGTGGACTTCTAGCCAACATTTTTCTTAACCACATCGAAAATTAAATATTTGAAACAATAGTAGGACCCAAACAATACCAGATAATATATTGGTATCATTATGTAGATGATGTTATATGCCTTGTAGATGAAAGACCAAGTCGCATCGAACAACTCCATAGTGATATGAACAAAGTCCACCCAAAAATAAAATTCACCTTAGAAACGTAAAACAACAAAATTTTAAATTTCCTTGACCTCACAATATAAAGAGACAACAGCCAACACCAGTTCTCCATATTCAGAAAAGCAACCAACACCAGCAAAGCCATTCAGAAACATTCCAATCTCCGGTTACACACAAACTAGTTGGTTTCCAATATATGCTACACAAACTGAACAAAACTCCACTCACTGAAAGCAACTATAACAATGAATTACAGACAATCAGACAAATAGCTGTAGAGAATGGATATGACACAAACACACAGATAAACTGAACCACAAAATTAAAAAAGACACCCAACAAACAAAAGCCTTCTCACCAACTTACAAACTCACAAAACACACAAACGAGCACACATGAACAAGAAACACCCACGACAACAAACAAGTGGTTCACTCCCACCTACAACAACAAAGCAGCCAACAGAGTAGGCAACATATTCAAAAAACAAGGGCTAAAAATAGCCTACAGGACAGACAATTCAACACAGAGGAAACTAAGGACAACCAACACAAACACAGACAAACACAACACATCTGGTATTTACTAAATAACATGTCAGGACTTCAAATCAGTTTATATAAGACAGACAAACAGAAACTTTAATACCAGATACACAGAACACAGAAGACCATTAAAAAGTAACAACTGCCACTCCACATTTACTGAACACCTTATGGACAATAACCATATCCAAACAGACATCAACACTGATTTGAAAATTCTCAAATGCAGCAACAGCTCCCCACAAAAACTAATGATTGAAGAAAGTTATCAAATACAAAAAGTCATAGTTGAAGAAAAGCAAATAATAAATGAATACACAGCTCTCTGCAGTGGAACTCTGTTCTCTGCCCTCAAGGAATTAGTACATAATACCAACCTATCGAACTTCCCCCCCCCCCCAACACACACACACATGCGCACACAGACACTTACATACATACACACACATAAAACTAAAAATAGATTAAATAAATGTGTATAATTATAATAATATTGATAAATCCTCAAACCTACTCTCTCCTTCCCGCTCCCCCCCCTCTCTCTCTCTCTCTCTCTCTCTCTCACACACACACATACACACACACACACACACACACACAACACTCTCTTCCTCTCCCTCTTTCTTTACACTCTCTCTCTGTCTCTCTCTCTCTCTCTCTCTCTATCTCTCTCTGAGAAATTCAAAACAACCAACAATGACATCTTCAACTTTACCACTGTCTACTATCTTGTTTTCACGCCTTCTACTGTTCCACTGTCCACCATCTTGTTTTCACAGCAGATAGTCAGTGACAGTGACATCTCAAAACACTGAACTTTCCAACGAAGAAGAAGATGAAAGAAGAAACCTAAGTGAAACACAATATAAATACACACACACACACACACACACACACACACACACACGCACGCACAACCTTTCACAAGAATTATTAATCTCAGGCATAGCCACAACAGTTTCGAAATCGTAGTTTTACGTAAATGTTTTGTCTACATGAAGTTTTATATAGTTGCAGGTGACAAACTGTAAAGAAAAACAGACACTACAAAAACGTAATACAACAGGAAAACCACACCATGTGGTAAGAAGGTATGAATACACAATTTTGTGTTCTCTTCAAAAATTACGATTTACAAACTAATATTTGTATGTAAGTTATAGAACATTCCCTATGTTTAACAGCCATAACAATAAAAAAAACACTGATTATGCTGCAACTGCAGTGAAACATGTCTGGGACAAAGAAAATTAGTGTTTCTCTAAAGATGGACCCCACTCAAAAACATATGTTATTGTTAAAGCAAACACAGACAAAAGAGCTTCAACATCAAGATGACGTTTTTGATGGTGGTAGCAAACCTGAACGTTTTCCCTTTGACGAGTACGTCCTAACTGTCTGAGGAATCATACTAAATCATAATTGTGTTCCAGCACTTATTATGGCTTCCCTAATAATTATGGCATTGCCTACTTAAGCCCATCCGATAGACGCAGGTGTTTTGATGCCCGAAACTCTAACTCCTATGAAAGTCGATTTGTATTTTGTGCAGGCAGTGAATAATTTAATGGCTGAAGGTATTTTAATTCTTCATATGCAACATAGTAAATAATACTTGTCCAATGGGAACAGTTTGCTGCCAGTACATATAATAATGAGAATCTGCTATGTTATACTCTACTACATAGAGAAGGCAACATAAAAGTTTTTATTAGATATTACATAAAATAACTGTATACTTCATTTAAAAGTATATCAAGTTCTCTTTCTATGTATTTTCAGACAGTCCATAACCCAGTAATCCAACTGGAGAAGATAATACATTACTAACAATATTCCTTCAATTACATACAAAATGGAGACTTAGAGTTACGGTATGCACAATCTTAGAGTCAAATTTAGAAAAATAGTAAACGCTATATGTAAAAGGCCTATAACTAGAAACGACTAGATGATTTTCAACAGATGTCTGATAATTAATTTATATTCAATTTTCATTTATATCCGATCTTCATTTACTTTCTTCATCCTCCCCTTGTAGCTGAGTTGTCAGCGCGACGGAATGTCAATCCTAAGGGCCCGGGTTCGATTCCCACGTAAGTCGGAGATTTTCTCCGCTCAGGGACTGGTGTTGTCCTACTCACCGTCATTTCATCCCCATCGACGCGATAGTCGCCGAAGTGGCGTCAAATCGAAAGACTTGCACCCAGCGAACTGTCTCCCCTACCGGAGGCCCTGGTCACACGATATTTACTTACTTCGAAGACAAAAAATGTAAAGCACCCAGAAGACATGGTCAGGGTCAGTGTAACTTCTACACGTACACACCATCGGCTGCTATGCAACTGTTTAAGACTAGTAATTCTCTGTGACAAATAGAACGACTGCCAGAGCGTGTTTAGTGTTGTTACTGGGCCTGATGGGCTATATAATGGATGGGAACAGCGTCAGTTGTTGAGCAATTACTATGAACGACATGGAGATGCCAGGTACCCTTGTGAAATAGCGTTATCAGCAACTAACTGATTTTGAAAGGGCTTCCTTGTGGGCCTTCATTTGGCCAGCCGATCAAATCATCCAATATCCAGATCTGTGGAGCATTCGAATGTGACAATGTCCTGATAGTGGTCTGCATGTGAACATGAGGGCAGGGATACTATTGTGCACAAGCACTTCTTCACTCCTTCACATTTGTACCTGATATCTGAGTACAAGTACAGGACTCTGTACAACTTCCTGTGTCATACCATATCATTCGCCAGAGACAAGCAGCGGCCATGCTAGGGAATTATCATCTCATGCATAGGCTGCCGTTAGCACCAAAATAGAAACGAATTCGTTTGGAGCGGTTCCGTGATCTGGAAGTATGAGGTTCTAATGAATGGCGTAGCATTGTATTCAGCCGTGAATCGCGTTTCTACACTACCCCGGATGACAGTCTTCAGCGAGTATGGAGGTAACCTGCAGAGAGGTTCGATTCTTCCAGTGTTTTGAAGAGGCACAGCGGTGTTACTCCTGGCATCATGGCGTCGGGAGCCATGAGGTATGACTTGAGTTCACGGCTGGTGGTAATTGAGAGAACTCTGATGTCAGAACAGAACATATCGGACATCTGGCGTCCTCTTGCGTTACATCTCATGCGATAGTATCGTAGTGCCATTTTTCAACAGGGCAGTACTCTTCCACACGTGGCACGTGTCTCTGGGAACTATAAGCGTGATGTTGAGATACTCCTGATGTTGCCAGCAAGTTCGATAGTACATGTGTGGCACCATCTTGGACGTTAGTTCCCGTGCAGTGCCAGTATCCAGTATATCAAGGACAAGTTACAATAGTGGTGGTCCACCCTGCCTCAGGAGGCATTACAACTGCTTTATGACACCCTACTCAACCGAATCATCACATGCTTCCAGGCCAGAAGTGATGCAATGCCATACTGATAAATGGGCTCATACTAAGAAGTTCTTTGTATATTTGACTCTATTTTGTAATAACTGAAGTAACATCACATACCCTATCACGCCGTAAAGATTAATTTAGTTTCCTCCTTCCTCTTTTGTCTGCTTCACTCTTTTTGTTAAGCTGTATATTTAGATTGTTTCTATTGATGTACCTTCGTCATTGTCTAATCTGTTATGTTACGAAATGTACTTAAGTACCATATTAGTCCTCAGTCTAGATTCCAGGATGAATATATAATTAACATTAATTCCCGTACAAGTATAATATTACATATGTGGAGATTACTGGGGATATATGTTTGTTTAATGTATTAGGTGTTTTCAGTATTTTCAATCTGTGACTGAGGCTCTTTGAGCGGTGTTAGATCAGCAGGAAAGTTGTATGTGTTAGTTCTTTCATTGCTGAATTCAGAATAAAAAGTACTTTTATAAGATGTTTGTTTTTAGGAATATCACCTGCAATAGATGTTATAATCAGTTATCATTGCTTTCTCCGTTTTAAATTTTGTGTATCTAAAGAGTATTTTTCACAGGGCGCATTTTGATTTTATTTATAAAATATCTTCTGCGGTCATGCTGGAAAGATGGTAACGGTGTGATATACGTAGCATATCTCACATTTTAGTATTAATGGATTAAAAACGATATTTCTTCACAAAATTGAATGTGCATTCGATTTAAACCTACGCCAACGATGACGGCGAAAGCACAGGACATCAGAACAAGTATCAAAAGGCAAAAATATCGCAAGTAAATTGCCCAGCAACTGTGAACAAGTATCAAAAGCCAAAATTATCGCCAGTAAATTGCCCACCGTCTGTGGAACGGAAAAGAAAATGACTAGTAGTGGTATGGGCTACCCCTCGCCATGCGCCGTAAGATGGATTCCTGAGAATTGATGCAGATGTAGATGTAGATGCAAATGGTCCGTTCTCTTAAACAGTTCTTTAATAGTGGATACCTTGTGGTTAGAAGAAATCGTGACAAGAGTGGCTCCTTTGTCTTGCACTGATGTCCAAGCGCCGGCCGATGTGGCCGAGCGGTTCTAGGCGCTTCAGTCTGCAACCGCGCGACCGCTACGTTCGTAGGTTCGTATCCTGCCTCGGGCGTGGATGTGTATGATGTCCTTAGGTGAGTTAGGTTTAAGTAGTTCTAAGTTTTAGGGGACTGATGATCTCAGATGTTAAGTCCCATAGTGCTCAGAGCCATTTGACTGATGCCCAAGTGACTTTGAGACAAAAATAGATCACAATCGTCCTCCACTACCTCCATTCAACGTGAATGACGTGAAAGTAGGTGCTCAAATTTCTACGAATACCTCTCGAAGAACTGATTGTATTCATTATGATATGATGAGAAACCTACCCCGGAAGTTTTGTAACTGCTTTTTTCAATTACATGAAATGTATCCGCATTCGCAAATTCCTTGCCTGTCCGAAGGAATATCGCATCGTACTTCTGACCAGCACAGGCACTGAAACATTGTATAGTCATATCGCTTCTTAGGATATTAAATGAAACGTGGAGAAGGGGATAAGTTATGGAGAAATGGTCTGCGCAAGTTATTGCGTTTATATTGAAACCTGGGAAAGATCCCAAAATTCATTCCTCGCGTTCACCAGTTGCGTTGTCCTCTTGTGTGGGTAAAACTATTCAGAGACTTATAAAAAATCGTCTTGAGCTATGGGTGGAAACTATGCCTCGGCCCCAGTTTGGCTTTCTTAAATGCCTTCGAACCATGGACAACATACGAAATCTGTGCACCGACGTTTCCTCAGCTTTCCATCAAGAGACTATAATATTCTTGGATCTGACGTCAGCTTACGATAACGTCCAAGAATTCATAATCTAAGAAAAACTGCGGCAAATTGGCCTTCTAGTCAGCTGGGTATGTGGTATCGGGACTTTCTTTGTGAAGGGAAAGATACATGTAAGATACCAGAAGCCAGAAGCAAATTTTTGAACCGTTGATCCTTTACGGAGGCTTACCCGAAAGAACTACCCTTAGCTCCTTGTTATATATGCTTGATTTGCGATATCTTTTCAAAATTATTCTTTCCAGTGCTCAAGTTTTGGAATATGCTGATGATGTCTGTTTATACTCATCTGGTTCCACAGATGATTCCGCAGTCGCTAATCTGATAGAGACAGTAGTACAGGTGGATACTGGTTGCACATAAGCGGTCTTGAAATTTGTGGTGAGAAGTTTTAAGTTGTCGCCATCTGACTGCATACTGCATGTTTTCTGTCATTCGTTTATTTCCCATTATCACCATTTCGGCTTTATAGCCGATAGCAAGTGCAAAAGTGAAACAGTCATTAAACATTCGACATGTCTGAATTACGTGTCGTCGTCGGAATGCTACAACACACGTGGGGGTCATATACACCAGTCGTCGCATTGTAAGATCTGAGTGCGAATTAGATGTGCATCACTAATGATAACAGATACAGTGCTGCGGCAGGCACAAACCATGTCCGAAAGTAGACACTCTCTCTCTCTCTCTCTCTCTCTCTCTCTCTCTCTCTCCCTTTCTCTCTCCCTCTACGTCTTTCTCTCAGGCATGTCGAGTAATACCTCTTTCGACTGTAATCGCGTAAAGTCTTTAGGTAATCAGTAACAATTCCTGGGAAATTTATCTCTTATATTTACGTCAGAGACCGGAGAGCTTAAGTAGGTAGATGAGTGTTGTCGGACCTGCAGTCACACGCGGGAAGCATGATGTTTAATATTAAAATAAGCTACTTCCGATGCCTCTTACTTACGTTACTTCTGTTTCTTAGTCACATACTTAGCCGGCAAAGTGGTGACAATTTGATCGTATTTGAATATGGCTGTAACATGTCATATGTCTCGAAAATACATGCTGTATGCTTAAGAATATTTTAGGCAAAGAAAAATTTACCATTCGCTTCGTCTATTGATAAATGTGTGGTGCTCATTGATAACATTCCTTCTGTGCTTTATCATATAGTTTTCCTTTTATTTTAGAAGTTACCTCTGTTAAAAGCGATTCACTATTTCTGTTAGCACCGTCGCTGTAATTAGTATTATATTGAGGCATTTTCATCTACATTTCCATCTTCATGATTACTCTGCAATTCACAATTAAGTGCCTGGCAGAGGGTTCATCGAACTGTCATCAAGCTATACTGAAGCGCCAAAGAAACTGGTATAGGCATGAGTATCCAAATACACATATGCGTAAACAGGCAGAATACGGCGGCGCGGTCGGCAACGCCTAAATAAGACATCAAATGTCTGGCGCAGTTGTTAGATCGGTTACCGTTCCTACAATGGCAGTTTATCAAGATTTAAGTGACTTTGAACGCGGTGTTATAGTCGGCGCACGAGCGGTGGTTTACAGTATTTCCGAGATAGCGATGAAGTGGGGATTTTCCCGTACAACCATTTCACGAGTGCCCCGTGAGTATCAGGAATCCGCCGAAACATCAAATCTCCGACATCGCTGCGGCCGGAAAGAGATCCTGCAAGAAGGGGACCAATGACGACTGAAGAGAATCGTTCAACATGACAACTGCAACCCTTGCGCAAACTGCTGCAGATATCAATGCTGTGCCATCAACAAGCGTCAGCGCACGAACCATTTAACGAAACATCAACGATATGGGGTTTCGGAGCCGAAGTTCTCCTCGTACTCCTCGCCTGGGCCCGTCAACGCCGAGATTGGACTGTTAATGACTGAAAACATGTTGCCTGGTCGGAGATGTCTCGTTTCAAATTGTATCGAGCCGATGGACGTGTACGGGTATGGAGACAAGCTCACGAATCTATGGGCACTGCATGTCAGCAGGGGGACTGTTCAAGCTGGTGGAGGCTCTGTAATGCTGTGGGACGTGTGCAGGTGGAGTGATATGTGACCCCTGATATATCTAGATACGACTCCGACAGGTGACACGTACGTAAGCATCCTGTTTGATCACCTGCATCCATTCATGTCCATCGTGCATTCCGACGGACTTGGGAAATTCCAGCAGGACAATGCAACACCCCACAAGTCCAAAATTGCTACAGACTGGCTCCAGAAACACTCTTCTGAGTTTAAACACTTCCGCTAGCCACCAAACTCCCCACACATGAACATTGTTGAGGATATCTAGGATGCCTTGCAACGTGCTGTTCAGAAGAGATCTCCACCCTTTCGTACTCTTATTGACTTATGGACAGCTGTACAGGATTCATGGTGTCAGTTCCCTACAGCACTACTTCAGAAATTAGTCGATTCCATGCCACGTCGTGTTGCGGCACTTCTGCGTGCTCCCGGGGGACTTACACGATATTAGGCAGGCCAGGCGTACCGGTTTCTTTGACTCTTCAATGTATTTGTCCATCGTTCCACCATTCCACTCTCGAAAGGCGCGAGGGAAAAACGAGTCCTTAAATCTTTCAGTGCGAGCTCTGGTGTGTCTTATTTTATCATGATACTCATTTGTCTATGTATAGCTGGGTGCCGACAGAATATTTTTGCAATCGGAGGAGAAAGTTAGTGATTGAAGTTTCACGAGGAGAACAAAAAAGCCTTTGTTTTAATGAGTGCCACCCAAATTCTTGTATCATGACTGTAGCAATCTCCCCCCTATTTAGCGATAGCACAAGACGACCTGCCCCTCTTTGAACTTTTTCCATGTCATCCGTCAATCCCATCTGATGCAGATCCCACACTGCAAAGAAGTACTCCAGAAGAGGATGGGCAACCGTGGTGTAAGCAGTCTCTTTCGTAGACCTGTTGAACTTTTTAAGTGTTCTTCCAGAAAACCACAGTCTCTGGTTTGCTTTCCTCACAGTATCTCTATTATCAATATGATCATTCCTCTTTAAGTTCTTTGTAATTGTAATACCTAAGAATTTAGCTGAATTCACACCATTTAGAATTGTCCAAAGTTTAGAGGTATCTTATTATTACAAGATCTGTTATTTCAGACATGCATGCGTATCTGATGGAACAGATATTGTTGACGATCTACAGCTGTAGTAATACTACTGTATTTTGTCTCTGTTGCGGTCCGACACAAATTTTCATGTGTCACCAATAGGCATGATTTCCAAACCTAACACAGTTGATGTCAAAAATATTCACAATATATTGTATTCGTAAATACAAAGAAATTTCTTATGTATTGTTTTCTTTGGATCGTGGTGTTGATAGAATGTGCATTTTCTGTGCTGTGGAAACACTTGCATAACATAATTAGCCCCGCAGCAAGTTTTACTCTTTTTTTACGTAATGAGATTACTGTTCACTTTATCTAATTTTCAACTGTTTCATGAATATGTTAAACGTTATGAGCATCGGAAAATTTCTAGTGAATAATTCCCTGTTTTTCACATCTACGAGTGTACAGTGATAACGAATATAGTGACAGACACTACGTCCCGCTGAGCGACGACAGGCAAGTAAGAATATACACACATCAAAAAAAGTTTCGCATCACCTCGATTCCGAGAGTTCCGGAACCGGTGCAGAAAATTGGATAGAGATCAACGTAAACATCATTTTAGTCATTTTTATTGCTCATGAAAACCACACATTGCATATTGTACCACCATACACCGAGACCTACAGAGGTACTTCTAATACCCACTAGCACGTCCCCTTTGCATTGATGCATGACTGTATTCGTCGTGGAATACTGTCCACATGTTTATCTAGGCACTGATAGTCCAGATTGTCCCACTCCTCAAGGGCGATTCGGCGAAGATCCCTCAGAATGGTTGGTGGGTCACGTCGTCCATAAACAGCCCTTTTCAACTTATCCCAGGCATGTTCGATACTGTTCATGTCTGGAGAACATGCTTGCCACTCCAGTCGAGCGATGTCGTTATCCTGACGGAAGTCATTCACAAGATGTGCATTATGGTGGCGCGAATTGTAGTCCACGAAGACGAGTGCCTCGCCAAAATTCTGCTGATATGTTTGCACTATCGGTCGGAGGATGGCATTCACGTATTGTATAGCCGTTACGGCGCCTTCCATGACCACCAGCGGCGTACGTCGGCTACGTACCCCAAAACAGCAGGGAACCTCCACCTAGCTGCACTCGCTGGACAGTGTGTCTAAGGTGTTCAGCCTGACCAGGTTGTCTCCAGACACGTCTCCAACGACTGTTTGGTTGAAGGCATATGCGACACTCATCGGTGAAGAGAATGTGATGCCAATCCTTAGCGGTCCATTGGGCATGTTGTTGGGCCCATCGGTACCGCACTGAATGGTGTCGTGGTTGCAAAGATGGACCTCGCCATGGACTTCAGGAGTGAAGTTGCGCATCATGCAGCCTACCGCACAAAGTTTGAGTCGTAGCACGACGTCCTGTTGCTGCACAAAAAGCATTATTCAACAGGGTGGTGTTGCAGTCAGGGTTCCTCCGAGAAAATTCCGGGGAAGCTTTCTTTGAAAGGGTACGGGCGATTTCCTTCACCATCCTTGAAACAATGAGAGCATGTGCTCCGTCTCCAATGAACTCGTTGTCGAAGGCACGTTGAGCTTTAATCTTTCATCGTTCCAGCTGATGTAATATCAAAAAATTTAACGACCCATAAGTAAGTGAATAATAACACTCGTACGTGTTTCAACCCCTCCGTTGCCATGATGTTAAAATCCAGTGTTCTGTCCTTTTTACTTTCGTATACTTACTAATATTCGGTTGCTGTTGGTATACGCATTCGACGACTATTCAACAGAGTCACTGTTACGTAAAAGAAATCTTTCACGGTACCAAGGTTGTGTTAAGGCATCTCCGTTGTCTTGTCGGGTGGACTGTGAAGCATGGGTCAACTTTTCGAGAATTGCTTCCCTAACACACTTTATGTTTATGACTCCAGAACAAATTTTAAATCTTCAAAGTATTACGTAAATTAAAAATACATCGTTATTTGTAACTATCGTGTGGTTCTGAGTCATGACTCAAGACTAAATAAAATAAAGTAAAGCATATATCAGATGGAACATGACGGTAGGTTGAACACAGTATCCTACACTACACATTATCCTTTGAGGTGGTATGACGTAACCGCTTTAATTTATTTCTGTTACTCGATGCCAATGCTAAATTTTCAGACGCTTCCTGCAATCTTCTGGAAAATTTCAGAAATCATACACATAACTAATTATCAGAGAAAAGGAGTTGACTTCAACATTATATGTGCACCCATAATTACTCGTATACATGTAATACAGAAAAGCTTCAGAATAGCTATTTTTCTCAAAACTGTTCAAAATGGTTCAAATGACTCTGAGCACTATGGGACTTAAGATCAGAGGTCATCAGTCCCCTAGAACTTAGAACTATTTAAACCTACCTAACTAACCTAAGGATATCGCAAACATCAATGCCCGAGGCAGGATTCGAACCTGCGACCGTAGCGGCCTCTCGTTTCCAGACTGAAGCGCCTAGAACCGCTCTACCAAAGCGGCCGGCCTCAAAACTGTTTCTCCACTCTTTCGTCACCAGCAGTATTTCCCGTCTCCGCTTTGTTACTGCGTATCTTTCGCAGTTATGAAAGCAGCTGCCTCGTGTCGCGCCTACGCAACCAAACGTTTGAACAAAACGGTACTGTTCCTCCGAAGATAACTGAATATAAGTTACGAAATATCATATAAAGAAGAACCAAACTACGTCTATACTTTTCAAACGTTGGCTACAAAAATAACCATTGTCGATAAATACGTAAACCAACAAAATTTACGCATATGTGAAAAGGTATTAAACTTACCAATACTTAAGAAAGTTATGCTGATAAGAAACCCATTGGGACTTCAGTTTCTTCAGTGTGATTCTAATTTGGACTCTGTGATTCTCACTGTCTATCCGATATATCTCAACTATGATAAGGTTATGCAAATCATTTGTTTCTTTAGATGGCAGTTAAACAGTGCTTGGTTCAAATCATTCGGTGTATATATTATTTTCAGGCGTAGTTTTAAAAAATTTTGGCAAATTATTCAGTTTTTCCAAAATATCACATCAACCCCAAAATGAGCAGACGCACAGCACGGAAATTTCACGTAATAGTGGGGAAAAGAAAGGAAGGAAGATCAGGAGTGAACATGTAGTCAGTGACAAATTAGAGGCGTAGTACAAACTCTGATTGGGCATGGTTGGTGACGAAAATCATCTGCCTCCTCTGCAAAGGATTCGCCCGGCATTTGCTTCAATTTAGTGAAAGTATGGAAAACCTCTATAAATGAGGTCGGACGCAGACCTGAACCCCACTGCTCCCAAATACGAGTGCAGGAAATAATCATTACGCCGTCTGGCACACTGAGAGTAATGCGATGAGCTTAGAGAGGTAGAAATAGAAAATGAAGGAAAGGTAAACCTCCAAACGTTGAGGAAACGCATCCTATAGAAACACGAAATTAGTGTAGCAGAAAATTAGCAGCTTCTTCGCTCCTGACAATGTAGTGATAAAGAGGTTGTCTGGAAATCGAAAGGTCGTGGGGTTGAATCCCGATCAGAGCATGGTAATTTTCAGTCTGTCTTTAATCTAGCCTCCTAATTACAAAGATACAAGGAGCCGTCAGCAGCAACACTTATTTCGGACTGCACCTCATACTTTAGGTCCGCTTTATCAGGTTGGATAACTAGAGTAGGCCATTGTACCAAATGAAATTATTATTGGCAGTTTAGATTCTTTACTTTTTCTCCTTATCAGGTGCATTGTATTCTGGAGTAGTGGGGTCCTAACAATCCGGTAGGCCTTCCTGATTTTGGTTTTGTGTGTTTTCGTTAAACCATTTGAGGTGAATTTCGGGATTGCATCTTAAACAGGGCCACGGTAGATTAACTTTTCCACCGTCATTCATCTACATCTACATATGTACTCTGCAAGCCATCTTATGGTGCGTGGATGAGTATACTTTCTACCATTACTAGTCATTTCCTTTCCTATTCCACTCGCAAATAGAGCGAGGGAAAAACGACTGTGTATAAGCCTTCATACGGGCCCGAATTTCTCTTATCTTGTTTTCGTGGTCCTTACGCAAAACGTACGTTGGTGGCAGTAGACTCGTTCTGCAATCAGCTTCAAATGCCGGTTCTTAAAAATTTTTCAATAGTGTTCCTCGATAACAACGTCCTCCAGGGATTCCCATTTGTGTTCCCGGAGCATCTCCGTAATACTTGTGTGATGATCGAATCTACTGGTAACAAATCTAGCAGCCCGCCTCTGAATTGCTTCGACGGCTTCCATTAATCGGATCTGTTGGGGATTCCAAACACTAGAGGAGCACTCAAGAATTTGTTGCACTAGTGTTCATACGCGGTCTCCTTTGCGTATGAAGCACACTTTACTAAAATTCTCACTATAAACCGAAGACAACCATTCGGCTTACCTACTATGAACCTCAGATGCTCGTTCCACGTCATATCGCTTCGAAACATAACGTCTAGATGTTTAATCGACGTGACTGTATTAAGCAGCACACTACTCATTCTATAGTCGAACATTAAGGAATGGTTTTGCTACTCATCTGCATTAACTGAGGGGAGATCTTTGTACTTTTTAGGCAGTTACTACGTTTAATGATAAAATCTACCATCTGAGTCTGAAATAACAAGTAATGATGCATGTTTACCTTTTTCGCCAGGATATTACTGAGATGAACAGTCACACTTTAGTATAACAGTAGCGGATCGCCTAGAGGTCTTTGCGACGTCAATGTAAAAATAGTCGGCTACGTTAGTATCCGTTTTTGTTGCATTTTATGGGAATATCAGGAAAATTTTTTCAACAACGCCACGGCGCATTGTTTGCCGAAATGAAATAATGTGTCTTCGTAAATGATCTTGTTATCAATGAGATCTTAATCTGCGCTCTATCTGTCCTCTTCTTCTTTCTACTAGTTCCCTGGTGAAGCAGACCTCAATAGATCGTTCCTGCACGATTGTCCCAAGCCTGTAACCTTCTTTAGCATGTACCACTCACTGTCTTGCTGGGACCAAAAAATGGTTCAAATGGCTCTGAGCACTGTGGGACTTAACATCTGAGGTCATAAGTCCCCTAGAACTTAGAACTACTTAAACCTAACTAACCTAAGGACAGCACACACATCCATGCCCGAGGCAGGATTTGAACCTGCGACCGTAGTGGTCGCGTGGTTCCAGACTGAAGCGCCTAGAACCGCTCGGCTACAACGGCCGGCCCTTGCTGGGACCAGCAGACCGCCTTTTGCTCACGCTGAAAATCCTAAGCGACCAACTTTTGCGATCATGCTTCTGTCCTTTCGGTCAACAAGTCTATTTTAAGGGGCGACAATAAATACATAGTTCATGACGATCGTTTCACAGCACAAGAAAGAGAAAAATATCCGAATTCATGTGGCTCAAACAAATTGCGGCTTTTCAGTAGCACTGTGGCTTTTGTTGGCAATCTGAGACTCTACGATAATGGAAAGGTAAACAAAAGTCAAAGATTGTCATTTAACATTCTAAACTCTCGTTAGTACTAAACCTCCTATCAGGTGAGTCTATTAGTAGAATACACCATGTTCCGAACTGGAATGTTACTCTACGAGTATATACGACGACAGCATAAAATTTAATGCGTATGTCTTTCCGTGCTTCCTACAATTAATAACAAGTTCAAATGGTTCGAATGGCTCTGAGCACTATGGGACTTAACATCTGAGGTCATCAGTCCCCTAGAACTTAGAACTACTTAAACCTAACTAACCTAAGGACATCACACACATCCATGCCCGAGGCAGGATTCGAACCTGCGACCGTAGCGGTCGCGCGGTTCCGGACTGACGCGCCTAGAACCGCTCGGCCACACCGGCCGGCTAATAACCAATGAGAACCATTGTTACGAATTTGATTCCACTGTTCTGCAGGTGTCTAATATTTATAATAAAATGATTTACTGTTACATAGTTAATATCCGTCTGTTAATTTATACAATAATCTAGTGGAGTGGCGCGTCTTAAATTGCGTCTCCATTTTATCATCCTCTATAGTTAAAAAACAGAGATTTCACTCAATCTGAAATCTCAACGCCGAGATGTGAAATTATGACATTACAAGATCAGACGCAAAAAACGCTGACAGCAGCAACTATATCTGTAGTAAACACATTACACAATGAATTTCAAGTTTATACTGTTTTATCAACCATTGGAAATTTAAAATAGTGGACAAAAAATAAAATGAGTGCTACGAGTTCCATTATCAACGAATGGAGATAACTACATGCTACGTTTCTCGCCACTGTAAAGAGAACAGAACTGTTTTGATTAACTATGAGGAGTTTCTGGAGAGCAAACATTTGATATGCCAAATAAAGTGACCTTCATTAACGTTAAATTCCTAGGAGGGACATAAACACAGAACAGAATAAACACAGAATAAATTGTTAGGGATATAAGCTATAATAAAAAAAATTTAACCGCTAAACTAAACATCATCAGAAACATTGGACTAAGAAAAATATCGAGCCACAGCCGCTACGACGTTATTACTTCCCGGGCCTGAGGCTTGCGATTTGTCATTGGCTAGCTGTGGTGAGTCAAAACATTTTGTTTACGAGATGCATGCGCTACTAGTGACAGGATGGCCGATGCTTTTTACAGGACGGAAAAACGAATACAGCAGGGAGTCAGGTTACAGGTACTGAGCCTATCATCTAAGAATGCGTAGTTAATAACGAAACAATAAGTAAAAAACAAGCAGCAGGCAGACTTAATAATTTTCACAATTATTAAATAAAATCCGTGAGCATGAAAAGGGTAGAGGCTACCTCTGACAGTTGTTATAAAATGCATGAGCGTAAAAAGGGTAGAGGCTGCCTCTGACAGTTGTTAAATAAAATCCATGAGCACGAATAGGGTACAGGCTATCTCTAACAATTATTAAATACAATCCATGAGTATGAAGAGGGTAGAGGCTACCTCTGACTAGCAAAAGGTGATGCCGTTGTAGGAGCAGAGATGACGTCTGCTCTACACACTCTTTAGTTACACGTGGTTGTGAGGAGAGGGTTTAAAGATGATCTCCACTCCCGTTCTTCTTAACCATCGGATATATGATGAGTATAATTCTGATTTCATTTAGTCTTCATAATATTAAGAAAACAACTTTTATGTGCACTTTTCTCACACTGAGTCTTACGAAAAACTAGCAGCATGACCCTAGTAGTTATTCTAACAATTCTAATAGGAAGTGTGGAGAATACTAGGAGCAAAATTTAGCTATGATTATCCATTTCCAAATTAAGTTATTGAGAATGACGCTCAAAGAAAAAAAAAGATCCACCACGAAAAAGTTATGCAGAGAGGTCACAAATTGATTCTCACAAGGGTATCGACGGAAAATGCAAAACTGTAAGCTTTGGCGGCCGATGGATGAAAGTGTGACGATGCAGCGCAATTGCAGTGCGCTGATGGCAAGGATAGTAAACAGGGGACATGTCGATACGACGGCATAAAGTCTTTGCGAATTTCGTTCCGTGTACTCAGTTGGACAGAAACTATATCTCACAGACAGGCACATGAACAATAAACGCAACTGTGAGCGTTTGAAAGGACGGTTAGTTGGGCTCAAAGGAGCCGGCTGGAGTAATCGGCGAATCGCTCGATATCTGAACAGAAGCAATGTCACTATTCGACGAAGTTGACAGGTATGGGTAAATCATGGCCAAGCACAGCGTCAATAAGGAAGCGGTCGACCTAGAGGGACAACAGAACGTGAGGACCGAGCAGTCGTCAGAGACACGGATTCATCATTATCATCGATTCGACGCGCAACTGGTGCTTCAGTGACCACAAGGACCATTAATAGGCGACTCACAGAAATGCAGCTGAGTTCACGTCATCCCTCTGTACATTAACAAGCTCGTTTGCAGTGGTGTAGCCCACATTCAAGCTCGAATCTCATTGACTGGAGTAGATTTGTCGCCAGTGATTAGTCCCGTTTCGAACTGAGCCCCGATGACCTTCAAAGACCTGTCTGGTGACTCCCCAAGCAATGATGAGTACCAACCTGTCTGTCGCTTGCCATATGGCCCGACAAGCAAGAGTGATGGTCTAGGTGCCATTTCATTCCATAAAAGGACCCCTTTCGTTGTCATCCGCAGCACTATTACAGCACAGCGGGACGTCGAAGATATTCTACGCCCCGTTTTGTTGCCTTTCATGGCATCCGTCCTGGGCTTACATTCCAGCAATATAGTGCCCGCCCGCACACGGCGAGAGTTTCTAATACTTGTCTTCGTGCTTGCCAAACCATACCTTGGCCAGCAAGGTCCCCGGATCTCTCCCCAGTTGAGAATGTTTGAAGTATTATGGGCAGAAGGACATCCAACAACTCTGTCAATTAGTGCCAATCCGAATAACCGCTTGCATAAGGGCCAGAGATTCCCCAACGCGCTGTTGACTTGTTCAGTTAGTGAAGCTCTTCCTCTTGAATAAACAATCCATTTTTTTTTAAATTGTAATCATTTGTCTGTCTGTACATATAAATCACATCTCCCGATTTCCGTCCCATTTGGACAATTCCTTCATGGTGCGTCTTATTTACTTCATTTTTTTTTTTTTTTAGAGAGTATTTTCTTTACCGTAAAAACAAAGTGCAGGCTGTTAAATTTTCAAATTTCTTTATCAGACCTAAAATAGTGAGCTTCATTGTACCAGCTTGTTATGTGCGCTGATTTCGTTTTATCATCGCAGCTGTGTACATAAGATTCTCGGAGTAACCGAAGCTACAAACTTTACATCTCAAACTTTGAAAGAATTATGAAAATTCGACTAAAACCTCTGAAAAATATAAGTCTATGGCGGTAAGAAACGTAGAAAAGAAGCAATTTTTAACTAAATAAACACTGTTTTTAGCCTTGTTTTTACAACTTATTATTAATGTTATCGTACAACCTAGATTTCGGGTTATAAGCCCATTTTCATGTACAGTACTGATATACTGATACTGATTACAATTTTTATGCGCCACATAGGATGTTGCATGACAAAACCGAACCAAATACCAATCAATCACAATAACTACACTACTGGACATTAAAATTGCTACACCACGAAGATGACGTGCTACAGACGCGAAATTTAACCGACAAGAAGAAGATGCTGTGATATGCAAATGATTAGCTTTTCAGAGCATTCACACAAGGTTGGCGCCAGTGACGACACCTACAACGTGCTGACATGAGGAAGGTTTCCAACCGATTTCTCATACACAAACAGCAGTTGACCGGCGTTGCCTGCCGAAAGGTTTTTGTGGTGCGTCGTGTAAGGAGGAGAATTGCGTACCATCACGTTTGCGACTTTGATAAAGGTCGGATTGTAGCCTATCGCGATTGCGGTTTATCGTATCGCGACATTGCTGCTCACGTTGGTCGAGATCCAACGACTGTTAGCAGAATATGGAATCGGTGCTGGATCCCAACGGCCTCGTATCACTAGCAGTCGGGGTGACAGGCATTTTATCCGCATGGCTGTAACGGATCGTGCAGCCACGTCTCGATCCCTGAGTCAACAGATGGGGACGTTTGCAAGACAACAACCATCTGCACGAACAGTTCGACGGCGTTTGCAGCAGCATGGACTATCAGCTCGGAGACCATGGCTGCGGTTACCCTTGACGCTGCATCACAAACAGGAGCGATTGCGATGGTGTACTCAACGACGAACCTGGGTGCACGAATGGCAAAACGTCATTTTTTCGGATGAATCCAGGTTCTGCTTACAGCATCATCATGGTCGCATCCGAGTTTGGTGACATCGTGGTGAACGAAAATTGGAAGCGTGTATTCGTCATCGCCTTACTGGCGTATCACCCGACGTGATGGTATGGGGTGCCATTGGTAACACGTCTCGGTCACCTCTTGTTCGCATTGACGGCACTTTGAACAGTGGACATTACATTTCAGATGTGTTATGACCCGTGGCTCTACCCTTCATTCGATCCCTGCGAAACCCTACATTTCAGCAGGATAATGCACGACCGCATGTGCAGGTCCTGTACGGGCCTTTCTGGATACAGAAAATGTTCGACTGCTGCCCTGGCCAACTCATTAACCAGATCTCTCACCAATTGAAAACGTCTGGTCAATGGTTTCCGAGCAACTAGCTCGTCACAATACGCCAGTCACTACTCTTGATGAACTGTGGTATCGTGTTGAATCTGCACGGGCAGCTGTACCTGTACACGCCATCCAAGCTCTGTTTGCCTCAATGCCCAGTTGTATCAAGGCCGTTATTACGGCCAGAGGTGGTTGTTCTGGGTACTGATTTCTCAGGATCTATGCATCCAAATTGCGTGAAAATGTAATCACATATCAGCTCTAGTATAATACATTTGTCCAATGAATACCCGTTTATCATCTGCATTTCTTCTTGGTGTAGCAATTTTAATGGCCAGTAGTGTAAGTCTCTGGTAAGAGACAAACGATCCACAAATAATTCTGAGTTCCATGTGCAACTTGCCTGTAGTCAAGAAAACAACTGACGCAATCTTTCAGTATTATGCTTTTGGAGATAACAAGAATAAGCAAACTTTGTGAGGAATGTAAAATCCCAAATGGAGCTCGTTCATTTAACTCAATAATTACCCTTCTCACAGACATTGTGACTGTTGGCAAAATCTTTCAGTGCCTGATGCACTGATTGAAAGAACAATTATCAACGTAATTTCAAATTTAAATTAATACCTACTTAGGTTCAGTGCAAAAACGCTATTAAGTATTAGCAGTGGAATGTTCATTTATGCAAATTCTCAAAGCATAATATAGAAGGGAAAGTTGATTTTCACTCATTTATAATTCCTCATGGTGTGGAATGTGTCAGTAGGTTTACCAAGAAGATGCATTTTTGCGTAAATAGACGGCTACATGCTGGCCATCTACTTAGATGGATTTATTGTTTTTCAGTTAAATATTTTTATGGGTACATACTTTGCTACTTCCTGTGCAGGAATAATGCTAAATTGTTGATAGCAGAGGCTATTTTTGTTTCTAATGTTATATTTATGAGTGCAGCAATTATTTTCAAATTGTGCATAAATTTTCACAAGACGCTTCACAAGGAAGCACATGTATGGTGAGACGTGAAGTTGTTGTTAGTATGCCTTATTTCTCAGACAGTTGACTACATGAACTTCGAGGACAGACACCAAATATTACCTCTCACGTCCAGAGTTGCACGATGTAGTGTAGAACACCACAAAAATTAATATATAAATGAAAGATAACATTTATTTACACTATACAGAGGATAAAAATTAAATATGTATTTTTGATAAGTGATCAAAGATAGATATTTGATTCTTCCGCGGAGATATGAGCGACGCACGGCACACTGCGGTCGACAAGGCCGCTGTCAATACCGCATTCCTCCCCCCCCCCCCCCCACCACACTACCCCCGTAGCCCCACCCAACACACATGCAAAACTGCGCATTGTCGCTACATAGGGTGATTGTGTGCGACGATGTGGGGACGGTCCGTGCCAGGGTGCAGCTGATGGAGGAGAATGTAACACCATGGCAGCTGGCGTCAACCAAGCCGCGTCCCGACATTCGCCTCGCGAAACACAAAGAACATCTTCCACAAACCAGGAGTTGAAACGCCCATCCAGCTATACAAGTGTATGCAGCATTGGTGCTATTGAGGATGCCGAAGGCTGTACGGCTGTTGCAGGCTCTGTGTCTGTGACTGACTTCGCTATCAAAGACCAAGGATGCAATGGCTGCAGCGGCGACTGCACGACGCCAGATTCGCAGTTGTGAGGTTTGTTGTAGACGCGATAGAAAACTTTGTGCTTTGTGCAGAATTTCTTTCCGAAGTCTGATGCAGGCTGTCGAGGATAGAGTAGAGTGTAAAAATTCCGTTGGTGAAGCATCTAAAAACGCAGAGAGCGATAGATGCTCAGAAACAACAACAAAGCATTTTCCCTCGAGTGTGTTGCACGAAATTAGGACATCTGAACCATGAAAGTACCAATACAACGTTCAGCTCCACTACTCGACTGAGAAGAGAACGGAACCATTGAACATGTGGGATCCCGCTTCTCCCGCTAAATCGTTGAAATTCCAATGAAAACAACTGTGGACCACTGTCCGAAACGATATTTTATGGCAAGCCTTCCAAACAAAAGACAGATGCGATTGCTATGATCGTGTAGCAGTAATTGTCCAATTCATTGGAATGACAAATGGATATCTGCTGTATGTATCGATGATAAGTAGCCACCGCGGGTTCCAAAAACGGCCACCAAGGTCAGTATGGATGCTCTGCCAAGGACCATCCAGACGAGAGTAGTTGAAAAATTCTTGGCGCGGGCTGCGTCGTTGTCCGAGAATGCGTGCCTGCGGGCACTCATCTGTTCAGTCTACTTATCGGAACTGGACAACTTACAATTCTGGCACGCTAACTGCTTAGTTCTAACGATTCCCCGATGTCCTCTATGTAAAACTTTCCAAATATTTTGCTGTGGTGGTATGAAAATTACACCATTACATAACATTATGACCACCACCTGCTACCTGGAATAGGCTTTAGTGCTTGTGAATCATTTTGACCAAGTTGAAGAAGCTTCTGATGCATCGAATTCTAGAACACTTCCCATTGACAGGAGACACAGAGTGTCTGCATTGCACGCTGTACTGTAAGGCGGTAAAGAATTTCATATTGGTAATTCGAAAGAAACGATGGCCAGCGTTGAAACTTCTGTACTGTACGATCAGGGGCATATCTCATCGGATGAAAAAAGAGCAGTCAACATCTAATGATCAGTCAGCAGAAAAAATTTCTGCCCTACAGATTTCGAAGAAATTTCGTGACGTGATGGCTAAGTCGTGCTTTACCAGATGATTGTAGTTGACTTGAGCCTTGTTCAACGCATTAAATGTGAATGCTATGGGGCACCCTGTGTTTCCAACCCTGTGAGATAAAACTGCCTCTATTCCTTGTGGTGATGTGTCAACTGCAATCAATACCAGTTTCTGCAGATCGAAATAAAAAGGTTATGGGTAACTAAACAATGCATTTTTCAACGTTTGAAATGATTATTCGCACTCTCCAGTCCAATGGAAAGGAACGTCTTTACGCTCAAGACGATGGTAGAGATCAGCAATTTGCGCTGCAATTGGAATAAATTTAATCTTATTAGTAAGTTTTCTAAGAACCGCTTGCAGTTCCCATAAATTTGTAAGAGAAGGCAACCTCCGGATGGCCTGTAAATGCTTAGTTGAATGACAAGTACCACGGGCGCCAAATGGATGTCCCAAATACTAAGTTTGAGTATTTAAAAATGAAGATTTCTATGAATGGCTCGTGAGTCCTGTATCAGTTAAAACTTGAAAGAAATTCTAAATCATTGAGATGCTGTTCCAGTGTTTGTCCGGACACAATTATGTCATCCATGTCATTTGAACAGGACGGAAGTTTCCATATCACTATTCGAGAAAGCAATTAAACAACGCAGGAGCAGAGGCGTCTCCGAAGGGAAGGAAATGGTATTGATACAAGCTGACGTACTTACTGACCACCATATTTTTTATCTTCACTTCACAGACAAACACTTCATGCCATTACTTTGCTACTAAGACCTTTCACAATTCATTGTGTGATAAATTGTTTTGTTTCCTCATACAGAAAAAGTTTAACGTAAGCATTGGCTAGATCAATTCTGAGAAAGAGTCGTCCACCTGCTAGGTGATGTATACGCTCCCTGATACATGGGAGCAGCAAAGAATCAATACCTGTCTGAGCGTGAAATAAGAGTATTGCTTTAAAGCCTGCAAAAGACTGTTTTCCCATTCGATTTCCTTGTGATAACTGTAGGAGATGAAGCAGACGACATTCCCTCAGAAATATTGAGATCCTTGGCAGAATATACCACGATAAAACCATTTCAGCTGCTATGGAAAATATATGAGACTTTCATAAGAGTCTAATAACATCTATTTCAAAGGAACCAGGAAGAGAAAGGGTTGAATAACACCAAATCCTCACTTTAAGAAGTCATGGCCACAAAATGCTGGTACGAATTATTTGCAGATGAAAGGAAAAACTGATAGACACTGATCTCGGAAAAAATTGGTTTGGGTGCCGGAGAATTGTAAGATCGCACAAGGTAAAATTGCCACTACGACTCATCTGAAGAGAAAAGGAAACTTTCGCTTATAGCGTTTGTAGCTTCAGAGAAAACTTTTGACAATGTTGACCGACATAAAATCTTTCAAATACTTAAGGCAACAGGGATATAATACAGGCAACGAAAATTTATTCGCAGCCTGTACATAAACCAGACTGCACTTGTAAGAGGCAAAGAAGATGAAAAGGAAGACACAGCTGTAAAGGAAGTGATACATAGTTGTAATTTATCCCCAATATTTTTCACTATGCACGTTGAGAAAGTTGTGAAGTAAGCCAAAGATAAATTTTCATCGGTAACTGAATATCAGGGAGAATAATTAAAGACCTTGCGGTTTGCCAGTGACATCGTAATTCTATTTAGATCCGCTAGCTTTTGGGCCGTTGTCACTGAAGGTCAGATCTTGTTGGCCATTAGGTCCCGTCATATTCCTGTATACGAAAGTGAAGAGGAGCATGACACAGTCTAATAACTTACAAGATTTTACACACATCAAAAAAAGTTTTGCATCACCTCGGTTCCGAGAACTCCGGAACCTGACAGAAAATTGGAATAGAGATCAACATAAACATCATTGTGCTCATAAACATCATATTGCTCATGAAAACCACACATTGCACGTTGTACCACCATACAGCGAGACCTGCAGAAGTGGTGGTCCACGCTGCTGTACACAGGTACCTCTAATACCCACTAGCACGTCCTCTTGCATTGATGCATGCCTGTATTCGTCGTGGAATACTATCCACAAGTTCGTCAAGGCACTCTTGGTCCAGATTGTCCCACTCCTCAATGACGATTCGGCGTAGATCCCTCAGAGTGGTTGGTGGGTCACGTCGTCCATAAACAGCCCTTTTCAATCTATCCCTAGCATGTTCGATAGGATTCATGTATGGAGAACGTTCCGGCCACTCTAGTCGAGCGATGTCGTTATCCTGAATAAGTCATTCACAAGATGTGCACGATGGAGGCGCGAATTGTCGTCCATGAAGACGAATGCCTTGCCAAAATGCTGCCGATATGGTTGCACTATCGGTTGGAGAATGATATTCACGTATCGTGCAGCCGTTACGGCGCGTTCCATGACTGCCAGGGGCGTACGTCAGCCTCACATAATGCCACCCCATAATAGTAAGGAACCTCCACTTTGCTGCACTCGCTGGACACTGTATCTAAGGCGTTCAGCCTGACCGAGTTGTCTCCAAATACGTCTCCAACGATTGTCTGGTTGAAAGCATATGCGGCACTCATCGGTGAAGAGAACGCGATGCCAGTCTTGAGAGGTCCATTGGGCATGTCGTTGGGTCCACTTTTGCCGAGCTGCATGGTGTCTTGGTTGCAAAGATGCACCTCGCCATCGACATCAAGAGTGAAGTTGCGCATCATGCAGCCTATTGCATACAGTTTGAGTCGTAGCACGACGTCTTGTGGCTGTACGAAAAGCCTTATTTAACATGGTGGCGTTGCAGTCAGGGATCCTCCAAGCCATAATCCGTAGGTAGCTGTCATCCACTGTAGTAGTAGCCCCTGGACGGCCTGAACAAGGCATGTTATCGACAGTTCCTGTCTCTCTGTATCTCCTCCATGTCCAAACAACATCACTTTGGTTCACTCCGAGACGCCTGGACACTTCCCTTGTTGAGAGCCCTTCCTGGCACAAAGTAACGACGTGGACGCGATCGCACCGCGGTATTGACCGTCTAGGCCTGGTTGTATTACACACATCGCGAGCCGTGTACCTCTTTCCTGGTGGAATGACTGGAACTGATCGGCTGTCGTACCCCCTCAGCTGCTCATGCATGGTTGATTACATCCATGTGTGGGTTTAGTGACATCTCTGAACAGTCACAGGGACTGTGTCTGTGATACAGTATCCATAGTCAACGTCTATCTTCAGGAGTTCTGGGAACTGGGGTGATGCAAAACTTTTTTTGATGCAGCTGTCAGTAGCGATCCCCTACCTCTCCTATCGTTTCTTCCCCTCTCTAGCTTCAGTTTACCTACAAGATTTCATTTTTATATCGTAATTCTGTCAAAAACACTAAAGAACTGGGAAGAATAGTTGAATGGAATGGACAGCGTCTTGAAAAGAGGTTTTAAGGCGAATATTATAAAAGCAAAACAAGCTGCCACGCAGGTCAAAGAAGAGATGAAGGCTCCCCCAGAGCTCATTTCAAGCAAGAGAGATCTCACTTATATCTGACTCCCGCCAACCTGATCAAGAGCTAAGACAGTATCAGAATAAATAAAAGCACTCTAGTAGGAATATTCGTAATTGTAAATGTGAGAAAGCTAGAAACGTAGCGAAAATTTAAACGTAGCAAAAGAGGGATGACCAACGCACTTGGCAGATGAGGCAGAGTAGAGGGCTCCATAGGGCGAGGCATGCGGGGAGAGATACACTACCTCAGAAGTAGTATGAAACGGTATATGTGAGAATACAAATTCCTTTCTCAGAGGAAACGAAGAACCAGTTCAACTTTCCATATGGCGTTTGCCAACATTAGAAGCAAAGTAGCTAGAAGAACATGTTTGGCAAGGAGACGCCCACCACGATGGCTCATTACATAAAAAAGTACGGGTTGCTAAGGGAATTATATTAGGAGATTATAATCAGTTAACGATCAAGTAGAAAAATTACAGTTTTGTTAATGGTGGTCATGGCTAGAAAACCTATGAAACATTACTAAAATCATTATCTGAAAATTACCTGGAACATATAGTTCTGAACAACACTCATGTTGAAAATAAGTTAGATTTTATGGCAGCAAACAGACATGGCTTCTTTGAGGATAATTGTAAATGTAAATGTCGTGGGACTAGGGCCTCCCGTAGGATAGACCGTTCGCCGGGTGCAAGTCTTTCGATTTGACGCCACTTCGGCGACTTGAGAGTCGGTGGGAATGAAATGATGATGAGTAGGACAACACAACACTCAGTCCCTGTACTGAGACAATCATACACACATCAGAAAAAGTTTTGCTCATCCCAGTTCCCTGAACTCCTGAAGACAGACGTTGACCATGGATATTGTATCACAGACACAGTCACTTTGACTGTTCAGAGATGTCACTAAACCCGCCCAAAGATGTAAACAACCACGCATGAGCAGCACCTATTAGACGGAGGGGCTCCGACAGCCGATATCAGTTCCAGTCATTCCACTAGAAAGGAAGTACACGGCTCGTGTTGTCTGTATTTCAACCACACCTAGACGCTCAATACCGCGGTTCGATCGCGTCCGCATTGTTACTTTGCGCCAGGAAGGGCTCTCAACAAGAAAGTGTCGAGGAGTCTGGCCCAACGACATGCCCAATGGACCTCTCAGGACTGTCATCACGTTCTCTTCACCGATGAGTGCCGCATATGCCTTCAACCAGACAATCGTTGGAGACGTATTTGGAGACAACTCGGTCAGGCTGAACGCATTAGAAACACTGTCCAGCGAGTGCAGCAAAGTGGAGGCTCCCTACTATTTTGGGGTGGCATTATGTGAGGCCGACGTACGCCGCTGGCAGTCATGGAACTCGCCGTAACGGCTTACGATACGTGAATACCATTCTCCAACCGATAGTGCAACCATATCGGCAGCATTTTGGCAAGGCATTCGTCTTCATGGACGACAATTCAGGTATCCATCGCGCAAATCTTGTGAATGACTTATTCGAGATAACATCATCGCTCGACTGGAGTGGCCAGAACGTTCTCCAGACATGAATCCCATCGAACATGCCTGGGATAGATTGAAAAAGGCTGTTTATGGACGACGTGACCCACCAACCACTCTGAGGGATCCACGCCGAATCGTCGTTGAGGAGTGAGACAATCTGGACCGACAGCGCCTTTGTGAACTTGTGGATAGTATGCCACAATGAATACAGCCATCCATCAATGCAAGAGGACGTGCTAGTGGGTATTGGGGGTACCAGTGTGTACAGCAATCTGGACCACCACCTCTGAAGGTCTCGCTGTATGTGGTAAAACATGCAATGTATGGTTTTCATGAGCAATAAAAAGGGCGGAAATTATGTTTATGTTGATCTCTATTCCAATTTTCTGTACAGGTTCCGGAACTCTCGCAACCGAGGTGATGGAAAACTTTTTTTTGACGTGTGTATAAAATTTGACTTTCGTTATCCGTAAACACAACTTGTCGAACTTGTTTTTAAAGATAGGACGCCAGCTCTTATTCAGTGTCAAGTTATACAGCTCCACTTAATGTAACATTTACTTGACAAAATGGACCATTAAGTAGCACCTAAAATTGTCTCATTTAAAACTTAGTATACTCCAGCTGGTGCTGGAGCATTGGTGAAATCAATTTTGTAGTATTGCATGAAGTAGCAAGACTTTAACTGCGTTACACAAACAGAATTAAATATAAATTTAATAAATTATTAATCAAATGTTAAAATTTGCACGAAATATTTGAGTTTTGACAAATTGTAGCCTTAAGTTTATATAAATTCTGAGTGTGCGGCGCAGTCGCGCTTATTTAAATTAATCTTTGCTTAGGTCATTAAAACCCATTTGTTACCTGTAATAATTTTTGAAACAATGTTTAACTTTTTGTCTGCAGTTATTCCACATGTTATGTTGTTTAAAACTTTTAATATGACGTCATACTACACTTTCATTCGTGTGCACAGCACCTTATCGAGGTCTGGCATAGGTTACCATTCTCATCCATGCTCCAGAATTTATTGTGGATCTGCAGGGCTCCAGTTTCTAAGTACTGAGCCTATACATCTATTAATTTGCAGACACCAACAGCACTGAGGAAAATAAATCTCTCGAAATATGACCAACGTATAGCTCCGAGTAAAATTATAGTATAAGAGTCACTATAGATTAGGATCTGAACGTCCTCCCTAGTCGAATCGACGTACACACCTGACACAATAGACTGCAAACTTTAGGGGTTGGCAAAATACAACTGACTTAATGCGAAAACCACTCTAATATCTCTTACACTTTTTCACAAGAAAACATGACTTTTGGATTAAGAGATCCGTTAAGCAAAGTAACCAACAAAATTTTCCACGACCACAATTAAAATATGACTAAATTCAAAACATTTACGCTTATATGACTGTCCAGAGTTCTTCCCACTAAACATTCTTGTATCAACAGATAGGCTACATTACACAAATCTTAAATTTCTCTTAGCTTTACGATTAACTTAATATTGTAATACTAAATAAATTTTTCCTTAACGAACCACATGTACACACTAACACATTAAAACCCTTCCAATATAATACATGACTGGATAAAGTTAGCCCAGCTAAATTATCCACAAATATCTTACATCTGCTCGGCATCGAAATTTACCCTTTTGTGGCCGGCCGGTGTGGCCGTGCGGTTCTAGGCGCTTCAGTCTGGAACCGCGTGACCGCTACGATCGCAGGTTCGAATCCTGCCTCGGGCATGGATGTGTGTGATGTCCTTAGGTTAGTTTGGTTTAAGTAGTTCTAAGTTCTAGGGGACTGATGACCACAGATGTTAAGTCCCATAGTGCTCAGAACCATTTGAACCATTTACCCTTTTGTCCAACAGGAAATTCGTACGTCATCTTAAATCAGATATAGTCCATTATAATTTTCGTACCTCCGCGAACCTATAAGTGTGTATCCTCACTCATTTTCCAAAACGTACAGTGATATTCAGTAATACAATACATAAACGGCCCAACAAAATTTTAGTTGTTAAGAAGATATACAAATATTAACTCACATAATTACACACAAATAACTTGAGCTTTCACTATATACTATCGCAAATCAGTCGCGTTTCTCAATCCATGTCTCTTTCATGACAAAAGATATTTCAATCTGTATGCATTCATGATCAGATATATTGCGACAATGAATGGTGCATGATATGGTTCGAATAACTTATTTATTTCTCCAACAAAATCACTCAATTTCTCTTTATTCCTCTCTAACGCTCGGTCCCCGATTTCACATTTTATAGGCTTACATCATCCACCACGTCTCCTTTTTCTTTTGTTTGTGATTTTGCTCAATCGATAATTTACTGCCTTCTCTCTTTCATTTGCCATGATTTCTTCACTCGGAGAGCAATTAATGATTTTTGTTAGCTGGAATTTAAGCATACTAACCACCATCCTCAGTGATGCAGACAGATATACTGTAGGTGCAACCACAATGGAGTGGTATCTGATGGGACGACATACAAATACGTGGTTCCTGGAGACGGGCAGCAGCCTTTTCAGTAGTCGCAGGGGCAACAGTCTGGATGATTGATTGATGTGGCCTTGTAACATCAACCAAAATGGACTTCCTGTGCTGGTAGTTTGAACAGTTAAAAGCAAGGGGAAACTACAGCCTTAATTTTTACTGAGGACAAGAAGCTTTACAAAATGGTTAAATGATGATGTCCACTTGGGTAAAATATTCCGGATGTAAAATTGTCCCCTATTCAGATGAGGGGTGGGGACTACTCAGGGTGACATCAGTATCAGGGGAAACAAAACTGGCGTTCTACGGATCGGAGCGTGGAATGTTAGATCCCTTAATGGGGCAGGTAGGTTAGAAAATTTATGTAGGGAAATTGATAGGTTAATGTTAGATATATTGGGAATTATTGAAGTTCAGTGGCTGGAGGGACAAGACTTCTGGTCAGGTGAATACAGAGCTATAAATAAAAAATCAGATAGGGGTAACCCAGGAGTGGATTTAATAACGAATAAGAAAATAGGAAAGCGATTAGGCTACTATGAACATCACAGCAAACTCATTATCGTAGCCAAGGTAGACACGAAGCCAACACCTACCACAGTAGTACAAGTTTATAGGTCAATTAGTTACATGGAAGATTACAAAATTGAAGAAATTTGTGATGAGGTAAAATAAATTACTAAGATAGTTAAGAAAGACGAAAATTTGATGTATTATGGGACTGAAATACGATAGCAGGAAAAGGACGAGAAGGAAACATAGTAAGTGGTTTTAGAATGGAGGAAATAAATGAAGGAGGAAGCCGCCTAGTAGAATTTTGCAAAGATCATAATTTAATTATCACTAAAACTTGAAACTTCCTAGCAGATTAAAACTGTATGCCCGACAGGGACTCCAACTGGGGGCCTTTGCCTTTCGCGGGCAAGTGCTCTACCAACTGAGCTACTCATGCACGACTCGCTCCCCGTCCTCACAGCTTCCACCAGTACCTCATCTCCTACCTTCCGAACTTCACAGAAACTCTCCTGCGAAAGTTGCAGAACTAGCACTCCTAGTAGAAACGATATTGCGGAGACATGGCTTAAGCCGTCAGCACACGGACCGAGCTGTTGAACGTTAACGTTGAGCGTTCCAAGTTCAACGCTCAGGAACGATGCGACTTGTGCATACGGTACCTGGGACCACCGTGGTATACGCGATCGCAACGCACTCCAGCGGCAGTTGAGGGATGTTTCTAGTTCGTAAATCATAATATTTACTCAACGAGCGCGCGTAAAATTCCCACGTTACCTCTATTAAAACGCACATTTCCTCCATCTTCCACGAAAAGAAAAGTACCATGTCCAATCAATAAGGACACAGACTTACAAAAAGTTCCATTACAAACACTGCGGTACAAATTTGGAATACTTGATCACTGTTCCTACCCAGTAGCAGATCCTTGCAATATGTGAATTACGAAGCGTAAAAGAAAAAGGAGAAGGAGCAAAATATCTTTATACAAGTAGCGCAAGCTGTCCTGTAGATTAAACCAATCGAACAAAATCATACCTCAAAAAAAGGTGAACTTATATTTACACAACATCAACTATTATAGTATATCCTTATATTAAACTAATAATAAAGTATCAGAACCTAATAAAAACGCGAATGTTAGGAAAAAAATCTGTAAGTATCAAGACGCGAACCACCACCCAACAAATAGTTTTATACACTTTACTGACGCTATTCATTACGCTAAACCAACACCTTGACATTGGTACCTATTCATATTGTGTTACGTCTTCCTGAAAACCTTAATCGTAGATATGTTACCAATTGACATTTAATTACAATAAATTGTACCAAGAACAATGCGTTTTGGGTGGATCTTCAGTGTGTCGCTGACTTCAAATAGCCTACTCTCATAATACGCAAGTTACAATAATTCTTTTGCCACGAATATGATATTTCTCATTATTTTATTGGAACGAATCACACAGTTAACAACGGGCTTTCCAATGATTCTCAATTTGCTGGTGCTCAGAAACGGCATATATACTTACAGGCTTGAAATGAATTCCAGTATGGCGCCTCACAGCTATGTACTGAAGGGAGACGGCGTGCGTGGAACGTAGGTGGCGTTGTGCCATCTCATTGGTCAACGCTCAGACGCACGCTCAGAATATCTGACATGCCAGATATTGCTCTGCACGTTCGGAAAGACTCCCGAACGTGCTGTTCCACGCTATGACGTCAGAAACTCGTCACGCTCAACGCTCAACGTTCGGATGCACGGTCCGTGTGCCGACGGCTTAAGCCACAGCCTAGGAAATGGTTCTAGAATGAAATTTTCACTCTACAGCGGAGTGTGTTCTAGTATGAAACTTCCTGGCAGATTAAAACTGTGTGCCGGACCGAGACTCGAACTCGGGATCTTTGCCTTTAGCAGGCAAGTGCTTTAGCAATTGAGCTACCCAAGCACGACTCCCGCCTCGTCCTCACAGCTTTAACTCCGCCAGTACCTCGTCTCCTACCTTCCATACTTCACAAAAGCTCTCCTACGAAACTTGCAGAACTAGCACTCCAGAAACAAAGGATATTGCATAGACATGGCATAGCCACAGCATGGAGGATGTTTCTAGAATGAATTTTTCACTCCACAGCGTTGTGTGCGTTGATATGAAACTTCCTGGCAGATTAAAACTGTGTACCAGACCGAGACCCGAACTCGGGAGCTTTGCCTTTCGCAGGCAAGTGCTCTACCAACTGAGCTACCCAAGCATGACACACGCCCCGTCCGCACAGCTAATTTTCGTTGTGAAAAATCACTCACTTTAGATACCGGCCGAAAAGTAAAAATTGCAGCATTAAGTCTTTCAACGAGATCCTGAACGTGGGCTTTCCATGGCGGTTTACTATCTATCTGAACCCCTAGAAATTTGAACCGTTCAATTTCACTAATTCTGTGAAAATAAACTGTCAGGTTTTGTTTAATTGTGTGTTACAAACTGTAAAGGCTGTGTCTTACTGTGATTTAGGATTAGTTTATTTTCTACAAGCAATGAACTTAGGTCATGAACTGCACTATCAGTATTACTCGTAATACTAGAGGGCATATCATTTATATAAATAAGGAACAGGAATGGCCCCAACACTGATCCCTGGGGAACCACCAGTTGACTGTACCCCACTCATACCTCACATCGCAGCCATTCTCAGCATCGTGAATAAGACCTTTTGTTATCTGTTGCTGATGTAAGAGGTGAACCAATTGTGCGCTACTCCCCGTATTCCATAATGGTCCAACTTCTGGAGCAATATTTTGCCCTCAACTCAAACTCCTTAGTTAAATCAAAAAATATGCATGGCGTTCGAAACCTTTTGTTTAATCCATCCAGTACCTCACAGAGAACAGACAATATAGCATTTTCTGTTGTTAAACGACTTCTGAAGCTGAACTGTATATTTGCTAAAAAATTGTGTGATGTAAAATGATCAATTATCCTTACATACAAAGCCTTCTCAATAACTTTAGCAAACACTGATGGCGTAGTAATGGTTCTAAAATAATCTACATTATTCCTTTCTCCCTTTTTATAAAGTGACTTTACTACTGAGTACTTTAATCATTCAGGAAACTGGCCATTCCTAAAGAAAAAATTACAAATTCGCCTAAATAAAGGGCTAACATGTGCAGCACAGTACTTTAATATTCTGCTAGGCACTCCATCATAATCATGAGAGTCCTTAGTCTTCAATGATTTAATTATTGACTGAATCTCCCCCTTGTCTGTATCGCAGAGGAGTATTTCAGAAATCAATCTTAGAAAGGCATTTGGCAAGAACGTTATATGATTCCCTGCAGAAACTAAATTTTTATTTAGTTCACCAGTATCAGTAACAGAAATATTTTTTCTACAAAATGACTTTGTATTGTTGACCTTGTGCTGCTGACCACATGGTTCCTTCACAACTGATCATGTGGTTTTAATCTTATACTGTGAATTTGCTATTCTATTTGCATACCACATACTCTTTGCCTTCCTAATGACGTTTTTAAGGACCTTACAGTACTGTAGTAATGGGTTACTGTAGCTTGATTGTGACTACTTTTAATATTTTGATATAGTTCCCATTTTGTTCTACATGATATCCTTATCCCACTAGTCAGCCATTGCTTTTGGAACCAGATTTTAAATTACAAGTTATTTCTGGGGGCAGAAGTGGACCCTGATCACAAATTATATGTTATGAACTATAGATTAAAACTAAAGAAATTGCAAAAAGGTGTGAAATTAAGAAGATAGGACCTAGATAAGTTTAAGAAACCAGGCCACAGCAACAGGGTACACAGAGTACTGATGTACCCTACTCGATACTAGGCAGTTAATAAACAGCGCTACACTGCAGTAGCTGCTCAATTCCTATTCGCTGATTTCCACCAGTGGCAAGCAATAAAAAAAACTCCAATGGAAAACGCCTATTTCCGCCAATGACAATACACAATGCAAAGACCAATAAAAGAACACCTGATACCCTTTCTCCTCACCCCCACATCCAATGACAGCACTCCTCCATAGTATATAAGTAATCAAACTAGCACCTAGCGCCAATTCAGCAGTTAGCAATACTCCCTTAGGTAGGCATCTTGCAATAGTCGTTGAAACACCCGAATTTTGTAGTTGACAATGTGGACCCAAGCCCAGAAGAATTTTATTGACTGTTCTTTAAATTATGTTGAGAATCACAAGTCAAATTCTTTTTACCATACATAATAATGTATGCAATCGTATTATTGGGTATATTGTCATTAAGGAATGCATATAATTTCATTGTTGTTTTTTGAGTAGCTATGACATTCATTCTTTTAGGTATATTTATGATGCAGATAGGATAATTCTGAATAACTATTGAACATAAACGTTGAATACGAATGTTGAATGTATCAGAATATGAAAAATTTAAGAAAGGAGATCAACTAGTTATCGACACATTTGAAAAAGTTAGCCAAGGTATTAAAGGATTAGGAGGAAAAGTTTTAAAAGCAATTGAAGAAAAAGAACAAGTTGAAAAAGAAATACTTCCTTATAATCGACACTATTTAGAAGAGTTTAACGATATTCTATCAGTCAAAGACCATTCCAGTGATAAAAGAGATCATATGTTAAGTTAATCAGAAATAAGTAGTTTGTTATAGAATTATTAAAAAGTAAGATCAAAATTAAAAGGAAAAGACTTCAAAAAATAAATATAAGTGAAAGAATGTTAATGTAGCTAAACAATTTCAAAAATAATTAAGTGCCATTTCTAATACTGCTAAGGGTTATGTTGGTTTCAAAGGTAGAAGAATTTTGAATTTATGTAATCTAATAGATTTAAAAGATGTAGTGAACAAACAATATTTACAGAATGAGTTATCAAATCTTGTTTCAAAACTTGAACACACAAGCATTTTAACACAGCTCAATAATTATATTATTAAACAATCACAAAGTAAATACTATACAAAACAAGAAATACAAAAAATCGTTATCAGACTTTTTAATATCTAATGATTTCTTTAAGCAACTTTAAATGCTAAAATGTAGAAAAATCAGTGTTAAACAAATTCTTGATTTCTCATTTATAACTGGTGGCAAATGAAACAAGCACCATTTTCAGTATGATTATATTCTCATTAAAGTTGTTTTTGTTGGTGAAATTATAAATAAAAAACCATAACGACTTTGATATTGCAATAAGTATTTTTGATAAACTTTATCAAGTAACTATTGCCATCATATCATTCAAAACTGCCCATAAATAAAGTTTTCTAACTGTAAGATGAAAACATTCTGTGAAACTGTTCCAGTAGATGTAAAAATAGCTTTATGTGGTGAATCCAATAAAGACAAAAAAGTAAGTAAATTAATTTTTTTTAATTCTATGTCCATGAAGAATGATAATCAAATTTACTGTTTGAATTGCACAAAGTTTACTCATACACATAATCCTCATAGATTAACAACTAAAAATGGAAGACAAGGAACCAAATGTCTTTATGCAGTATATAAAAGTAAAAAGAGTAAATTCGTTAAAAAAATTTATAGGTGATGGCTTAAGTATTTGGGAACATATTATTAATGAATTACATAAATCAATGAGAAATAATTTTAAAACAAGAAATGTTATTTCTCTTGGAATAGATGATTTACAGCGAGGTTATTTAGTCGAAATGTGTTTTGAAAAATTAAAAGCAATTTCAAAATTAAATAAAGTATATAAATATTCATTAACTGTTACAGATATTTTTTTTAAATTTGCCTGGGCTATTCCAATTAAAGATAAAACAGGTAACAATATGGTTGACTCTTACGATAAAAGATTTGAGTCAAAAAAACCAAAAATTTTACAAAGAGATAGGAATAAATGAAATAATTTAACAGGACCATTATTCAACTTTTAGTGAATTAAAAACACTGTTGTTCAATAATTTAATACAACATCGAAAGACAATGTGGAAAATATTTGCTGTTCAAAGAAATTTCAAATGGGTTCACTTATTTTATAATTAATTGACAAATATAATGACACAAAACATTCAACTGTCAAAATGAAGCCAAACGATGTAGACAAAGAAAATGAAAAAAAATTAGTGAAATCCATTTACATGACAAATTTGTTAGATACTGATGCTAAATATAAAACTGGTGGTTAAACAAGAGTAAGTAAGTTGAAAGGAATTTTTGAAAGAGGATATAATGCCAAGCAGTCAACAGAAATGTTTGAAATTGAAGGTGTTGTTAATTCTAATCCAATCACATATAAACTGAAAACTTTAAATGGTGGCCAAATAAAAAGAAATTTTTATGAGCAAGAGAAAACTAATTTTCCAGATGTTTCTCTTGTTGAAATACTTTTAAATAAGAAAGGTAATAAAGTATATGTTAAATAGTCAGAAATTGATAATTCACAAATAGACAGGTAAATAACATCAATGCAATTCTTTAAAATAATAATAAAAAATTAATATATAAATAGAGTTAGTTATTGAGTATTTTACATGTTTCACACTAAGTATAAAATTCATTATGTTTGCTGTTTCATTATAGAACAAAAGAGTTCATTTTGATGACTTAATGACTTAATTTGACAGGATCATTTGAAGATTTTAAGTTTGAATTAATGGGATTTTGTGTGATAGATTATATAAAAAATTTTATGACTGTTATTTTAAATTTAAATACGTAAAAATACTTCCAAATTATATCATACCACAATTGTTCTCATGAATAATTATCCAAAGTATTGAAATAATTTCAGTCCCAACTAATTCTTAAACTTTATTTCATTCCAGGATATAAATTTACTGAATCTGGTACATAATGGATCCTTAAAAATTCTTCACAATTTAGATATCTATTTCACACAGTGTCAAACTTTTCATCTGATTTTTGAATATAATGGTGTTTAATTTTATTCAGATCTTTTAAATGACTTATTTTACCTCAATAGAGTAATTTTATAGTAACCTTTATTTTATATACACTGTGTTTCCGAATCGATAGTAAAACGGCTTTATAAATCGAAGCTTTATTAATTACTACTACAGATATTCTTGATTTCATAAGTAAAGATTACAAACCTGATTTATTTATAAAATTTGCATGTGAATGTAAGTGTAGCTGTGAACCACTCCTTATTTCTTTATATTTCCATATATACTTGATTTTAACATTGTCATTCTAATGGTCTCTCAAATTAACATATTCCAAAAAATCACAAATATCTGTTGCTTCAATTCATGGATTATATTTTTCATTAATTATCATTAAAACTTGTTTGTTGTTATGTATACATTTATTACTTTTTAGATCTAGAATCGATATCATTTATATGATAAACATTTTGTATTTTTATTTTTAATGCTAATAAAATTTTTCTTTACAAGTGCAATATGAAATTAAAACGTTTACCAACTGTGCAATCAACAAAAATAGATTTAGAAAGAAATAAAAATAACAAAATAGAATACGTCTTCAAAACCAAGTTGTACTGATTGTATAACAAAGAAACAAAGAGAATCTAAGTATAATAAATATGAATATATAAAATATTTTGTTCATAAGTGGCATAGTAAAATATTTACTTGTGAAAAATGTGGAAATGAAGTCAAAAATTCTATTAATATATTCGTAACTGTAGTCAATCAAAAAATAAGAAAATAGCGTTAACTTATCAAAGACACCAAGAAAGAGATTATCGAAATGTGGAATCATTTTATGAACAATTTGTGTGTAAAATATATTTTCGAAAACAAGAAAAATTACCTTATCATGAAAGAATATTAAGAACTCGTAATTAAATAATTACATCTTATAATATAACAAGCTTATCATCTCCTGTAGCTAAAACTATTTTATTACATTCAACTATACACAATTCGTGTTTAGATTATCTAATCAGATTCATGTTTCTGTATTGTTTTACCATGTTTTCTAAAAAACTTTTTTATCAGAAAAACTTATTTCTCTTGTCACAGCAGATTTCTTTTTAACTCCTTTAGATTTTTTTCTCTTCTTTATCACCAACTTAATCAGCATACATTTTCGTCTCAAATCAATGTGTTCTATGATAGTTTTTCGACAATTTTTATCTTTCAATTTTCCTAAACTTTTATTTTTTACTTGTGGAAATCCTTAAATATTATGTTTTGATTAGTCACTTGTGTCAAAGTAATCAATCACTTATTTCATATCTTTATCTACATCTACATCTACATCTACATCTACATGATTACTCTGCAATTCACATTTAAGTTCTTGGCAGAGGTTTCATCGAACCACAATCATACTATCTCTCTACCATTCCACTCCCGAACAGCGCGTGGGAAAAACAAACACCTAAACCTTTCTGTTTGAGCTCTGATTTCTCTTATTTTATTTTGATGATCATTGCTACCTATGTAGGTTGGGCTCAACAAAATATTTTCGCATTCGGAAGAGAAAGTTGGTGACTGAAATTTCGTAAATAGATGTTGCTGCGAGGAAAAACGTCTTTGCTTTAATCACTTCCATCCCAACTCAACTTTCATATCTGCCACACTCTTTCCCCTATTATGTGATTTATAAAAATCGTTGGTTCTTTTATCATAAATAAAAGAATCACTACCCATATAACAAATCAATATCTTCATTCTATTTTTGTTTCATTACATTATAGTGAAAATAGTACATTTTTATTTTCGAAATATCTAGAATACTCTTTCCATTATAAATTGGTTCATTGAAATTATATTTGTTTTCTTCGTATGAACTGCAACTAGATTTTCTAAAAGTATGGTAGCATGTTCAAATGGTTCAAATGGCTCTGAGCACTATGGGACTTAACATCTATGGTCATCAGTCCCCTAGAACTTAGAACTACTTAAACCTAACTAACCTAAGTGCATCACACAACACCCAGCCATCACGAGGCAGAGAAAATCCCCGACCCCGCCAGGAATCAAACCCGGGAACCCGAGCGTGGGATGCAAAAATGCTACCGCACGACCATGAGATGTGGTTGGTAGCATGTTCTAATTTGGTTTTGAAATATAATTTATACCAACTGAAGAACTAAAACAATGCACAATCATGTAAATTATTTGCTTGCAAATATGTAACATAATTGGATTATTTTCCTGGCTTAAAATTTATCATATAAATTTTATTTTATTTAGAATGTCTTTTTAATACTTTGAGAAATATAACCTTGAGTTCCTTTCTCAAGAAACAAAATCATGTAATAATCTTTTCATAACTTAAACCCCCCCCCATGAACCATGGACCTTGCCGTTGGTGGGGAGGCTTGCGTGCCTCAATGAGACAGATAGCTGTGCCATAGGTGCAACCACAACAGAGGGGTATCTTTGAGAGGCCAGACAAACGTGTGGTTCCTGAAGAGGGGCAGCAGCCTTTTCAGTAGCTGCAGGGGCAACAGTCTGGATGATTGACTGATCAGGCCCTGTAACACTAACCAAAATGGCTTTGCTCTTGTGGCACTGGGAATGCCTGAAAGCAAGGGGAAACTGCAGCCGTAATTTTTCCCGAGGGCATGCAGCTTTACTGTATGATTATATAATGATGGCATCCTCTTGGGTAAAATATTCCGGAGGTAAACTAGTCCCCCTTTTGTATCTCCAGGCAGTGACTATTCAAGAGGATGTCGTTATCAAGAGAAAAAAAACTGGCGTTCTACAGATTGGAGCATGGAATGTCAGATACCTTAATCGAGAAGGTAGGTTAGAAAATTTAAAAAAGGAAATGGATAGGTTAAATTTATATATAGTGGGAATTAGTGAAGTTCGGTGGCAGGAGGAACAAAACGTTTGGTCAGGTGAATACTGGGTTATAAATACAAAATCAAATAGGGGTAATGCAAGAGTAGGTTTAATAATGAATAAAAAAATAGGACGGCAGGTAAGCTACTACAAATAGCATAGTGAATGCATTATTGTGGCCAAGATAGACACGAAGCCCACGTCTACAACAGTAGTACAAGTTTATATGCCAACTATCTCTGCAGATGACGAAGAAATTGATGAAATGTATGATGAGATAAAAGAAATTACTCAGGTAGTGAAGGGAGACGAAAATTTAATAGTCATGGGTGACTGGAATTCGACAGTAGAAAAAAGGAAAAGAGAAGGAAACGTAGTAGGTGAATGAGGATTGGGGCTAAGAAATGAAAGAGGAAGCCGCCAGGTAGAATTTTGCGCAGAGCATAACTTAATCATAGCTAACACTTGATTCAAGAATCATGAAAGAATGTTGTATACATGGAAGAACCCTGAAGATAGCTGAAGGTTTCAGATAGATTATATAATGGTAAGACAGAGATTTAGGAACCAGGTTTTAAATTGTAAGGCATTTCCAGGGGCAGTTGTGGACCACAATCTATTGGTTACAAACTGTAGCTTAAAACTGAAGAAACTGCAAAAAGGTGGGAATTTAAGGAGATGGGACCTGGATAAACTCAAAGAATCAGAGGTTGTACAGAGTTTCAGGGAGAGCATAAGGGAACAATTGACAGGAATGGGGGAAAGAAATACAGTAGAAGAACAATGGGTAGCAGTGAGGAATGAAATAGTGAAGGCAGCAGAGGATCAAGTAGGTAAAAAGAAGAGGGCTAGAAGAAACCCTTGGGTAACAGAAGAGCTACTGAATTTAATTGATGAAAGGAGAAAATACAAAAATGCAGTAAGTGAAGCAGGCAAAAAGGTTTACAAACGTCTCAAAAATGAGATCGACAGGAAGTGCAAAATGGCTAAGCAGGGATGGCAAGAGGACAAATGTAAGGATCTAGAGGCTTATCTCACGAGGGGTAAGATAGATACTGCCTACAGTAAAATTAAAGAGACCTTTAGAGAAAAGAGAACCACTTGCATGAATATCAAGAGCTCAGATGGAAACCCATTTCTAAGCAAAGAAGGGAAAGCAGAAAGGTGGAAGGAGTATATAGAGGGTCTATATAGGGGCGATGTTCTTGAGGACAATATTATGGAAATGGAAGAGAAGGTAGATGAAGATGAAATGGGAGATATGATAGTGAGTGAAGAGTTTGACAGAGCACTGAAAGACCTAAGTCGAAACAAGGCACTGGGAGTAGACAACATTCCATTAGAACTACTGACAGCCTTGGGAGAGCCAGGCCTAATAAAACTCTACCATCTGGTGAGTAAGATGTATGAGACAGGCGAAACTCCCGCAGACTTCAAAAAGAATATATAGTAATTCCAATCCCAAAGAAAGCAGGTGTTGACAGATGTCAAAATTACCGAACTATCAGGTTAATAAGTCACAGCTGCAAAATACTGACACAAATTCTTTACGGACGAATGGAAAAACTGGTCGAAGCTGACTTCAGGAAAGATCAGTTTGGATTCCGTAGAAATGTTGGAACACGTGAGACAATACTGATCCTACGACTTATCTTAGAAGAAAGATTAAGGAAAGGCAAACCTACATTTCTTGCATTTGTAGATTTAGAGAAAGCTTTTGACAATGTTGACTGGAATACTCTCTTTCAAATTCCGAAGGTGGCAGGGGTAAAATACAGGGAGCAAAAGGCTATTTACAATTTGTATAGAAAGCAGATGGCAGTTATAAGAGTCGAGGGACATGAAAGGGAAGCAGTGGTTGGGAAGGGAGTGAGACAGGGTTGTAGCCTCTCCCCGATGCTATTCAATCTGTATATTGAGCAAGCAGTAAAAGAAACAAAAGAAAAGTTTGGAGCAGGTATTAAAATCCATGGAGAAGAAATCGAAACTTTCAGGTTTTCCGATGACATTGTAATTCTGTCAGAGACAGCAAAGGACTTGGAAGAGCAGTTAAATGGAATAGACAGTGTCTTGAAAGGAGGGTATAAGATGAACATCAACAAAAGCAAAATGAGGATCATGGAATGTAGTCGAATTATGTCGGGCGATGCTGAGGGAATTAGATTAGGAAATGAGACACTTAAAGTTGTAAAGGACTTTTCCTATTTGGGGAGCAAAATAAATGATGATGGTCGCAGTAGAGAGGATAGAAAATGTAGACTGGCAATGGCAAGGAAAGCGTTTCTGAAGAAGAGGAATTTGTTAACATCGAGTATAGATTTAAGTGTCAGGAAGCCGTTTCTGAAAGTATTTGTATGGAGTGTAGCCATGTATGGAAGTGAAACATGGACGATTAATAGTTTGGAGAAGAAGAGAATAGAAGCTTTCGAAATGTGATGCTACAGAAGAATGCTGAAGATTAGATGGGTCGATCACGTAACTAATGAGGAGGTATTGAATAGAATAGGGGAGAAGAGGAGTTTGTGGCATAACTTGACAAGAAGAAGGGATCGGTTGGTAGGACATGTTCTGAGGCATCAAGGGATCACAAATTTAGCATTGGAGGACAGCATGGAGGGTAAAAATCGTAGAGGGAGACCAAGAGATTAATACACTAAGCATATTCAGCAGGATGTAGCTGGCAGTAAGTACTGGGAGATGAAGAAGCTTGCACAGGATAGAGTAGCATGGAGAGCTGCATCAAACCAGTCTCAGGGCTGAAGACCACAACAACAACAACAACAACTTAAAAGTAGCATCGCAAGATATCTTCATACTGTAAAATATAAAGATGGGGTTGGGTTTATAAGACATTAAACAAAAGTATCTCCTAAAATTAAAACAATAGATTTATTATATTATTTTGTATATTCCTATAAATTTTTAATATTGAATTTTTTCCAATTTGTTTTTACTTGATTATAATCTTCATCAGCAATTTTATCTTTAATTACATCATCAATAAAGATCATAATTTTTTAGGTAACTAAGTTTCTTGTAATCCTTCTATACTCTTTTTTTTTCTTATGAAATCGAATTGATCACCTGCAAAATATTTTGCTGTTTTTCCTGAATTGTTCTGTTGTAGGATTAGAAGAGAAGTTATCAGTACTTGAAATCATAAATTTAAATGTATCTAAAAATCTTAATGTTAATCCATCTTCAACATATTTAATAGAAGAAATTTATTTTATTCGTTATTTGGAATAGCATCAGTATCTTCATTATCCGTAGCTAATTCTTTGATAAACATATGAATGCCATAATTTATTAAATTATGAACATAAACTGGAAATAATTTAGGGTTTTGGTGATTAAGATTACAACCGTCAAGCACAGCTCCTTGATAATTCCCTGTAAAATGACAGTGACTATTATTATTTTTCTCGTTCAGAAATTACTTTTCAAAAATTGACAAGTTCTTGAATTTTTGAAATTAATTTTTACTTTTCTTGTCATTATTGTTGGAATATTTCATCCATATATTCTAGCAATTCCTCTAGACACTTAGGTTTTCAACAACTTTTTTTGCTGCATTTTTACTAGTATACATAACAGGATTCTTATAATTTCTATTTGCACATTTAACATAATAAGCGAATGAAATTAGTATATGTTTCTGATATTTATAAACATAAGATTTTTCTGGATTTGATTGCAAAGTGTTAATATACTTTAAGAAACATTCGAAAACTGCATAAATTACAAAAGGTATCCTTAATGAATGTTCATAATTTTCAAATTCAATTTTTGATGTTTTAAAGGGATATATATTTCTACTTATTTATGTTCTTTACAATCGGGAGTTAAGCTGTACTCTTGCTTTCCATTTTGTAATTAATTCTTTTTTCACTTACATTCAAAAAAATTAAGTATAGGGTGATGCAGGGAACAAGCCTACTCACGCCATATAGAATTCATATACTTTCAATTGTGTGCCAGCCTAGTCCACTGTAACTAGATATGACATCCCAAATGTTGCACAATAGCTTAAAAGTAAAGTAAATAATCTGAAAAGTTAATAGCATGTCAGGAGCGATGGTAAAATAATAATGTGTTAAGTTTCAGTTTTCGAAATTTGGATGTTTTAAGTAACAATCATTCTCGCAACAGGAAGGAGCTAGAAACGTAAAAATTTAAGTTCCGATTCCTTTTTCATTGTAATTTAATGGAAAAAGCATGCTGACTCTCACAAAGTTATATTTTCGTTGAAATTCATGATTCTCTGTTTTTGTGTCCGAAGAGCATGGAAGCAAGATAGATTAAGTAAGTGATTAGATAAAGCTAGGATGTCAAGATTTAGATGGAATGGAGATATGCTATAATAACAAAGATATGAGAAGTTCCCAAAAGGTAGCTATAAAACTACAGCTGTAGCGTCTCTCCAAAGGGCAAGTTCAGAGCTCATCTATTGAGTGCAGTGCAACTAATATGATTCTCTCGACAAAAGTATTTAGATTAGCCTCATCAGAAAGTTATTACAGATACTTACCTGTGAGCTGATTGGACAATTAAACTGATAGTTTCATTGGCCTTCAGCGAATGAAGCAATTAATTATTTAGTAACTTGCTGGTGCTTTTCTAGCCCGAGCGGCTAGTTCGGATAGCAAATTTTGTCTGCTGCGCCTTCGGCGGTCACCACCGCGGCTACATAAATAAGAGTGCTGCGAGCTAGAGTAAGGCCCCAGTTCTCTTCTATATTCGTATCAGCGTCGGAAGCCGCGTCGCATCTGTGCAGTTCCTAGGAACAGTCTTGGATGCCGTATTACGTAACTCGGTATGCACGTAACAATTCGCATTAGGGTAAAGTGTTAATCGCGGAATGACTCCAGTGATTTCTTCTCAGTTTGCGTATGTCGTATTTTCACGTGTCGCTGCAGGACAGACCTACCATTACTAGCGTGGCGTTTGATGAGGAATAACATCAAATTTTAGCGAGCATACACTTTGAACATTTACATCGATAACGGTTATTGAACAGCTTCGTTACCTAGGGATAATATACTACTGGCCATTAAAATTCCTATACCAAGAAGAAATGCAGATGATAAACGGGTATTCATTGGACAAATATATTATACTAGAACTAGCATGTGATCACATTTTCACGCAATTTGGGTGCACAGATCCTGAGAAATCAGTACCCAGATCAACCACCTCTGGTCGTAATAACGGCCTTGATACAACTGCGCATTGAGTCAAACAAAGCTTGGATGGCGAGTACAGGTACAGCTGCCTATGCAGCGTCAACACGATACCACAGTTCATCAAGAGTAGTGACTGGCGTATTGTGACGAGCCAGTTGCTAGGCCAACACAGGCCAGACGTTTTCAATTGGTGACGGATATGGAGAATGTGTTGGCCAGGGCAGCAGTCGAACATTTTCTGTATCCAGAAAGGCCCGTACAGGACCTGCACATGCGGTCGTGCATTATCCTGCTGAAATGTAGGGTTTCACAGGGATCGAATGAAGGGTAGAGCCACGGGTCATAACACATCTGAAATGTAACGTCCACTGTTCAAAGTGCCGTCAGTGAGAACAAGAGGTGACCGAGACGTGTAACCAATGGCATCCCATATCATCACGCCACGTGATACGCCAGTATGGCGATGACGAATACACGCTTCCAATTTTCGTTCACTGCGATGTCGTCAAACACGGATGCGACCACGATGATGCTGCAAACAGAACCTGGATTCATCCGAAAAAATGACGTTTTGCCACTCGTGCGCCCACGTTTGTCGTTGAGTACACCTTCGCAATCGCTCTTGTCCGTGATGCTGCGTCAAGGGTAATCGCAGCCATGATCTCCAAGCTGATAGTCAATGCTGCTGCAAACGTCGTCGAACTGTTCGTGCAAATGGTTGTTGTCTTGCAAACGTCTCTATCCACTCAGGGATCGAGACGTGGCTACACGATCCGTCACAGCCGTGTGGGTAAGATGCCTGTCATTGCGACTGCTAGTGATACGAGGCTGTTGGGATCCAGCACAGCGTTCTGTATTGCCCTCCTGAACCCACCAATTCCATATTCCGCTAACAGTCATTGGATCTCGACTACGCGAGCAGCAATGTCGCGATACGATAAACCGCAATCGCGATAGGCTACAATCCGACCTTTATCAAAGCCGGAAACGTGATGGTACGCATTTCTCCTCCTTACACGAGGCATCACAACAACGTTTTACCAGGCAACGCCGGTCAACTGCTGTTTGTGTATGAGAAATCGGTTGGAAACTATCCTCATGTCAGCAAGTTGTAGGTGTCGCCACCGTCGCCAAACTTGTGTGAATGCTCTGAAAAGCTAATCATCCGCATATCACAGCATCTTCTTCCTGTCGGTTAAATTTCACCTCTGTAGCACGTCATCTTCGTGGTATAGCAATTTTAATGGCCAGTAGTGTGGGATCCGTGCAATAGTATCTGAACAGCGCTGATAGTACAATAGCTGATAGTAGCATTGCTTCATTAAATATTTATTTGGAATTTTACACTTTATCGTTTTCAGAATATAATGAAAACTGTTATAGTTTCTTATGAATCCCAGACATCATCCTAAATCCTCAGAGAAATGAATTTCGATGATCAATAACTTTATTTCGCCATCAGAGTGGACACAGTGAACTTTAATTACAGGCATCACGTTTTTGCTAATCATTTTCTGGTTGCCAAGACTGTAGTTAGCGAGCCTGTGTTGAGAATGGCAACAATACAATACAATGGAAATAATAATTTTCCACCCACCATCCCACACTTGTAATCAAATATTCTATAATTTAGTGATTATTTCTTTTTTAATTCAATTAAAAAAGTCTTGTGATTCAACAACATTATCCTTAATTCCATAAGTTACTTTTCTTGATTTCAAAACAGTGCCTTTTCTATCAATTCATTTAGGTGATTTGTAAAAATCGTCATCGTATAGAAAATTAATAGCTGAAACTCTTCTGATTCTTTTTGCTTAATTTCTTTTGCTTTCGAAAATAATTCTCATTGTCATTATTAAAAATTTTCTCAGATCTATTGATGGATCAATTAATTGTTGTTTATTAATATTAGATTTTCTTCATTTTTCGTTTTACAAATTTTATGGATATCATCTAAAGGTTTTTTACTCAAATCATTATTGTTATTAATTTTACCTTCAGGTCTTTCAATAAGAGCACTTAATTGTCTTTTATCAAGTCTAGAATAATTATTTATTTTTCTCACTTTACAGAGTTTACAGATTTTTTATTCAGTTCATTGTCATTATCAATGTTATTAATATTGTCAATAGGATTTACAAAAAGGCTGATTAATTTTTCTTTATTAAGTATGGAACAATTCTTTACATTTTCTGTTTTACAAATTAATCGAAGTTCTTTTATGTTTTTATATTTTAGCTCTCTCTTCTTCATTTCTTTCTTATTGAAGTAATCAATAGATTTCATCTGATCTTGTCTAGCTACATTTGAATAATCATTTTCTTCACAATAATTTTTAAAATCATTAAAATGTAGTCCATATTTTCCTTTACTATAATTTTCTAAGTTTTAAAGTAGCACAGCTTTGAATTCATTTTGTTTTGGTTTTACTTATGTAGAAATCAATTCGATGGTATAGATAGGCAACATTTGGCAGATCATATTTATAAATAGAAAAATTTATTACATTCTTGTTTTTAAGTGAGAATTTGTTTTTTTTCTATCGACAGATGAGGCCTGGTAGCATTTATTTAAAAAGAATAAAATTTATTAGGTTTTAAAGTTTTAAATGAGAATTAGATTTCTTAGTATTGATAAATTTTTGGTTGGGGGATACTGCGAAATTAGAACCTTGGTTCACAACCTGGAATTTTTAATCTAACATGCTCTTTGCATCATAATCACCATAAATATACCACTCGCTGACAGGGCTGAATATTACTGAACTAACAGTTTCATAAGTCATGGCTGCAAAATACTAAAACAAACTGTTTACAAAAGACTGAAAAAACAGGTAGAAACTGACCTTGGGGAAGATCACTTTGGATACTGGAGAAATGCAGAAACGCAGAAGGCAATACTGACTCTATTACTTATCTTAGAAGATAGGATAAGGAAAAGCAAAACTACATTTATAGCATTTATAGACTTAGAGAAAACTTTTGACAGTGTTGACTGGAGTACTCTGCTTGAAATTCTGAAGATAGCTGGCGTAAAATACAGAGAGTGAAAGGCTATTTACAACCTGTACAGAAACCAGATGGCAGCTATATGACTCGAGAGGCATGAAAGGGAATCCATGGTTGAGAAGCAAGCGAGACAGGGTTGTAGTCTATCGCCAATGTTATTCAATCTGTACACTGAACAAGTATTAAAAGAAATCAAATACAAATTTGATTAAGGAATTAAAGTTCATTGAGGAGAAATAAAAACTTTGAGGTTTTTTGATGAGATTGTCATTCTGTTAGAGATATAAAAGGACTTAGGAGAGGAGTTGAACGGAATGGACAGTGTCTAGAAAGGTCGATATAGGTGAACACCAACAAAAGAAAAGAAGAATATTGGAATGTAGTCAAATTATATCAAGTGATGCTGAGGGAATTGCATTAAGAATGGAGGCACTTAAAGTGGTGGGTGAAGTTTGCCATTGAAATAACTGCTGATGGTCGAAGTAAAGAAGATTAAAAATGTAGACTGACAAGGGCAACAAAACCAAATTTGTTAACATCGAATATAGATTGTTAGGAGGTCTTTCCTAAAAGTGTTTGACTGGAATGTGTGATAGTGAAACATGGACAATAAACAGTCTAGACAAGTGCTGCTGAAGAATACTGAAGGGTAGATGGGTAGATCGTGTAAATAACAATAAGATACTAAACAGAACTGGGAAGACTTGACTAAAAGAAGGGATCAGTTGAGAGGACACATTCTGAGGCATCAAGAGATAACCAGTCTATTATTGGAGGAAATGTGTGGAGGGGATTAAATTGTAGAGAGAGACCAAAAAATGAATACAGTAATCAGATTCAGAAGGATGTAGATTGCAGTAGTAATTCCCAGATGAAGAGTCTTGCACAGGATAGAGTAGCATGGAGAGCTGCATCAAACCAATCTTTGGACTGAAGACCACAAAAAAAGCCCATCATCACATCACATGGTTAGTGCCTGTGGCAGTGCTCCCTACACTATTTAAGACATCCTCTAATGAATTAATCAACTCTGCCTATTCTGAATGCTTGATGCTTGTGTTGGTTGGTTTGGTTGGCTGATTTTTGGGAAGGGAACCAATCAGCAATATGATCAGTCCCATAGGATTAGGGAAGAATGAGGAAGGAAGTCCACCGTGTTCTTTCAAAGGAACCATCCCAGCATTTGCCTGAAGCAATTTAGGAAGAACACAGAAAATCTAGATCAGGATGGTTGGATGCGGTCTTGAACCATCATCCTCCCAAATGTGAGTCCAGTGTGCTATCAACTGCACCACTTCACTCAGTAATGCTTGTGTACACATAGGTCTTGTACAAGATCCCATTTTCCTGCATGAAGTGGTTAGAAGGGTTGCTGTCTGGGTGGTAAACTGACATTGTAATGTATCTCATGCCTTGTTTGTTCATAAAATCATGCCTCATATTTGAAACGAACCGTGGTTAGTTGCCAAACAAAAACGTCTATGGTTTTAACACTTTAGGAAGGTAATCCTTCTCCATTTTGGATATCAGAGTTTCAGTAATTGCTTTCTGTATCGGATTCAGCCTGATACATTTTGAAAATACATCTGCCATTACGAATATGTATGTCCAAAATTATTCATGGCTAACAATTCTCCTGCCTTATTAGGGATTAAACTCTGTATTTCTGCCTCTTGAGCCACAGTGTAATGTACGAGGGCAGTTCAATAAGTAATGCAACACATTTTTTTTCTGAAACAGGGGTTGTTGTATTCAGCATTGAAATACACCAGGTTATTCCCCAATCTTTTAGCTACACAACACTATTTTTCAACGTAATCTCCATTCAATGCTACGGCCTTACGCCACCTTGAAATGAGGGCCTGTATGCCTGCACGGTACCATTCCACTGGTCGATGTCGGAGCCAACGTCGTACTGCATCAATAACTTCTTCATCATCCGCGTAGTGCCTCCCACGGATTGCGTCCTTCATTGGGCCAAACATATGGAAATCCGACGGTGCGAGATCGGGGCTGTAGGGTGCATGAGTAAGAACAGTCCACTGAAGTTTTGTGAGCTGCTCTTGGGTGCGAAGACTTGTGTGAGGTCTTGCGTTGTCATGAAGAAGGAGAAGTTCGTTCAGATTTTTGTGCCTACGAACACGCTGAAGTCGTTTCTTCAATTTCTGAAGAGTAGCACAATACACTTCAGAGTTGATCGTTTGACCATGGGGAAGGACATCGAACAGAATAATCCCTTCAGCGTCCCAGAAGACTGTAACCATGACTTTACCGGCTGAGGGTATGGCTTTAAACTTTTTCTTGGTAGGGGAGTGGGTGTGTCGCCACTCCATTGATTGCCGTTTTGTTTCAGGTTCGAAGTGATGAACCCATGTTTCATCGCCTGTAACAATCTTTGACAAGAAATTGTCACCCTCAGCCACATGACGAGCAAGCAATTCCGCACAGATGGTTCTCCTTTGCTCTTTATGGTGTTCGGTTAGACAACGAGGGACCCAGCGGGAACAAACCTTTGAATATCCCAACTGGTGAACAATTGTGACAGCACTACCAACAGAGATGTCAAGTTGAGCACTGAGTTGTTTGATGGTGATCCGTCGATCATCTCGAACGAGTGTGTTCGCACGCTCCGCCATTGCAGGAGTCACAGCTGTGCACGGCCGGCCCGCACGCGGGAGATCAGACAGTCTTGCTTGACCTTGCGGCGATGATGACACACGCTTTGCCCAACGACTCACCGTGCTTTTATCCACTGCCAGATCACCGTAGACATTCTGCAAACGCCTATGAATATCTGAGATGCCCTGGTTTTCCGCCAAAAGAAACTCGATCACTTCCCATTGTTTGCAACGCACATCCGTTACAGACGCCATTTTAACAGCTCCGTACAGCGCTGCCACCTGTCGGAAGTCAATGAAACTATACGAGACGAAGCGGGAATGTTTGAAAATATTCCACAAGAAATTTCCGGTTTTTTCAACCAAAATTGGCTGAGAAAAAAATGTGTTGCATTACTTATTGAACTGCCCTCGTAGCATCTACTGGCATTTATTGCATTTGGCCAGCTGTTAATTCACCTTTCTATCCGTTATTTACATGCACTTATTCATCTAAAAGCTTGATACGTTTTTGTGCTCCGTAAGGTCCATAACCTTGGTGTATGTAGTCCTCAAGGTACTCAACAGACTTCTCTGGAAAACATAGCCCCAATAGTCCACTACTTCCGTCCTTTCTGCTACACAGAACTCCCCTATAAATCTTAAAATACCTCAGTATTTTTTCATAGTATTTACAGTCTTTATTACTTTCAGTACTGAGTCCTAATTTTATATTCTAAGCTTGTCTCTGCTGACAGCCCGAAAACCCTTTTCTCCTTCCACTCCTTTCATACATAAGACTCGCTATTTTTCATTTCCCTCTTCATCAACATCCTCTTCTTTCACAGTGGGAAAATGGGATAGTGCATCAGTGATGCTATTTTCGCTGCTCTTAATATACCTGATGGTACAATTAAATTTATGTAAAAAGTGGACCAACCTTTTGTTTTCCTTAAGCCGCTTTTATGTCGTCTCGTTGTCTCTGTAGAACTGTACCATGGGAAGCAAGGAGAGGATGTTGGTTGATGGCCAGTATCCTCGTTCTATAACACAAACTGCACGCAATTAATAACTGAGGCCTTTATTCATAAACAAAGAGCTACCTAACTTTAAGTTTCCATGTGCTGTGTACAAGCTCTCTTCTCAATAGTCCACGTAGCCTCAATACTGTTGAAGTGGAGGAGCGCTATGTTCACTATAAGGCTGGTATGTGCTGCCTTTCTATGTACTAGCGGTGAAGTCTGCGGCTCCGTCTCGGTGACACACTGGAACCCCACGGCGTATGGACTTGAACTAACTGACAAAAAAGGCTCGAACCAACTGGCTAAAACTGGCCCTACGGTCCGCGGCGGCGATCGTAAGTACTGGCGGCTAAGAGGGCGGTGGCAGCGGGTTTCCAGCGAGTCGTATCGTTGGCCTCTATCCGTACTCTCGTAACCTCTATGCTGCATGGTGCGGTGGTACCAGCGTACGTCAGCACACAACCCATAAATCATTGGTTTAGTTACATACAGCCCTGTAGAAAGCCAAGAGCTTTATGACTGGAAAGTACAGCCAACTCGTGTCCCTCCAGATAAATGTAGAACTTCTGAAAGCTGTTCATGATTCCTCTTCTGATGTACTGTAACCATGCTCACGCTTATTCAGCATACGAGTGGCAAAAGCCTAGCTTCACTGTTCAAGCTTTCCTCTTACAATTTTTCCTATAATAACAAACATCCCACTCTATAATCTTATCTCTCTGTCGCAAGATAGAACGGCAACGACGTATCTGGATAATATAACATCTTGACGTTGCATGGGATGTTTTTTAAAATATTAAATGTACATTCACACTCATCACTCCAACTCCATGTTGAATTCTTTTTCAGTAATTTGCATACGTTCGGTACATTCAAGCTCCCACCTCCCAAAAATTTGCGATATAACCCTCACAGAAGTGAATATGACATTAGCTGTTTATTTGAAGTCGTTCACTTGCATACAGCTATAGCTTTTAGCTTCTCACTGTGTGGTAGTATCCCCTCGGATGTGAGCTTATGCCCTAAAAACTGCGTTTCAGCCCTGACAAATTCACATTTGCTAGTTTTAGTGTCATACTTCCTCTCCATAATTTTCTGTGAGTAGTCCAACAGATGACCAATATGCATGCTATTTACAGCAAATGCTCATACCTTGTATTCCCCAGACATACACAGATTTTCCACATACTGCTTTGAAAGCAATCTATAAATCTCATTTGCACGTCTGCAAAGATTCGTACATTTCCCAACAGCAGTTTGTAATCTTCCTTCGTGGAAACTGTTCTTGGCAAATACTCCTGTTGGCTTCTTTTTATTTTGACCTCTTCCATTTCCAATTTTATTTTGCAAACATATAACATATTAAATCCACTTACTGGAGGTATTTCTGTAATAGGGAATGGTTAAGTCCCATCGATAGGCAACGTTATTTGTATTAACCAATCGCAATTTGGCAATATTTGTATTTGAGAGTATTCTAGAGAACAATGTCCTGGATTGAGAAAAATATATTTCTTCGGCTCCAACTTTTGTTGTCATTGCCCCACCACTGTCTGTGGATTCTCCAGACACGACTTCGATGATTATCATGGCTCAGTTCCAAGCTGGCCTCATCACGGAAGACAATTATACTCCAGTCAGTGAGATTCTAGGCCGAAGACGTGTCTGGGGACGCCCCAGACAGTGGTAGCATGCCAACCTCATTGTCGTCCACCATACAACCCGGAAACCATGAGGAATGGTGGAGGTGCCATTTTTTTCCATAGCAGGACCACTTTGGTTGTCATCTGTGGCACCCTTACAGCACAGCGGTACGTCCACGATACTCTATGCCCAGTTTTGTTGCGCTTCTGGGCGTACATTTCAGCAAAACAATGCTCGCCTGCTTCTTTTCGTGCTTGGCAAACCCTACCTTACCCAGCAACGTTGCCAGATCTCTTCCCAGTCGAGAAGGTTGCACCATTATGCGTAAGAGCCTTCCAACCAACTCAGGATTTTGACGATCTAACGAACCAACTGGACTGAATTTGGCATGATATCCGTCAGGAGGACATCCAACATCTCTATTGATCAATACCAAGCCGAATAACTGCTTGTATAAGAGCCAGAGGTGCCCCAACGCCTTACCAATTTGCTCAATTCTTGAAGCTGTTTCTCTTGAATAACTCATCCAATCTTTCTGGAACTCTACTCATTTGTTTGTCAATAAATGTACATGTAAATCTACCGATTTCCGTCCCATTCGGACAATTCCTTCGTCATGTGTCTTTTTCTTTTTTTCTTAGAGTGTATCTAGGAGCCACGATGTATAGGACGTACCTGACAAAGGCCACAGGTAAAGTGAGGACAAAGACTAATACCATTCATAAACTGCGCCGCACCACCAATGGCTCCACAGAATATACGTTTCGTACGGCAGCATTTTGGGTAGTAAAATAGGTGGCATTAAACTGCGCCCTTGTGTGGATAAATAGCTCACATACGAACAACAATAATGTGACACTAAACGACACTATGCACAATATCAGTGGAACAGTGAAATCCACTCCTACTGCATTGCTGCCCTCCTTCAGCCACATACCACCTCTGCAGATTCAGCGTAAAAATTCTCTTCTTGAAGATACCACAAGATTAACAATAATCTCCGGCTACACGTACATAATAACGTAGCTGACGTGAGCTGCAAAAGACTTAAATGAAGAAGACCAGCACTAGTCACTGCTAAAGAACAGATGAACTCAAGCTTTGACGTTCACAAAGACTGAAAACAGCACTAGCAGGAGTACCGCCCACCACAATATCAAAGCGTCACAATCATAGAAAAGCCTTCTGGTTTCAACCAATCACGCAAAATGTGGGAAATATTAAATCTAATATGCATTAGCCATGGCGCAAGTGTCGTCGTCCTCAATAAGATTTTCTTGCAGCAACAAATCAGGCGACTGATTACATCCGATGTTTGGATGATAGTACGTAACCAAATTTGGTACATAATATGTACATGCGCACTTGAAGAACATTGATTTTATTGTTGTATAAATATGTATGTATTGCGATGTACGCAATAAAATAAATAAACTGAAGAGCCAAAGAAGATTTTAGCGAACTGCAGTGGGAGAGGAAAGGAGCGGTGTTAAGCGTCCCATGAATGTTCTCCCCAGCAAAATTTTGAAACTTTCACAACTGACTTTTCAAGATGATTCAAGCAACGTATTATTTCCTCCAGATAAACTTCGTCTTATAACAACTTTGTTGAAGCTAGAGAAACTTCAGCTTCCACGGAATTCTTACTATAACGAGCAGTCAAACGAAATCGAGACAGATGCGAAATAAGTAAGCGAACTGTTTATTATTATAAAATGATCGATATAACTGTTCATATATTTATCCCACTGTGAGACAAGACGGCCAGTGCGTTCATGGAAAAATCTCTGCGGTTGTCTACGGAATCATGATTGTACCCAGGTGTAACCTCTTCGCCTGAAGCAAACCGACGGCCACGAATGTATTCCTTCAGAACTCCAAAAATGTGAAATTCGCATGGGGAGAAATCAGGACTGTGTGGAGAATATTTAAGGACTTCCCATCGAATCTTCTGCAACTTAGTCGAAACAACCTTGGCAACATGTGGGCCCCACTCTTTTTTTAACCCTCCTCTGATCCATCTCGCATACTGACACTAAAATATACGAAGGTAATTATATAGCTGGATCTTATCAAAGAAATCAATACCTTTTGCATTAAATGACAGTAAATTCAAAACCTGAAACGCTAGCCGAATTTTTGCTTTCGCTAGTATTTACTGAAGTACAGCTTCTGCACACTATTTCGTTAAAAATTCTTCTTATGAGGTGGCGTCACACGATGACCTTGCATCCGTGAGGCAAAGGACACTTACAATACGAACCAATCACCTCTAACACAAATGGCATTACTTATAATATAAGGCTCTACCAGACCAAATTTTGACCGAATTGTACTATAGGCACAGTGCCTGACTGTAGTTGTAATAGACTTCCGTTTGCTGTTGCGAACCTGAAATAAGAATTTTTTTGTTTTGTTTTTGTGGGGAACCACAGCCTCCAAATGCTTAATAAAAGAAAATATGGTCCGTGTAGGCTGTAATGTAGACGATCTTTATTTCACTCTTGCTATTAGCTAATTTCGACGACTTGTCATTTTCATAACAAGAACTTAAACGCAACAGTAGCTCACACGCGACTAAAGACGGATTCCAGTGATGTTCCATTCCTCTGCTAGCGTGCTTCTTGGTAGATTTTTCCCAGTTAAAGCACGTGAACCATGCGCTTGTTCAGTAGCCAAGAATGGTTCTGGCCGTTGACCTGCCTAACGTCAGCGGAAGACAGGACGGCCTTGGGTGCCCAATGAGCGCCACAAAGAACGCTTGCCGATAAGTAATGGCCTGTTACAACGGCTGTGAGCCGTCACGACAAAAATGCGAAAGGAACACTTTGGAATCCAACTGAGCTAAAGAATCACTAAAAATACGGACTAAAGGAAGAAAGTGTCGGGGTAGCTAATATAAAAAGGGATCTTTTGGAAACGTAAATTATTTTTTTAACAAGTCCACAAATAATGAAAAAAAATGTTGAGAATGAACTGTGGGCTTCCAAAGAAGAAACACAATTTTTAATTTTCTGTGACGTCTCATAGACGCAGGGGTTGGACAAAAATGTGGAAATATCGTGAGAAATGTATGCTTGAACATAAACGCAGATACTAGTGAAGCCTGGAGACTGCAATGTATTTGAGCTCGAACAGCACCTTTGCAATGTCCTCAATACGTTACAAGTGTCAATCGTGGCTAGTACACTGATCTAAGACGTTGTGAGTGCATTACGTCGGAGCTAAGTGGAAAAAAAACACAAAATTAGGTCCATAAGCTGATAATTGCCGGGTGAGTAGGAATTCCAAAACCACACACCAGTGACGCAAATACCCACAACCGTAAATCGTCGTGCAGAAGCCATAAAACCTGGACTACGGAGCAATGTTAGAAAGTCAGTTGGTCGGATGAGTCCTGTAGCACACTTTCCAGCTGCCGGCCGGGTTTGCGTCTCAAGAGTGAAACAGGCGGTGTTTCGGTGATGATTTGGGCAGCCATACTGGCTGATCAGGTCCATTCTATGGTACAATGCTTGTTCCCCATTGGTGATGCTGTGTTTCAAGATGACAGAGTCCCCGTTTATACAGCTTTCATCGTCCATGACTGGTTTTAAGAAAACGATGAAGAATTGTCGCACCTCTCCTGGTCATCATACTCACCAGAGCTTAGTATTATTGAGCCTTTGTATTCAACTTTGGAGAGAAGAGTGCGTGATCGCTATTCACCTCCGTCATCGTTAAACTTCGTTCCCACGGCCTGTGGTTTGACCAGCGTCCTCACAGACTTGCCGTCTGTTGTTGCTCGTCGTGCTCGTCATGGTTTGTCGAATTCCTACCTCTAACCTTTCCCACTGCACGGAAAGACTCGTGGCTTTGCGAATCTCGAACGGGCCACGAGCCACTACCAGATAACATTGTATAGATATCAGCAACCAATGGAAGACCAGTGCCTGGGAGGAAATGAATTCGGTCAGTGATAACGAGGAAGTAGCGTGTGCCCCAGCAGCTTACATACTGTTGCGTGCCGATTTTGTGAAGAAAATGGGAAGGCTCGCAGAAGACGTCGGTGTTTGGGAACACTAAATAAATTAGCATTGAGTAATTAATTTTTGGCAACGGCTTTGCCACAGTGGATACACCGGTTCCGGTGAGATCACAGAAGTTAAGCGCTGTCGGGCGTGGCCGCCACTTTGATGGGTGACCATCCAGCCGCCATGCGCTGTTGCCATTTTTCGGGGTGCACTCAGCCTTGTGATGCCAATTGAGGAGCTACTCGACCGAACAGTACCGACTCCGGTCAAAGAAAACCATCATAACGACCGGGAGAGCGGTGTGCTGACCACATGCCCCTCCTATCCGCATCCTCAACTCAGGATGACACGGCAGTCGGATGGACCCGGTGGGCCACTTGTGGCCTGAAGACGGAGTGCTGAATTAATTTTTAAAAAGTAATTATATACTTATCTGCATAAATTAATTCAAATTACGAAAACTCAGATTTTTTTCTTGTTTACAGATACAATACTAGTGATATGCTGAGTGGCTTGAGGAAACAACAGTCAGTCAGATTCGAAAACTTCCATCAAATGTCTATAGTTTATTTCGAAATTTTATTGAGTAGAATCGGGCCATTTACAGCAAAACAGGATACAAACATTAGAGAATGTATTGCCGTGCAAGGAAGACTAGTTGCAACAATGTGGTTTTTTCCTACCAGGGACAGCTATGCCAGTTAGTCTTAGTTATTTAAATTCTCAAAGTGAACCGTCTGCAGATGCGTAGACGAAGTGTGTCAGGCGATAATACGAGAGCTGCAATAAGAAGTAAATGTTAACGTTATTTTAAATTGATAGGATTAGAAATATAATGTCATCATTGTATTCTTTTATACATTTACATTAAATGAATTTAATTTAAAAAGTAACAGCAGTAATTTTTCAATTGACATTGAAAGTGTGAAGTATTCAGCTGCATTGCAACATGGTATTTTAATTTCATTGTCATTGGAACCATACTGCGATGTAGATAAGCCTGTAGAATTACGTCCAGACGAGACAGCCAAAGAAAACGAATTTTTAGACCCTTCAGGTGATGAGCCAACTGGAATCACACCCTCACTATGCTGAAAAGTACTTCCACACATTTGTGGTTATATGACCGGTAGCGCTGCTGAATCATTTTTTTTAAATTAAACGTCAAGTTCTTGATTTCGTGCATCGCTGTTTCGCGAGTGTTATCATCTAGTACTTTCAGTTTCAAACATAGTAGATCACGAAACAAAGAGCTTTCACCTTTTGCTGTTTTCATTTTGTTTCAAAGTAGTGAAAGCTTCCTCCATACGCTCCTCAAAGTTTTCTGTCTCTTTGGCTTCCCTCTTCCTGCCAGTTAGAGGCCTACTTTGATCAATTACAGCGGCTTCAAAAGCTTCAGGGTCATGATTTTCTTCATCGTAGCACGCAGTGTTTATTTCAGAAGATTCTACTGGGTCAGATGTTGTGCGTTCAGTAGGTGATGGATCATCCTATTTATTGTCTGGCACCTGAAAACAATGCACAAAATATAGTCTGCCTTTTTGAAATCACATTTTCAATTTTAGATGTACACTTTAGAAAACCACTACATTTAAGTTACCTACATTACATGTGCATATAAAACAGCCTTGTATTTTTTCATTTGCCTATAAACGAAGATGAGTGGCTGGACATAGTACAAAATTACGAAAATGTTTACAATTTTCCGAACTGTTTGGGGACGATTGACAGCGAACACATCATAATACAGAGCCCAATGAATACCTGTACGGAATTTTTCATCTACAAAGGGACCTCCACTGCGGTACTTCTACCTCTAGTAGGTGCCTACTATCGTTGCAATTTATGGAGATTGGATGCCAAGGTCGGATAATAAAATCCTCTCAGGTTAACAGTCGAATCCATGCATCTTTCTCCGACAACATTTCAGCAAATATCTTACTTGCCATCTTCAGGCGAAGATGGCAACTAAGAAACTTGCTGAAACGTTGCCGAAGAACGACGCATTGACTCGGCTGTCACCCAGAGAAGATTTTATCATCGAGATTCGACGATAAAGCCTCCATTCTCATAAGATCGGATAAATCATTGAGCAGTTTTCAACAATTCGTCTATGTTCTTTCTAGAAGCTGTCTTCATTTGCTACAATGTTATCGTATGTGTTCGTAGGCGAGGCAGCTTTTGCTTTGAGTCGCCACGGGGTGAAACCAGTTCCTGGTATTTATGAGAAAGGAAGTGAAAAAGAATTTTCGGATAGCGGTTATCTTGGGCGAGGCATGTTGTTAAAAATGTTTTTGGAGTAGTGCTATCTGTTTTCCAAGTTTTCAGAAAACTAATGGTTTTAGAGCTCGAGGAAGTGAATAACGTTACCCTATCATGCGTCCTTTTGCATAACTTCATAAAGAGGAGTCCATCGTCAGCAACATTTTATAATCCTCTAGGCACGTTGACAATGAAGAAGATGGTGAAACAATTCCTGGATCTTGGAGAGATGACGAAAGTGCAATGACGCCCTTCTTATCTTCAAAGAAATTAGCTAGAAAAACAGGAGAAAAAGCGAGGGATGTTCCTTTGCTGAGTATTTCACAATTGCCAAGTTACCTTGGCAAGAGAAGTGCTGTTAATAAATAGGTATTTTTTGCAGTAGGAAGTTTAAATAAATTAATCGTCTACGCAATTTTTGCTTACTTACACACCCTACTTCCTTTTAGTCGTATATATTTTAATGACAATTAGGTAGCAAGAGAGAAAACGCTTTAAAAAGTTTATAAAGGTGCTTACCTTATCAGATGTTTAACGGCAGCTTCATGTAAGTATCCAGTAAATTTTATTTCTTCTTTTTTAGCTCATTTAAAGAGCTTTGGATTAGCTTCGAAGCATCATATATTTGGTTTCTAGCTTTGTGGTCGGCACTTTGCGGGTTCCAGATGTAAGGTTTTCCCTCATATGCGTCCAAAAACTGAATAAGCATTTCTTTGGACGACCCTATGACTATTATGCACTGAAAGCCTTCAAAAAACTGAATAACTTCAAAAACCAGTAACACAAATTAACACGAACCACAACAGATCGTGGGAATGGGTGTCCGAGCTGTATTGAGGGTTTGTAAGTAGGCTGTTTATGTTTTTATATTGGTAACGCCACGTAGCGCTCTGTATGAAAATCACTGGCTGTGCTGTGTGCAGTCTGTTGCTAGTTTGCATTGTTGTCTGCCATTCTAGTGTTGGGCAGCTGGATGTGAACAGCGCGTAGCGTTGCGCAGTTGGAGGTGAGCTGCCAGCAGTGGTGGATGTGGGGAAGTGGGATGCCGGATTTTTGAGAGCGGATGATCTGGACGTGTGTCCGTCAGAAACAGTACATTTGTAAGAATGGATGTCATGAACTGCTATATATATTATGACTTTTGAACACTAATAAGGTAAATACATTGTTTGTTCTCTATCAAAATCTTTCATTTGCTAACTATGCCTATCAGTAGTTAGTGCCTTCAGTAGTTTGAATTTTATTCTGAATTAACTCATTAGTATGAAATGCGCCGTCGATATCATCCCTGTCAGTACTTGCATAGTGATTGTTAGTGTCAAGTTCCGTCGAAAATTCCGAACTGTTGTCTAACAGGAGGTAAAGCCGATTAATTTCTTCGTCATGGTTTGAGAGCCAATCTTCAAATTTCAAAGCTATTGACTTACCTTCTTTCTCTAAACTTATTTCAGCTTCGTGAAAGTTTAACATTGCTTTGTATCCATTCAAAAGGTCTACTCCCAATATAATTTCCGTCGACAATAATGCAACAATAAGAAAGTTCATAGAGAAGCTGTGGCTTTGACAAAAGAATTCTAAGTTGGTTTGTTGGCGTACATCTACATTTTTTCCAAAGATTGCACCTTGTAATTTAATCTTACGTAACGGAAGTGTGGGGCAATCGTGCGATTTGTTGCATTTGCTAAAGGCTACTTCACTAATTACTGAAATGGGACTGCCAGAGTCAAGTACTGCCGTAAATTTTACGTCATTTACTGTAATGTGAATCACAGGATATACAATGTTGCTGTGTTTTACGTCGTGTTCCTGGAGTAAGATGTCCCTAATGTCTTTCATTTTTACGTAATTACTAGCTACAGCAGCTGCGTCGTCAGTTTCAGAAGTACGTTTTGTGACTGCCAGCGGTATGAGTCATTGCCTATTGTCTCTTTGATGGCGTGCGTCGTTATTGGGATTTGGAGACCTAACGTCTGCAAATTCACCTTGTCGAGAGGGCCCTGCCCTGTTTCAATCCCGCCAGTTGTGATGCAATTCAGGTCTGTCGCTACGATCATATCGTCTGTCGTCATGTCGGTAGATTCCACAGTTTCTTTCTTGTCGGTCGCGTGGTGGAGAATTTCCCCCTGCGTGCTGGACCATTGCGTCTAAAGTTATTCTGTCTCCCTTGATAATAATTATTTTGGTTCCCATATTGTCTGTTTCTCTGACTGTCTCTGTGATAGTCACTACCACGGAGAGGTGATCTTTCCCTGTGATTATTACTACTCTGACAATGGTTGTCATATGGGTGGTGTCTGTTTTGGTCACGATTTGTGTTGTGAGAATAGCCTTGTCGTGTCCAGTTGTTATTTCTTTCATCGCGGAATTGCAACCGATGTGACCTGTAATTGTTGTGTTCCTGTTTTCGCGTTCCGCGATTGTCAGTGTCAATTTCCAATTCTTGTAAGAGTCCCTGAGAAGCTTCAATGTCGTCTTTGCAACGTCCTGCCAAAGTAATATGTCGTAAATGTTCAGGTAATTTGATTAAGCAAATGCGGATGAGTTCCGAGGGGCTGTATGGGTTTGACAGCTACCGATTCTTGTGCAATATGTCTTCAAAATATTTCACAAGACTGGAGAATTCAGATTGTTCGAAATGTTTCATCATTATGATGCTATGTTTTACTCGGCCTTGTGTAGCTTGAGACCAATATGCTGAGAGGAAGGCATGATAAAATTCTCCTTCACTGTGGCAATTGTGAATGACTGATCGCATTCTTACAGCTGGTTCATTCTCTAAATAGCCACACATAAATTCTAATCTGTGCTCTAATGACCAGTTGGGAGGAAAACAATGATAGAATTGATGAAGCCACGCTTGTGGATGAATGTCGTTGCCGGAATTCTTAAATGTTTTGAATTTATGTGTAGTAATAAACAGCTTATAGTCAAAATCATCATGTCGGCGAGTCGCATAACGGTCATTGTTACTTCGTTTCGGCGGCTCCATCTCAAAATTCGGAGTACCTTGCCAATTTCTTTCATAATTTCCGAAATGTGCTGTGTTATTTTTTTGCGGCTTTTCCGTATTTCTAGGTCCCTCTTCCCGAGTGTCCTCTGAAATAGGTAATTCTCGTATTACCTGTGTCAGCTGATCTTGTACTTCCCGGATTTCTCTTTGGTGTTGCGTATTAATTTGATTCTGATTTTGTTTGAATTTCCTAATTTGTTCGCACTCTTCTGTGTCATTAAAGGCTACCGGTTTTGTGTCATTCAGATTATCATCTACCTTCGTAGATAAATTATTTAGCTGATCCGAAAGTTCAACTACTTTCTCTGATAATGAACTAATTTCCTCCATGTGCCTTTCTGAACCAATTTTCAGAGTATCTACTGTATCCTTTAAGTTTTCCTGAGTTTTGGCAAGTAGCGTAACTGAATCGGTAGATGCAACTGAGTCAATTTTAACTTGCAAGGTCTCATGATTTTCATGAACAATAGTTTGCAGTTCTTTTATGGCTGCATCGTGATTCTGTAATGCATTTTCTTGCCGCGAAAAAATAGGTTGAAAATGCTCACAAATTTGTGGTTTTACGTCATTACAGACTTTTTGACATTTCGATTCGATTTTAAGTAACTCTGCAGTTAAACCTTCATGTGTTTGTTCAAGCGTTTGTTCCAATGAGTCTAACTTTTGAAGCTGTTGCTGTTTGTCTCTGATTTTGTTCCATCGTGTCTAACTTTTGAAGATTTTGTTCCATTGTGCCTAACTTTTGTAGCCTTTGTCCCATTTGTTGCATTAACTGTACTAACAATGCACTGGTGTCTGAAACATGTTCCTCAGTGCTTTTCGGCAGTGAATTTGCACCGGCAACATTCACATTTTGACAAGCAGAAAATGTGTCTTGACTTATTTGAGAAAACAGTGAGGACCCAAGATCTGAATCTACAGTATTTGCGAGATTGTGTCCTGTCATTTCGGATTCCTGAGGCGAGCTGTTGTCGACCGATCGATCAATAATGCTTCCCTGTTCACTAATTGTTTCACTGTCTACGCCATTATTTGCCGCCCGCTCCATTTCCCTATGCACAATTACCAGATTACTACTTCGAATGAAACTTCCTGGCAGATTAAAACTGTGTGCCCGACCGAGACTCGAACTCGGGACCTTTGCCTTTCACGGGCAAGTGCTTGGTAGAGTTCGAGTCTCGGTCGGGCACACAGTTTTAATCTGACAGGAAGTTTCATATCAGCGCACACTCCACTGCAGAGTGAAAATCTCATTCTACTACTTCGAATGTCTGATAATTCATTACACAGTGGTGCCGATAAGCTACGCTCGTCGTCACTATTATTTCTCAGTTTACTTTGGAGCCTAGTGTTACGTTTTTCACACGCAATTATTGTCACAATATTTCACATGATAACACAGAAAAGCACAATTTGAAGAGCAAATATAAGAGAACACATTAACATAGCACTGAAAATAATATCTAGTTAATTGCAAGCGCAGCTGCGAAATACTTGGTGCAAATCTACATGCATGCCACAACTGTTTTACTGTACAACAGTGAAAGACTGCAACTACAAAGGAGATTCTCTCTACAATTACGCGCTAGCAATAAACAAAAGCTACAGTAATTACACAAACTACAAGAAAAAATCAGAAGATTCCAGTGAGGTATCCTCGGCTAAGGGTCGACATATGAAACGTCCCCTTAGAAAAATTAATGAATTACAAGAAACTGTTACCATGCAACAATGTTTGAAGTTAAATATCCAGTCAAGAACCAAGAGAACTTATTTAAACAGAAATTACGAATGCATTGTTATAGTGAACAGACGACACAGTGTTGTTATTTGTACATTCTTGCTTGTTAGTTGCACGATTACGTAACGACTATCAGGCTTACATACTTAGAACATATGCTGCTAATGAGATTTTAATGCAACATTTTGGTTTAGTTGAAAAGACATTCTTTATTTGAAGTACTTTCTGTGAGATTAAAGATGACTTAGTATTTCGTTTCTTTGACAGCTACACGATTATATCACGACGCTACTAATGTGTGACACAGTTTACATTGTTGCTTTTGCGGTGTATCTGTTTTATATCTGCACAGTTTTTATGTATTATTCTGGAAAGTAAAACATGTTTTAGTAGTAACTTTTGTGGTATAGCTACAATGAGACAGCCTTTTTCGTAGCACAACAATGCGTTACATTATAGTACTTTCTTGATCACGGTAAGGTACATAATAACTACGATATCTATACGCAAAGCATTTCACTTTCGTTTATGATGAGGTAAGTACATTGACTTCAGCAGAACTTTGCTTACAGAGGACAATAACTACAACACTTCCACAGAATTATCTTACAGCAAGATGCACATTTAGCGCTACAGGACACGCATTTGAGTGATTAATTTTGTACTTAAACCATTTATTTTTCAAGATTTTTGAATTACAAAGAAAGTTTTCCATGATTCATTTCATTCCATTGCTGTAATCTGTAACACCTGAGGGTATAATTACATTAATCCTCATTGGGGTACACGCTTACTTTGTGTACCATGTGTCTGGCAAGCACAAGGAGCCCTAGCTAATATGGTATTTCCTTATACAACTTTACACATCGGTACCATATTTCTCTGACACAGAATTACACAGCTATTTGATTATTTTAACAGAGACGCAAACATATTTTTACTACATCAGTGACAGATGTTTATGTAATTACACAGTTGAATAACTTCACACTTATGAAATTGTATTTTGTCTGTACTACGTGACCTGTTCACATTTTTTTGGAACCATTGTGATACTATGAGAGCTTTGAATGATATATTAGGTATGTGATCATGATTTTAAGGTACGTTTGAGGTAGATGACACTATTGAAATGAGCAGAGAATTATTTTTAGGTTTTGAAATTATTGGAGGAAGCTATGACAATTTTGAGAATTGACTGAGATGTTATGATATTATTACGACGACGATGTGTATTATGCTATTGAGGTATGTTTATGATCAATAAGATGATGCTACCGTATATGAGGAATTTGATTATGCTACGTATTTCTTATGATGAAATACTGAAGAAGTGTCGACGAATATGTATATGTATAAGAAGGTAAGGAATAATGAGTAGTGGTTAGGGACTCTGATTTGTGGAAAAGGGTATTATAAACCAAGAATCGTACTTTAAGAATTGTGAAATGTGTGTAGGCCTACATGCATGAATGTATTGCAATGCTGTTGAAAATTTTTTGGACACTTATATTTATAGGATTTTGTTTCTACACATTTATAACGCAAATTCTCGACCAGTGAAATTTTTTTAGGTGAGACTGTCACTGCTGTCGTAAATATTTCGGTAAGAAAGTTAAGTGACCTTCACGTAATGCGACGTGGACGCCCAGCTGTGCCACCTGCCTGCAGAAAAAGCCATTAGGCGGAGAAAAAAAGAGAGACCATTAACCTCACTATTGACATTCCTTTGTAGAAAGCATCGCAAATACGACACGCTCATTACTTGGAAACATATGATTACTCATACTTTGTGCTACTTACTGAAATGCTTATGAATTGATGGGAAATATTCGTACATCTGCACACCTGATCATGACAAGTGTCTTTCCACGAGAATTGCGAGAATTTCTACTAACTTATGAAATGCCTCATGACTACTGAATGATATGTTTATGCTTTACTTTGAACATAGCTGCTTATTTTATTTTATATCTGTTTCCCAGGTGTGTTGCATCATTGATTTTATAAAATAAAATTAAATGCATTTGCTAATGTGAAGACTTTCTGTCAACAGATCTGTTAAATAATAATTTTATGATCCACATTCTTCGAAAAAGGAGCACATGGAATGGAAAGGTCAATAAGAAAGGATTAATAACAGCAACTGCATACATAATTTTCTGTTCAACTACTTGGCAATTTTTTTGGTAGAGTAAGTTATCGTGATGCATCACTCTAGTGTTAAGATGTGACATAGGTATTAAACATGGCCATTTTTACTGTAATATTTTTTCTGCTTGAGCTTTGTCATGTTTATAGATAAGTTAATGCATTTGCTGCTGCTGTTTGCCAGGCTTAGTGCTACTGAATTTCACTTTATATTACTATGTTAAGCCAGTTTTACTACTGATTTATTTTTCTTGTTGCTGCACATTGGCTCATATTAGTTGTAATGTTGCATTTGCTCTGTTAATTTAGATTTACTGCTGCTTGCTTTGCCAATTTGCGTTTTTTGTCATTGCTGTTTGCGTTAATTGTTTTGTGCTGCTACATTGCCTCGTCCCTTAGTTTAGCATCTGAGCTCAGTAGATTTAAGTTAGCTTAAGAGGGGGTAGACTGTATAAGAGAATGAGTTGCGATGAATGGGAAGAAATGCATTGAGAAGTTATATGAAAAAAGTACAGAAAGCAGGTATAGATAGGACTTTTTGGAAATAATGAAGAACGAAGGGAGATCTCCAAGAAGTAAAGGAAGTTTTGTTTGCAAAAGACTGCAGTACCAAATGTTACACTGAAAACAAACCCTGCCCTTTCCTCTTGTGATTTTCTGCTATGTGTCTGTGTATCCTTGTGTATTTGTGTTTTCCTGTCTTTATGCGTTTAGCTGATGAGAGTTATGATGTAGATTTTTCTAATACTATGTTATCTACTGTAAAGATTTTTAGACATTATTTATCTGTTCTGTTTTGTTGCTCATATGTGAAGTTGATGTTTCAAAAGTTATTCTGATCTTTGTGTATGTACTTGTGTCATAATTCTTGTAACACTGATGTGTATGTTTATTTCTATTCTTTTGTAAAGCCTGTTTTACTACAAATGTTATCTGTACTGTTATGTTCTTTAATGTTGTATTTTGTACCTTTGTTATTGTATTCTTATGTTATAAAATTGTAATTTACACCAGTTCATCAAATTAAGTAACTTGTAAGTTACATTTCACTGCACATGTTTCTGTTGGTCACAGTAGATGCACAATATGTGAGACGTTGGGACTGTTAGTGCTTGCACGTGTGTTGATAAATCAACAAGGGACTGGATAACAGCATTGTTGTTTCTAAGGACATTTCAAAAAAAAATTTTTGTGAGTGCCCACCAATACCATTATTTATACAAGGACTGCAGTGGGTCTGCACCTCTGGTGGCCCACCTATACCATAATCTTTACCAGGACTCCAGTGGATCTGCTCTGTGATGACCTACCTACAATATTCTTCAAAACTTCGACTGACTTTGCAGTGGGTTTGCTCTCATGTGGCCCATTACCTGTCTGCATGTCAAGAGTCAGCACTGTCTTTCCGTTGGAAGGACAACACTACTTCTTCAAGACTGCATGGAAATCCATTACTTCCGTGTGCATTTTCTTTTACTGCTCAGACTTTGAGAAAAACACTGCTATTTTACTATGATGAATGATCAGGACTGTCTTTATGGACTGTCAGAAACATTGTATCAATAAGTGTGTGCATTTGATTTCTTTGTTACTGTAATTGTGAAAAAATTTTAACAAATATGTATTGGCCAGTGCGCAAAACAATTTGTAAAACTTTTTGTGGTGAGCATGGGGGCTATGTAAGTAGGCTGTTTAGCTTTTTATATTGGTAACGCCACGTAGCGCTCTGTATGATGTAAGTAGGCTGTTTAGGTTTTTATATTGGTAACGCCACGTAGCGCTCTGTATGAAAATCACTGACTGTGCTGTGTTCAGTCTGTGGCTAGTTTGCATTGTTGTCTGCCATTGTAGTGTTGGGCAGCTGGATGTGAACAGCGCGTAGCGTTGCGCAGTTGGAGGTGAGCCGCCAGCAGTGGTGGATGTGGGGAAGTGAGATGCCGGTTTTTTGAGAGCGGATGATCTGGACCTGTGTCCATCAGAAACAGTATATTTGTAAGAATGGATGTCATGAACTGCTATATATATATATATATATATATATATATATATATATATATATATATTATGACTTTTGAACACTAATAAGGTAAATACATTGTTTGTTCTCTATCAAAATCTTTCTTTTGCTAACTATTCCTATCAGTAGTTAGTGCTTTCAGTAGTTTGAATCTTTTATTTAGCTGGCAGTATTGGCGCTCGCTGTATTGCAGTAGTTTGAGTAACGAAGATTTTTGTGAGGTAACTGATTTGTGAAAGGTATAGGTTAATTTAGTCAGGGCCATTCTCTTGTAGGGATTATTGGAAGTCAGACTGCGTTGCGCTAAAAAATATTGTGTGTCAGTTTAAGCACAGTCATGTGTAATTTTTCTAAGGGGACGTTTCAGGTTGTCATCTGTCGAACTACGAGCCTTTGGCCTTTGATGTTGGAAGAGTTTCCCGACGATTCACAGGCAAGCCACCCCAATTAATAACGAATCTTTGAGGTACCACGGCGTGAGATCTGACAAACTTAAAACTAGGCTTGTCAAATCACAGCTGTGGAACAAGGCTTTACCTGAACTTAACAGTATTTTCAGGAAGGATGGTACAAGATACCCTTGAAAACCATACAGGACCTGTATCTATCCATTTCGAGAGGACTGAAAGCTGTTTTGAATGCCAGTATTTTTTTACTCAGAATCAGGGATGGTGATGTGTAGCGGTTTTGGTGTTGTCGACCCCTATAATGGCAGAAAATGTTTTTCTAGAGTCAATGACTGAAAAAAGGTAGTGGCAAAACTAACAGATTAGAGGTCAAAGATATGATAAATTTATGTTTTATGTTAAGATCCTAAAAATTAATGAGCTACACACCAAGCTGCCACGGGCTGTGCTGCATGGGGTGTTGTTTAGCGGTTAGCGTCAATAGGGAGTCAAAGCGTATTTTAGGGCGTTTCGTTAGGGCGGGTTGTCTAAATCAGGGGCAAGTATGCACTCAGGGACAACCCTATTGTTCTGATTGACAGGTTATGACCCCCTGGGAAAAGTCCTTCCTTATGACTGAAAGGTCCTTAGGCTATTGTTCCTCCATTCTTCCCCCTCCCAATCCTCTTCACAGCTCCTCAGGAACCCTCCAACCATTCCCCCTCCCTCTCTTTGATACAGGTACACTTTCAGGCCCTAAGTTATTCGAATAGCAACGTCTCACTCTTATCAATTTGACTGACTACTTAATTAAATTGATTAATTAACTAACCCCCTCTGATAAACCCGCAACCCTCCCCTCCCCCTCAACCTCCCCTACCAGCAAACTGGCTGCTCTGTAGTGGAGAGGAAGGATCTCACGACAGGAAATTCAACTACATAGCAGAGGTTATACTGTTTATTTATAAAAAATTCGGTTTGCAGGGGCTGGATTTCTGTTGCTCATCATTCTGTGCTGTTTGGGAAGACGCAGGTCTTGTAAAGAACTAATTAAATCGATCGCTTTTCCTTATTCCGATAGCAAAATGAATATCATGAGGAACCACCCATCACATGTAATTACACTGCTGAAAATCGTTCGATTGCGAAGCAAGCGCCATCCAATGTACCGCACAGAACACCACCCACGCAGGCTGCCTAGAGTCGGGGTGCATCGGCGAGGGCCTGAGAAGCGGCTGCACCATGCACAGGTGTCCACTTGGGCTCCACGACTGATTGACCGAATGTCATGCTAATGCCCTCGACGCACGGCAGAACTCCATCCCTCCAAGGCAAGTTCGTATTTCACAATCGATTCCGCCATGGACTCTAAACTGCACTAGCCCTCCTGGTGCATTTTCTTGTATTACATTTCACGAACTGCTTCGGGAGTTATTACATCTGGTGTTGCGTAAGATCGTCACATACACAACTTGAAGATATGACAGGAATTAAGTGCACCAGTGTACAAAGAGAGAGAGAGAGTTTTGCAGATCATTCGAGAATATTTAAAGAATTCCCGAGGAATATCTTCACCGCCACACTTGAACACATACTCTAAAAGAAAATATCGCGACACACTTCTGAAACCGTCCCTGAGATACTTCTCGCGCTTTTGTGGGAAACGCCCTTGTCTTTGAGCATGAGCTGCTTCTGGAGCTACTATATCCAATTGAATATGTCTCTCAACGCACTTTCAAGAAGATCGCTGTACAGTAGCTTACTTCAGTTTTGAGATGTATGCCGCCACTGACTCTAAAATATAGATCGCGGCGCACTTGTCAACCTCTCAATCTTCCTCCACTACTCTGAAACATTTGTGTGCATAAACAAATCACATAAAGTATTTAACGCCTCAATACATTTGCAAATGTTGCTTTAAACAATTTGCTTCAAATACACTAGCACACAAAACGCTGCACTGTCTTCCCGGGTGCATATGGAATGGAAATACGTTACAGCAAAATACACCAGAAATTAAAAAAATAAACCCCTAAAATAAATGAGGGCAAATACACTGTGTCGAAACTCTGAAGACGATCATGCAAAATATTGTTAAATACACTATGACAGTAGTTTGCTACACGAGCTATGGTCATAACTTGGGAGCTGCAAAGCTGCTGCACGTCCGCCCGCGCCCTCAGCTCACCACAGACTGTTGCGCAGACCGGAAGGAGGGTTTTTCTGGCCGGATCCACGGGCGCGAGAATACCGCTGCCGGCCAGACCAGCACCAACGTGTCATGCCAGCTAAGATTAGCATTCATCTGCAGGTGAGGTGGAATGTCGCACTCCTATTGGCTCCCTGCCTGGGTAAAATGGCAGATGAGTGGTGTGAAGGTTATATAAGCCCTCGTCATGGTGCAGTTGCTCTTATTCTACTATCGTCCGCGGCAGGGTCAGCTCGACTATGTTGTTCACGCTAGTGTGAGTATGTATGTGTGCTACCAGTTTATTTGAAAACAGAAAATGAAGAGATCAGCGGCAACAGGAGGCAGTCGCAATCCCAGTGGCGGCAAACGCCGGGTGCAATTGGAATTACCAGTTATGCATGTATTTAATTTCGTAGCATGACCACGGATTTCGCAGCGCAAATGTTCGTAAAAAGTTTTGCAGTATCGAGTTCAGATGTAGGTGTTAATTTTTTTCCTGCTTTTTCAGAACACATACACCATTTCGTGGAAGATCTGGAGGCAAACGTCCAAAAGCCGCAGCAATATAATCATAACTAGTATACATATTTTTCATCGTTTACTTATGTTGTTGCTGTAGATGATTTCGAGGACCGAAATCGATAAACGTTACTTCTTTTTTCATTTCCCTAAGAATTTCGTATTGTTTGAGTACATGTGTTACCAGCCAAACCCGATTTTAGGATGAAATAGTTTCGCCTAGGTCAAACTCGTTCATCCTGTTACCGATAGGATAAAACAGTTTAGCCTAGGTCGAATCAGTTTATCCTAGCTGGAATTTACATGCTTTACAATAAACTGGTACTTCCTAGTCTGAACTAATTTCGCCTGGTTTGTATCTTCTATAAGCTTTTCAAAGTAAACTGAATAAAGGAACAGAAATAAAAAAGTCAATATGATTCATTAAAGTTATTTATTAACTAATCAGTAATTTCACATCTATCACTAGATCAACTTACATATGTCCATCCATAGAAATCACCTTATCTGCAATTTACTTATTTAGTTATTTTTGCAAGGTTTACTTTGGTGGCACTTACAATTCCAGAGTGCTTTGTTTTTCTTAGAATTGCATTTGTTGTACAGTTTTTCACGCAACTGCATTTCACAAAGCCTTGCCCTGATCCAACAGAATGTTTTGTGGCTGCAGTCATTAAAGATATTTCAACATCCTAGTTAATATCTCCCACATTTAGAAACTTCTGGATGCAGACATCGAAATCAGATGTAAAAAAATACCAAAGAAGTTAAAACAAATATTTTTTGATATTTTATTACCAAAAATTATGGAAAATTTTAATAAAATTATACCTGCAATAATGTTTTTGAAGTACGTCATGTTTGGTGCCAACGTTGTAGTGGCCCTCATCAGTCTTTTGAAGTATTACTCCAATTATGTTTTTTTTTTTTAATTTTCTGTCGCAATTTTTCTAGCATTTTGAATGTCGTTTGTGTCAAGTTTCACAATGTTATCATCAGAACTGTTTTCGTACTGTTCAGTATTGCTGTCATCTTCGATTGCTTTCTTTAGGTCATCTTCATTCTGCATAGCATTTCTGATTTCTTGAGGCAACGAGGAAGTGGAAAGTCCTACTCCAGGTTCGATTCCGAATAATGCTTTGTAAGGTGTTTGTTTCATGCCCGAGTGGTAAGCTCGATTTTTCATCAACTGGACATACCTTAATCCTTGCGACCACTTCGTCCAATTGTTGTCCTATAACCAAGAACTTACCATATTTTCATCAGGACCCACAGTTGCATGAGCTGCGTCAATCACATCATAAAGTTCATCAGCTGGAACAAATAAGTATATTATATTCCCTTTACACCGTGCAATGAGTTTTTTCACACCACCAATTTTCAAAACAGTAAATCAGTCTTCTTTCTTGTAATGATGTTCTTTTTTCCAACTTTTCCGCGTCTTATACTTGTTTAACTAAATCTGCATATTCTTCTACTGATAGCACATTATAATGAGAAGAGTTTTTGTTTTCACTCTGCAAAATTTCCTCCAGACACTTTTGATTGGTTTGTCAACTACACGAAGGCTAATCCGTGATGAAACGCTTCACAATAATTATACTACGATTATAATAAAAGCTTTTAAACGCAACCAGCAACTTAACACGAGCAATAGTCGATGCAAAATACCGTTCAAAACAAAGAACAGTGCGAGCGAAGAGCGGTTGAGAGGCGCGAGGGGCGAGCCAGAGATGATTCGGGGATTCCCCGTTCGTACAGGACTAGGCAAAATTAGTTCAGACTAGGACGTACCAGTTTACACTAAAGCACGTAAATCCTAACTAGGATAAACCGATTCGACCTAAGCTAAACTGTTTTATCCCATCGGTAACTGGATGAACGAGTTTGACCTAGGCGAAACAAGTTCGTCCTAAAATCGGGTTTGGCCGCTAACATATATATCGATTAACTTTTTTCATGTCCATAGTACTGAGTATACGTAATACCAGTGGTGGCGGAGACTATAACATCGAAACGAGGTCCTGTGCAGCGTGCTTCACTGGCAAGAGCGCCGCTAGTCGCCGCGCGGGAAGCCGTCGCCGCCGTCGCCGACGGCCCGGTCCCAGCCGCCCCGCAGCGCCCACCAAGCACCGCTCTGGCGTCCATGGACTGCCGTCCCACAGGCTAGCTGGTCAGCACTGCAGCAAACAGGCTGCTCACAGCGGCCCGATTCCACAGCTTCTCCTCCTCTTCCTCCGCCGTCACGTCCTCACTGCTCTCGTGAGGTATAGCACATACCCCTCAACATATCACCGTAAGCAGCAGCTGTGTCACCAAGCTGTACTTATAGTATTAGTAATAGCAACGATCCTGTGGCTAGTGGCAGTTCCCTCTCCCGTCCTTTTAGTGAAGGACATCTGGTCAGTGACACCAGTTACAGTACTCGATGATTGCAGACGCCTTAGAGGAATGAATCTCGTTCACGAAGATCGAGAACCCGGCAGGAGAGTACCGCGACATATCGGTTTTCTAAGGGTGTGCCGTCCTGTCATGGAAGAGGAGCTCCTCAAGGTAGTCAATGATCCATGGTATCCCACCATTAAATGCAGTGTAGTGCTCTGCACTGAACTGTCACACTCTGTCAAAGTCGATTCCTGCATTGAAGAGACAAGTCTTCATTATCTTTGGGGGGAGGAGGGGGGGAGGGAATGGCGTGATAACGCAGAGCGCATCAATCGCAGAGTGGTTCCGTAAATCCACCTTGAATGCTACACTGGCCCGGTTATCCGAGATGGAAATCAGAGGGTCTGCTAAAGCACTCAGCTGAATACTACACCAGCACATCCATCACATGTCTACGATCCGGTAAATGGTGGGTCTAGCTGTAACAAATTCCCTAAAGATATAGCTAATACGGGGGCATGTATTAATGTCAAAAATGGAAAGAATGAGGCTTGTTTTGCGTGGTCAGTCCTGACTTGCGAAAGAAATATTAAAGGGAATCCAGAGCACACATCAATACGGTAGATACCTTGACATTCCTAAGTGTTATAATTTGATGGTATCGAGTTCCCCATCAAGATTCAGGACCTACCTAATTTGAGGTTCAGAATACCAAAACATCGGTTCATGTTTATGGCCTGGAGAAGAAAAGCAAGTCAGATGAGCAGGACAAGCATATTGTTGTCGGCCCCTTCCATTTCTCAGAATCTGCTGGTGAGTGTAAGTTGCATGAAAACATGCTACGTTTCTCTGAAGGTGATAATTATCATTATGTTTGGCTCTAAGATATGTCCCGACTCCTTTCCTCCTAACTATCAACCAATTGTCATCTAAAGCATATTTCCTTAAGATGCCTGAATTATTATTTTCCTCAGATAAGTTATTAGCGGCACATCTAGTAGACTGCGCTTCCAAGGACATGGTACATATTATTATGCCGACTAAGGAAAACAAATTCATAAAGTTTAAAAATGCTCACCACCAGGAGTGATGCCTGTTTGTAGTGTACGCCGACTTTGAATACCACCTCGCTCCTGTGACCTGCCGTCCAGGTGATCCTACAGCCTCACATACCACCTTTACTGAAAAACACGAACAATATGTGGCAGCGTACCAAATTGTATCGTCCTACGATTCCAGTCTTAACAGCAACGATTATTATGTCGGGATAATCCTGCGGTTTGGCTGCTCACTGAGCTCGAAAAACTTTCATGAGAGGTTGATAAGCTTTACAGCGACAACATTCCAACGACCAAATCAAATGAGAATGAATATTTGTACAATAACATGGTTAATTGTCATATTTGCGGTCTGTCGTTAGATATAAAAGTGTAAATACCTCATAGGGATCACTGTCATCTTACGGGGAAGTTCCATGGCACAGCTCTCAATACGTGCAGTTTGATGTATCAAGTACCAAGGCACATACCCGTTTCCTTCCATAATTTAAGCGGGTATGATGCTCACATTCTAGTTGAGCAGTTGGCTGATTTCGGCATGGAGAAAGATCAGGTCAGTGTCCTACCTGAGAGTGTCGAGAAATACATTTCATTCTCCGCTTAATTGATGCGTTATGTTTAACACAGGCGCCACTCCAGAGAATATGCATATCACTCGAGCTGCATTTCCCAACCACCAAAAGTTTCAGCTTGTGACTAAGAAGGAGGTCTTTCCATACGAGTATGTTGATAGTAGGGTGAAACTCAACAAAACCAGGCTACCCAACGTAACTTCATTCTCCAGCATCTTTACAGGCAGTGCCATAACGGATGCAGAGTATGACCATATCATGAATGTCTGGCGGGAGTTCAACATCTCCACTTTACGAGAGTACACACGGCTTTGCATGGACACAGACGTTTGCTTGCTTGCGGACGTTTTCGAGAAATTCTGGCGTCTATGCATGGCCACATATTCTCTAGATCCCACCTTTTATTACACGGCACAAGATATGTCATGGGGTACAATGTTCAAGAAAACAAAGTACAGGATCGGATTAGTGACCGATGCTGACGTGCTTCTTTTCTTTGAGTGATGGATCCATGGAGGACTTTGCCAACGTGTCCATAGGCACGCCAGGGCAAATAGCCCACAGATGGATGACATGTTCCGTGCATCCCTTGATTCGAGTTATACAGAGTGTTACAAAAAGGTACGGCCAAACTTTCAGGAAACATTCCTCATACACAAAGAAAGAAAATATGTTAGGTGTACATGTGTCCGGAAACGCTTACTTTCCATGTTAGAGCTCATTTTATTACTTCTCTTCAAATCACATTAATCATGGAATGGAAACACACAGCAACAGAACGTACCAGCGTGCCTTCAAACACTTTGTTACAGGAAATGTGCAAAATGTCATCCGTTAGCGAGGATACATGCATCCACCCTCCGTCGCATGGACTCCCTGATGCGCTGATGCAGCCTTGGAGAATGGCGTATTGTATCACAGCCGTCCACAATACGAGCACGAAGAGTCTCTACATTTGGTACTGGGGTTGCGTAGACAAGAGCTTTCAAATGCCCCGATAAATGAAAGTAAAGAGGGTTGAGGTCAGGAGAGCGTGGAGGCCATGGAATTGGTCCGCCTCTACCAATCCATCGGTCACCGAATCTGTTGTTGAGAAGCGTACGAATACAACGACTGAAATGTGCAGGAGCTCCATCGTGCATGAACCACATGTTGTGTCGTACTTGTAAAGGCACATGTTCTAGCAGCACAGGTAGAGTATCCCGTATGAAATCATGATAACGTGCTCCATTGAGCGTAGGTGGAAGAACATGGGGCCCAATCAAGACATCACCAACAATGCCTGCCCAAACGTTCACAGAAAATGTGTGTTGATGACGTGATTGCACAATTGCGTGCGGATTCTCGTCAGCCCACACATGCTGATTGTGAAAATTTACAATTGAATCACGTTGGAATGAAGCCTCATCCGTAAAGAGAACATTTGCACTGAAATGAGGAATGACACAGTGTTGGATGAACCATTCGCAGAAGTGTACCCGTGGAGGCCAATCAGCTGCTGATAGTGCCTGCACACGCTGTACATGGTACGGAAACAACTGGTTCTCCCGTAGCCCTCTCCATACAGTGACGTGGTCAACGTTACCTTGTACAGCAGAAACTTCTCTGACGCTGACATTAGGATTATCGTCAACTGCACGAAGAATTGCCTCGTCCATTGCAGGTGTCCTCGTCGTTCTAGGTATTCCCCAGTCGCGAGTCATAGGCTGGAATGTTCCGTGCTCCCTAAGACGCCGATCAATTGCTCCGAACGTCTTCCTGTCGGGACATCTTCGTTCTGGAAATCTGTCTCGATACAAACGTACCGCGCCACGGCTATTTCCCCGTGCTAATCCATACATCAAATGGGCATCTGCCAACTCCGCATTTGTAAACACTACAGTGACTGCAAAACCACGTTCGTAATGAACACTAACCTGTTGATGTGCTTGATGCTAGTACTGTAGAGCAATGAGTCGCATGTCAACACAAGCACCGAAGTCAACATTACCTTCCTTCAATTGGGCCAACTGGCGGTGAATCGAGGAAGTACAGTACATACTGACGAAACTAAAATGAGCTCTAACATTGAAATTAAGCGTTTCTGGACACATGTCCACATAACATCTTTTCTTTATTTGTGTGTGAGAAATGTTTCCTGAAAGTTTGGCCGTACCTTTTTGTAACACCCTGTATAATGTACGTGTATGTAAATAACTTATACAGACATGCCACGCAGCAGTCGCTGCCGATTGGTGAGTTTCGATGGGTGCCCGAAGACGAATGCAAAGGATTAGGTGTAAAAATCATGGTGGTATGGCAGCTGATTCTGATTTAGGGTATATGGTGGAGGCAGAACTCACCCTATTAGTTTGCATAATGCACACGTTGATTTGCTGCTGTGTCCAGAGCAACAAGTTCTGTGAGAAGGCTCCACCTAAAAACTGATGACAACCCTGGGAAATAAGCGGAGATACGTTGTTCATTATTGTAATCTCCAGCAGTGTCTCAGCCTGGGGATGGAGCTGGTTAGAATCACCCAGGCTATCTTCTTTGTTCCGGTGTAACGACAAGCGCCAGCGTGAAGATCAAGGATGATACAGCAGAGCGGGCTATGAGATGACGTCAGCCAATAGCACGCTGACTAGGTCGTCACCATGACAGGAGCAGCATCTACATGAAGAGAATAAAAGCGATGTGCCACCTAGGCGTGGCTGGACAGTGATGGATCTGGACTAGCAGAGAGCACTACAAGAGCTGCAGTGATATTACTGATAGCAGTGACTTATGAACTTGTGTGAATAGCTTGCATGGAAATTGTATATATCAAAGGACATTGAATATTTGCATGTCGCCAGTTGCTTGCAACCTATCATGTACAAACGAAAGTTAAGTATTGTCAATTTAATTACTGTAATGAACTCCATTAGTATGGTTTGCTTGTATGTTGTCCAGTTATCCAAGGAAACAGCTTCCTAGGCACCCTATAAGAGACGAGTGTTCAGGATACCACACTGACGATGAGTTATCAGAAGAAACCAATGCCTGACGTCAACAAGATTTTTTTTTTTGTTTTGCTGGCGCCTTAATTCTCTGTTGTCTTTTCTTTGCAGGGGCGTTTACTTGCTTTAACAGTCTCTTTGCTAATCAGTGTTTTCAGGTGGGTGTTGCATAAATTTTCTTTGCTTTTGTACTTCCTTTTCTTGCTTGCTTTGTCTGTTTGTCGCATTTGTCTCTTCCAACATGCCCACCCCACCTATCCGGCCCCCTACTCAGGCGCCATAACAGCAGTCGTTAGATGCAACACAGCTAATGAAGATGTTTCAGTTCCAGATGCAGCAAATATCTACGTTGCTCAACATGGTGCAGCAGCTACTGGCCAATGCTGTGCGCCCGAAGCAACAAGCACCACCTATAGCAACACCTCTAGCTATACTGCCTTTTCGCCAATTTTGTGAACAAGAAGAAGAGTGGCTCGAGTGGTTGCAACAATTCAATGCACACATACTTGGACACAACGTACCAGATAATGTGAAAAGCCATTATGTCCTATCCACAGTAGCAAGTGCAGTGTTCCGCCTCATCAACAAACTATTTCCTAACGCCACTCCGAGTGAACTTCCTTATGAACAAGTGCTAGATTCGGTAACTAACTATTACGACCAAAACGTGAATGTGGTAGCAGCAAGGTATCAATTCTTTAACTGCAAAAGCTGCCAGAACAAAATTTTCATGAGTGGGTAACAGATTTACAGGGTATGACAAGGAAATGCCAATTCAAATGTGCTTGTGGTACTTTATATTCAGATGATGTGTTGCGTGATGCGATCGTGTACAATGTACCAGATATCAAACTCAGAGAACAGATTTTGAAACAGTACGATCCATCATTTCAGCAAGTAGTGCAAATACAAGACCAGTACGATTCAGGTACCCTGTCGGCTGATAAATTTGAGCAGCCAGCTAATTGTAGGGTTGAGTCCCTTGTTTGTAATCGGCCCATTCAGCGGCAGCTTTCGCTAGCCACGCCGTGCACACAATGCTCAACGCCGCGTAAGCAGTTCGCTAAACAGGCGGCTACACAGCCGAACAGAATTAAGTCTTGCCCTTGGTGTTATTCAAGTCACAAACGCCAAGACTGTCCCTCCCGACAAGTACAGTATTACGCTTGTGGCTAGAAACGACATGTACGAGCATTGTGTTTGTAAAGGAACAAATATAAGAATTCAGCTCACTCTTACAAATCTAGTCACAAGGACCATGTCATTAATGCAGTATATTCAAAGTCTGCAACAGGCATTCACAAAATTGGCACGCAAGCAGTTTCTTCAGCGATACGCCAGTCCAACAAGCTTTTTGTTCATTTACTTCTTTGTGGGAAACGTGTGAAATTTGAGTTGGACATGGGTGACTCTGTCACATTGCTAAATCGATGCACATATGAACTGTTAGGCTCCCCACGCCTGTCTAAACCTAGCACGCAACTGACGGCTTATAATCGACAAGACATTCCGCTTCTCGGAAAGTGTACTTTGCCTAAAATGTATCGCTCGGAAGTGCGAACAGTGACTTTTACGGTGCTACAATCACGCGATTGTGAGAACATATTAGGTCTTGATTCATTTGATTTGTTTGAGTTCGACATTCAGGACAATGTGTTGCCAATGTCTGCATTCCATGCAAAAGACAGTGTCGCTAGTTTGCTAAAAGAATTCCCGGACCTCTTTTCTGAAGGTTTAGGCAAGGCTAATAATCTTGTTGCACATATTACTCTGAAAGACAATGCCAAGCCGAAATTATGCAGGGCTAGAACTGTTCCCCCAGTCGAGTTCGCGATGCCGACGAGCGAGGACGATGCGCGCGCGGCCCGGGCAGCCGCCTCGGACGCGCCGGAGTCGGCCGCTGGTCGGTCGGTTGGGCCTGGCCCGCCGGACGTTCCAGCGGCCGCTCCACACTGGACGGATCCCAGGTTGACGACCCAGGCTACGGCACCGGTTCATGACAGGATAGAACGACGATCGACAGGCGCTATTCGACCGCAGAAGACTACACACCACACGACGAAACCGTATTCGGACGTCGGCCATACATCACATCACGACGGACGCAGCAATGAAGACGACCGCCAGGACTACGCCAGAAGACTCGATATATGTCGGGAGAAGGACAAAGAAACGCTGAAGGACATACAACGCCTTATCCGCTATTCACGGGACACGCAAGAGCAGGATAACGACACCTGTCTGGCATCTCCATCTGTGGACTCAGATGTCGAATCACAGCACTCCCACCAAACGGTCGACGACGCGGAGATGGCAGCGGCCTTTCCAGCAGAAAACGACAACGACTCCCCACACGCAGAGGGGGACTTTACGCTCGTGTACAACAAACGGCGCAGAAGGAACGCATTAGCCAAGGACTTAGCCAACCCGGCTAAGAGACGAACGGAGACCATCCCCACAACGAACCGATTCGCCCCACTGGCACCTCAAGCTGCGCCTCCATCAACCACCAACAAGCCGCAGGCACAAACTTCTAATGCCGCAGAAGCCGTGGACAGAGACAAGAATGTGCTTCGCACAGTGCCCCAGTCACAATTTATTACACAAAGGATTACGTTCACATCAATGAAACGCTCAACGGACTTCTAGAGGGCAACCTTAAAGCTATATACCAAAAGGACCGCATCAAATACCACTTTGAGTCCTTCGAAGACCAAAGGCGTGCAATAAAATTCTTCACGAACCACAGCTTCTCCTATTTTACGCATCAAGCACCAGACGACAGGGAACTGAAAGTAGTTGTCAAACGCCTTCCGGCGGAAGTTACCGAAGAACAACTTTCCTTTGCCCTCAAGGAAAAAGGCTTCAAAGTGCTACAAGTCTACCAATTTAAGGAACGCGACGAGAAGACGAAACAATTGATACCGCAACCTGTGTACCGAGTCACCCTCCCATCCGGAAAAGACAGTGACAAGATCTATGATGTCAAATACCTGCTCTACACATGAGTGATAATAGAAACCTATAATAGTAAAGAAAGACCAGTCCAGTGCCGACATTGCCAACATTTCGAGCATACAGCGAACTACTGCAGCATGCCAGCACGCTGCGTCCGCTGCGGTGGATCCCATAAATCATCGAATTGTACCCATCCTAGGACGGCGCCCCCAAAGTGCGCCAATTGTGATCAAGAACATCCAGCGACCTTCCGTGGCTGCCCCAAATTTCAAGAACTCCTACGGAAATATACTAGAAGGACACCAAAGAAGTCGACCCCATAACGGCCTATAATTGTTAAGAACTCGGCCATGGCAGCGATTCCGGCCACCCAACAACAAGCGGCACCTCTCCCTGTGGAAACAATCGCCTCTCGACCACAACCGGCGCCCAGAGTGACTCTACGACAGACAAGACAACAGCGCTCGTACTCCGAAGCAATACATGCCCATCCACCGACGCCAACACCAGCGGAGACATCATCTGCCTGGTCGACCACCTTTACACCAGCGTTAACAGATATTCTTCAACTACTCACCGCCCTTCAGCAGAAGCTGACGTCTATCCTCTCGCTTGTAGAAAGCGTACTGACAGCTTTTCAAACACCCTAAATGGATAGACGGCATCACACGAGGAATCTTAACTTCTGCATTTGGAATGCCAACGGCCTGAAACTGAAGAAAATAGAATTCACGGACTTCTTACATCGCCACAAGATAGACGTAGCATTTGTCTCCGAAACACATCTTCGCGAGTCAACCGACCTCCGCTTGAGGAACATGCACATCTACCGGACGGACAGACGGGACCAACGGGGTGGACGGACCGCAGTTCTGATCAAAAAATGCATTCGTCACTACCAAGAACGTTTACCCCAACTCCAGACTTTAGAGGCCACGGCAGTAACAATCCACACGGCGCTCGGAAACATTACCTGTATTGCGGCTTACCTTAGCCCAAAGAAGCCTCTCCACCCAGAAGATCTTTACGCCGTTACAGAGGGTTACGACAAGATCCTCCTTGGAGGGGATCTTAATAGTAAACATGTTGCCTGGAATTCCCGTAAGACTAACCCAAAAGGACATATGTTGTTTGCGCTGGCTGAGAATTTACATGTTTCCGTCCATGGACCACGGGAACCGACGAGGATACCTTACGTCCAGACACAAGACCCTGATGTTCTAGACATCGCCATAATCAAGAACATCAACCCGAATCTTCAACTGCGGACGCTGGATGATCTTTCGTCGGACCACAGACCGGTGTTACGACTCATAGAGAGTGCTACTTTGCAACTCCCACTGCCGACGACAAGAACCTACGACTGGCAGCAGTTCCAAGCGTACCTCAACAACAATGTGCGACCAACCCAGGTTGTTACTACCAGAGAAGCGATTGATGTGGCAGTCGCAGTACTCACGAAGAAGATTAACAATGCGAAACAACGAGCACTCACGGAGTACCTGCAACCAGAAGTCAATTATGACGAGTTTCCACCACCACTGCAGGAACTTAAGACAAGGCGCAATCGATTTCGGAAACGATGGGTCCGTTACCGCCATCCGGATGATAGACGGGAGACTCACAGACTAACCCGAGAACTCCGGCGGAAGGTTCAGGACTGGAAGCAACACACGTGGGAACTCAAAATGGACAATTTTCTATTACGCACCAAAGATGAATGGCGAATAGTTAAAAGTCTCAGACAGCAACAGCCCCCCAAAAGGGCAATTCGAGGACCCCATGGCCTCTTGTACGACTCACTGGCGCAGGCGGAGCTGTATGCGGACACATACCAACAACAGATGACTACGCCCCCCACGGAGGATGGAGATGATGCACTCCACCGTGTAGAGGAGGACACAGCGGCGGAATGGGAAGCTATTCGGGACGCCCCGACTAACGCTATGCCCCGCTGACAACGCCGGAGGAAATTCGGAGGATTATCAAGTATAGCAAACACACCTCAACTGGAGCAGATAGAATCAGCAATACGGAATTGAAACACCTCCCGAGAAAGCCTGTTGTGCTTCTCACCCGGATAGTGAACAGCTGCCTCAGGACTGGATACTTCCCAGAGGCATGGAAGAATGACAGAATAGTGCCAATACCAAAACCGGGCAAGGATCTCTCACACCCTGACAGCTACAGACCCATAAGTTTACTGCCGACGCTGGGAAAGGTCCTGGAACGTGTCCTACTGAAACGCATGCTGGACATCCTTGTGGCACACAACATCATCCGACCGGAGCAGTTTGGCTTCCAGGCGAAGCTATCGGCTGAGTTACAACTACTGCGCATCACGGAATCTATCCAACACAATTTCAACAAGAAACGACATACTATTGGAGTATTTCTCGATATAGAGAAAGCTTACGATAAAGTATGGCGACCGACGCAACTTGATCGTCAAGCTCCGACGTACCACTCCCCTACCAGACTGCTACTTAAAACTTCTCGATAATTTTCTTCAGGATCGCAGATTATATGTTCGCATTGACGACAAGAATTCAACAACACGGCCTGTCCTTGAAGGACTTCCACAAGGATCGGTCATATCTCCACTGCTGTTTAATTTATATATTAACGACCTCCCGACGGTGCCACATGTTACTGCCAGTTTCTATGCCGACGACACAGCGCTCCTGACTGCAGGCACCAGAATGGACCACCTCGTCACACGGATGCAGCGCCAACTAGATTTAGTGGACCACTGGACCCACATGAACAAAATAACGGTCAATGCAGAGAAAACCAAAGTTATTGTCTTCACACGTCGGAGACACATCGTCAATGAACGCCTACGGATATCAGACCAGCCACTCCCCTGGGCAACAACTGTAAAATACCTGGGAGTGCATCTGGACGCCAAACTGTTGTATAGTCATCACATTATGGAGAAGAAGACGTCTGGCCTCAAAATGCTGGGAGCTCTCCTCCCATTTCTGAAGAGCTCATACCTCAGCCAACGCACGAAACTCCAGTTGTACCATGCCACAGTCGAACCATCTATTTTGTATGGATCGACCTCTTGGGGTACTACGTGTGCCACTAACCACAAGAAGCTACAGGTTGTACAAAGCAGATGCCTACGATGGATCACAGGAGCCCAATGGTGGATCCTAAATCATGACATTCATCGAGCCTTAAGCGAATCTTACCTCTCAGACAAGGTCAAGGAGAAGGCACGAACCTTATTTTGGAAGTTGGACATGATACGTGACAGTACACCACAACTCACCACAGTAGGTGTGGTAGAACCCTTACGCAACCACAAATATAAAGTACCGAAGACGATAGTATTTGAGCCTCCGTAAATGATATCCATACGTAATTCTCCATAATTTAAGGACATATCGTCCTTTAGCACTTCTACACACATGTTTTCAAACACACACCAAAAGCAGCGAGTTAAAGGACCCTTCTGTGTGCCCAAACTAAAGCTGAAAGAAGAATAAATAAATAAAGAGAAAATATTTACCCCTTCCATTCCCTACAGAAGTAAAAATCAACGAAGTTGATCAGACTTCAGCACCACAACAAAAAAAAAAAAAAAAAAAAAAAAAGAACTGTTCCCATAGCATTACGGGACAAAGTCGCGGCTGAACTTCAAGAATAGCAAGATAGCGGAGCTATCGCGCCCATACAAGCTAGTCAATAGGAAAAATCCACTGGTTTTGCTCCCCAAACCTTCACTTTGCAGTCCCCTCGGTGTTGACTTTAAGTCTAGAGTCAACCCACAAACTATAATTGGTACTTATCCATTGCCACGCCCAGAGTGTCTCATGGACATATTGAGTGCTGGACGCTACTTTTCAAAAACTGATTTGCGCGACGCGTATCTTCAAATACCGCTCGATGAAGAATCTCAAAAAATGTGTGTAGTGAATACTCGTTAGGGCTTGTTTAGTTATTTGCGTTTATCTTTTGACAGTGCTTCCGCACCTACCGTTTTCCAACGGTATTTGGAACAGCTGACCCGCAAGTACCAAACTGTTCATACTATTTGGATGATATTGTCGTAGCAGGTCGTATACCTGAAGAGCATACTGCAAATTTATGTCCTTTGTTTCGTGTGTTTTCTTATGCAGGACTAAAGTGTAGACTTGACAAGTGTGATTGTTTTAAACCTGAGTGGCAGTATCTTCGTCATGTCATAAACAGTGACGGTGTACATCCCCCTCAGTCGCATTTGTTAGCCATACGCGATTTGCCAGTTCCTCGCAATGACACAGAATTGCAGTCAGTCTTAGGAAAAATGAACTGTTATATTCGGTTAATACGGAATGATGCGCAAACAGCGACTCCATTGCATCGCTTGCGTCGCAAGAATGTCCCCTTTGTTTGGAAAGATGACTGCCAACTAGCTTTTCGAAGTCTTAAAGATGCATATCTCAGTGATCGATGATTAGTTCACTTTGATCCTAAAAAAAACCAGTTATATTGTAAGTTGACGCTTCCTCTTACGGAATCGGTGCAGTGCTTTCGCACAGAATTGGTAATAAAGACAGGTCTATCGCTTTCGCATCAAAAGTGTTGTCCAGAGCTCAGTGCAACTATGCACAAATTGAGAAAGAGGCTTTGGCTTTTGTCTATGGTGTCACCAAATTCCACCGTTATTTGTATGACAGAAAATTCTGCCTTCGTAGTCCTTATTTCATCCGACGAAACCGATTCTTATACGAATGACCCAAATATTGAAAAGATGGGCTTTGTTGTCTGAATACCCGTATGAGATCCGACGGCTCAACATGGTAATGCGGACGCATTCCACGTCTTCCGATTGGCCCAGATACAGACTTCGACGCTTCTGCTGCATCTTGTTGTCACATCGATGCTCAGGATTCTGAATTTCTTAAATCTTTTCCGCTGAACTATAAGAAAATTGCACAGGCCACGGAACCTGATTCAGATTTGAATGTTTTGCTACCATACATTAGCACATCGTGGCCTCGTTCCTTGCATAGCATATGGAACACTGTAATGCGCCGATACTTCGCCCATCGGCATAGCCTAAAGCTTTGAAAAAGGAAATGTCGCAGTTACTTCACCGAGGCCACTGGGGGATTGTACGTACGAAACAGTTAGCGCGTCGACACTGTGTTTGGCAGGGTATGGATACCTAAATAGAACAGATGATGTCACACTGTCAAGCATGTACGGAAAATCAGTCCGCTCCGCCACAAAAATTCTCTGCTTGGCCTACGTGCAATCACCATGGCAACGTGTGCTCATAGACTTTGCAGGACCTTTTTGGAACACTCGTTAGTTGATTGTGGTTGACTCGTATAGCAAGTTTCCTTTTGTTGTGCCAACGAACTAGACAACGTCACGTAGCACAATTCAGGTGTTGTCCTCTATTTTTTGCCTCGAAGGTTTACCTGAAATCATAGTGTCAGACAACGGACCGCAGTTCACGTCAAATGAATTTGAAACATTCTGTGAACACAATGGCGTACAGTATCTGACTAGAGCTCCGTTCCATTCACAGTCAAACGGCGAAGTGAAACGTTTTGACAGAACTTTGAAGCAGCAGATGGCCTAGCTTCGCTCCGCCCACACCAGGGATCAAGCAGTGCGACTGTTTCTCTCCTCCTATCGTTCACACCCTCGAGATGGATTATCGCCGGTAGAACTGCTTCACGTCCGCCACCATCGGACACTGCTCCACCTGCTCCACCCTCCTCAGCATCTGGTGCCGAAGGAACGCCGAAAGTATCGCTTCGCGCCGCATGATATTGTCTGTTACAGGGTTTTTAGCTGTAGAGGCGAGATCGTCCGTCGACTTAACGCTTGCATGTATCTTATTTCAGGTCCAGATGGCTTGCAGCACCGCCATCAAAATCAACTTCATCTCTGCCATGAGCACGATGATCTTTCAGTGTCTCTTCCCCCAGATTCACTGATCCCGAGGACAGCTTGGCCACAGAAGCAGCCAGAGGGTGTCGTCACTGCACCGCGGGACGACCCCATGGAGACGGAGCCTTCGTCTCCTCCACCTCCTCTCGTCCTACCGATAGAACTGGACCCGCCCACACCTCAGCAGTCGCCACTTTCTTCATCAGGCTCGTAGCATCAGGAGATGGACACGTCGTTTTCCAGGGGACGTTTCCGCGAGAACGAAGGCTGGATGGCGGGGTACGACCGGAAGCATGACGTCCCCTGCAGCCACAGCTTCCGGTCCAGCACTGCGCCCACACTCCTGCCTCCCCTTCCGTTGTCGCGCTTCCTACACGACGCACGACGACGGTCCGTCGATTTGGGGGGGGGGGGAGGGGGGGGAATGTTCCGGCGTAACGACAAGCCCGGCGCGAAAATCAAGAACGATACAACAGAGAGGGCTGTGAGACGACGTCAGCCAATAGCACGCGACTATGGCGTCACCACGACAAGAGCAAAATCTACACGAAGAGAATAATAGCGACGAGTCACCTAGGCACGGCCGGACACTTGTAAATCCGGACTAGCAGAGAGCACTACAAGAGCCGCAATGATATTAACGATAGCAGTGACTTATGAACTTGTGTGAATAGCTTGCATGAAAACTGTATATATCAAAGAACATTGATTATTTATGTTGTGTTGGCAGAAGAGCCAACACCGTGTTACTAGAGGAGGCCGAAACGCACGCGTTTTAGCTCACGCAGGCTGGCGTGAGGAGGGAAGAACTATACTGACGTGAGGTATGGAACATGACAACGAATTAGAATTCAGAAAGCGGACGTAATTAGTTTCATACTTAACTTTAATCCGTTAATGATGAACGTCGCTCTTGACGGTACATGATTCACAATATTATCTGTTCAGATTATAGTAACTGAATATGGCGCCTTGTTAGGTCGTAGCAAATGACGTAGCTGAAGGCTATGCTAAATGGTCGACTCTGCAAATGAGAGCGTATGTAGTCAGTGAACCATCGGTAGCAAAGTCGGCTGTACAACTGGGGCGAGTGCTAGGGAGTCTCTCTAGACTAGACCTGCCGTGTGGCGGCGCTCGGTCTGCAATCACTGATAGTGGCGACACTCGGGTCCAACGTATACTAACGGACCGCGGCCGATTTAAAGGCTACCACCTAGCAAATGTGGTGTCTGGCGGTGACACCACAATTTACATTTCGCCAATTGCTTGCGACCCATCATGTAGAAACGAAAGTTAATTATTGTCAGTTCAATTGCTGTAATAAACTCCATTAATATGATTTACTTGTATGTTGTCTAATAATACGAGAAAACAGCTTCCTAGGCACCCTGTAAGGAATGAGTGGCCGGGATATGACATCCACCAAGCAGCACCCCTCTTTGAAGGAGTATATTGTTTTTAATACGCGAGAGAGAGCTCCCGCAACGTGTGGCTTTCAGATAGATTTCTACAAATTAACGAATGATTCAATTTTCTGTAAAACAATGGAGAATCTGTGAGAACGACGTGAAATATTGACTAGAACTGAATGGGATGAGATTTAGGGTGTAAGAAAATACTTTGCCATACCAAATTTTAAGCAGGTTACCATATTCAATAAGAACTTAGTTGCTGTGGAGATGGCGAAGACTGCAGTAGGGTTTAAAAAACCTATTTATGTGGGTATGTGCATACTAGACCTATCCTAACTCCATATGTACCGCTTTCATTATGAGTTTGCGAAAACTCATTTCACAGATCATAAATTACTTTATGTGGATACAGATAGCTTCATCCATTGGGTGAAGAACTGCAGTCCATATGAGGTACCACAGTAATGAACTCGACACATTCTCATACACGGCCGACAATCCTTATGGTATTGTTCCACAGAACAACAAGGTTATCGGCCCTATGAAGGACGACGCGAATGGATTGCCGATTGTGGAGCTTGTAGGTCTACGATCAAAAATGTATGCGTGTGCACATTGGAAGGTATGTGTCGTATGGCATCGAGAGCCCTCGCTATCGAAGATTACTTGCGGTGGCTGTACAAGCAGCGTTCGGGGTGCTGCACCGCAGCTGCCGCATATAGTACGGCAGACCAGTATTCGATCGAGACGACACGAAGTGTGCACTGCGCCGCAATCTAAATTCGGCCTGTCGCCTCATGACGATAAAGGGCCATTTTTGATGACGGGATTGAAACTCTACCGTACTCACACTACTCACTTGTATCGAGAAAAGGGATGGGGACTCTGATTGAGTGAGAGTGAGAGAATGAGAGAGAGAGAGAGAGAGAGAGAGAGAGAGAGAGAGAGAGAGGATGTGCCTGCAGAGTAATAGTATGACCCTTTTATCGTAGTGTAAGTACTTGTGTGTGTGTGTGTGTGTGTGTGTGTGTGTGTGTGTGGTGTAAATATTTATGTCTATGTACACGTGTATATACACACACGTACCATACCTGGTAAAAAGATAAAAACAAAAAGAAAACAAAAAATATTAAAAAAGTATAAACAGAAAAAAAAGATAAATACTGACCAAGTTATTTTCGCTCTGTTACACAGTTATTAAATTTCATAGTTTTCAGCAGTGTTTCGTGCTGTTTGTGGCGAAAGAACGTTTTAATTAACTTTTGGAAACGTTCGCTCACCGTGTTTTTTATAGTTTTCTGTGCGTTGAAGTCGTTTCGCAAGCTTAGCGCTCTAGTTTTCAGCTGACGTTTCCTATTGTTCCTAGTGAAATACTTCAGTAAAATTTTCATTCAGTGTTTTAACTTCGTTGAGTGTTACAGTGGCCGCTTGAATTTTTGGTTTTAGCTAATAATTTTGTGAAGTTTTGTTGGTATTGGTATTAGCTGTGGTGTAGTAGTATTAATACAAGTAGTTGCTTTCTTAGTAGACAGAGAATTTCTAGACCACTATTATTAGTTCTATAAATAGTTCTACTGGTGTAACTGGACTTACGTAACGTAGACGTACAGTTTTTTTTTCAGTAACTGAGAAGTGTGGGCTCTGTCGTAGATTTGTGAGTAGTGGGTTACGGTGTGGGATTTGTTCAAAGTATTTTCATTGGGTGGGAATGCTGCGGGGCTGCCAGTGGACATTCTAGTGAGATCCTCTCCTGTGAATGCAGAATCTGTAGCAGAAATAAGCTGACAGAGGAGCAAGAGCGTAAGATCTGTGCCCTTCAGATGTAGTTACAACGCGCAAAGGGGGAACAAGATAGGTTGAGAAGGGTCAAGGTGTCGTGGGGAATGGGAACCGGCAGTTGGCAAGAAGGCAAATGGCTCTGAGCACTATGGGACTCAACTGCTGAGGTCATTAGTCCCCTAGAACTTAGAACTAGTTAAACCTAACTAACCTAAGGACATCACAAACATCCATGCCCGAGGCAGGATTCGAACCTGCGACCGTAGCGGTCTTGCGGTTCCAGACTGCAGCGCCTTTAACCGCACGGCCACTTCGGCCGGCCGGCAAGAAGGCAGCTAGGAGGAGGAGGTATTCAGACAGTTATACTTTGCGTATATGCTATAGATTTGATCAACTGTCGGAGTTGAGTGGAGAGGAGCCTCTTGAAGCTGTAGATGTAGGGAACATGCAGCAGTCCTCAGCAGTTAGGAGGCCTAGGTCTGTTGCAAAGTCTAACAGAAAGAAGAAGGTTCTACTGCTAGGTAGTTCGCACGGTAGAGGTGTGGACCAGCAGGAAGTGTTGGGGAATGGGTACCAGGTCACCAGCATTGTGAAGTCTAGTGCATGGATGGCTCAGGTGACTGACAACATAGGGGAGTTATGTAGGAATTTTACGAAGGAGGATCAGGTAGCGATAGTGGGTGGAGCAGGAAACAGTCTTGATAGGGACGGGGAAAACGATGTAGGTGGTGACCTGGTAAGGATAGCTATTCAAACTGGTGGCACTAATGTGCATTTCGTGATACTGTTTCAGCGTCATGATCGGCTTCATCTTAATGGGGCTGTTAGGCATGTTAAATGGGGCTGGGGATGGCAAAATGGCAGAGGGCATGGGTCACATTTCAGTGGTGACAGTTGGGTCTATCAGTAGATCGGGTATCACTAGGCATGGCCTGCACCTCAATGGGTATGGGAAGGGAGGGTTGGTTAAGCTTATAGGTGACAGTGTAGTGGGTGGTGGTGGGGTCACTCATGGAAAAATTCCTGTAGTAGTTGGTATTAGAGCTGCAAAAAGGAAGTGTCTCTAACTAAGGGCTCACCTTAAGAGGACATCATGTTTCCAAGTAGAGAAGGAATTAGCATATTTCATCAAAATATAAGAGGTATTAGAGATAAAGTTAGTGAACTGCTTACAGATGTTGACACTGAAATTATTGGTATGTCAGATCACCACTTAAATAATTTGACAATTCAGAGGCTTCCTTTACCAGGATACAGATTAGCTGGCTGTTTTTCAAGGAGTTCCTTGTGGGGTGGGGGAGTGGCTATGTACGTAAAAAACAATATTCCATTTGAGTCCTTAGATGTATCATGGCACTGCACTGAACAGATATTTGTATGTTGTACAGTTGCAGTTGAATTTAGTGAAACTAAACTTCTAAATTTTTGTTTTTTATAGGTCCCCTAACTCCGACTTCAGAGCATTTCTGATCAAGCTACAGAGGGCTCTTGATTCTCTTTGTAGGAAGCACCAGAAATTAGTTATATGAGTTGACTTCAATATAAATTTTGTGTATGATGTGCAAGAAAAAGGATGTTGGGAGATCTCCTAAATTCATATGATCTGATGCAGACTGTGTTTTTTCCAACCAGTGTGCAGGGGAACAGTAGCACAGCCATAGATAATATTTTTATTCATTCTTCATTACTAGATGGGCATTCTGTTAGTAAAAGGGTGAATGGCCTTTAAGACCATGATGCACAAATTTTAACACTAAAAGGCTTTTGTAGTCAAACAAATGTCACATATAATTACAAACTATGTAGGAAAGTTAATCCAACAGCAATAGAGATTTTTTTTAAACCTTGTCAAGGAACAAGAGTGGCAGGATGTTTATAGTGCCAATAACATAGATGATAAATATAATGCTCTTTGAGAGTTGCTTTCCATTAGAGCGTTCTAAACGGGGTACTAGCAGAAGTAGGTAGCCCAGGTGGCTGACGAGTGGGATAAGGGTATCATGCAGAACAAAGTGGGAATTATATCAAAAAGTTAGAAGCAGTCACAGTCAAGCTACAGTAGCCCATTACAAACTGTACTGTAAGGTGCTTAATATTGTTATTAGGAAGGCGAAGAGTATATGGTATGCAAATGGAATAGCTAATTCACAGGATAAAATTAAAACCATATGGGCAGTTATGAAGGACGTGTCTGGTCAGCAGCACAAGGTCGACGATATAAAGTCAGTTCGTAGTAAAACTATTTCTGTTACTGATAAATCAGATATACGAGAGGTTTCCGGAAATTAGGTTCCGGTCTGTCACGAAATGGAAACCACAGTGAAAACCAGAAACGTTTTATTTGCAACAGCTAGGTACAGCTTCCACCTACTTCGCTACATTGTCGCCGTTCCAACTTCGAGTTTTGTCGTAGTGTTGTGTCAACTTTCCAATATCCTCGTCATAGAAAGCAGCCGCCTGTGCTTTCGGCCAGTTATCTGCACTGGTCTGCAGCTCGTTGTCTGTGGAAAAATTTTGTCTTCATAGCCAGCGATTCTTGTGATCAGAGATGAGACTCAGGAGCAGCCAATTACGGACTTTATAATGTGGGATCAAACACTTCTCATCAGAAACCCTGCAGGAGCGACTTCATTGCCCCTGCAGTGTGCGCCCGAGAATTGGCATGAAGAAGGAACTGCTCGACAGTTATGTGGGCTGCATGACACAGGCGAAATCTCTAACCAGGCCCTCATACTTGGAGGGAGACGTTATTCACTACGCATATTTACGTGATCACTGTTCACTCAAAACTGAAAAGAGAGACGTGACACGATAGGCGGGAATACTAGAGACACTACCCAACACATCTCTGCAAAGCTTTACCGAATTTTCCCAGTGGTTTCCATTTCGCGAGCGATCGGAACTTACTTTCTGGACAACCCTCATATGTACAGTATTTATTTCTGAGACTGACGTCTGAAATACTCCTCTGTGAAACATACAAGGAGGAGATTGAGTCAATAATTAAATCACTGAAGACTAAGGACGCTCATGGTTATGATGGAGTGCCTAGCAGAATATTAAAGTACTGTGCTGCACATGTTAGCTCTGTATTTAGCCATATTTGTAATTTTTCCTTCAGGAATGGTTAGTTTCCTGAACAATTAAAGTACTCACTAGTAAAGACGCTTTATACAAAGCAGAAAAGGGATGCTGTAGACAAATTTAGAACTATTTCTATGGCATTAGTGTTTGCTAAAGTTATTGAAAAGGCTGTGTATGTAAAGATAATTGATCATATTATATCACACGATTTGCTATCGAATGTACAGTTCCGCTTTAGAAGTCATTTAACAACTGAAAATGCTATATTCTCATTTTTCTTTGTGATACTGGGCATGTTTTTGATTTAACTAAGGCATTTGATTGTGTTGATTACAAAATATTGCTCCAGAAGTTGGACCATTATGGAATACTGGGAGTAGCTCACAATTGGTTCACCTCTTACTTAAGCACAGACAGCAAAAGGTAATTATCCACGATGTTGAGAATGACTGTGATGTGGGGTCTGAGTGGGGTACAGTCAACTGAGGGAGGAGGGGGGGGGGGGGGGAGCGGCCGGGATGGCCGAGCGATTCTAGGCGCTACAGTTTGGAACCGCACGACTGCTACGGTCGCAGGTTTGAATCCTGCCTCGGGCATGGATGTGTGTGATGTCCTTAGGTTAGTTAGGTTTAAGTAGTTCTAAGTTCGAAGGGACTGATGACCTTAGAAGTTAAGTCCCATAGTGCTCAGAGTCATTTGAACCACTTTTGGGGGGGGGGGGGAGGGGAGGGGGGTGCCCCGGGGATCAGTGTTGGGGCCACTCCTGTTCCTTATTTATATAAATGATACGCCTTCTAGTATTACGAGTAACTCTAAAATATTTCTGTTTGCTGATGACACTAGCTTGGTAGTAAAGGATGTTGTGTGCAACATTGGCTAGGTTTCGAATAGTGCAGTTCATGACCTAAGTTCATTGCTTGTAGAAAGTAAACTAACGCTAAATCACAGTAAGACTCAGTTTTTACAGTTTCTGACACACAATTCAACAAAACCTGACGGTTTCATTTCAAAGAACGGGCATATCGTAAGTTAAACGCAATAGTTCAAAATTCTAGGTGTTGAGATAGATAGTAAACCGTCATGGAAAGCCCACGTACAATATCTTACTCAAAGAATTAATGCTGTCATTTTTACTATTTGAAAGGTATCTGAAGTGAGTGATCGCTCGACACCAAAATTAGTCTACTTTGCTTCTTTTCATTCACTTATGTCGTATGGTATTATATTTCGGGGGAAAATCCCATTCTAAAAGGATATTTTTGGCTCAGAAACGGGCGGTTCGGACAATAAGAGGTGTAAGTTCACAAACCTCTTGTCAACCCCTGTTCACTAGTCTGTGTATTTTGACATTGGCCTCTCAATATATATATTCCTTAATGTCATTTCTTGCTAACAATATTAGCTTATTCCCAAGAACAGCTTTCACTCAGTTAATACTCGACAGTAATCAAACCTGCATTTGGATCGGACTTCCTTAACTCTTGTGCAGAATGGTGTGCAGTATACTGCTGCTTCCATTTTCAATACGCTACCACTCGGCCGGCCGCTGCTGCTGCTACGGTCGCAGGTTCGAATCCTGCCTCGGGCATGGATGTGTGTGATGTCCTTAGGTTAGTTAGGTTTAAGTAGTTCTAAGTTTAGGGGACTGATGACCTCAGATGTTAAGTCCCATAGTGCTTGGAGCCATTTTTGAGCTACCACTCGAATTCAAAAATCTTAGCAGTAATCCACGTGCTTTCAAATCGAAATTGAAGAGTTTCCTCATGTGTCACACCTTCTATTCTGCCGAGGAGTTCCTTAAAAAATTAAGCTGATTCTTCTTGTAATGTTGATTGCATCTACTTAAACTTATTTATAAACATTTTTCGGGTTCATAAACATTTTATTTTTATCTGTTATTAGTTTTATGTTGCAATTTCATGTACTGATATGTTCCATTACCTTGGAAATTCGCTCCTCAATTTGGTCCTACGGAGCTTGACGAGTGAATAAATAAAAATAAATAAATAAAAATGATATTTGTATACTTATTTTTTCATATTTAACATATTTGCTGCCTGTAAATGCTCGTATATATCTACACACCTTGTTTGTCTTGTAATTAAAATAGTTTTTCAGTATATATATATATATATATATATATATATATATATATATATATATATATATATATATATATATATATTCATTCACTTATGTCGTATGGTATTATATTTAGGGGAACCTCATCCCATTCTAAAAGGATATTTTTGGCTCAGAAACGGATGGTTCGGACAATAAGAGGTGTAAGTTCACAAACCTCTTGTCAACCCCTGTTCACTAGTCTGTGTATTTTGACATTGGCCTCTCAATATATACACTCCTGGAAATTGAAATAAGAACACCGTGAATTCATTGTCCCAGGAAGGGGAAACTTTATTGACACATTCCTGGGGTCAGATACATCACATGATCACACTGACAGAACCACAGGCACATAGACACAGGTAACAGAGCATGCACAATGTCGGCACTAGTACAGTGTATATCCACCTTTCGCAGCAATGCAGGCTGCTATTCTCCCATGGAGACGATCGTAGAGATGCTGGATGTAGTCCTGTGGAACGGCTTGCCATGCCGTTTCCACCTGGCGCCTCAGTTAGACCAGCGTTCGTGCTGGACGTGCAGACCGCGTGAGACGACGCTTCATCCAGTCCCAAACATGCTCAATGGGGGACAGATCCGGAGATCTTGCTGGCCAGGGTAGTTGACTTACACCTTCTAGAGCACGTTGGGTGGCACGGGATACATGCGGACGTGCATTGTCCTGTTGGAACAGCAAGTTCCCTTGCCGGTCTAGGAATGGTAGAACGATGGGTTCGATGACGGTTTGGATGTACCGTGCACTATTCAGTGTCCCCTCGACGATCACCAGTGGTGTACGGCCAGTGTAGGAGATCGCTCCCCACACCATGATGCCGGGTGTTGGCCCTGTGTGCCTCGGTCGTATGCAGTCCTGATTGTGGCGCTCACCTGCACGGCGCCAAACACGCATACGACCATCATTGGCACCAAGGCAGAAGCGACTCTCATCGCTGAAGACGACACGTCTTCATTCGTCCCTCCATTCACGCCTGTGGCGACACCACTGGAGGCGGGCTGCACGATGTTGGGGCGTGAGCGGAAGACGGCCTAACGGTGTGCGGGACCGTAGCCCAGCTTCATGGAGACGGTTGCGAATGGTCGTCGCCGATACCCCAGGAGCAAGAGTGTCCCTAATTTGCTGGGAAGTGGCGGTGCGGTCCCCTACGGCACTGCGTAGGATCCTACGGTCTTGGCGTGCATCCGTGCGTCGCTGCAGTCCGGTCCCAGGTCGACGGGTACGTGCACCTTCCGCCGACCACTGGCGACAACATCGATGTACTGTGGAGACCTCACGCCACACGTGTTGAGCAATTCGGCGGTACGTCCACCCGGCCTCCCGCATGCCCACTATACGCCCTCGCTCAAAGTCCGTCAACTGCACATACGGTTCACGTCCACGCTGTCGCGGCATGCTACCAGTGTTAAAGACTGCGATGGAGCTCCGTATGCCACGGCAAACTGGCTGACACTGACGGCGGCGGTGCACAAATGCTGCACAGCTAGCGCCATTCGACGGCCAACACCGCGGTTCCTGGTGTGTCCGCTGTGCCGTGCGTGTCATCATTGCTTGTACAGCCCTCTCGCAGTGTCCGGAGCAAGTATGGTGGGTCTGACACACCGGTGTCAATGTGCTCTTTTTTCCATTTCCAGGAGTGTATATTCCTTAATGTCATTTCTTGCTAACAATATTAGCTTATTCCCAAGAACAGCTTCCATTCAGTTAATACTCGACAGTAATCAAACCTGCATTTGGATCGGACTTCCTTAACTCTTGTGCAGAATGGTGTGCAGTATACTGCTGCATCCATTTTCAATACGCTACCACTCGGCCGGCCGTTGCTGCTGCTACGGTATATATATATATATATATATATATATATATATATATATATACTCCTGGAAATGGAAAAAAGAACACATTGACACCGGTGTGTCAGACCCACCATACTTGCTCAGGACACTGCGAGAGGGCTGTACAAGCAATGATCGACTTGACTTACTGTTGAAGCCTGTAAGTTGAAAGCATCGCCTGATTGGAAAAACGAAAAAATTCGTTACCATGCGCTTTGTTGTTGTTATCTACAAAAATTCTATGCCCTATTGCATTATATATATATATATATATATATATATATATATATATATATACATATATATATATATATATGTATATATATATATATATATATATAAAGGGTGTTACAAAAAGGTACGGCCAAACTTTCAGGAAACATTCCTCACACACAAAGAAAGAAAATATGTATTTGTACATGTGTCCGGAAACTCCTACTTTCCATGTTAGAGCTCATTTTATTACTTCTCTTCAAATCACATTAATCGTGGAATGGAAACACACAGCGACAGAACGTACCAGCGTGACTTCAAACACTTTGTTACAGGAAATGTTCAAAATGTCCTCCGTTAGCGAGGATACATGCATCCACCCTCCATCGCATGGAATCCCTGATGCGCTGATGCAGCCCTGGAGAATGGCGTATTGTATCACAGCCGTCCACAATACGAGCACGAAGAGTCTCTACATGTGGTACCGGGGTTGCGTAGACAAGAGCTTTCAAATGCCCCCATTAATGAAAGTCAAGAGGGTTCAGGTCAGGAGAGCGTGGAGGCCATGGAATTGGTCCGCCTCTACCAACCCATCGGTCACCGAATCTGTTGCTGAGAAGCGTACGAACATTTCGACTGAAATGTGCAGGAGCTCCATCGTACATGAACCACATGTTGTGTCGTACTGGTAATGGCACATGTTCTAGCAGCACGGGTAGAGCATCCCGTATGAAATCATGATAACGTACTCCATTGAGCGTAGGCGGAAGAACATGGGGCCCAATCAAGACATCACCAACAATGCCTGCCCAAACGTTCACAGAAAATCTGTGTTGATGACGTGATTGCACAATTGCGTGCGGATTCTCGTCAGCCCACACATGTTGATTGTGAAAATTTACAATTTGATCACTTTGGAATGAAACTAAAATGAGCTCTAACATGTAAAGTAAGCGTTTCCGGACACATGTCCACATAACATCTTTTCTTTATTTGTGTGTGAGAAATCTTTCCTGAAAGTTTGGCTTTACCTTTTTGTAACACCCTGTATATATATATATATAAAGGCTGTGCAGGTCACAAATGACATTAGCTTTTCTGAAGATGAGTGCTATTAAGGAGGTGACGTTTAAGGTGGAAGGTAACAAAATATGTAGAATGGTTGCATGGAATTACGCCTATCGTACAGCACAAATTGGGTAATGGGAATAGGAGGCACGTGACCGCATCCACTTCCAAAGACATATAGCAAACATAGCAAACATATTACATAAATTACATCTCCTCTGCTTGAAGAAAACCACTGTCATAGTATCTGGGTAAAACAGTACACTGTCAAAGCGGCAACAGGTTTGAAAAAAAGAACACAGAGTTTCGAAGGCAAAAGTTCATTTACTTCTCATCCAAATTAAAAGCAATTTTACATTTCCATAAGTAGACACAGCAACATTATTTCCACACAGCATCTTCTTCCTGACCCGATGGAGAGTAGGAGACCCATAGAATTCCTAGTCTTAAATAGCAGCAAACTTGAAGATTCGATGCATCCATGAGATGTTTTCCTTCCTCCTGACATAGATGATGATATCCGTGTGGTTGAATAATCGAAGCGACGTCACCATATCTTTATAGGATATGCCAGGATCATATCAGTAAATTTCATGGTAGAAATGTGTTAACCAGTTTGCACTCCTTCGTGTTTTAGCACACTTCACATCCTTAAAAGACCTTGATGATGCTATGTTTGCTGAGAATGTCTCTATTATTCCGACATCTTCTGTGTGCGCTACAAAGGCAACATCTTTAAATATGAACTGTCCACGCTCATCATCATAGAGAGCCTGAGCGTCTGCAATGATTCTTCTGCCCTGAGATGACATTATGAAATGCGCTAGGTTTGGTCCAGCAACTGTTCATTTATACAGCTCGGTCATGTAGAACTAGAGCATAAGCGGCAGTGAGTTCCGGGAAATTTGTCGAAGATTCAAATTCAATTCGTACGTCTATACGTCCAGGCTTAATTATCTTCTTGTGTTTCGAGCAGTCTATTACAATGATTGGTGATAGATCCTTGAATTTCCGTGGACTGAGTAGACACCCTGCTCCTCCTTCTACAGCATTTTCAGAGTAAGAAGTGCGAAACCTTGCATACATGCCATATGCTAGACTGTATACATTTTCATCCCACTGCAGGTGTAAACTAGCATTTGGGTAGATTTCTGAATTCAGGTAGACTCTGGCATTAGTTAACTTGCAGTTGTCTAATACAGTGGAATCATTTGCTATATTCCCTCTTATGTTACTTTGCAATGCAAGTATGATGAATGTAGGCAACTCTAGATGCGAAGAGGTTTTAATAACCCTTGTTCTCTGCTTGCAGTCGGTAGCACTGGGTACTCGAAAACCTCCCACGAGCGAAATGTTAGTGACAGATATGTACTGGAATTCAGAACTTTTAAAAGCTTCAAACGCTCCTTGTCTGATACACTGACGTGAGGCATTTTCCATATTATCTTGGGGATTGTGATCATAGTCTCCTCTTGAGCTCCTTGAATGTATGACTTATTATCCGTCGCACTAGTTGTATACGTTACTGCCTGTCAGCACAATCCGAGGCGTGTGTAACGTTGCATGCAGTAAATCGTTTGTGCTCTGCAACTGTTCTATCCGAAGAATCGGTTATGAACCATCCCGCATTTTCTAAACTATTCAAATACGTGAGTGATGCAGAGATGTATGTTTTAAGGGTTGATGTCATGCCGACACTGCGAGTTATGATCGATATCACATCTCATTCCATCAAGAGCTACAGGGAAACAATTATGAGAATCGTGTTAACTCTGTATATGGGCATTAAGACGGGATACTCCAGATGTGTCACGCACCTTGTTCAGTGATGAAGCCACATTTACCAATTATGGCCAGGTAAATCGCTGAAACGTGCACTATTGGTTTGTTGACAATCCCTTTTGGCTTCGTCTGGTGGAACGTCAGCGTCCGTGGTGTGTAAAAGTTGATGTGGGATAGTGAACCATCAACTCATAGACCTGTGTTTCATAGACGGAACACTGAACGTGCACAAGTATCGCAGCCCCCTTACGGACCACCTTCCACGGATGATAAAGACGTTCTTCTACAGACTAGCAAGAACCTATGGTACCAATATGATGGCTGTCGAGCCCATTCTGCTCGAAGTACTGTAGTATATCTTCGCGAATTATTTCCAAGTCGTTGGACTGGACGCAAGGGAACCTGTGTCTTGACCAGCCTGTTCCCCGGATTTGACTCATTTAGTCTTTGTTCTGTGGGACAAACTGGAAGACGCAGTCTACAAGGACATACCAACTACACTCGATGACATACAACGACGTATTATTGCAGCCAACTCGGACTTCTCCGCTTAAATGCTAGCACGTGTGCTACAGTCGTTCCATACCGGACTGGAAGCGTGTATTACTGCTGGCGGTGGTCATTTTGAACACTAACTGTGGTGGTCAACTGTCTCTTAACTGGTCACATAACTAAAGTACACACTGGTGTTGTTCGTTAGTGTTTCCTACCATACGTATTGTAAAACTATCGGCCTGGGAACTTTTCAAAATACGATATCTCGTAAACGACTAGCACTAAAATCCTTCATCAAACACCACTGACATTGTAATTTATCCTACTTTCAGTTTGTTAATGTTAACAGGCATTGTTCCATTTAAAAAGTGTATGTTTGCACAAAAATAAACTTTATAAGTGTCATTACAATCTGTTTACTAGCTCGCAATAAGAGGTGTGGAATCTGACTAGAATATGTTCTGGAATTTCGTTTCAAAATCTTTGAACTTCGGCCAAACTCTATCACTCTCATCCCCAAAGCCAAAGCTCCATCTTGCCATCAGATGATCATGTAACTTACTTTCCTTTTCTCGCTCCAGTTTTTAGGCTTTATATGCGCGAAATGTTTAACAAAGGTGGCGGTGTACACTTTCTCTGTGGGTCAGAAAGGATGAGGTGCTCAGACTGACAGCAATCTCTCGCTGCCTCCTTCTTGTTCCGTTAGATTCACACTCACCTCATTCCCTACTTGCCTTAATAGACATGCATATTCATTCCCTTGGTCATATGAGTTTGTAAAACTTCGCGACACCAATACTTTCACTTTATCTACGATGTCCGCCACCTGCCCCTCTAACGACAAGGTGCTAACGGTGATCCTCTCATCGACCAAATGGTCTGCCTTACCCATCATCTCATTAACTTGTGCTTCCATCCGGATTTAGATCTGAACAGCTCTCTCTGTTCGGGCTTCCTATTGTAACATCTGCTCATCAAGTTGGCCCTGTACTTTTGTAGTCTGTGTGCACATCTCTCACGCCGTTATGCATGCTTTCGTCCATAAACGTATCAAGTCTCTTATTTGTGGCCTAAAGAACTTGTGCCAGATTCTTGTCACACGTTTCTAGCATTATGAGAAACACTATAGATTGAGCGAATTCCATATGTATCTCCTCCAGCGACTTGCTTAATTCGTGCAGTACCAGAAGAAAAGCGTAAACGATTCGAAACAGCCAGAGTGAGGTCATCACTATCATTATTTCTGTTGAAATGCATAACGAACGCTATGCGTCTTATATATATCAATTGGTTCACGATCGATTTCAGCCGTAAGACCACTGTCACAATGCTGTACACGTAAAAAACGAAACCAACAGAGAATAGTGAATTTTCAAATCCAATCGTAATCGAAGGCTATAAAAAATGGGAGCTGAAATATTTTTATTTTAGGCTGTAGCCACACTTTTGCAGGTCACTAATATAATTCTGGATACATGTGTAAAGTTACGCAAGTAATTTTTGTGTTTTAAGTCAGTCTGTTCATTAAGATCTCTGGGTGTGAAATCAAGTTCGCAAAAATTTGAATCTCTTGTAAGAAATTTATATTAATATTTTTGTAAACTTCGAACAATAATTCCATCGCATCTGAGATGTTGCCTACAGTGTGCTTATGTGTCATGTGATGTTGCTTTTGTAAAAGATATTTTTCGCAAGTATTTAAATTACTAGATTACGATTTCCTATGTATACTGTATTTCGATTTCGAAGTTAACTGATTTTTTTATTTGTTTCGTTTTATGTGTACAGCACAGTGAAAATTGTCTTATGACTGACATCAGTCATGAATAAATTTACTTACAAGACAGCATTGTGTTCATCATGCATTCTAACAAATATGTTGATGCTGTTAACAGTTACCTGTAGAAAATGTTTGTAGTATCAATATTGGTTGACCTAACCCTCATGTCTGCATCCAGTAGTTGACTTTCTGATATCTCTGAGTAACTATCCCTATCGACTCTCTGCGGTGACTACTTAAACGAAATACTGTATAGTACTCTCTAGGTCCCCCACTCATTCTCGTCCACAGCATAGCATTCAATTTAAACTCATCCTAGAGAACGAAATAAACTGTCTAATGTAACTCTTCCTACGTATTTCATTTTTACTCTAAATTAAACATGAAACATAGGGAACATGGACATCAACTGCATGCTTATTACACCTAAAGAAAGGAAGAACGAAAGAATAAAATAATTCCACGTTTCGAAAACCTTTGCTCTAATTAATAAGTGTGTGATGGGGTTCGCCATATCACTTTTGAAAGCAGAAAACAAAACAAAGGTCTCTAGTTCGCTGGCTACTCCACTCACAAAAATTGTTCTTTCCATACCAAAAGTCAAATGGTTCATGGCGCTTAGTTATTGGTATTAAATACTTTGCCACTGTTCTCTGTGTGATATTATTGTACCTTCAACGTAGCTGCCGTTTTCTGTTGACCTTGGTTGACCTGCAACATCTGCCGCCGAGATATGTATTCAACTTCCTCATCCCCCTTTGCCGTCCAGAGGATACTTGCTAAGAAACCTGGCACAGAGTGGCCAAGTTTGAGGTTGCTAGTAGTCCTCCAGTTGGGGGTAGTAAGCTCTTTCTTCTCAGTACCAGCTCCAGTTTGGCTGAGCACCTCCATTACCTACGCACAGGGCCTCACAATTTGCCAAAGGACCAGTTAATTGTGGCTTTGTTGCAACTGGTAATTCTGAAATATAATACAAACAAATTTACTAATAAATAAAAGGGTCACCATTGGGCTTTATTACTTAGTAACCAATGAAAACAAGTGCGTCTGATTTTCAGATGAAAGTCCTAACAGCCAAGCTGTATCTCTTCTCAGATGTTATGATGATGGCTGTAATGTGAAGTATAATAAGGCCCTTGTTACTAGTGAACAAAATCCATTTAATTACTTTAAGAGCAACTGCTAACGAAGAAAGTTTAGTGCTACAGAATCGGTCATCGTAGCTGCTACTCAATTCGATAGCACGTTGGCGAACGTGAGGCCCTTGTAAAGGGATTGGAAGGAGGAGAAGGCCACTCCCATCCGGAACTTAACCCGGGACTTCCAGAACAAGAACACACGTATTTTCACATGGTTTGTCAAAATATTATACCATTTACGCGATACTTCTCGATGTCAAGCACACAGCAGTATGCTACCGATCGCTCGCACAACGTAAGTCCGAAGATATAGACTGGAAATGATTTCTCTAGAAACCCGAAACTTTAGCGAGGTGGAGCGTGCTGTAAACCATTGAGTAACTAGTAACTTATCCTGTCTATGAAGACCTTTACGTGACAACTCAAAAAAAAAAAAAAAAAGGAAACTGATATTCGCACTCGCGAATACCGATGTCGGTGTTGTATCAGATTCCAAATCATCCCTGTAATTTACAAAGTAAACGCAAACTGGTGGCAATAATGTGCATTTCGTGCAACTGTTTCAGCGTCGTGATCGGCCTCACCTTAATGCGGCTGTTAGGCGCGTTAATATGGGACTGGGGAGGGCGCTGATGGCAGAGGGCATGGGTCACATCTCAGTAGTGCCAGTTGGGTCTATCAGTTCAAATTGTTCAAATGGCTCTAAGCACTATGGGACTTAACACCTAAGGTCGTCAGTCCCCTAGACATAGAACTACCTAAACCTAACCAACCTAAGGACATCACACACATCCATGCCCAAGGCAGAATTCGAACCTGCGACCGTAGCAGCAGCGCGGTTCCAGACTGAAGCGCCTAGAACTGCTCGGCCACAGCGACCGGCTGGTCTATCAGTAGATCGGGTTTCACTAGGCATGGCCTGCACCTCAACAAGTATGGGAAGGGGAGGCTGGCTAAGCTTATAGGTGACAGTGTAGTGGAAGTTGGTGGTGGTGGGATCACTCATGGAAAAACTCCTGTAGTAGTTGGTGTTAGAGCTGCACCTTTTTTAGATTGAAGTCAGCTGATAGGTATACCTGCTTAAAGGAAGTATCTCTAACTAAGGGCTTACCTTCCGAGGATGTAATGATTCCAAGAAGAGAAGGAATTAGCATATTTCATCAAAATATAAGAGGTATTAAAGATAAAGTTAGTGAACTGCTTATAGATGTTGACTCTGAAATTATTGGTATATCAGAGCACAACTTAAATAATTTAACAATTCAGAGGTTTCCTTTACCAGGATACAATTTACCTGGTTGTTTTTCAAGGAGTTCCTTGCGGGCTGGAGGAGTGGCTATGTACATAAAAAACAGTATTCCATTTGAGTCCATATACGTATCACGACACTGCACTGAACAGATATTCGAATGTTGTGCAGGGGCAGATGAATTTAGTGAAACTAAACTTCTAATTGTTGTTGTTTATAGGTCCTCTAACTCCGACTTCAGAGCATTTCTGCTTACGCTAGAGAGGGTTCTTGATTCACTTTGTAGGATGTACCAGAAACTAGCTGCCGGCCTGTGTGGCCGAGCGGTTCTAGGCGCTACAGTCTGGAACCGCGTGACCGTTACGGTCGCAGGTTCGAATCCTGCCTTGAGCATGGATGTGTGTGATGTCCTTAGCTTAGATAGGTTTAAGTACTTCTAAGTTCTATGAGACTGATGACCTCCAATGTTAAGTCCCATAGTGCTCAGAGCCATTTGAGCCAGAAACTAGCTATATGTGGTGACTTAAATATTAGTTTCCTATACGATGGTGCAAGAAAAAGGATGTTGGTAGACCTCCAAAATTCATATGAACTGACGCAGACTGTGTGTTTTCCACCTAGGGTGTAGGGGAACAGTTGGACAGCCATAGACAATATTTTTATTCATTCTTATTACTAGATGGGCATTCTGTTAGTAAAAGCGTGAATGGCTTTTCAGACCATGATGCAAAAATTTTGACACTAAAAGGCTTTTGTGCTCAAACAAATGTCATATTTAATTACAAACTATTTAGGAAAGTTAATCTAACAGCAATAGAGAGTTTTTTTAAACCTTGCCAAGGAACAAGAGTGGCAGGGTATCTATAGCGGAGATAACAGAAATGGTAAATACAATGCTTTCCTTAACTCATTTCTCATGCTCTTTGAGAGTTGCTTTCCATTAGAACGTTCTAAACAGGGTACTAGCAGTAACAGGCAGCCCATGGGGCTGACTAGTGGGATAAGGATATCTTGTAGAACAAAGCAGGAATTTTATCAAAATGCTAGAGGTAGTCACAATCAAGCTACAGTAGCCCATTACAAACAGTATTGTATGGTGCTTAAAAATGTTATTAGAAAGGTAAAGAGTATGTGATATGCAAATAGAATAGCTAATTCATAAGATAAAATTAAAACCATATGGCCAGTTGTGAAGGAAGTATCTGGTCAACAGCACAAGATGGACGATATCAAATCAGTTGGCAGTAAAAATATTTCTGTTACTGATAAATCAGATATATGTTCAGTACTTAACAATCATTTTCTGAACTTTGTTGGTGAATTAAACAAAAATTTTGTTTCTGCAGGGAATCGTATGACTTTCTTGGCAAATGCCTTTCCAAGATTGATGTTTGAAATACTCCTCTGTGATACAGACAAGATGGAGACTGAGTCAATAATTAAATCACTGAAGATTAAGGATTCTCATGGTTATGATGGAGTGTCTAGCAGAATATTAAAGTACTGTGCTGCACATGTTAGCTCTGTCTTTAGCCATATTTGTAATTTTTCTCTTAGAAATGGTCAGTTTCCTGAGCGATTAAAGTACTCAGTAGTAAAGCCGCTTTAGAAAAAGGGAGAAAGGGATAGTGTAGACAGTTTTAGACCCATTTCTATGCCATCAGTGTTTCCAAAAGTTATTGAAAAGGCTGTGTATGTAAGGATAATTGATTATTTTATATCGCATGATTTGCTATCAAATGTACAGTTCCGATTTAGAAGTCGTTTATCAACTGAAAATGTTATATTCTCTTTTCTCTGTGAGATACTGGGTGGGTTAAACAAAAGGTTTCGAGCGTTTGTCATATTTCTTTGATTTAACTAAGGTATTTAATTGTGTTGATCACAAAATGTTGCTCCAGAAGTTGGACCATTATAGAATACGGGGAGTAGCTCACAATTGATTCACCTTTTACTTTAGCAACAGGCAATGTTGATAACGGCTGTGATATGAGGTCTGATGCCCCAGGGATCAGTGTTGAGGCCACTCCTGTCCCATATTTATATAAATGATATGCCCTCTAGTATTATGGATAACTCTAAAATATTTCTGTTTGCTGATGGCACTAGCTAGGTTGGTAGTAAAGGACGTTGTGTGCAACATTGGCTTGGTTTCAAATAGTGCAGTACATGACCTAAGTTCATGGCTTGTAGAAAATAAAGTAAAGCTAAATCACAGTAATACTCAGTTTTTACAGTTTCTAACACACAATACAACTAAACCTGACGCTTTAATTCCACAGAACTGGCATATCATAAGTGAAACAGACAGTTCAAATATCTAGGTGTTCATATAGATAGTAAGCTGTCGTGGAAAGTCCACGTTCAGGATCTTGTTCAAAGACTTAATACTGCCATTTTTACTATTCGAACGGTATCTGAAGTGAGTGATCGTTCGACATGAAAATTGTTCTACATTTCTTATTTTCATTCGCTTATGTCATATGGTATTATATTTCGGGGTAACGCTTCCCACTCTAAAAGGATATTTTTGGCTTAGAAACGGGTGGTTCGGGCAATAAGTGGTGTAAGTTAACGAACCTCCTGTCGACCCCTGTTCACGAGTCTGAGTATTTTGACATTGATTTCTCAATATATATAGTCCTTACTGTCATTTCTTGTTAACAATATTAGCTTATTCCCAAGAATAAGCAGCTTTGACTCGGTTAATACTCGAAAGAAATCAAACATGCATTTGCATCGGACTTCCTTAACTCTTGTGCAGAAAGGTGTGCAGTATACTGCTGCATTCAATTTCAATACGCTATCACTCGAATTACAAAAATTCTTAGCAGTAATCCACGCGCTTTCAAATCGAAACTGAAGAATTTCCTCATGGGTCACTCCTTCTATTCTGTCGAGGAGTTCCTTAAAAATTTAAGCTGATTCTAATTGTATTGTTGATTGCGCTTACTTAAACTTATGGACTGACTATTTTTAGGATCATAAACATTTGTTTTTATCTGTTATTTCTTTTATGTTGTAATTTCATGTACTGACACGTTCCATGACCTTGGAGATTTGCTTCTTAATTTGGTCCCACGGAATATAAAAATAATCAAAAGTATCTGGACACCCCCAAAAACATACCTTTTTCATATTAGGTGCACTGTGTTGCCACTTACTGCAGGTACTCCATATCAGCGACCGCAGTAGTCATTAGACATCGCGAGAGAGCAGAATGGGGCGGTCCGTGGAACTCACAGACTTTGAACATGGGCAGGTGATTGGGTGTCACTTGTGTCATACGTCTGTACGCGAGATTTCCACAGTCCTAAATTTCCCTAGGTCCACTGTTTCCGATGTGATGGTGAAGTGAAAAAGTGAAGGGACACGTACAGCACAAATGCCTACTCACCGATCTCGTCTGTTCACTGACATACACCTGGTCCTCCCGCTGATGGACCCATCTTCGAACATAGAACACATCTTCGGATGTAACGCGTGGTTGGTCCATCCCAGATGGTCTACCCCAGATGTGACGTGTTGTGGATTCACCTCCGAACATTGGTCTGGATATATTCATCATTTGGATTTGCAGATCCTTGTGTTTACCGTGTTTGCAGTTAAAATTGTAGGATGTAAGGTCCGACAGTTATGCAAAACACCGTTTTGTCCAGGTTCCCAAACATGTTTCAGGACCACTGTGGCATCATGAGTGAGCTTCCGTTTTATTTATTCTGTAATGTGAACATTTTTACTAAATGATTATACAATTATGCTGACATTTAATTCAAATAATAATTCGTTTCTTTCTGTTAATACCTTTAAATTTGGTGTGCATGATTTTTCAGGAACACTTGTGTATTATTTATTACAGGTAGCTTGTCATCTGCAACCAAACGATTTTGAGAAATTTTGTTTGGAGATAATCTATCATCTAAACGCAATTTAGTTTGTCGGGATATTTCGCAACTATATTCGTGTTTACTTACGTTTTCGTGTGGCAAGCCCTTTCATTCTCAGCATCATGGTGAGGTGTTGTGATGCACACGTAAGTGTAACACGTATTTTCACAAATAAGGTCGTAAAAGCACTTTGCACTTCTCCAAAACACAGTGTAATATTGTGGTTGTTGTGTGTCCCAGCCCAGTCAGTGTACATTTGTTCACCAGTGAGTTCGGCGCCAAATTTGAATTTTGTTTACATTTTATCTTTGTGTGTGTGTTTTCTGTACGCTTCTAAGCTGTTTGTGTTGTCTTTTAATTGATGTTCCTTTTGTCTGTCTGAGCGTAGTGTATCCATTTTTCGTCTGTGTGTGTATGAGTGTGTGTGTGTGTGTGTGTGTGTGTGTGTGTGTGTGTGTGTGTGTGTTTTTGTGTGTGGGTAGACTTCGTCTGTTTGTGTTGTCTTTTTTGTGAAGTTCCTTTAATGTGTTAAATAGTGTTCCCTTGCAGAATGTAGTGTATTCATTTATTTATGACCTGTTTTCCTTCTCATATTGCCTTCTGTATGTAGTTTTCCTCAACGGTCAGTTTTCTGTATAGGCTGTGGCTGGGTTTTAGTATTCTTAAATCTGTTTCTATTGTAGTTGGGTGGTGATTGTGGGCTATAAGACGGTCAGCAAATGTGCAATGGGAGCTGTTGCTTTTTAAAGCTCCGAGATGTTCTGAATATCTGGTTTTGAAGTTTTTGCATGTCTGGATATATATTGTGCGGCAGATCCACACTCGAACGCTACCTCGGGTCTACTGCGGGTCCTGGGAACCATCCGCGACACATGCATGTACACAGACATACAGAAAACAGAACAAACGCACTGAAAATGTGGAAAATGAGGGTGGAGGCGATTGGATGCAATCGAGTACAGTGCTATACTACGCCTCCCAATCAGAAAAATAGTGCATTTGCGCTAGATTTTGGTAGCTGTACTATATTTACAAGCAATTTTAGAACACGGAATGAGAGGCTATGTCATGATAGCGTGGGAAGAAGTGAAATAAAAAAATCGATAGAACTGCGAAAAATAACGGAAAATACGTATAAATTGAGGGAAAATACACTGAAATACCTGGACATTGAGGAAGCACTTGTGTGTCTTCTGGTTGGCGTAGAAAAATTCTTGTACATGGGAACAAGTATGCGACAGCAAGAGGAATCCGAGAAAACGTCGAGGCAGCATTCTACTGTGTATCTATTGAGATAACAGTCATACATGCGAGTTGATTACTGTATTTGACGCTTTTCAGGAAAACAGAGAACCATCTGCCTCTAAACTTACATGCATCTGCGTTAAAGGATAACAGTGAGTGGACGGGGTGATCGACTGAGATGGAGCTGTAACGAGGAATGATTTAATTTCAGACTGATGATGCATTCTAGAGAGGGAGATGTTGCCGCAGGTCAACTGACCATTTTCTCCGCTGTTATGTCAAGATGCATAAGTCACGTGAGGTAGCCTGCATTCGACTCTTATACAACCACGTATTCTGTATCTTGTGACTTAGAGCACTGTCTACTTGCGATCGATAACAGCAAACCTCTCGGTCATCAGAGAACTTCCATCTCATGTGTGATGAAACGTGACCATCCTGTTTCGACACATTCCTCTAAGCGAACGAAGGTTTATGCGATGTACTCCATTTCCCTGTCGCATCTAGGGTATAAAAGGAAGAGTTCAGTTTCATAACTAAGATGATTCTAAGTTTGCGATAGGTGTTTGTGAGCCACTGCAACCCCGTGTATACATCTGGTTGACAAATGTGCTGTTTACAAAGTTAGTGGCGGCATGATGTGTAATTTCACATGTCGGACGCCGCTGCTAGACGTTTATCTGTTTTCTTATAAGAGGTATTCTGCGTTACTAATGGTCATTTTATAAAGGACTGATGCAAACATAGTATAATTTCTGAATCGTGATCGGATGTGAACAGCGGACGTTATGCATCTCTGAAAAGCTATATTGCACATGTATCACACAGAGCCGCTGTTTTAAGGAGGTTTTTCATTTTACAGTTTGTTACTATAGTTTATCGTAGAGAAACCTGCAAGAAGGATGTATGTCATGAACTGGGAATACGAAGGTTGACTGAAAAGTAATGCCTCCACCTTAGTAACTCTTCAGTAGTCGACAGCATTGTTATGGGGCACGTACTGGCTTCTTCCGTAGCCTCTGCTCTGCAGCTCCAGTTGGCAGGAAGCCTTAGCATTGAACGATTGTGTTGTTACGGTGTAAAGTATGGAACCCTGCGCAGACGGTCGGTCACTGAATTCTTGAATGCAGAAGGTGTCACCACAAAGGAGATTCATCAGAGAATGAAAGCAGTTTATGGTGATTGTATTGATGTGAGTACTGTGTGTCGTTGGGCGAGTAAGTTTAGAGATGGAGGCGGGAACATCTGACCTGCGTGTCAAACGTCCTGTGACAGCTACCACAGAGCTTCACAAGCAAAATGTTGACAGATTGATTCAGGACGATCGTCGTATCACTCAGAGAGAAATTGGAAGCACAATCGGCATTTCACAAGAACGTGTGGGTCACATTATTGCTTTTGTTACCTATCGGAATATCTGTGCACGATGGGTACCCCGGATGCTGACTCCTGAAATGAAAGCATACAGACTTGGAATTTGGCAGGAACTCCTCTCACGTTACGAGAATGATGGTGACGCCTTTCTCCATTCAACTGTGACGGGAGACGAAACGTGGGGAACATCATTACGACCCGGAGACGAAACGTCAGTCTATGGAATATCGACACAAAGACTCGCCCCTGAAAATGAAATTCAAGACGCAGCCCTCAGCTGGAACAATCATGGCCACAGTGTTCTGGGACGAAGATGGTGTTATCCATGTTGATTTCCTTGATCGTGGAACAACAATAAATTCAGATCGTTACATCACGACGCTGCGAACTCTGAAATGACGGATAACAAGGGTCCAGAAGGAAAAGGGAAATGTTTTCCTGCAGCATGACAATGCCAAACCACACACTTCACGCGCCACCACGGCAGAACTTCAGAGACTGAATCTCACCACCGTACGCCATCCTCTGTACAGTACAGATTTAGCATGGTCTGACTTCCATCTGTTCCCGATACTGAAAGAACACCTGTGGGGACATCATTATGCTTCTGATGAAGACTGTGGTTGCGGAAACAGTGTGTCGACTTCTTCCGTGACGGCTTCAGAAACCGTTCATCGTTAGCAGAAATGTATCGAATTGGCTAGTGATTATGCGCAAAAGTGAATATTGGTAATTAAAGATCACATTCTAAGGATTATCTCTGCGTTTGATTTATTAAAATATTCCCGTCCAAACCCAATTAACGAAGGTGGAGACATTAATTTCCATTCAATCCTCGTATGTTTCTTACAATGGGATATTAACAGCGCTGCATTCCACACGACTCATAGGTCGGAAACTGAAGCGATCTAACATTATAGCCTGTTTTAAGTGCAAAACCGTGTAGCATTAGGAGTGCATGTTTTTATGTACTCTCTTACCAATACCCTCCTCGTACTGATCCCAGACACTAGGACAATACTTTAAAATTCATAGCGTAGTTGATTTACGTAAAATACTTCCAATTCCATCCGTTTAGAGCTCCATCATGCATATAAACAACCCGTTTCTTGTTCTTAGTAGTCTGCTATTACAACACTTTCAAATATTTTACTATACACAGATAAGGCGTGATAACCTCCTACACATGGGCACATCTAGAGAAATCTTGTGCACATGGATGGGTGAGGACTCGGCAAGGTTCATTCATTCACGAGACGCAGAATGTAGCGGTCTACTTCGGGTCAGCTGCAGATTAAATCGGTAACGCTGCTGCGGGGCAGGCTGGTCAGAGACAGTGCGAGGGAGTCTTTCTCTCTAATTTTATCCTAAGACTACGAGAATGCACAGTAACTCCCACCCGCATAGAGAAATGGTTCAAATGGCTCTGAGTACTATGGGACTTAACATCTGAGGTCATCAATCCTCTAGAACTTAGAACTACGTACTTAAACCTAACTAACCAAAGGGCATCACACACATCCATGCCCGAAGCAGTATTCGAACCAGCGACAGTAGCGGTCGCGCGGTTCCAGACTGAAGCGCCTAGAACCGCTCGACTACAACGGCCGGCTCGCATAGAGATAGATCGTAAATTATGCACTATGCTCGAGGTGCTACAAATATGTAGAGCGCTGTCTGGTATACTTTGATGATGTATATGTTCGAGAATTAACAGTGAATGGATGTACTGCACAGTCATCTACCTACATTCGCAATGATACTCGCAAAGTGGAGAATGGGCGGATTAGCGATGATACTGAAATTGGGAAACATGCTGTCTTTCACACGATGCGACGTCTAGTTTTCTGCGAGAATCAATGGATCAGAACCTGTTAATGCCAGTTTAGAATATGACACAGCCCTCGAAGTCATGGCGGAAAAACAAAATGTATGGCAGTGTACAAAGCGTGTTACAGTAGAAAAAAAAACGTTTCAAACAACGACACAGGGCCATACGGAGCGTCTCTTACAACTTACAGTATAGTCTGTGGGATACGGTCATCCTCCTACAGTACAGGTGATGAAACTTTAAACTGGTCGGTACAGTGGATCAACACCCGTATATTTAATAAGATCGTCACATGTGCCCTATGCCAGCATGCATGCAGTATTTGTTTTCGATATTTGGGGAGAGAGAGATGCGGTAAAAATCTTATCGAGCGGGCTTCGTTTGGCGCTGACCTCGTGAACAGTTGGCGGAGCAATGACAACATGTTCCCGTTTCCGAATGGTCAAAACATGATCATGTTGCACTGACTCAGCTTAGCCTGTTTCTACACGGGTTGCAGAAGGTGGTACATATAGCTTCCTCCGACTTCTGCTCAGTTCCAACTTCAATTGGAACGATCACGTGCGCAACGCAGCGGGAATGGTAGCGCAGAGTCTAAGGGACAGTTGCAAGAAGCATAGGGACTACCTAAAACCACGTTGGAATTTCCCTGTAGCAGATAGGTTCGAGAAAGATGACTCGTTTTTCAAGATATGAGAGTGCCAGAAATACACCATGTGATCATAAGTATCCGGCTACCTGGCTGAAAATGACTTACAAGTTCGTCGTGCCCTCCATCAGTAATGCCAGAATTCAAAATGGTGTTGGCCCACCCATAGCCTTGATGACAGCTTCCACTCTCGCAGGCACACGTTCAGTCAGGTGCTGGAAGGTTTCTTGCAGAATGGCAGCCCATTCTTCATGGAGTGCTGCACTAAGGAGAGGTATCGATGTCAGTCGGTGAGGCCTGGCACGAAGTTGGCGTTCCAAAACATCCCAAAGATGTTCAGTAGGATTCAGGTCAGGACTCTGTGCAGGCCAGTCCACTTCAGGGAAGTTACTGTCGTGTAACCATTCCGCCACAGGCCGTGCATTATGAACAGGTGCTCTACAGTGTTGAAAGATGCAATTGCCATCCTTCAATTGCTCTTCAACAGTGGGAAGCAAGAAGGTGGTTAAAACATCAAAGTAGGCCTGTGCTGTGATATTGCCATGCTAAACAACGCGGAAGCATGGAAGGAATGATTCCCATTTCCCGCTAACAGCAGGAGCCGTCCGAATGGAAAGGCCTGCTGGGATGCAGGAATGTAGCTGGCTCAACCTTGTCGTCCTCTAGACGGCCGAATATCGAACTAATACTTTGTATGTGTTGGACAGCTTTCGTGATCGCATGGAAATTTGAGAAGATTCAATATGGACGCATGTTTGTGCTAGACTGATTCTGTTCTGCACATTTCGAGCCTTCATTTAGTTGAGAGAACATCGATTGTGCTGTGTGCATCTATCAGGTGAAAGGCGGGCGGAAGACACGACTGCTGGTTCTCTACACATGAGAAACACCTTAGTTGACTTTGTAAATTATAGGGATGATTTGTAATCTGTTACATCACCGACGTCGGATATTCGCGAGTGGAAGTAACAGTTTCCTCTATTTTTTTCGAGTTTTCACCTAAAGGTAATTTTGTCATATGATGACATGATGGAGACCGTGGCTGTTATTTGAAGACAAATGTTGATGGTGTTAGTACAGTAACCAGCCAAAATTTACTTTCAGTTCCTTTATTCAAAAGGTACCGTTACCGGTTTCGAATCGTTGTGATTCATCTTCAGACGGTTTACACGCTTTCCTTATGACATGTGGTGTGTTTTTTTACAGATTAACTGTTCTAAAATATAAATAATACATAATTATAAGCACGCCATACACAGATGGTTTTTCACGTAAGTCACATGCACCGAAAATCTGTAACGCAACCATCTGTATATGGCGTGCTTATAATTATGTATTATTTATAATTTAGGACAATTAATCTGTAAAAAACACACCACATGTCATAAGGAAAGCGTGTAAACCGTCCGAAGATGAATCAAAACGATTCGAAACCGGTACGGTACCCTTTGAGTACAGGAACTGAAAGTAAATTTGTGGCTGGTTGCTGTCCTAACACCATCAACATTTATATTCACGTAAAGGTCTTCACAGATGGGATAAGTTTCTATTTACTCAATGGTTTACAGCACGCTCCACCTCGCTAAAGTTTCGGGTTTCTGGAGAAATAATTTCCAGTCTATATCTTCGGAATTATGTTTTGCGAGCGATCCGTAGCATACTGCTGTTTGCTTGATATCGAGAAGTATCGCGTAAATACTATAATATTCTGGCAAACCATGTGAAAATACATGTGTTCTTGTAGTCCCAGAGTCTGGAGATGGGTGTAGAAAGCAAGCAAGCAAGCAGATAGATCGGGGCCAGAAACAGTGGCGTCTTTGCGCCGATGGGAACCAACCCAGCTTTTGTACAACAGTCTTCGAGGTATATGTACGAGTGTCTGGTGGTCACTACTGCGTGTCCTATCATGAGCAAGATATAGATTCAGCACATCAATAGCCCTAAGGGGAATGAAAGACTTTTTTTTTCGTTTCGTGGAAAATTATGTGCGCTAAAGATCCTGAGATTTGTTCCAGAAACATGGTCGTAAAGTGGAGACATATCCAGTACATTGCTTGTTGTCTGACTGCCTAATATTTAATTGTAGTTACACTGATAAATATGTGTGTGGTTCTCAATATTCTTGTGAGTCCGGAGATGTCCATAGAAAGCACAACAGCAAACAAGCAGGTTGGGGGTGAAAATAGCAACTCAACAGTTGCCTTTGTTCCAAGCTGTGGCCGGCCGGAGTGGCCGAGCGGTTAAAGGCGCTACAGTCTGGAACCGCACGACCGCTACGGTCGCAGGTTCAAATCCTGCCTCGGGCATGGATGTGTGTGATGTCCTTAGGTTAGTTAGGTTTAAGTAGTTCTAAGTTCTAGGGGACTTATGACTACAGCAGTTGAGTCCCATAGTGCTCAGAGCCATTTGAACCTTTTTTTTTTTTTTTTTTCCAAGCTGAGGCTTGCCCATCCTTTGTACACCAGTTCACAGAGTCCGATAAAGCTTCTGGCTTATCATGATTTCGCTCGCGGCTCCCTTGTATGGGTAAATAGTGAACTAATACCCAGTTTGCATTGAGTCGCCTTCGGGACTGCATGTGTCGAGTGTTACTCTGCAGAAATTTGAGATGATTCAATACGACGAGTGTTTGTGCTGAGAATATTGATAACGTATGAACTCCTATCACTCACGTCCTCCTCGGATGTGGGGTCATCCATGGCTGGCTGGCCTCTCCCTGGTTGACACGCTCCTCGCAGCTGCAGTCATGGGCCGCGTTTACGGCGCCAGTTTCCTCTGTCAACGCTGCATAGCAGCACGGCGAGTACGTGGAACGCGTTTGACGATCTGTAGACCACTTTTGCATGCTTTAACTGTCAGTGCAATATGGCGATCTGTACAAAATAGTTTTGTCACTGAAAGTCTCGTCTGCAGAAAAAAAAAGCAGACGGTGCTTCCACAATGGCAGCATCAGTAATTTGGTGGGTAATTTCAGTAAGAGCCAATCAGAATGCCCCATTCATTCACAGGACATCCTTTGTGCTGGGATATAGGAGCATCTACAAACTGGTTTGAACAAAATGGGGGAGGGGGAGGGGGGGGCAAGCCTTCTAAGGAAGGTTCTGAGTGTAAGGTGATGTATTCTTTGTTCAGGTGTTCAAGGACAAGTTGAAAAAAAATGGCTCTAAACACTATGGGACTTAACATCTCAGGTCGTCAGTCCCCTAGGCTTAGAACTACTTAAACCTAACTAACCTAGGGACATCACACACATCCATGCCCGAGGCAGGATTCGGAACTGCGACCATAGCAGCAGCATCGTTCCAGACTGAAGCACCTAGAGCAGCTCGGCCACAACGGCCGGCTGACAAGTTGAAGCAGACCATCCATCTCTGGCTTGATGATGTCTCTCATCCGACATTGTGGTGTTAGGAATCTCCAGACCAGTAGCTCTAGGACACCGAAAATTCCAGCCCCTTTACATACATATCTCGTGGCGATGCATCAGTTTCACTGGGCAGGTAAACAGGTGCGCGCGGTCGACGCGTCTCATGTGTCCCATTAGGATAATTGGGAACAATGCACCCTGTGCTATTCTGGGAAGCATTGCAACAGATTTCTATAGTGCGTTTAGAGGGAGATTTCGCTGTTATTTACATAGACATGTGATGGCAGTATAACACTGAAAACCTTTTAGCTATGCCTGCGAGGGTGAGGCGCTATGCAAACATCTCTCTGAGGGTGATCCGCTATGCGAACATCTCGCTAGACCGCGCCAGCAACGGTGCCTAGGTGAACATGTGTTTCAACAGGTATTTCTCAGGTGTCAAGCATGAAAAGGACGCCGCCACCTTATCCTTGCAGACCCGAACTGACACCTGTCTGTGTGATTCGCCAGCTGATGGCTGCATTGTCACTTTGCGTAGGCTGCTGATGCATCCTGACTCCTGGGAGATTGTGTGCGGTGACTTCCTGTGTGGTCCAGTGGACAGGGGATGGTGGGCAGTGCGTGCTTTGTGGTCGAAAGATTTGTAACTGTGTAATTACATGTCATGTGTGTTTCATGACTGTATTCCTTGCGCAATTGGAATAAAAAGGAAAGGCAATCGATTTAATTACTTCTTAGAAAACCTGTATCTTTCCAAACAGCTGCGAGTGATGAGCAAGAAAACTCTATCCTCCACAACTGATTTTGTTTTTATAAGTAAACAATATATCCTGGAATTTACCTTCATGAGGTCCTTCCTCTCCACCACAGAGTCGCCAGTTTCCACAGAGGAAGGGAGGGGGAGAGGGGAGGGGGAGAGGAAGGGGGATGGGTTGGCAGTGAGTGACCGATTTCCTGAAAAATTCTCTAAATAAATAAATAAACTGTATTCGATATGCTGCCTTGAATCCCCTAAATTGTTTAAATAAACAATATTCCACATATTGTAAATTGTTTAAACATTGTTCCATACACTGCAATCGATTTCCTGACAAATTCTTTAACTAAATAAATTCAAAAATGGTTCAAATGGCTCTGAGCACTATGGGACTTAACTTCTGAGGTCATCAGTCCCCTAGAACTTAGAACTACTTAAACCTAACTAGCCTAAGGACATCACACACGTCCAAGCCCAAGGCAGGATTCGAACCTGCGACCGTAGCGGCCGCGCGGTTCCAGACTGCAGCGCCTAGAACCGCTCGGCCACTTCGGCCGGCAACTAAATAAGTAAACTATATTCCATACACTGCCATAAATAATTAAACAATATTCTATACATTTCCTAAATTGTTTAAATAATATTCCATATACTGCAGTCGAATTCCCTCCAAATGACCGATCAACCGAGTGTTTTTGGGCAAATTTATGGGAGGGGAGGGGTTTTACCAGTGGAGGAGAGGTTAATTAATTGGTCAATTTAATTAAGCAGTCAATCAAATTGATAAGAGTAAAAGGGGTATTCCTATAACTAAGTCCTTAAAGTGGACTTGTAGCAGTGAGGGGGAGGGGGTCTGTTGGAGGTTTCCTGAGGGGGGAGGGGAGTGGGAGAGGTGGGGAAACAATAGGTTAAGGACCTGTCAATCAAAAGGAAGGATCCTTTTAGTGGAGCAATAAATTAATGAACTGTCAATCAAAGGAGAACAATAGGTTTGCCTATGAATGCATACCTGCCTTGATGTAGGCATCCTGCACTAACAAATCTGTGCTGGTATGAACTTTGTCCCACTACTACCCTATCCATCTGAGAACCTGTCGACGATTAGTGGCTTGGAGGAGGTCTCTGCCCGTCCGACAACGGCTTTCTCGAGAAAAACATCACTGGAATGCGCAGCACTACATATGGCCCAAACGCATTCCGTGATCTCGTTACCTTACAAGTTCTCTGCGTATCACGACAAAGTTCTCTTCTCGAAATTCTGGATGCGATCACGAGCGGTAGGATGGACGCGACACTAGCAAGCTGAATGTGAATTTTGTGGTAGCAGTGTGACACTCGTTGGATCAACGAATCTGTAATTCCTCGACTGGAGTGCCGGATTTTTCATCGCTTCTGCACTTCGAAGGGCAGACTCAAGTCATATGGTCCGGTGGTTTATCGTCCGTCTTTCCGTTATTCACATATTGTGATATCAGTTTCCAGTTGTATGTTCAGCAGAAGGCTGTGATGGCCACGGACTAGGATAACACTGGTATTTTCTGTTTTACACTCGAAAAAATACGACTACGTTCCTGTCCGAATGAAAGGCTTACGTCACTACAGCAGCTGGTATGGTTATCGTCATTTTACTGATTTTTTGTACATTTGTCTGTCCGTACATACGTTGGTACAGATGATGATGATTTCATATCACACGATGCCAACGCTTGATAACATGGGATGGTCTTGCGGACGAACAATTCAGTTTAGTGTGTGGCTAGCTACTCTCGACTTTCCTAGTATGAATCGCATGGAATATGATTGCTACGCTCTCGAGAGGTGCTTTGCTGCTTGTTGTTCTCTTTGCCAATCCTCGGAAACCCAGAGATCAGCCTTTCCAGGAGGTCGTTCACTTGATATGGACTCAATGATATCATTAACAACATTACTCACTGCAGTTTGCACTGTGTTGGTGCTCGGGCCAGTCACTCTTCCTAATTACTTTAGGTGTGCTATACTACACTGATTAATCCATTTCGTATATTATAAACATGTTATAAGCTCTAAAATAAATTTTCGTTTACAGCGTGACGCGTATTTTTGTTTATGACTCGATATGTCCTTTAAGTTTTGTCTAAGTTGAAACCATTCGACACATACATTTCTGAGTAATATGTATTTATACTGGATAACAGTCCAAATAACGGGGCTCCAACTCGTTTGTGAACCTAGATCACCTCCTCGGCTTTTATTTACAGTATGTCTATTTCCAGTACGCCCTATCAACAAAATCTCACGTTTAAACTTGTGGTTTCGATCTCATGTACGCCATAATGTACACCAACAATTCCTAACACAGATAATATTTATATTTTAAACCAGAAAAATAATTAAATCATAACTTTGTGCAGGAAAAGGTACAAAATGAATAAATACACAGGAGCGGTTGTAGTGGAGGCAACCATGCACAATCCACAGCAGAAGTGGAATAAAAAGCGACTACCGGCAATGTTGCTTTGATAATAATGAATGAAAGTGCTTTGTTTCCAACCGACATGGTGATGGAATATGCACAAAACGCTGACGATACACAGCTATGACACAGAAACAGGAACAGTGCCTGCCTGCGGTAGTACATAGTGTAGGCGTGATTGCGGGAAGCGCCAGCGGCGTGTCAATGTTTACCAACACGGTTACCTTCTCTCTGTTGCGTAACGCCTGTGGTCCGTAATCTCAAGAAAGATATCACTCAATGGCAGGCTCTGTCACAGGTGCTGATAGCGCCTCTGTCGGCGCCCACCAATTTTCCGGCTATCTTTCCACCCACCTTCCCAGTTGTAGCCGGCAATCAAACACGCATTACCGCGCGTTTCTTTACTTCTAATGTGATGGAGTATTTATCTGAGAGGTTTACGCAAGACCATTTCATCACTAAAGTGTTACTACATATACTCTTCTGGGTGATACTGTATCACGTGATGTATAACAAAGGGGATGAGGGAATGTCTTAATTTTCTTTTAGCCTTTGTTTATTCCCATATTATCTACATTCAGCAAGAATGGGCTGTTTACCTACCTCAAGAACAAATGGTCTCGGACTCGCTGGGGTTTTGCACCTGACCAGTGGTCAGCTGTCCATTCGTGAACTCTCTGTCTCAATTTTTTTTCTCTCTCTTGTATTCCACGGAGTGGTATCCTTGTTTCTTTCAGACCTTATTTTACTGCAGCCATCCATTCTAGGTCCCAATTTTAGCTTCACTTTCAGCTTCTTAGATCTCCACAGTTTGTCTGGTTAATCTTATTGGTTTAGTTGTTTTCATATGACCATATTTTTTTTGTGCTACTTGAATTTCCTGTCATAGGATCGCCAGATCGTCTCCAGAAACTAAGTTGTCTCTCGTGACTATTATTAATTGACTTCTTCATTACTACATCGTACAGTTTGTAATACTTCGTGACCCGTCATTCTGAACAAAAAGTGCTCTAGTTAAGCCGCGTCTTCTTATCATGAGACTCTTCCCTAAGCTGTAGAAGATGGCCGGCAGCGGTTTATAAATGTAGTGTATCGATTTAAAAGAGGTATCCTGTTTAGAGACTGATTGACTAGTGAGGGACACCATCAAGTTCCTGGGGACCTGAGACACTTGAGCTGTGACCTTAAGGGCTCTCTTGTTACAAACAAATAGACATACTGTTAAACTGCAGCGTTCTTGGTGACTCAAGACTGTAGGGAACGAAACGTTGTATACATTCAGAAGCGTTTATCAAGAAAATCTGGATTGCGGGACCACCGCAGGGACGCCACTGAGTTCTAGCACCCATCAATCACAAGACTGTATAGTGACAAACGCAGCACCCGAAGGACATGAGTACGAGGGGGTGTGGTGCCGGGGGGAGAGGGTGAAACTCCCAATCAGGAGCAATGAAGAATTCTCATGCGGATCAGGAATCCTGTTTCTCATGAGGATTCGGTGTTTGTGTTTCGCCTGGGCAGTCGAACATTCTCTTTCGAATGGGGCATGTCATTCCATTGCCATCCAGTCTGAGACTCTTAATACCAGAGGTCACGCAGTTGTGATTTTCATACTGGAGGCTACACCGACTTCGCATTCTGGACACTTGTCTATTTTTTACACAGTTTTCAAATTTTGCTTGATTCCTGTATTCATACTGGTGTTATTATTATTATTATTATCATAACTATTATCTTAATACTAGCTCAGTATCCAGTGTTGCCTGGGTACGTATTTATTGCAATTTCATTAGTCCATCTCCTCTCTTCTCTCTCCAGTCATCTCCCCCTCTCTATCCACCGCCTCCTCCCCCATCTCTCTGTCTATCTCTTCATCCTCCCTCTCTCAATCCAACTCCTCCTCCCTCCTCTCTCTGCCTATCTGCTCCTCTTTCTTTTCTTTGTCCATCACCTCCCCCCACCCCTTCGCTATCCATCTCCTCCATTTCCCTTTTTCTGTTTACATCAACGTCTATATCATACTCCGTACCGTAAACCACTTGACAGTATGTGACGGAAGGCACTTCTGGCACCGTTGACTGATCCCCTCTTCCCTGATCCACTTGCGAATGGCGCGTAGGAAGAATGATTGTCCGTAAGCCTCTGTATTAGCTCTAATTTCTCCAGTTTTCTCGTCGTGGTCCTTTCGCGAGATACCCGTGGGAGGAAGTAGTATGTAGTCCGGCTCTTCAGGAAAGTCCTTGACGCATATCGCATGTACCGACTGCCACTGGAGTTGGTTGAGCATCTCCGTAACGCTCTTCTGCTGCCTAAACGATATTGTGACGAAAGGTGCCGCTCTTCGTTTGATCTTCTCTGTCCCTGGTAAGGATCCAAAATTGATGAACAGTACCCAATAATCGGTCGAATAAGCGCCTTCTAAAGCCACTTCATTCGCGGATGAGTTACGTTTCCTCAAGATTCTTCCTACGAATCTCACTCAGTCTAATTTCTGCTTTTCCTACTATTTGTTTAATGTTGTCATTCCACTTAAGGTCGCTCTGGATATTTTACGATAAATACAGTTATTCATCAATAATGTAGTTACACAGCAGTGAATTTCTTTTCCTATGTACTTGCAATATATTACATTTATTTACATTCAGGGTCAACTACCGGAGTCTTTAACACACGTCAACTCTCTGCCGGCCATTCTGCAAATCGATACAGCTTTCTGCCGTTGCTAATTTCGTATGGAGCCGGCCGCGGTGACCGAACGGTTCCAGGCGCATCAGTCTAGAACTGCGCGACTGCTACGGTCGCAGGTTCGAATCCTGCCTGGGGCATGGATTGTGTGCTGTCCTTAGGTTAGTTAGGTTTAAGTAGTTCTAAGTCTAGGCGACTGATGACCTCAGATGTTAAGTCCCATAGTGCTCAGAGCCATTTTTTTTCCTTGTGGATAATCGTATCAGCTGCGAACAATCTTAAAGAGTTTCCGACGCTTTCTACTAGATCATTTACGTACCTTGTAAATGGTAACGGTCCTACCACACTTCCTTGGAGTGTTCCGGATATTACCTTCATGATACATCTGTCAATTTTGTTTCGTTAAGAGCGACATGTTGAGTTCTATTTGCAAGGAAGTCTTGAATCCAGTCGCAAATCTCGCCCGACACTCAGTAAGCTCGAATGTTTTTTCACTAAACGGCAGTGAGGGACGGTGTCAAATGGTTCAAATGGCTCTGAGCACTGTGGGACTTAACATCTATGGTCATCAGTCCCCTAGAACTTAGAACTACTTAAACCTAACTAACCTAAGGACATCACACAACACCCAGTCATCACAAGGCAGAGATAATCCCTGACCCCGCCGGGAATCGAACCCTGGGGACGGTGTCAAATGCGTTCCTGAAATCAAAGAACACGACATCAATCTGAGCGTCACTGTGTACAGCGCTATAGATCTCATCGAGGAACAGAGCGCGCTGGGTTTCGCAAGATCTGTGTTTGCGGAATCCATGTTGATTTTTATAGAGGAGATTTTCGTTCTCCAAAAGCGTCATAATTATTGAGCATAACACATTCCATAAATTGAGACCTGAGTTTCCCCTGGCGTATACAATGTTCAAATAAGCTATGGGAATGCAGCCGGGTGACGCCGACAACCGCCAATATTTCGACGGGATCAGATCCTGCCATTTTCATGGCAAAACTGCAGCAAGGAAGCGCTGTGCAACGGAATCCTCGGTTTTCAGGGAAACTCCCGAAAGATAACACCCTGGGCACGATGCTACAAATAATCAGCTTTGCCCGCACCCCACATGCGATATTAGTTGCCTTCGTCAAATCAGCCATCCACCGTAAGCAACCGAGTACTGTCTCAGAAACTAGGCGGCAGGCAACAGTACTGCCGACATGTGCCACTATATGTCGCCGGTAGCACCCAGTGAGTTCGACAGATGCCAGCAGAAACTCTTCCATGTCACAGACGAGACGCCACTAGCACTCCATTACATGCCTAACGTTGGAGCTCTCAATGCTTATACTCTGTCCTTGTTCCCCTCCCCTCTCTCTACCTCCTCCTTCACCATATCTGTATCCATCTAATCGTTCCCCCTTTCTCTCTGTTCTACATCTACATCTACATCCATACTCCGCAAGCCACCCGACGGTGTGTGGCGGAGGGTACTTTGAATACCTCTATCGGTTCTCCCTTCTATTCCAGTCTCGTATTGTTCGTGGAAAGAAAGATTGTCGGTATGCCTCTCTGTGGGCTCTAATCTCTCTGATTTTATCCTCATGGTCTCTTCGCGAGATACACGTAGGAGGGAGCAATATACTGCTTGACTCCTCGGTGAAGGTATGTTCTCGAAACTTCAACAAAAGCCCGTACCGTGCTACTGTGCGTCTCTCTTGCAGAGTCTTCCACTGGAGTTTATCTATCATCTCCGTAACGCGCGATTACTAAATGATCTTGTAACGAAGCGCGGTGCTCTCCGTTGGATCTTCTCTATCTCTTCTATCAACCCTATCTGGTACGGATCCCACACTGGTGAGCAATATTCAAGCAGTGGGCGAACAAGTGCACTGTACCCTACTTCCTTTGTTTTCGGATTGCATTTCCTTAGGATTCTTCCAATGAATCTCAGTCTGGCATCTGCTTTACCGACGATCATCTTTATCTGATCATTCCATTTTAAATCACTCCTAATGCCTACTCGCAGATAATTTATGGAATTAAATGTTTCCAGTTGCTGACCTGTTATATTGTAGCTAAATGATAAAGGATCTTTCTATCTAGGTATTCGCAGCACGTTACACTTATCTACATTAAGATTCAATTGCCATTCCCTGCACCATGCGTCAATTCGTTGCAGATCCTCCTGCATTTCAGTACAATTTTCTATTGTTACAGCCTCTCGATATACCACAGCATCATCCGCAAAAAGCCTCAGTGAACTTCCGCTGTTATCCACAAGGTCATTTATGTATATTGTGAAGGTCATCTCTTCCTCCGCCCATCTGTCTTCACGCTATCACCACCACGGCAATAGGAGGTTTTTACTCCCACAATATTTCTTTCCAGGTAGTCAGTAATACGTCTACCAAGTTTGGTTCAAATCGATCCAGGGGATTAGAAGGAACTTTTTGCTATGACTTTGACCGCGTACGCACATGTCACGTATATTTAACATATTTCACAGATATTTGTACACATATCCACCTCTATCTCTAGGGAATTTCGCTCTTAAGTTTCGTTTTCACGCAGCTTAGTGTTTATGACGTCATATCTCCTGTAGCTTGTACAATCATTTAATTTTTCAGGTGCTTCCAGTGAGATATGTGAACATTATTTGTGAAATGCTTTGCGAACACAGTTAGTAGAAAAGAAGTAGCGAATTAAAACGTCACGTACGATGCGGCAGTTTTTCATGCCTCTCACTTTTTATGACGTCATATCTCCTGAACTACATGTCGTACAACAATGTCTTCTTAGCAGATACATAGTCAATGCCACTGCGAAATCTACTGCGAGTAGAGTTGTTAGTTAAAAAAAAGTAACAAGCCAAAAGGCTATGTCTGATGCGGCAGTTTTACTGCATGAACAGCGGAAACGTAGTAAGCGATAAACTTATTTTTCTTTCTCATTTTGTGAGGAATATGAGCAAGAAAAAGTTCCTTCAAGGCTTGGAATTATATGTAAAGTTTCTTGCAAAGTCACTAAGCGCTCTTATTCTCAAATACTGGATGAATATTATCTGGCCATTTGTGTCTGTCATGAACCACTTTCCTTTTTCATACACATCCCCACCCCTTTGATAGGCAGACGGTTCTTACTCCTACAGGAGTTCTTTCCAGAAAGTAAGTGATTTGTGTACCAGGTTTCGCTGAAATTGATCCAGTGGGTTAGGATTAGATGTGAAACATATATACATACATACGTTCTCTTTTATAACATATATTGATTCTGGCACTTGACCCACCGTCATTCGCCTTTTTGCATCCCAGTCGAAATGTGTTAAGTCTGAAACATCACTTAATTTTGGGCACTCTTTTAAATGTTCTTTGTTCAAGGTCAAACCGTTTTTGTGATAGGACGCACTTTTGTTTCGTTTTACATCGTTTTCCATTCAGACCAATATTTGTGTCCATGAAAATTCGACTGTATTTCTCCTAGCTGACCTTCACCCCATAATAAGAGGGCCTGCTGATACTAGTGCATCGAAATTCTTATTTGAAAACTCTTAAAGCTTTTTAAATAAAACAAACGTTATTAACATTCTACATCTTTATTCTTCCCGTCTGCGTATTTGAAGCCCCGTGTCACTAGACGGCTCAAATTTTAGCGTGTAACATTGCGGTGTGTAATGTAACTATGTTAGTGTGTGAGAAAAAACGTACTGCACCCGATTTTTGAATTCTAAGTGTTTGTCCACACATGGAGCACCCTCTCCTTCAGCATGACAATGCCAGACCACACACGAAAGCTGCGACATCTGCAGTAATCCGACCCCTTGGTTTCACTGTCATGGAGCATCCTCTATACGGTCCTGACTTAGCTCCATCGGATTTTCATCTGTTTCCAAAACTGAAACAACTCGTTCGAGGACTTCAATTTGATGATGATGAAGCAGTACAAGCAGAGGTAAAGTTGTGCCCTCATCAACAATGTCGAACAATCTACAGTGATGATATTGACAAACTGGTCTCATGTTGCGAAGAATGTGCTTGTCATCAGGGTGTTTATGTTGAGAAACATGTATGAAGAATTAAGATGAAGAATGTTAATTTCTGTTTCATTTAAAAAGCTTTAAGAGTTTTCACAGAACAAATTCGAAGGCATTACTTTTCAGCATGAACAACAGAGTGATGGCGGTTCTGAGCCACTTTGTTTGTGCAGGTTGCATACATTCAGGGATAAAATTAATTGATTTATGACACCCTCCTCCTCACCTTAACCTATTGATATATTAATTGATTTGTGATTGCCTGGTGATAATCCATCCTTTTAAGAACCCACCCCACACCTCCCTCTCTCCATCACCTCCCCCACCCCTCAGTGAAATCCCAAACCCTCCCTCCCCTCCCCTTACTCAATTCAAGTACATTTTTGATACCAGATTAAATGGCTAATTAATGAAATCGATAAATTAATTAACTCCTCCTCCTCTGGGAAATTCCTCACACTCCCTCCCCTCCCCTACTCCTCTCCCCTTCCCTTCCTCACCAAAATATTGGCGACAAAAAGATTAAGTCTCTTCTGAGAAGGAAGGATCTCACGATACGAAATTCAAATCAATGTCAGTTACATATCAAAGGATATTCTGTTTATTTATTAAATTCAGTTGGCAGGGATTGTATCTCTCTTTCATTTGGTGAGAACAGCTCATCATTCTCTACTGTGCTGGAAGATGCAGGTCTTCTATAATACATTGACAAGAAGTAATTAAATAAATCGCTTTTTTCCGATCGTACAATGAATACCGCCACAAAATCGATGTCAACATAACTCACTATGGGTAATTACACTGTTAAAAGATTTCTGACTGCATCTTCACACTGATTGCAGGGCAGACGTGCTAGGAGCTGCGCCAGTTGGGACACGGCATCTTCGCTTGCCCATATGCCTGCCGCTTTGCCATGACTGCACCAAGAGCCACAACTGAAAGCTGGGACAGAACTGGAGGTCCAAATGTGCATGAATCACTCTCAAGCGGCTACTTCTGGTTGCAAGCGACTGCGGAGAAGTAGTCAGCACTCTTTCATATTTGATACCTGGGAATCCATCTCCGCTCTCTCTTAAGTAGCTGGAACTGCGTGACCGCTACGGTCACAGGTTCGAATCCTGCCTCGGGTATGGATGTGTGTGATGTCTTAGGTTAGTTAGGTTTAAGTAGTTCTAAGTTCTAGGGGACTGATGACCTCAGAAGTTAAGTCTCATAGTGCTCAGAGCCATCTGAACCATTTCTTAGGTAGCTACTTCCTGTTTGTGCGTGAACCAACGTGTCCAAACACACAGACGGAGGTTTTCAACACTTTTCAGAATACTGTGTTCCTATTGGCTAATGCTGAAACAGTGAAGGTATGTATACCCTACCCCTCCACCCCCATCATCATTCTACTATCTAATGCAGTTTGGTCAGTTAGTTTGTCTTATTCGCCGTCATATGTGCGTTAATCGTTAGTTCGCTTCATATATGATCTAACATGAAACGTTCAGTGGCGTCAGGCCACAGCAGCGGCACTGCCAGTGGCGACAAACGCGCAAAACTGATGCATGCATAGGAATTAACAGGAAAGCACATATTTAATTTCTTACGATGAGCTCAGATTTCGTAGCACATGTTTTTGATCATTAGATGGGTAGATCACATAACTAATGAGGAGGTATTGAATAGAACTGGGGAGAAGAGAAATTTGTGGCACAACTTGACTAGAAGAAGGGATCGGTTGGTAGGATCACCAATTTAGGACTTTAGGGCAGCGTGGAGGATAAAATTCGTAGAGGGTGACGAAGAGATGAAAACACTAAACAGATTCAGAAGGATGGAGGTTGCAGTAGGTACTGGGAGATGAAGAAGCTTGCACAGGATAGAGTAGCATGGGGAGCTGCATCAAACCAGTCTCAGTACTGAAGATCACAACAACAACAACATTTTTGTAAAAAGTTTCACAGTATCAAATGACTGTGTGTTCAGATTTCGAATGGTAAAAATGTTTCTTAGTATTAGATACTTGTGTGCTCAGATTTCAAAGTTAAAAAAAGTGTTGTAGCATGTGTGTTCAGATTTCGGCGCCTATATTTTTTCTTGTTGTTTCGCCGTACATCCACCAGATTGTGGATGAGTTGGAGGCAGAGAGGTTGCAGTGGCAGCAGCAGCAGTATACAACTATATATTCCTCTTCATATACATAATGTGCTGTTGTTATTTAGTAGCCAGTGAGTCTTCCCTGTTGTACATAATTTCGAGCAAGGTGGCGCAGTGCTTAACACACTGGTCTCGCATTCGAGGGGATGACAGTTCAAACCCGCATCCAGCCATACTGATTTAGGTTTTCTGTGATTTTCCTACATCGCTTCAGCAAATACCGGGATCGCTACTCCAAGATTGTGCTCCATCTCTAGCGACCTTCTTGTCGACAGAACATTAAACACTAACCTCATCCTCCTAATCCTCAAAGATCAGCATTGGTAATCTTAACTTTTTGACTAAGTATTGAATGCATGTCGTCTTATTGTTTCAGTGTATGTCCAGTTGGAGGGATAGAGGTCATGATGCCATCCGTGTCACAGCTATAGTGTAAGCACATATTTGTTGCTCAAATTTTTCTTTAGTTTTGTGTGTGTACATCCTATTTCTTTAAATCGATATGTTGCAATTGTAGGTGATTTAGGAGACCTCAGTCAATTGACCCATCACAGTTTGGGTGAGGAGATGGTTGAGTGGGTGAAGGAGATGGAGAGGGAACTGCGCCACAATGAGGAGATGCTGGATAATCTGAGGGATATGTCATGGGGCTAGAGCAATATACCTAATTTATACATAACTCCTTCTGCTTACAAATAACCCATGTTCTTTCTTTACATGAAACCACTGGTGATGTCTGGAATTATCTACTTATTATTATCTATGCATCAACTCGAAAGACTTGCACCAGGCGACCAGTCTACCCTACGGGAGGTCCTAGCCACACGGCATTTCCATTTCTCTGACAACTGGCTCAGGATTGTGGGAACAACCATCTCCACAACTGTAGCTCCAACCTGGCGAGGAGCATGACAATCATTCATTTTTCATGGACACCAATAACGTGGATGACCGCCAGATGTAGAGTATTAAATTTATATATGTCGGATCACAAGCCCGGGTAAGACCACAAAGTTATCAGCAACCACCGTATAGACTTTTATAATGTCCTTATCTAAAGAGCACTCTATTACCAGCTTTGGGGCTGCAATATACAATTACAGATTGGATCGCATTTTGACCCTGCCCAAGACTGTTTACGTATTTTAAAGTCTAACAAACAGTGTTTACAATGTGCTTGTCTGTACACTGTACCAATAACAACCACGTGGTGTCAGCTAACAAATACTATATAAAACAGTTGCTGCATTGTTTTTAACAACATTCTGCTATATGTCTTTGAGGTAATAGGGATATATACAAGTTGACTGCTGCCTTTGATGCTTTCCTGGAAAAGGACCCATGTGCCTTTATATTGACTTTGATCTGCATTAAAGGATGAAGGAAAGTAGATAGAGAAATCGGTTCAGATGGGTTGTAACGAGGTATGATTTAATGGTAGACTGAATGGTAGAGTGTAGAGAGAGAGAGAGATGTTTCGGCAGGTCATTTATCATGTATTTAACCATTTTTTCCATTGTTCTCTAGGGGTGTATCAGTAGTGCATACGATTCATATATAACTGCGTTTTCTATGTGTGACTTAGAACGCTGTCTGCCTATGCGTTTTGTTACCTTCCATATTAACCTTTATCTTCATGTGAAAAACTAATGTCATTTGTATCCTGCACATCCTTTATATATATAGTTTAGATAGGTTTTTTGTAAACAACAACAACAAAGATGTATGGTAACGAATATTTTCATTTATTCAGTTCTCACATATACAATTCAGTTCTTGAGATTATAATTTGAACCTTTTTCACATAATACTCTTCTTCATAATATCAAACAAAAATTCACTGATTGAAATACTTATAATTTTCAGATATACATAAATCTGCGCCAAAAACTAATGCAGAGATAGTTTTATTCTTACACTACAACAGTCCCAATAGTAGTGTTGTATGGATGAACAACAATAATAGTGATAGACTGTGAATTATGCACATTTAAAAAATAATCTGTTTTTGATGGCTTGCAGCAGGTGAAACTTAAAAACTACTCTACTTACAAATGTACATGGCACACACACATATATGGACAATTACGTAAGCTATCATAAAAGTGTCATGTTACTCAGTCACATTCACACCCAGTCTCATTATTTCCCTCTCACTCAATCAGAGCCCCCATCCCCTCTGTCTCAACAAGTGAATAGTGTGAGTACAGAACAGTGTCAATCCCGTCATCACAAATGACCCTTTTATCGTCATTAGGCGACAAGCTGTCTTTAGACTGCAGCACAGTGTACACCTAGTCTCCTTTCGATCGAATACTGGTTTGCCACACCATGTCCTGTGGCTGCAGCAGGGCACCACAAACATTGCTGTACAGACACTGCAACTGCAATCATGTCCATCTTCACAGTAGAAAAGTTCGTTTTGAATATTGACACCTGTTTAAAATTTTGTCTGGCGGTGCATTTTCTTACATTCCCTCAAATTATCCATTGTTTTACCAAAAATTGAATTATTCATTAATTTGAAAAAAGCATTCTCAAAGTCACACATCGCAGAAGCCTTCAGTGCCGTATTCAAATCAGTGTACTCCTTCAACCACGGGGACTGCTTGAAGGATATAGCCTGGGTGATTCTAACTAGCTCCATCCCCAACCTGAGATACTGCTGGACATTACAATAGTGAATAACATATATCCGCTTACTTCTCAGTTTGTCATCAGTTCTGATGTGGAGACTCCTCACGGAGGTAGTTGCTCTGTACACAAAAGCAAATCGGCGTGTGCACTATGCATACTAATAGCGTATGTGAGTTTTGCCTCCACCACATACCCGACATCAGGATCAGCCGCCATACCCTCAATTTTTCAACCTAGTCTCTTGCATTCGTCTTCGGGCACCCATCAAAACTCTCCAACCAGTAGTGATTGATGCATGGCGTGCTTATATAAGTTATTGACTTCCAAACACATGATGCAACTCGAATCAAGGAAGGTGTTGAACCTGTCATCCATACGTGGGTTATTTGCTTTGGAGTGTCTATTGACACACTGGCAAAATGCCCCACGGATCTCATGCTCAAGGAAAATAAGCATGTCAGCATCAGTCAATAATTCGATGCTGTGCTTCGTTTTCTTGACCATAGCGTCCAAGGAAACCCCAGGTATCATGTAATAAAGGCGGGATCCAGATTATGTGGTCATGCATACACTCTGGAATTTCTCAAAAAGGTCTGCAAGAAAGCAAATGTCTCTGTCCATGTAAAACAGTGCATATCCTGCCAAAATGGAGATACTGAATTCCTGAGAAACATTCACAGCATCTTCATACTCTGCATCCGATATGGTATCGCCTGTGAGGTTGCTCTAGAACACAGTTACGTCGGATGGTCTGGTTTCGTTGAGTTTTGCCACATTACCCAGATTCATGTGTGGGAAAACCCCCTTCTTAGTCACTAGTTGAAACTTTTCCTCATCGGGAAATGCAGCTCAAGTGATATGCGTATTCTCCCTAGCTAGATTTTTAACAAATTTCTCGAGTGGTGCCTGCCTAAAACGTAGCGAGTCAAGGAAGCAGAGCGTAATTCTTCGTGTCATTCGTTTGGTGAATGAAATATTTTTCTCAACGCTCTCAGACAGGATACTGGCCTGATTTCTCTCCCAGCTGAAATCAGCCAAGCGCCCATCAAGAATGTGAACGTCATACCCACTTAAATTATGGAAGAAAATGGGTATGTGCCTTGTTAACTGGTACTTCAGATTGTATGTATTGTGAGCCACGCCACGGAACTTCCTGTAAGACTACGGTGTTCCCTACGAGGAGTTTCAGCTTTTCTATATAATGGCGGCCCACAAATACGACAGTCGGCCGCATTATTGTACAAATTTTCATTCCCCTTCGATCTGGTCATCGGAACGCGGTCGCTGTAAAGCATATCTATCTCCCATGAAAGTTTTTCGAGCTCAGTAAGAAAGCAAACCGCTGGATTATCCTAAATATAAGATTTGTAGCGGTTAATACTCAAATCATAGGACGAAACAATTTGGAATGCAACTGTATATGATAGGCTTTTCTCTGTAAAGGTGGTATGTAAGGCTGTGGGGTCAACTTCACAGCAGGTCACAGAAGTGAGGAAGCATTCAAAGTTGGTGTGCACCACAAATGGGCATTCCTCCTGATATTGAGCATTCTTAATCTTTATGAATTTGTTTGTCTCGATAGGTATAATAATGCTTCGTTGGAATTGCAGTCAATTTGATGCTTTGCTAAAAACTCGATTGTTGTTGAAGCACCTTAAACAAATATGCCTTTTATATTCGTGTTTACTCAGTTGAAAGGATGGGAATCGAAATATATCTCTGATTTACACATAACGATAATTGCATTTCTCCTTATTTTCTCATTGGCGAATAGCAACATGTTTACATTTTTCTTGCACTCACTGGAAAATTTTAAGAAATGGAGGAGGGCGACGACTCTATGTTAGTGCTGCTCATCTGACTTGCATTTCTCCAGGCTGTAAACATGTACCAATATTCTGGAACTCTGGGCGTCAAATTTGGGTATATCCTGGAGTTGAACAGGGAACTCCATACCATCAAAGGTATAACATAAACGAATGTCAAGGCATTTATCGTATGAAGATGTGTGCTCAGGATGTGCACTGAAATTTCACTTGCAAACCAGGGTTTACCATGCAAAACAATAGCCGTCTTTTTTATTTTGGGCTTCAATGCATGCTTGCTTGGTTGCTGTATCGTTAGGAAGCTTGATATAGCTGGACCCTACAGATACTGGATCATAGATATGCGTATGGACGTCAAGGTGTAGTATTCGGCTGAGTGCTTTAGCTAAACCTCTAACGTCCATCCCAGAAAACTGGTCCAGTATAGCACTCAAGGTGGACTCACAAAACCACCTGTCCATTGATGTGCTCCACGTGATCGTGCCATTCTTCCCCCTCCCTCCCCCCAAAGGTAAGGAAGACTTGTCTCTTCCCTGAAATTTTTGTCTAAGAGTAGCATTTTACATATACACACAGTGCTATGAAGAAGAAAATATATACTACTTAAAATGCTGCTGCTGCTGCCACTGTAACCTCCAACTCATCCTCAATTTGGTGGATGTATGTTGAAACAACAAGAAAAAAATTAATGGCTAAACCTGAACACACATGCCACAACACCTTTTGTAACATCAAAATTGGAACACACGAGGATTTGATGCTATGAAACTTTTTTATGAAAACATACTTCTAAATCTGAACACACAGAGATTTGGCACTTCATAATTTTTTAACCAAAATAAACACTACAAAATCCGATCTCACATAGGCAAGAACAAGAAAATCAAGCTGACCCAACTGTGGATGATAGCAGAATGAGGACAGGGGTGGAGGGGTTAGGGTTTATATACCTTCACTGTTTGGGCATTAGCCAATAGGAACACTCTGAGGAGGGATGAAAACCTCAGTCTGAATGTTTGGACATGTTGGTTCATGCACAAACAGGAAGTCATTTGAGAGAGCGTGGAGGTGGTTTCCTGGGTATCAATTATCAAAGGACACCAACTTCTGGTCGATGTTCACTTGCCACTGGAAGTAGACACTTAAGAGGGGTTGACACATGTGTGGACCTCTAGTTCTGTCCCAGCTGGTGGCAGTGGCACGGGGTGCACTTAAAGCAAAGTGACTGGTCCATTGGTGTGCGAACACACGAATGTTCCAGCTGTCTTGGCTCCTGGCATGTCTGACTATGGTCAGTGTGAAGATGTAATCAGACAATTTTTGACAATGTAATTATGTGCAGTGAGTTATATTGGCGTCAGTTTTGTGATGGTATACCTTGTGTGATCAAAGAAAGCAATCTATTTAACTACTTCTTTTTGATGTATTTTACAACACCTGCATCTTCCAAAACAGCAGAGAATGACGAGCTTTTCCTGCCAAATAAAAGAGAGATCCAACACCTGCAAACTTAATTTTATAAATAAACAGTATATCGTTTCCTATGTAACTGACATTTGTTTGAATTTCATGTCTTTTGAGATCCTTTCTCTCTAGCACAGTATGAGTCCTTTTACTGCAAATTCCCAGGTGGGGAAAGGGAAGGGGACTGGTAGAGGGCAGGGGGCTGGGGGATTTTCCAGAAGGGAGGGTTTAATTAATTTATCGATTTAATTAATTAGTCAATTAATTTGATATCAAAAATGTGCTTGTATCAGAGTGGGGGCAGGGTTGGGGATATCACAGAGGGGTGGAAGAGGTGGAGGAAGACAGGGAAAGGTGAGGGGTTTCTCAGGTGGGTGATGTATCAGTTAGCATGACAATAGGTTAAGGGGAGTTGGAGGCTGTCAAATCAATCGAGTTAGCTCCTGGATGTATGCAACCCACACAAACAAAGTCGCTCAGAACTGACATTGCTCTGTTACTAGCATGTCCCTGTATAATGTGGAAGCCACCATTGCAGACTAATTACTGCAGACAAAAGTCACTGCAGCAGCATTAAAAGACACTGAACAGCTGCTGTGGCCAGGACAGTAGAGTGGCACTGACTGCAGTGTTTTGGTTCCAGCTTCACACAAGTACCACTAAGCATCTATGGCCTGACAACTTGTCTTCTTAAAAACACAAACCCTCCTAGTGAAAACCGTATCAAAACTCCTATAGTAGCTCCTGTGATTAACCTTCACATACAGAAAAACGTGGCAGGGGCTTTAATTTATTAATATGTATAGATGTGTCATGTTGTCTCCATCTGGTCTCGCACTTCCTGTAGCTATAATATATCCCTTTTACTCCCAGTAGTTCCTCATCTCAAAGACTTGAACTTATGCCAGTGTCAGAAGCCCTTTCTTTCTTCTTGAAAGATGTTCTATACCCATAAAACAAGAAGATTCCAGCCGAGGTCACCCACATGTTATCCATGCAGTTCTTTTTTAACCCAACTAATATATTATTGGTAACTATTTCTGCTTTAAATTTTAGAACTGTTCTGGATATATCTGTTGGTTTTAATGGCGTGTAATTAAAGACTACAGCTATCACCTCTTTATAAAGTGATGAGTTTTTGTTGTGAAAATACTGCTCAGAGGCCACAATTGCTTTCGATTAAGTTGCTCAGTATCAATTATTTCCCACTCCCCTTTCCCGTATGACACAGTTAGGTTTTCAACAGTTACTTTGGGACAATGGATACCACAGATTATGAAAATTCCCCGTGGTTAATTTTGTATTTCTTCCAGGTATGTCTATTTTTACCTCTCCTCCAACATATGGGTCGAATGCACATATAAATACACCAATCAAGTGGGCTTCTGCCTGCTCAATTAACACCTTGTCCCTATAATAGCTGGCGTCATGTCTGTCCGATTACCTCTCTTTCAACCCACCCTCTTAGGTGGCAAAAGAGGTGGTGTCCCCAATGACGTGAACTGATTCGATATATGTAGGGGCATCACCTGACAATTTAAGGCGGAGTACATTTAATAGGAAATCGTTTGGCCAAGCATAAGCGCGGCCTACATCTCAGACAGTTTGTAGAAAGGAATTTATTTGTTCATTAGGTTTCCCGGGAAACGTCGGAATGAAATTGACTGCAGGGAACTGTTATCCAGAGTTACAATGGATGACTGGGGTATTGTGCTACTTAAGGTGGTTGCAGTAGTCAATGGCGGCGTAGCAGGGTGTGTTTCTGACGCTCTTAGATCGGCAGACTGGGTTTGAGCCAATTTTTGGCATTCTTCCGTCAATTCTATGTTTCTCAACATTAACTTATCGACTTCTACTTGAAGGGCAGCTACTGGATCTGGTTTTTCCATATGTGGGAAGTTCCCTTCGGCAGTGGCAGGAAACATCGGCGTAGATGATGTCGGCGGAGTCGACGGCTGTGCGACGTGCCTCAGCTAGTCGACCGGAACTTGCGCGTTCCTTGGATGGCGGCGCGCTGCCGGAACATGCCACCGTGCTGCATCGCAGCGGCATGGAAGACGGTTATCCGTGACATGGCGTCAGCGGCACGGCGCGGCGGGCTCGGCGTCGCGGTTTGAAGGCCGGTTCCCACTAGAGTGCGGCAGCGCGTTGTGCAGCAACGGCAGCGGCAAGCGTTTTCCGCTTTGACGCAGCGGCTCGCGGAATTGGCGTTCCCATCTGGAAGCGGCAGACGCTAGTGGTAGCCAATGACGGACAGCCACTGAGGTACGGGGCGGGACCCACTGAAACACCCAGTGCGTTTGATTAACTATATTTTACACCTACATGAAGGAAAGACGAAGTTGGGTGAAGACATACCAATTTTTCATTTTCTGTACAATGTACTCTTTCACATATTTCATTATTCATGTTTTCTCACTTCACCATAAACAGATTTCATGACTACCGTTCATGATTGTTCACTATCTCCTAACACATTGAAACAATTTACGACAAAAGAGATTATTCAGATGGTGAAGCGAGACAAAAATTGAAAATGTGATATGGTAGCATGTACAGGAAAACAGTACGAACACAAAGGCTTGGGGGAAGGGATGAAAGTGGAAGCCACCTGATAGAATTTCGCACAGAGCATAATGTAATCATCGCCAGCACCTTGCTTAAGAATCATGAAAGAATAATATATTTTCGGAACAAAGTTTTCAAAACCAGATTTTAAATTATAAAACATTTCCTGGTGCAGACGCAAACCTACAATAATTTATTGGTTACGAGCTGTGGTTTACAACTAAAGAGACAGTAAACGGTAGCAAATTAAGGAAATGGAACTTGAATAAGTCAAGACCCACAGTTTTTCGATAACCTTAAAGTTACCGTAATGCAACGACTGACAGAAACAGAGCAAGGAATCCGCTAGAATACGAAAGGATATCTTTGAGAGAAGAAGTGGTGAATGCAGCAGGGTATGTGAGCGGGAAGAAGGTACAGTAGAAATCGTTAGATAAAACGTGATATATTAAATTTGACACGAGGGAAAAATATAAAAATGTAGGAAATAAAGTAGGCCATCGGAAATAAAAATGTCTAAACATGACGTTAACAGGAAGTCCAAAATTGCAATGCGATTTTGTTCTTGGAAAACATAGGGGAATGAAAATGAGAAAGAACAAAGAAAACTTTGCTCAAAGGAGAAGCAGCTGTCAAGAACTCATTTGGCAAAGCCAGAACTAAGCACATGAGAGAAGGCTAGAAAGTGGAAGGAATATGTAGAGAGGAGAGGGGGAGGGGTTGTACAAACTAACATAAGTACAATGTTAGATTCCTGTGAGATGTCTGAACACGCAAGGCAATACTGATCCTACCACTTAGCTAAGTAGACACACTGAAGAACTGCAAAATTGTATTTATAACATTTGCATGTTTAGAGAAAGGTTTTGACAATCTTAATAAAAACATTCTTTGAAAATCTGGAGATGTCATCGATAAAACACAGGGCCACAAGATTATCTACAACTTGTACAGAAACCAAACTGCATTTCTAAGACTTCCATGACTTGAAAGGGAAGCAGTAATTGAGAAGGCAGAAGTAGAGAGGATATAAAATGAAGACTGTGAATAGCAACAAAAGTGTTCTGAAAAGGAAAATTTGTTCACATCGAATATAAATTCTAATGACTGGGTACTATTTTACAAAGGCATTTGTGTGGAGTGCAGCCTTGTATGTAAGTGAAACGTGGACGATGAACAGTTCTGTCAAGAAGACAATGGACGCTTTCAAAACGTGGTGATCAATAAGAATGCTGACAGTTGACAGGACGTATTATGGGGCATCAAAGAGTGAGGACAAAGGGGTTGGGTGATAGTATTCTGATAATAATCATCTGTTGAAATACTATTCTACTATTTTATCTATTAATGTAAGCAGTGAATTTACTCTTCCATGCACTCCTCCACAAAACATTTAAACCAAAACTGAAATCAGCTGAACACCAAATCTTTCAACCACTGTCTGATAAATAGTGGATTCACTTTCAACATTCTATAACTATCACTGGCTAGCCACACACACATACAGATATAAGGAGAACAAAAATAAACAAACATTAGTTTTCAGCATATAATTCTGCAGGTTGGCAACATGTACATAAACAAACCAGACAGGAAGGGACATGAGGTGAACACACTGTAGTTACGACTTCAAATCAGAGTTTTCGGTAAAACGTCTACTGCTAGTGACAGAAGAAAAAAGAGCGAACATGAAAATGTGCTTATGTTCCATAATCTAAGTTTTAGTTCAACCTCTAGCATGTGACCAGGTGAGGGGAAACGTATATGTCCGCCAAAAACTCGATTCACTGTAAGTAATCAGTCATTCATGTAAAAAAAGATGTCAACTGTTTTATAATCTGCAAGTATCACATATCAAAACAAAACTGAAGATGCCCTAAAGTAAAAGGCAAAACGCGTCTTGAATCAGTAAAGTACACTGGATAAAGAAAAAAAAGTTTGTTACTTACCAAAGGAAGTAATCAATAGCTGTAGATATTTAGTAAATTGCATCTTATGACATACCAGCAAATTAGTTTCGGTTTAACTTCTCATTCCACGTGCCATTAAATGCTACTGCAAAAATTCATCTATCCCTTCTGAAAAACTGTAGTTACTTTCATATCTCGGTAGATAAACAGATTTAGGATATTTATCATGCGACGAAATACATGACTTTTCACAAGTTATCGTTTGCAAAAAAACACGTTTCGTTTTCTTGAACCGTTTACGAAATTTGCAGTTGATACAACCACATGGTTTACGACGAGCAGGACGAAGTACCGGTCGCGTCGCGAGCAACCCGCGTGCGATCACGGCACAGCCCGTCCGCGATCACGGCACAGCCCGTCCGCCGACATATCATTCAATATCTCGAGAACGGTGATAGCTATCGACTTGCTCTCAGCTTTAAAAACAATTTCGATATGTTGACTAAATTTCATATGCAATAATGTATTACCTAAAGTGAACTGTATGCAAAGTCACGCAATGCGTTTTTACCTCTGCACACTGATTAAAATTTCGTGTAAAGGTTTACGTAAATGCAATACAGCAAGTAACCACGACGAGTAACGAAAAGAAATTTGGTCCTTTATCGAGAGAAGATATCAAGCTGTAACATGCCAAAGAATCAAATTTTTCTGCCGAATAGTTTCCTTGGAATCGGATGCTAAGTATTTCATAGCTGCCGCCGCGTCCGCGCCAGCGGTTCGGCGAAAGTTCGTGTGGCCCGGGGTTCCGTACCTGACGTCACGCTCAGCGCGTTCTGTGATTGGCGGCGCGGACCTGGAGCGCGACACGCGGCAGCGGTTCGACATGGTCAAACCGCGACGCAGAGCCCGCCGCGCCGTGCCGCTGACGCCATTTCCATGGCAACCACGCCGCTGACGCGTGGTTTTGAGGCGCGGCAGCCCTAGTGGGAACCGGCCTTGACCATGTCGAACCGCTTCCGCTGCCGCGTGCCGCGCTCCAGGTACGCGCCGCCAATCACAGAACGCGCTGAGCGTGACGTCAGGTACGGAACCCCGGGCGCGGGTTGCTCGCGACGCGACCGGTACTTTGACCTGCTCCTCGTAAACCATGTGGTTGTATCAACCGCAAATTTCGTAAACGGTTCAAGAAATCGAAACGTGTTTTTTTGCAAACGATAACTTGTGAAAAGTCATGTATTTCGTCGCATGATAAATATCCTAAATCTGTTTATCTACCGAGATATGAAAGTAACTACAGTTTTTCAGAAGGGATAGATGAATTTTTTTCAATAGCATTTAATAGCACGTGGAATGAGAAGTTAAACCGAAACTAATTTGCTGGTATGTCATAAGATGTAATTTACTAAATATCTACAGCTATTGATTATTTCCTTTGGTAAGTAACAAACTTCTTATTCTTTATCCAGTGTACTTTACTGATTCAAGACGCGTTTCGCCTTTTACTTTAAGGCATCTTCGGTGGAATCTAGAATGATTCAGTTTTGTTTTGATATGTGATACTTGCAGATTATAAAACAGTTGACATCTTTTTTTACGTGAATGACTGATTACTCACAGTGAATCGAGTTTTTGGCGGATATATACGTTTCCCCTCACCTGGTCACATGCTAGAGGTTGAACTAAAACTTAGATTATGGAACATAAGCACATTTTCATGTTCGCTCTTTTTTCTTCTGTCACTAGCAGTAGACGTTTTACCGAAAACTCTGATTTGAAGTCGTAACTACAGTGTGTTCACCTCATGTCTCTTCCTGTCTGGTTTGTTTATGTACATGTTGCCAACCTGCAGAATTATATGCTGAAAACTAATGTTTGTTTATTTTTGTTCTCCTTATATCTGTATGTGTGTGTGGCTAGCCAGTGATAGTTACAGAAAGTTGAAAGTGAATCCAGTAGTTGTCAGACAGTGGTTGAAAGATTTGGTGTTCAGCTGATTTCAGTTTTGGTTTAAATGTTTTGTGGAGGTGTGCATGGAAGAGTAAATTCACTGCTTACATTAATAGATAAAATAGTAGAATAGTATTTCAACAGATGATTATTATCAGAATACTATTACCCAACCCCTTTGTCCTCACTCTTTGACGCCCCATAATACGTCCTGTCAACTAACCCCTATTGTTGTCAAAGTTGTGCCGTAATTTCCTCTTCCTCCTCTATTTAATTCCGTACCTCTTCTTTAGTCACACGATCCTCATATCTAATCTTCAGCATTCTTATTGATCACCACGTTTTGAAAGCGTCCATTGTCTTCTTGACAGAACTGTTCATCGTCCACGTTTCACTTACATACAAGGCTGCACTCCACACAAATACCTTTGTAAAATAGTATCCAACCATTAGAATTTATATTTGGTGTGAACAAATTTTCTTTTTCAGAACGGTTTTCTTGCTATTGACAGTCTTCAGTCAGGTTTGCGTCTGCACCAGAAAATGCCTTACAATTTAAAACCTGCTTTCGAAAACTCTGTTCCAAATATATATTATTCTTTCGTGATTCTTAAGCAAGGTGCTGGCGATGATTACATTATGCTCTGTGGGAAATTCTATCAGGTGGCTTCCACTTTCGTCCCTTCCACCTAGCCTTTGTGTTCTTACTGTTTTCGTGTACCTGCTACCGTATCACATTTTAAATTTTTGTGTCGCTTAACTATCTGAATAATCTCTTTTATCGTACATTGTTTCAATGTGTTAGGAGATAGTGAACAATCATGAACGGTAGTCATGAAATCTGTTTATGTTGAAATGAGAAAATATGAATAATGAAATATGTGAAAGATACATTGTACAGAAAATGAAAAATTGGTATGTCTTCACCCAACTTCGTCTTTCCTTGATTTAGGTGTAAGATATAGTTATTCAAACACACCGGTCGTTTCGGTGGGTCCCACCCCGTCCCTCAGTGGCTGTCCGTCATTGGCTACCGCTAGCGTCTGCCGCTTCCAGATGGGAACGCCAATTCCGCAAGCCGCCGCGTCAAAGCGGGAAACGCTTGCCGCTGCCGTTGCCACACGCCGCGCTGCCGCGCTCTAGTGGGAACCGGCGTTAACGCAGCACTGCCTGGGAACGGCAGCGGCGGCGGCTGGCTGTGTGGCGCGGCGAGGTGCCCGGCCGCCCAAGAGGCCTGGCATTCGCTGCGGCAGCTGTTAACAGAGAACGCCGAAACGGCGGAAGGCTGCGTGGTGAACCACGAATGCCTGCTCATGTAACTGCACGTCACATCTGGCTCGTCAAGCCCGAAGTACTACTTGTAGCTTCATTGGGTACGGCATGTTGAACTTAAGTTAGGTCGATAAGTCGGACCTAACGGCGAGCGATCCCATTTCTGACACAAGATGTTAATGTGTCAGGATTGGCGAGGAAGCGAAAGCAGTAGGCACCCATTGAGGTGATGAAGTTAAACACTTTATGGTAGAAATGATGGTTTATTTCAGTAAAAAGTGGTTGAAGGTAGGCCTAGAGAATCCGCCGAAACTGAATGGGCTGCTGCCCAAGACAGCAGGAGAGGAGACCAAAAGTGTAATTCAGCATTGGAACTGCATTTGTATTTGCGATGCAGCAGCTGATTTTTCCATTCAATTTCGATTTCAGAATTGAAGAATTTCTGTTGATATAATATGTAGGAAAAAATTTCTAAACTAGGTAGGATGACTTAAACTTTTATCCGATGACGGCATAAGCCAGTGCGGGACACTAGGTAACGGTTTCAACGTCGTCCGCCAACAGATAGCGTAGTGGCATAGCTACCAGAGCGCCGTCTGTGTCTACCCTTTAATAGGGAATGCTCAGAGCCAGAATGCTCAGTATGGTTCAGACGTGTGAAGAAAGCAGGCAGCCAGGCTGTGGAGACGCACTCGTGCTTCCCACAGCCAAATGAGCATGTCTGAAAGGGCTCGAACTGTGGCCTTCCGAGTGGCAGGATGTTTCTTGCGGAGAACTGCGACACAAGTTGAATGTGCTGCGTCAGGTGTGCAACGATGCTGATATCAGTGGTCGCGTGAACGTTCTCATTCTCGTGGACGAGGTTCTGGACGTCCATGCAGCACAGACACCCACCAGGACCGTCGTATTATAAGGACAGCAGTGGCAGGTCGTACAGCTACCACAGCACAGATAAGAGGGCCTGTGAGCCCAGACGTGTCAACATGAACTGTTGGGAACCGGTTATTAGCTATGGGACTAAAAAACGGACACTTCTAGCTCCTCTTCCACTCACGCCACAGCAATGACATGCACGGCTCGACTGGTGTCATCAAAGGATCACTTGGAAGATGATCTGGCGCTCCGAGGTCTTCAGCATACGACGTAGACCTGGTGAGCGCTGTCTCCTATAGTGCATTCGTCCAAGATGCACTGACCCCAAACCGGGCCTTATGTTCTTGTGTGCAATAAGCTACAACTCTCGTTCACCTTTCGTTTTTCTGGACGGGACGCTACCCAGCGCGCCGTACGTGCAGAATGTTGTTAGATTCTTTCTTTAGCCGTTCTTGCAAAAAGAAGGTGATGAGTTGCCCCAAGCGGATAATACTGGCCCACACACTGGCCATGAAACTCGATGTGCTCTGCAAGACATGCAGCAACTCCATGGCCAGCATGACTCCAGACTTGTCTCCGTGCACGTGTGGGTCATAATGGGACGAGAAGTGACTCGTGAGACTCGTCAACCAACAACACTTACACAACTAAATGAACAGGTCAAGAAAGAGTGGCATAACGTATTCCTGGACAGTATTCACCATCTGTACGATAGGCTGTATGCCAGTGTCAATGCCTGCATTGTCGCCCATGGAGGCTGCACCCACATACTAATATGAGTGTTTCAGCATGGGTCAAGGTACATGGTACCTCAGAACCGCTTGTGCTACTGATCTGTAAATGTAATCGTTTTATGTACTCCATCTGCATTGTTGCAAAACTAAATCGTGAGTGAATTTGAAACCTCTAAAAGGATGTACTAATTCTTTTCCGGCAGTATATGTACCTGCGACACGTTGATTTATAATTTTAGCCATAAGGTATCTTCACTGGAGGACGTCTAAATACTTGTAGTTGTTGTTTTCATTCAAAGTTTCACTTATATTTCCATTACTCATCTCAAAGCCAGTAGCTTAGATGATGACCTTCATTATCTTGATTATCCTCACTTGTCTTGACAAAATGGCATACTCATGTTTGTGGAAAAGATTTCATTTTATTTTTTGAGGTGGATTAACTCTGTGTCAGTCTAGGTATTTGGTTTAATTTCACATATCTGTCGGAGAAGATTGAACACATGCGTTTAAATGTTGAATTGAGTATGGATGGAAGTGGCTTCAGTCTAATTTTCTCTGCTGTTATCGCCTCATTGCCACATTTAGGTGCAGATGGGTCTTCGATTGATCCATTCTGAGTTCACTGATTATCACTTCGCAGTTTATTTCCACTCTTATTTCCGAAGTTCACGGCTACACTGAAAAATTAGTAGCGAGGCAGGGTGTGAATCGGACATTCAACAAAGCTACGATCCCCCTTCAGAATGTCCTCCACAGATGGGGACGAAACGTCGTGTTTTTAACTGAAATCCCTTCGACCATGGCATAATAGCCCGGAATATTTTATTAATTGTGACAATTCCAGCCGTGAAAGTTTACATTTTACAAAGTATTTTCTGCGCTCTATGTAAATAAAATCATCATTATACTTCAGCTGGAGTTCATCTTCTAATCAATTTTCATGAGTAACCTACCTTGCATTTCGTGTCACTAACTGTGCGGCTCACAGTCCACAGTATTTCATTTGATGACAACACAAAACACTTTTAACTCCAAGTCCGTTGGTTCTCCACAAAATATTCCCGTAATACTTCTTCTCCAAAGGCCGTGGATTCTGTTTAAAAATGGTTCAAATGGCTCTAATCACTGTGGGACTTAACATCTGAGGTCATAAGTCCCCTAGACTTAGAACTACTTAAACCTAACTGACCTAAGGGCATCACACACATCCATGCCCGAAGCAGGATTCGAACCTGCGACCGTAGCAGCAGCGCGGTTCCGGACTGTAGCGCCTAGAACGGCTCATCCACAGCGGCCGGCTGTGGATTCTGTACAAAGCACTTTTCCCCATTATGGATGCCAACTGAAACTTGTACAGTTCATGTCGTGATTTATCCTCTCACTATGCACATTACCCATAGCCTGGATTCACTTTCTCCCTTCCAACTCCTTGACTCAACTCTAGTTAGATTAAAGACACTACTTGCCAGTTTTTCTAGTGATGTCTCTGCAGGAGATGAATCAAACAGCGACATGACTCTGAAATAAGTAGTTTTGTATTACGTTGCGAGACTAAACCTCTTCGAAAGCATAAAAAGTCGGGATCTCAGCGAATTTTGTTTACTGATTTGTAAAAAAAAGAAATTGGGCTATGAACACTGGTGGACGTTATCAACATTACCATCCGAATGACAGCGTACATCATTATCTCTTCTCACAGAGCTAATGATTCTCTCCGCACATAGGTGTCGACTGAAACTTGGGTTACCTGTAAAACTGTGTTCGGTCGTGTAGCCTCGGTCAACGATAGCATCGTCGATTATTTTATGAATTAGTATTTTTACTGCACTTACAAAGCATCAGATTGATGATTCTCCTGCTCCCCTCCCCCTCCCACACACCCCCGCCCCCCCCCCCAAATCCTTCACACTACCAGTTACTAATTTATGTTGAAATTATTAATAAACATTGGTGCAATTTGCGACTGAATGACCGGTCTTCCATTCGTTCCTACGTGTTTCTCATGATTAATGATACCGCCGATATTTAACATCGTTAAGTGTACCAGGCATCACAGACGTCATGCACACGAAACCTACAGGCTTGCTGGCACGGGAACTCTTGTACGATGCTTTCAACAGCTATGCAGGGAGGGGTTTAACGTTGTTGGCAAGATCTTTAGATATAAAGCACATACGTGGATTGGAATGAGATTGGGAAGGAAATCACCTATGTTCTCTTCAAAGTAAACATTTCAGCATTTGCCTTAAGTGATTAAGAGAAACCAAGGAAAACTAATATTTGGATACCCAACTAGGGATTTCGAAATGAATACAATATCTGTGCCATAATCACTGTAACACCTTGCCTCAGTCCCCCAGCTCGAGTTTCATCAAAGCCATACCCAGTCAAGACCGACTGAGTTCTCTGAAAAGCACGCTGTTTGGCATTGCCCAGTCCACGGCTGCCGTGAATGTTCCCTGTCAGGATGTTAAACACTTGCCTTCCTCCTCTCTCGTATTTTTATTGTGAGCCCATTTAAAGTGGATGTCTGCTCAGAAATAAATTTTGGGCTGGGTTAAATTTTAGGCCCGCTCCTATTCCTTACATATGTAATGAACTTCTTCTCAACATGCATTAAGCAAAATTAGTACTTTTTACAGACAATACTAGAGTTATAATAAATTTCACTGGACAGAAAACAACATACGAAATTGTAACTGACATTTTTCAACAAGTTTTTTTTAGTGGTTATCTGGAAATGGACTCTTTCTCGATTTTCAGGAAACACGCTGCGTTTATTTCTGTACAATAAATAGAGTCTTACCAACATCTGAACAACAAATTCTCCAAATTTTCTGGTAGACATGTTGATGAAAACTTGAACGGGAAGAAGCATATTACTGAGCTTCTCAAACACTTAACTTCAGCTACTTTTTCTCTTCGTGTTATTCCTATTCTTGGACGCAAAGGAATCAACTTCCTGACACGTTTTCATATTTCCAGTCAATAATATCTTACGGAATAATATTCTGGAGAAACTCTTCACTTAGGAAAGAGTACTGATTGTACAAAAGCGAGCAGAAAGAATAATATGTGGTTGTAGCTCGTAGTCATCTGGTAGGTACCTCTTCAAGGAGTTATGTATTTTAACTACTACTTCGCAACATGCAAATACGTACGTAATTCATCATAAATAATCCACTACAATTTGAGAAGAATAGTGATATCCATACTTACAACACCAGAATAAAAAATGACCCTTATAACCCATTATTAAAGCTCTCAGTGGGTCAGAAAGGGGTTCAATATGTATTAACAAAAAGCTTTGATTATTTGCCTAATAATATAAAAGGTCTCACAAACAGCAAAGCAAGTTTTAAATCTAAACTAACATCGTTTCTTCCGGAAAACTCCTTCTATTCAATAGGTGAATTTTTATTAAAAACTGAGAGCCTTAAAAAAAACCTTTTTGAGTGAAGTTACACGTAGGACTGAAAAAAATATGATCACTTAAGTTGAAACTAATGATGTATATGGCATATGGTGGTAAAAGTACTCATTTTTAGTTTTACTCAAAATTTTTAAAAAACTTACAGTTTTCCTAAAAATATTTTTGCATACTCTTATCCCATGCTCTGACGTAAGAGTGCGCTGGCCTAAGGCAAGAGTACGCAGTGCGTACTGAAGAAAATAAAGAGTATTACACATAAATACATGGAGGAACAAATTAGGAACTGTTCATTATTCGGCGAATTCAAAAAGTAAATATCGTAATGATCTGAGAGTAATTCTGAAAATATATTTATCTAGAAAAATGCAGTGCTGCACTATTGCTTGTTCTTCCTTCAATGAAAAGGTTTTTGTGAATCGGCCGACGTGCTCCTTAAGGCAGCCTCTGGAAACAAGATGGCTATGGATACTTGCTGTATTGACTTCCCATTTACGGCAGCGTCAGGATCTTGATGGCAGAGAGGTTCTATTAGGCTGTCGAGTTGATGTTCTCGATCGTTTTCTGGAAAAATAAATTCCACTACGCAGTATGTGATTACATTCGAAGTGTGTTTGACAGGCAGGTATATCTGAAGAAACACTACCCAAGGGAAGCAGAACTACACAAAATAAATATTAATTCAATTTCTCTAAGGTGATAAATGTGGCATCTATGGTAAACAAATCAATAAAAATTCTTGAATAGTCTACAATGGACTACACAAGTGCCGGCCGGTGTGGCCGTGCGGTTCTAGGCGCTTCAGTCTGGAACCGCGTGACCACTACGGTCACAGGTTCGAATCCTGCCTCGGGCATGGATGTGTGTGATGTCCTTAGGTTAGTTAGGTTTAATTAGTTCTTAGTTCTGGGCGACTGATGACCTCAGAAGTTAAGTCGCATAGTGCTCAGAACCATTTGAACCATTTTTGAACTACACAAGTCGAAGTACGGGCTATAGGATAAAAGTTCTTAAATAGTTTCTATATGGGAAAAAAGTACGGAATGCGAACTTCTACCCCATTAGACTTGGGTACTTTTACCGCATTCCGCTATTGTCTTTTTTGGCAGTCTACAGATAACACACACAACTGAAGTCATGAAGTTCAAGGAGGGTATCTGAAGCTTATTGCCGCTAATCCCGGTACCAAATTTACCTAGTTTTTAAGTAGATTTACGTTCACCTAACACTCAATCAAAACCGTGCAAATTTTACAGTGAAAATGCATAAAAGCGACTTACCACATTTTCTCCAGAATCAAACTGAGCAGTTTGGTAAAAGTCTGCTTTAGGGACCAGCAAGCTTGATGGTTGCTTTTGCATCAAGCGTGCTTTTACCCTCATCTAACCCTACATATCGTGTAAACAAATCTGTTTCACATCTTTTGATACATATTCGTTTAAATGATCTGTGGAACACGTAACTAATAAACTAACTAACTTTTCCCAGTTCCCAGAGAGTCGATGCCAAGGAAAAATAGTAGAAAAGTTCAGAGGTAACACCGACGGACATTTTTGGCATCGAAGTTTCTCAAAGTGGCCAGACGTGTTATCACTGACAACAATATGCAGGAGGGCATCGCGTTCAGTTAACACGAGAGGCGGGAACAAAGAAGAGGTCAATAGATCCTAGAGACCGATTTGATGTGGAGGTGAGGTCGAAAGAGACGCTACATCTAGCACCACCATTCTTCAATCATATACAGTGGATTTTCCTGTGACTTTTGGCCACTCGACTTACTTGGGGCAAGCCACCAGCTTCGTTAGCTCTTTTTTACGGTGTGGTTGTCAGCCTAGCGACTCTAAGTAGGAAGTGAGATGTTTATTTCAAGTGTTCCTGGCGCGAATGAGCTCTGTAGCAAGTTCTGATGGAATTACGCTCCACACGTCGCTTGAAATTTTCTGTGTGGGAAGTTAAAAAAAGTTTCTAACGTAACTGTTTTTAGTTTAAGAATATGGTTCGCACACAAGGCCAGAACTCAATAAGAAACTGAAGATGAAGCGGAAGGTTGTAGGTCGAGAAATTTTGCTGGATTTTTCATTACGTTAAGGAATTACTAGTGGAAAGAACTTAGTAATATTTGAGATACCTTCAGATGAAACATTCCTCATCAACTGCTAAAAAGTGACACGTCGTGCTCAACAAGGAAATAAATTTAGTGACAAAAGTTTTCTCGGTGGTGAAAATAATGGAGTAGAGGAAAAGGTAACAAACATCATGGCCTTCACAATTAGATCAGAAATTAACCTCATCACATAAAATACATATGTTTAGCGTTGGTATTATTAATTGTACGTACAAATTACACTACAACTTTACAACCAACATTCTGCTGTCTAGTTCACAATCACATAACAGAGAAACAAAAACCTGCAAACGTATAAGACATGTGCGAAACAGCCACTAGGTATCTTAACCTTATGGAAACAATAGATAATTTAAACTGTAAATCTATCATAATTGAGATAATTATTTTAAAAATGTAAATGCGCCGTCAACCGATGGTTGGTTTGAACACCGCAGTGCTTTATTAGGAGTGGTCCAACTGGACATTGTATGTCGTCACCTTTCTTCGACTCTGAATTTACTTACGTCTCAGTTATTGGGGGACCTACAGTTTAACGTAACCGCTGAAGTCTGGCCCAACTGCGCGTTTGTAATATCAACAACTGAGTGCCAGAGGTCAAAGACGCAATTAGTGACAGAAGAACACGTAGCCACGACCGAGGATTCACCCCGAGACATACAGATTTGTAGTCTGACACTTACTCACTTAATCATACATCCATTAGGCTAAATATTTTTAGTTCTTTGTTTTAAAGCGATTTAAGAATCTTAGATCGTGAGAGAAAGTCCTTCAGGTAACAGGAATAAACTCTGGGAGTAATATAATTTCGTAACTTCATGAAAATCCTCCTATTGTACTTAATATCTGTCATTTATTTTACTGATAGTTTCATAATTACCCAAAACCATAACTACTACAGCTTGTAAAAGAACATCATAGCGTTCCGAAGAGTACTGTCTGAAAGGGAATGCAGTGGTTCACTGAATATCAGTACTGGTACTGAGAAAATTATTTTGTGTCGTTTATGTTCGTTAGAGTAAGACAGATACTTTAAGTTCATTATTTTAGATCAGCATCATACCAGACAGTTGAGAAGTATTCATGTTGACTCACAGTTATGAGTTATGGAATAAGTACTAAGTACCTAGTCACCTGAATTATTATCCTGTAAATATCGACTAGTTGTGTCTTGTTTTCGTTAAGCAATAAATACGTATTTCAATAATTACGAAAACCTATTACTGAAAATTCATTTACTAGGATTCTACTAAGCATCATGAAAATCAGTTTTGTTGGTTAACAAAAACTGCTGAACCAATCCTAGTCTTCCGCTTTCTATCAGTTACTTCTACTGTGTTAAGTGTTTTGGCTTGTCTCAAGAAGATAAAAAAAACTCTAATAACATGCACTGGTACACAGCCAACACCGTCGAATATTTGTACTGGATATCAGTGCATTACTTGGTCGAAAGAAGAATATTTGTGGGCGCTTTCCACAGCAGACATTTATACAGTGATAACTCAAGAACCGGCACAAAATCCCGATGCGATAGTATTTTGCACCAACTTAATTAGATGACTGAATCACATCTTCTCCAGTATACCAAATCCTGGGGATTAGTTGAGTAAAGTTGTAGCCCAGATATTCTGTAAGTGCTGGTATTTAATTCCAAAGAGTACAACTTAATAATTAGTGGAGGAGAGTGTGATACCATGTAACACTTTTCAAACTTTCGCTTCTAGCCAGCTCTGTAATAGAGGGTTAGTAGACTTTCTTCTTCCATTTTTAAGTGATGACTTTCTCTTTTTATGTACTGCAATTTTATTCTGAAATTACTAGAACTACTCCAGAAAAGAATTATTTTTTTCCATACGTGAAAACATGTTCCGAGGAACAAAAATGGCTCTGAGCACTATGCGACTTAACTTCTGAGGTCATCAGTCGCCTACAACTTAGAACTAATTAAACCTAACTAACCTAAGGACATCACACACATCCATGCCCGAGGCAGGATTCGAACCTGCGACCGTAGCGGTCACGCGGTTTCAGACTGAAGCGCCTTTAACCGCACGGCCACACCGGCCGGCCTCCGAGGAACAAGAGGGTCATGTACCTAAGAACAAATATTCGATTGATATTGAATAGCGGTGCGGCTGATGAAATCTTGCCAGCACAGTATTTAGTTGTTGTCTCAATACATTATTACTCTACTGCAAACTATTAATCAGAAAGTGAAATCAAATCAGTCAGATGTATTAAAGGCCCAGTTCCAAGTTACACACATTTTCAACCTGAAGCTAATGGAAACTAACACAAGTTTCCACTCTCAAGAAAGGTAAAACTGTTAAGTCATTAACGAAACTTACTTAATTTGTAAATATCGCGGCGCCGAGTGTCCGCGAAGTTTGAGGTGCCACGTCACGGATTCCGCGGCCCCTCCCGCCGGAGGTTCGATTCCTCCCTCGGGTATGAGTGTGTGGGTTGTTCTTAGCAAAAATTAGTTTAAATTAGTTTAAGTAGTCTGTAAGTGCAGGGACCCATGACGTCAGCAGATTAGTCCATTAAGAATTCACACACACATTTTGGAAATATCGCATTTTCCATTGTGAAAGATCCTCCTCAGTTTGAAGGCACAAGGTGGTGCACGACCGATAAAGTATGGCTTAACTGTTCACAAATTATAAAATTAATTTTAAAAATATATGGAATTTTACTTGCCATAAAATTCTTTAATTGAAAAATTAGCAATGTATTACAAATAGCTTTAGTACATTATGCAGTTCTCAAATATGCAGAACTCGAAATAGGCGGAAACTGCGTATGGCCGTCTCTAGTCGGCATTTCTTCATGTGAGTCTAAAATCAGTCACTAGACTGAATTAAAGACCAGAAAGCATGATGTGTTCTTAGATACACTGTTCAGCAGGTACAACACACTCCAGTACTTTTTCGAGCTACTTAGAAGCTAACAGAAATTCTCGATATCTACTCTGTGACAGAAACCTGAGATACCGCATCCAGTTCCAGTTTATATGGTCTCCATTATTAGGCATACTCATGACAGAAAAAAACACAGTTTTTACTCTCTGACTGCTTGTAATTTTAGGAGTCACGATTTAGCGCCATCGTCTATTACGCTGTACATTCGAAAATCAACCTCATGTCGAGGGGTAACGGGCCAAAGAAAGTGTCAGCAATGACACCTATGGAATGCGCTGCCCGAGGATTAGCTGGAAATTGTTCCCGCCACACTGGCGTCATGGTTGGTTCTCCATTCACCAAGCACTTCACACGATCTCGTTGCCTTACACAAAGGTGACTATTATAAACTCCTATTATTCCATTCAAAACTGCAAAAGAGCACATGCATTGCTCGTCGTTCTTCGTAACCTAATTTGTTACTGGAAAACAAATATCGACATCTAAGGTATAAAGCATTTTCGTAGAAATAAATTAGTCATAACTGTTTCACAACAAAACTACAGATGCCACACTTGTCGAAATTTTACCACTAACGCTTGAAAATAGAGGTATGAAGAGGAGTCATTAAACTTGCAGAAACATGAACGTGCTTTTTATCAGCATGACACATATTTGTGTGAGATTATCTAAAACAGAATATGCACTTTGCCAAGCTGCAGTAAATCTGTCTGCGAATTTAACCGTGTTTCGCAGATATACCGGTACGAGATAACAGACGTACACATATTTGCTCATCAGCTGCACGTAAGTGGCTGTTTCTCACACAAGATAATTCTACTTCGCAACTGAGTCATGATCACCATTTCTAACAAGTGGCTAGGAGGAACTGCAAATGGGAGTAACTATTCTCTATTGCGAGACTTTCGCAGTCAAGCAGAAACTATTACTTCATAGGAATGCTATGTGTATTTAACGACTTTCTATGTATGAGTGCCAGTTGAATCTTGTACATTGGCAGAAAATAATCGCAGGTGAGTTCGCCTCCGTGACTGAGTGGTCAACGCGACTGACTGCTATGCGCAGGGACCGAGTTCGATCCCCGGCACTCCTAAGGGTGTTTCTTTGGTAGGAGAAGTTGAATGGGGTGCTCTCAGTTCGTATTGCCAACTCAGGAGCTACTTAACCAAGTAGTAGCGGCTCCAGGTCACGAAAACTTACAATGACTGGGAGAGCGGTTTACTCTCTCCACACCCTTCCATACCGCATCCAATGGTTCCATTAGCGGAGAATGGCACGGCGGTCAATCGGTATCAACCTGTAATGAAAGGTAAACGGACGTAGCGCACACGGGTCTAAACTAAGCGGTGTCCTGCTTCCATTGGCCTCGAGGTGCGTGCATCTTACAAAGTTATACACATATGATACAGTATTGAGTCAATCACCAGCATCAAGGATTAGACCTACTGACTTGTTTCGCCTCAGAACTGTTCACCCCACTTTTACATGGTAACCAAAATTTCGGTGTCCTCTGGGACCATACTGTAAAGCCGTTTTAGTGATTACATTATCTTCTATAACTTGAACATGATCCCTCCACTTGCTTCAATATCGATAACTGACTCCATATTTAATTCCCGTCTCATATCAATATTCTTCTTATGATCTATGACCTTATGATATACTGCGTGCGGAGACACCTCACAGGCTTATTAAACGGAAGCGAGAGTGAAGCAGAAAGGCTTAAAAAGTATTATCTGGTAGACATTCAAAGAAAGACATTTTACGTCTCACGAGAACTTCATTAGAACTCTTCAGTACCATTTTCCATCGCAGAAAAAATGAGTAGTCTTCAGTTCCTTTGGTACCTCTCCCGTAAATTTAGGTTACAGGCTACGCTTCGTGTGTAGTTATAGAACGAAGGCTTTCACAACCAGTTGTGTTAGCTCCTGTTGAATCCTCCTGGTTCTATGGTCGTGGCGCATGGTACTTTTTTCTTCCTTATCGTTCACCCAGAGCTGCACTGGACAACTTCAGAGGTACTCCTCGTTCCACTGAGTCTTGGCGTGTGGTGGGTCTGATGTCGGAGGGAGACATAAATACTGTGAAAACTTCCACACGCCTGAAAAAGCTATAATACACTGAACCGTTGTACAGCGAAAAAGTAGTGTTCCCACCCTAAGATTTTTCCCATAATATTGTTTGCAGGGAGAGAACAACAAATTTTCACATATGCTACTCTGTAGTTCCAAAGACGATTTAACTGTCTATTCTACGCGATGAATTGTTACAGATATCAGCCAGGAATGGAAAAATAAGAATTCGTGTTTATTTCCTATTTACCCTGCCCATTCACCTTAATGTGACCACATGTCAAAAGCCTGAATAACCGTCTTTTTCAGTGCGGACCGCTGAGAGACGAACAGGAACAGAGTCAATGAAGTTCTAGGAGGTTCCGTCAGTGATGGGGTGCCATGCCGATTACAGTTCGGTAGACAGCTGCGCTAGGTTTCTCGGTAGAGGATCCATGGCGCGAACGGCATGTTCAAGGTAGTACCATAGATTCTCGATTGGATTTAAATCCTGGGAGTTTGGTAGCCATGGGAGTACGGTAAATTCATACTGCTGCTCTTCGAACCACGCATGTACACTGCGAGCTGCGAAGAACGTTTCATTCTCTTTCTGGTAGATGCCATCGTGCGGAGGAAAAACAAACTGCGTGTAGGAGTGGACACGGTCCCCAAGGATAGATGCATACTTGAGTTGATCAGTTGTGTCTTACAGAATGACGAGATGACCCGATGAATGTCACGAAAATATTGACCAGACCATAATGCTCCATCTTCCGGCCGGACCCTTTCGACGACTCTTGTAGGGCATTTGCTTTCAACGTCTCATTCCGTACACGCATAAAACATGATTCATCTGAAAAAGCCACTGTCGCCACACAGTGGATGTCCAGTTGCAATACTGGAGTGTAAATTCCAGCCTTTGTCGCTGATGGACAGCAGTCAGCAAGGGTGAAAGAACCAGGCGCCTGTTGTGGAGACCAATACGCAGCAACGTTTTCCTCCAACACGTCTGAGCCTCCTACAGGTCATGTAATGGCTCTGAGCACTATGGGACTTAACGTTTGAGGTCATCATTCCCCTAGAACTTAGAACTACTTAAACCTAACGAACCTAAGGACATCACACACATCCATCCCCTAGACAGGATTCGAACCTGCGGCCATAGCAGTCGCGCGGTTCCGAACTGAAGCCCCTAGAACCGCTCGGCCACCGCGGCCGGCTACAGGTCATGTAGAACAGGGTACTAAGTATCATAAGCAGTGCTCCACAGTACATAAATGGCTCTGAGCACTATGGGACTCAACTGCTGAGGTCATTAGTCCCCTAGAACTTAGAACTAGTTAAACCTGACTAACCTAAGGACATCACAAACATCCATGCCCGAGGCAGGATTCGAACCTGCGACCGTAGCGGTCTTGCGGTTCCGGACTGCAGCGCCTTTAACCGCACGGCCACTTCGGCCGGCTCCACAGTACATACGTCCCGCGGAACTTCACAGGGAATACTCGTCACAAGACTGTACAGGAATTCAAGAGATTCAAACACTTCCTTCATCTTAAATCCGGGAAACTACGAACACAACCATAGGTGGAGATATAATCGCCCAAAGGTACTGTTTACTAATGACCGAGCGAGGTGGCGCAGTAGTTAGCATCCTGGACACGCATTCGGGGGGACGACGGTTCAAACCCGCGTCCAACCATGTAGATTTAGGTTTTCAGTGATTTAACTAAATTGCTCCAGACAAATACCAGGATGGATCCTTTGAAAGGGCACGTCGATTTCCTTCCCCACCCTTGACACAATCCGAACTTGTGCTCTGTCTCTAATGAACTCGATGTCGACGGGACGGTAAATAAAATCTTCCTTCCTTCCTTCTTTACTAGGGACGCTTACCCAATTATGGCAAGATGAAAATACACAAACAGCGGATATTTCGGCGAACCCCTGCATCTCAACAAAGCTGACTGGTCCTACCAGTGAACACACACAGCCACTCCATCAGCAACAACAGGAAAGCCAATTTAGACTTTTTTTCTGAGTCATCAGTCTTCTTACTGGTTTGATGCAGCGCACCACGAATTCCTCTCCTGCGCCAACCTCTTCGTCTCAGCGTAGCACTTACAAACTACATCCTCAATTATTTGCTGGATGTATTCCAGTCTCTGTCTTCCTCTACAGTTCTTGCTTTCTACAGCTCCCTCTAGTACCATGGAAGTCATTCAATGATGTCTTAACAGACGTCCTATCATCCTGTCCCTTCTCCTTATCAATGATTTTCGCATATTCCTTTCCTCCCCGATTCTCCGTATAACCTCCTCACTCCTTACCTTATCAGTTCACCTAATTTTAAACTTTCGTCTGTAGCATCACATGTCAAATGCTTTGATTCTCTTTTGTTCCGGTTTTCCCACAGTCAGTGTTTCACTACCATACAATGCTGTGCTCCAAACGTACATCCTCAGAAATTTCTTCCTCAAATTAAGGCCTATGTTCGATACTAGTAGACTTGTCTTGGCAAGGAATGCTCTTTTTGTCTGTGCTTGTCTGCTTTTGATGTCCTCCTTGCTCCGTCCATCATTGGTTATTTTGCTGTCTTGGTAGCAGAATTTCATAACTGCATCTACTTCGTGACTATCAGTCCTGATTTTAAATTTCTCGCTGTTTTCATTTCTGCTACTTCTCATTACTTTCGTCTTTCTTCGATTTACTCTTAATCCATATTCTGTACTCATCAGGTTGTCCATTCCATTCAGCAGATTATGTAATTCTTCGTCACTTACACTCAAGATATCAATGTCATCAGCGAATCGTATCATTGATACCCTTTCCCCTTGAACTTTAATTCCGCTCCTGAACCTTCGTTTTATATCCACCATTGCTTCTTCGATGTTCAGTGGAGCGATAGAGTACATCCCTGTCCTTCACCCGTTTTAATCCGAGCTCTCCGTTCTTGATCGTCCGCCCTTGTTATTCTCTCTTTACTCCTGTACATATTGTATATTACCCGTCTCTCCCTATCGCTTACCCCTACTTTCCTCAGAATTTCGAACATCTTGTGCCATTTTACATTGTCGAACACTTTTTCCATGTCTACAAATCCTATGAACGTGTCTTGATTCTTCTTTAATCTTGCTCCCATTATCAACCGCAACGTCAGAACTGCATCTCTGTTGCCTTTACCTTCCTAAAGCCAAACTGATCGTCACCTAACACAACCTCAATTTTCTTTCCCATTCTTCTGTATATTATTTTTGTCAGTAACTTGGATACATGTGCTGTTAAGCTGATTGTGCGATAATTCTCAAATTTGTCAGCTCTTGAAGTCTTCAGAACTGTGTGGATGATATTTTTCCGAAAGTCAGATGGTATGTCGCCAGCCTCGTACGTTCTACACACCAACGTGAACAGTCGTTTTGTTGCCACTTCCCCCAATGATTTTCAGAAATTCTGATGGAATGTTATCCATCCTTTCTGCCTTATTTGATCTCAAGTCTTCCAAAACTCTCTTAAATTCTGTTTCTAATACTGGATCCCATGTCTCTTCTAAATCGACTACTGTCTTCCCCCTCATAGAGGCCTTCAATGTACTCTTTTCACCTCTCCGCTCTCTCCTCTGCATTTAACAGGGAAATTCCCGTTGCTCTCTTAATGTTACAGCCCTTGCTTTTAATTTCACCGAATGTTGTTTTGTGTTCCCCATATGCTGAGTCAGTCCTTCCGATAATCATTTCGTTTTCGATTTCTTCGCATTTTTCATGCAGCCATTTCGTCTTAGCTTCCCCGCACTTCCTATTTATTTCATTCCTCATCACCTTGTATTTCTGTGTTCCTGAATTTCCCTGAACATTTTTGTACTTCCTTCTTTCATCGATCAGCTGAACAATTTCTTTTGTTACCCATAGTTTCTTCGCAGTTACCTTCTTTGTACCTATGTTTTTCTTTCCAACTTCTGTGATCGCTCTTTTTAGCGATGTCCATTCCTCTTCAACTGTACTGCCTACTGAGCTATCCCTTATTGCTGTATCTATAATCTTAGAGAACTTCAAGCGTATCTCGTCATTCCTTAGTACTTTCGTATTCCACTTCTTTGCATACTGATTCTTCCTGACTAATCTCTTTAACTTCAGCCTACTCTTCATCACTACTACATTATGATCTGATTCTATATCTGCTCCTGGATACGCCTTACAATCCAGTATCTGTTTTCGGAATCTTTATCTGACCATGATTTAATCGAAATGAAATCTTCCCGCATCACCCGGCCTTCTCCAGGTGTACCTCCTCCTCTTTTGATTCTTGAACAGGCGTGCTTCGTGATAGCGAGTTTATGTGATCGTCAGGATTTTGTTTTCACCAGGAAACTACAGCCGCGGTCGCAGCCGTAGTCGTGGACGAACGTGTATGCTAGAGTGCACCAGTCCTGGCCATAGGGGGAATACAGGGACGATTGGGGTGGTTGGAATTTGGATGTTATCAATTCGCCCAGTGCAAACACCCGTCATTTTGAATCGTCTCTCACCCAACACACACACATCTGCCTCTCGCTCCCACCCAGCACACTGGTCACTTCAGTAGCACCTGCTGCCGTGGGCAGAATCAGACAGGTTCGTGCATTCTTTGTCCTCGGCTCAGACTGAGCTAATTCTTACTTCTGGTTTCCGACTCCACGTGACCGCCACTGCAATCAGCCGTGGTGCACTGCGAAACAAGCAGCTGCAGCTTGGAAGTATACAGTAGTTCTAAGAAATCCCACCCCGACATAGACCAACCAGTTTAAAAAATGCACTTTGCCCAACCCGAGGCAGCGATGTTGTATATCACGCGAAAGGTACAGTCGTGGACAAAACGAGTGAGACCCCTCGCCTTTTCGTTATGCTGATCCGCACAGCTTTAAAGTCTGCTACACAGCATAACAGGCAAGGCGATCAAGTGCTACCAACATACTAAGTACAGGCGTGAAATCGAAAAACTATCCGAAATTTGTCAGACTGTTTACAATCATGTGTAAGACTATATTAATGCTGATTAGTGTGTTAAACACAACACGTAAATATAAGATATAAAAGAAAGAAGAAATGCTAATTAGTATGTACTGTACTAATAAAAATGAATTTTAGCTTATCGAGATAACACAAGTGTAAGACAAAGTACCCCAGATCGTTACGAATTAGCAAAATATTGTGCACATTCGGCCGCAAAACGGTTTGTGTCAACTTTCAGACCAGTCATAGTGGATTACCGTTGCTGACCTACCATGAAAGTGTGCAAATTTAGCAATGCGTGAAGATTCATAACGAAATTCAGTTAAAAATCATTCAGTGCCACAGGTAACTCAATTCAATTATTGACAGAAGCGGAAAAAAGAAGGCAGTAACAAGTGTGAAATTCTACAAGAGTTTCATATTGTCATCCACAGGGAACCAGTGCAGAATAAATGTAGCAATAAAACGTATTGGGGGCGCGAGAATTTCTTAAAATTGCTTTACTGATAGTCTATCTGCCTCCATCGAGATTAGAACCGAAAACAAACCAGACCTTCCTTGCAGTAGCAAACACCTTTCACTACGCTAGCAGACAACCCAGGCAAAGAGCCCTCTATTATTACCCCAGACATGAATAAGACGGCAATTTCGCAACGAAAATGGCAAAATGATCTGCAGTTTCTGTTGCATAGAGCTTTCTGGACTCTAAAACACGAAATTTCTACATTTATGTCATAGCTTATGTGACAATCATTCGGGATGTTTATCGAAATAACAAAATACTGTTATTAGCGAGTAACGGAAACGGGTTCTACACAACACTCCAACATGGTTTTTAGGCAGCCCCTATGCATCTTTTACCTGTTCCTCAGTCTCTGCCAAGCCCTCCCTGCAGCCTTGTGCATGTGATCGTTCCAATTTAAGTTGCAGCTGAGCAGAAGTCGGAAAGCACTATATCTGCCACCTTCTGGATCCCCTGCAGAAACAGGCTGAGCTAATGCGACAGGACTATGTTTAGTACATTCGGTGGAAATAGGGAGATGTTGTCATAGCTGCACCAATGGTATACGATGTGTAATGCCAGTGCCAAACGAAGCGTTCTCCTGTAACAGGCAGTAGTAGCAGAAAAGACAATACAAGCACTGGAAAAAGGACGAGAATTTTGCTACTGCACTGCGGTATGTCTCCAAACTACTTACAGGTACTGCAGTCCGAAGGATGTCTGCATCCCTCAAGGTGAATTCTCGTCTGTCACCCAAATATTCTCTCTATGATCGTTATTTTGTACCATGCAACAGAGAATAAAAAGCTATGAACTATAAAAACTCCACTAACATCATCCGGTAGAGGACTCTATAAGATTTTATGATGTGCCTGTCTTCCGACATATGTATCGAAGACAAATAGTGTCTGCGTGCTGGCATCGAGCAAGTGTGCTGGCCCCCATTAAATATACAATTATTGATCCACTCAGTGATCGAAGTCGCCTGCACAGACCAGTGTAAATTGTCATCGCCTGTACTGTAGGAGAACCATATCCCATAGACTATCAGTCGCAAGAGAGGGTCCCTGTTTTGTTGCTTGATACGTTGTTTTTTCTGCTGTAACATGGGCAAGCAGCGTGTGACATGGCTTTGTACACCGCCATACATTTTGTTTTGTCCACCACAACTTCGAGATCTGTGTCAGGTTCTAAACTGGTATTAACAAGTTCCGATCCATTGGCTCTGAATGAAAGCTGGACATCTCACAGTGTAAATTATGCTGTTGCTCCCACAAAACACACACATACACAGAATGATTTTAAGTAAAAGACAACCACAACATATGGAATCTGGAAGAGTTTTGCGGCATTGTGGAGCATTTCCAAACAGCTGTCCGAAGGTGGCTGACGACCTCTACATTTAAATTCAACAACTTTCACATTGATAGGGTAACAGATGGCTTGGTGTTCCATTTCGTTTAATTCCTCATATTGCAGTAACGTACCCGATTACTGTTTCGATACTAGCCATGCCCAGAAGGTGTTGCTCCTTCGCCAAGGCTCTTTCTCCATCTCAAACAAACGATGTTAGTCATTCATTATATAGTAATCAACAGCGTACCAGTGGACGGATGGCACGGAAAAGACACCGTCGATGTACTATAATAAGCATCACAGTGGATAGTGTGACCAATTTAAGCAATTTGAACAGTTTTTCCGTAATATCGACACTGACCAGTGACGCTGCAGCATGCTTCCCAATTTCTGTATCATTGCTAATCCGCCTCTCATCTGCTTTGTGAGTACCATGTACTATATTGCGAATGTAGATCGGTGATTGTGCAGTACCTCCACTCATTTTTAATTCTCGAACATATACACCAAAGTATACCAGACAGCGATCTACACGTTTGCTAGCATTTCGATCATAGTGCGTAACTGAAGATTACGATTGCCTATCTTTCCCTATACAGATGGGAGTGACAGAGCATTCTCGCATTCTTGCGATAATTGCCGATTTAATTTTCAGCTGTCTGGAAGTAGACCGCTACGTTCCACGTCTCATGAAGGAGCAGAGCAAGCCGAATCCGTAACTGCTGTTTCGCACTATTCTTACTCACTGCAAAAAAAACAGACAAAACGCACTGCAACTGTAGAATATGTGGTCGAAGGAAACTGGATGCTTTCGAGTACAGTGCTATACTGTACCGTCCGACCAAAAAAATACTGTATTTGCCCTAGGTGTTGGCGACTGTACCACATTTAAATGCAATTTTGGAATATTCAGCGAGAAATGATGTCATTATCGCATGGGTAGAAGTGACTTAAAATCGATAAAATTACGAAAAATGACGGAATATACGTATATATCGAAGGAAAATGCGCGGAAATACGGGGATATTGAGGGAGTACTTGCATGTCTTCTACTTGGTGCAGGACAATTCTTGTACATGGGCCGAATATGCAACAGCAGTAGAAATACGAGAAAACGTTGACATGGAAGCACCGGGAACCAGGGAAACAGTCATTCTCCGTCGACAGCGATAACACGGTCGGAATGGAACGCGTAATGTGGATGATCACCAAATGTACAGTTATAAATTTATATATGTCGGATCATAAGCCCAGGTGTGACCACAAAGATATCGGCAACCGCCCTGTAAATTTTTATAAAGTGTCCTTAGCTTAAGAGCGTGGTATGACTGCAGTATACAGCTACAGAATGGATAGAGTGTTTGACCCTCTGCAGGAATATTTAGGTGTTCTAAGCCCTAACAAACAATATTTACGATGTGCTTCTCTGTTCTCTCCGCCAGTCACAACCTTGCGGCGTGAGCTAACAAACAGTTGCTGTATGGCAACGTTCTAATGTATATCTATTGAGGTAGTAGTGCTACATGTAATAGATGGAGTGATCAGCTGAGAGGGAGACAGGGAGAGGTTGCTGCAGCTCATTTACCATGCAATTAACCATCCTTTTCCGTTGTTCTCTGGCGGTGCATCAGTTGTGTGGTATAACCTGCGATCGACTCGTATACAATTGTGTGTTCTGTGTGCGACTTAGAGCACTATCTACCTGCGATAGTTAACAGCAGATCTCTCAAAACCATAGTCATCAGAAGACTTCCAATTCATGTGTGATGAAACATGTCCATGGATGAGAAACCTGTTTCCGTACCACCGGCCGCTGTGCCAGAGCGGTTCTAGGCGCTTCAGTCCGGAACCGCGCGACTGCTACGGTCGCAGGTTCGAATCTTACCTCGGGCATGGATGTGTGTGATGTCCTTAGGTTAGGTAGGTTTAAGTAGTTCTAAGTTCTAGGGAACTGATGACCTCAGATGTTAAGTCCCACAGTGCTCAGAGCCATTTGAAGCATTTTGTTTCCGTACCCTCCTCTAGACGAACGAAGATGTACGTGGCTCAAATGGCTCTGAGCACTATGGGACTTAACTGCTGTGGTCATTAGTCCCCTAGAACTTGGAACTACTTAAACCTAACTAACCTAAGGACATCACTCACATCCATGCCCGAGGGAGGATTCGAACCTGCGACTGTAGCGGTCGCGCGGTTCCAGACTGTGAATATGTATGTGGAATCGGCCATTTCTCTGTCACATTTTGGAGATAAATTGAGTCTTGATCCTCATATAGACACGAAACGAGTGTTACTACACTTTTCATGTACGTCCTGTGCTAAATGTATGCAAGTGGATCAGCCGGGAAAGGGCAAGTCATGCACTTCTGGAAACCTATGTAGTATTTGTCTTACAAAGAATCGATGTTTTCTTCTGTGTGGAGGGTAGTAGTATTATCACTTTGCAGTTTGTCGTCCCGCGCGACTGCTACGGTCGCAGGTTCGAATCCTGCCTCGGGCATAGATGTGTGTGATGTCCTTAGGTTAGTTAGGTTTAAGTAGTTCTAAGTTCTAGGGGACTGATGACCCCAGATGTTAAGTCCCATAGTGCTCAGAGCCAATTAGATCAGCCAACCAGTTTGTCGTCATAGTTTCTCATAAAGAAGCTTCCATAGAAAATGCATGTCATGTGCTGGGGATATATTTCTTACGCTGAAGTATTAACAGCGTGGCATTCCGCATGACTAATACGTCGGAAACAGCACTGCTGTAGTGTTATACCACGTTTTAAGTGCAGAACTGTGTAGCCTTAGGACTGCATGTGTTTATGTTCTCTCTTATAAATAATTTCTTGGTACTGACCTCTGACACTACAAAAATACTTCTGAATTCTTACTGCACTAGATTTGCATAAAATGCTTCGAACTACGTCCGTCTGGAGCTCCATCATGCATAAACCACACGTTTCTACTTCATAACAGCCTGTTATATCATCACAACACTTTCATACCTACTACACATCGATAAGGGATGCTAACCTCCTCGACATGCGCACATCTGGAGAGATTTTGTGCACTTGGATTGGTGCAGAACAGCAGTTACAGACTCGGCTCGCTCTTCTCCTTCACGAGACGTGGAATGTAGCGCTCTACTTCTGAACAGCTGCATATTAAATAGGCCATTATTCTAAGAATGCGAGAATGCTCTGTGACTCCCATCCGTATAAGGAAAAATAGACAGTCGTAATAGTAAATTACGCACTATGATCGAAGTGCTAGCAAATGTGTAGATCGCTGTCTGGTATACTTTGGTGTATATGTTCGAGAATTTACAATGAATGGACGTACTGCACAGTCATTTATGTAATTTTCAATCTGGTATGGTATTCGCAGAGTAGTGGAGGGGCGGTTTAGCGAAGATACAGAAATTGAGAAGCGTCCTGCAGCGTCACTGGTCGGTGTTGAAATTATGGAAAAACTGGTAAAATTGCCAAATTGTTTGCACTATCCACTGTGATTCTTATTACAGTACAACGACGGTGTCTTTTCCGTGCCATCCGTCCACTGGTATACTGTTGATTACTACTTAATGAATGACTGGCATCGCTTGTTTGAGATGTGAAAGATGAGTTTAAATGTGGAGGTCATCTTTCACCTTGGCGGTGTACAAAGCTGTGTCATACACTGCTTGCCCGTGTTACAGCAGAAAAAACAATGTATCAAACAACAAGACAGGAACTCTCCCTTGTGAGTGATAGTCTGTGGGATATGGTGTCTGTTTTCCGTATATGTATTGGAAGACAGGGAGATGGTAAAATCTCATCGAGTCCTCCAGCGGATGACATTAGCGGGGTTTTTATCGTTCATAGCTTTTCATTCTCTCTTAAAAAAACTAAAAACTCAACTCCACCCAAACAGGCTATGATGGCCCAATGGTTCAGACAGGCCATCTTCTCGTCCTCAGCCCACAGGCATCACTGGATGCGGATATGGAAAGGCATGTGGTCAGCACACTAATCTCCCAGCCATATGTCAGTTTGCAAGATCGGTGATGCTACTTCTCAATCAAATAGCTCCTCAGTTTGCCTCACAAGGGCTGAGTGCATCCTGCTGGCCAACAGCGCTTGGCAGACCAGATGGTCATTCATCCAACTGCTAGCCCAGCCCGACAGCACTTAACTTCAGTGATCTGACAGGGATTGGTGTTAACACTGAGGCAGGGCCGTTGGCTTTTATTCTCTGTTGCATAGTACAAAATAACGATCATAGAGAGAATGTTTGACTGACAGACGAGAATGCACCTTGTGGCATGCAGACCTCGTTTAGACTGCAGTACCTGAATGTAGTTAGGAGACAAACAGCGGTACGTTAGCAACATCCTCGTCCTTTTTTTCCAGTTCCTGTACTGACTTTTCTACTACTACCTCGTGTTGCAGAAGAAAGCTTCATTTGGCGTTGGCCTTACACATTGTAAACTGTTGGCGGAGCTATGACAAGATCTCCCCATTAACTCAGCTCAACATGTTTCTACAAGGTATGCAGAAGATGGCAGACATAGCGCTCTTCGACTTCTACTCAGTTCTGACTTCAATTGGAACGATCACATGGACAACGGTGCAGGGAGGGCGGGGTAGAGACTGAGGAACAGTAACAAGATGCATAGGAGCTGCCTAAAAAACCTTGTTGGAGTTTTACTGTAGCAGACAGGACCGAAAAAGGTGATTCGTTTCGAGATACGAGAGTGGCATGAATATGCTTCGCTAGTGGCTGTAATCATTAAAAGCCATCTCCATAGGATCCAAAGCAGGTATGTGGTTGAATGGAGAGATTTGACTCCAAATCGCAGACAGAATTTCTACCAGAAAGTGTCACGCTACCAGCGACTCTAGTGTGTGCCTGTAGAACTAAGACTGCTTTTTATGCAGAGTGACGGTAACATAGTCATTGTGATGGTGATTTTAATAGCGAGGTCCTTATGCGAAACGTAAGTTGCTGGTGGTAGAGCCCTTCTGTGATCAGTTTGAAATGTCAGTTCTCAATAGTCCTCCTCGGAAAGAACATCGTCTTCCCTCCAAGGATTCCCATTTCAACTACCTGGTGAGTGTAGTCCAACTACTGAAAAAGAAAAATTACTTGCCATGCAAAGTGACTCTCATGATCGATATAATTGATATCAGTGATGTGCTGCCTGGCACGTGGTGATGATGGCTAGGGCACCACGGATGTGATTCATGGCTTGGAATTTTTTTCATTGTGGTGATATCTTCTAACAATGTTTGAATCTCTGACCTACACAGGGAGAGATGACCATCGTAATAAAATCAGATGTATTACCGAATTTGTAAAGTGATACATGGTATAAACCTTAAGAGGGAGTCAAAGGCGAGGAGGCGACCTTGTGACAGTGGTAGAATTTAGGACTCCGCAATGAGCCAAAAATGAGTTTTATATTCTAGTCCTACGATGAAGGATATGACAGATATGAAAAGATATTTTTTCACCTGATGAATGAATACTTAGAGGGAATATAGCGTATGCCATAGTCCTGTACACGATTTTCACAACAGGTAGCAATACTTTAGAGAGGTGAAAACGCATGTTTGGACCGATTCCTCCTATCTTTGAAAAAACGCGTATAAATGGGAAAAATATACATTTCACGTGATAAATTGGAGGTGTATGTTCAACAGCACAGCTGCCACGGATAGTGGAAAGTACATTTTTTAAACTGATGGGTCTATATCGGGCTGAGATTGTTTAGAACTACTGTATACACCCGAATTGTAGCTGCCTGTTTCGCAGTGCACCGCGACTGGCTGCAGTGGTGGTCACAAGGAGTCCGAAACCAGAAGTAATGAATTAGCTCAGCCGCTACCCGGTGCAAGGAATGTGCCTACCTGTCTGATCTTGCCGACAGCAGCAGGGGCTGGCGAAGTATCCAGTGTGCTGCGTGAGCCCGACGGAGGTGGATGCGTGTGTGTTGCGTGAGAGAATTGCACTGGTCGCATTGATAACATCCATCGACACTGGCGGTGTACGAGTGGACGTCTGGAAGGTGAGTGCTTCAGCGATCTCCGACATCTACCCATGGCAGCTACTCTTCGAAGTGGGTTGTGGTTCAAGTGTACAACGCTTAGCGCTTCTCAAAACATCGCAGTGGACTCCGTCTTGCAGTCGTGTTTGCTGTTGCCTCTGTCTTATCACCCAGTAGAACTTTCCTCTCTCCTTCAGAATGTAGCGGAGATAATCAATTTATAAAGTCTATCGTTCTCTTAAAAACCCAGTCGTGACGTCAGATTCCCTATTGATCAGTTTATTGTTTTGCATAGTTGTAATGTGTGCATGCTTGCTTTCAGTACGGGTGGGCATGGCTGGCGCGGGTGTTGGTCTCTCTCTCCCATCCGGCGTGGACAGGGCTACCCTGCAGGCGGCGGAAGGCGCGCTTCTTGATCACGAATTCGTGTGATCATCACGATTTTTTTTTTTTTTACCAGATATGTTGTGGAGAAGGATGTTTACGCTCTCAAACTCTGGTGAATACAAGATCTCGGATATATTTAGTGCTATGATCTATTTGTGACAGAAATTTCATTACTTGATTCGCATAATTTTTGCGTGTGATACTCAAATGTTGAAAATGTATTTTATTATGAGGAAGGATCATCATAAGGTAGAAATGAGTGTTTTAAATGGTATATTTGACTCCTCTAAATTATTAAACAAATAATTTGACAGGAGCCCCATTTTTGAAATCGAAATTGCGTCACTTTCCCTTTGTCTCCAGCATTAGCCAACAAGAATACAGTATTCTGAGGAAAGATGAAAACCTCCATCTTCGTTCTTGGAGACGTTCGTTCACACTGACAAGCGGTGAGTGGCCTCTTGAGAGAGACAGAGACAGGAAGCGAGTCTGGAATTTGCTGATCAACAGAATGCCGCCATTTGATGCTTTGTTAGGGAACCGCAAGATCAACGGAGGCTGCTTCCTGTCCGTGGTCACTGGTATTTAGTATCGTCATCTGCAATTAGGACCTAGGGCTGTTTTGACCTTCGTGGCGGCGCCCTGACGATTGACACTCACGCGGGAGACGCCCAATGGTAACTACTATACCATACTTCGTTCCATTCCGTGGTGATTACAGTTATTATGTCATGGGAGGCAAGGGTGTGGAATGCAGTCATGATATCTACCCAAGTGGGAGGACCCTGTCTTCACAAACTGATTAAATAAAGGATATGTATCAATATATTATTGATTTTGATTTGAACTTCGTGTCGTGATATCCTTCCTCTCAAGCACAGGGTGAGTCTTTTTCTACCATTTTTTCTGGGCAGGGAAGGGACGGAGGGAGCGAGGGGTAAGTGACTGAGACGTCCTCCGGTGGTGACACTATGTGCTAGCTCATTCGATCCCTGTATGTCAAGGTGAGTGCACACATGAAAATGTTCCAATAAGACGACAGCTCCAATCTGCAGCAGTGTAATATGTAATTAGGAAATCTAGTTGCTGGATGTGAGCTTTTCTTACCAAATAAAAGTGAGATCCAGCCCCTGCAAACTGAATTTTGTAAATAAACAATACAACCTATGCTAAATAATGGAATTTTGCTGTCATGAGATCCTTCCTCTCCAGCACAGATGGTAGCTTAGCGCCCATATCGAAAACCATTCTGTCAGCAATTTGCCTCAGAGGGAGTTCTCGCATGCCTCAGTATTCTGCAGGGGTTTACCGGGTAAACACTGCTTTTTTTGCTGTTCGTTCCAACCGCGACCGACGGCGTGTGCAGTCGCAGCAGTGAGGTGCAACAAGAGGAGAAAGAGTGAGAGAGTACGTGTTTCGACAGGAATTTCTCAGGTATCAAGTATCAAGCGGTTGCCGCCAGTTGACTCTTTTGTCCTGGGATTAGCGTGACATCCGGTCTGTCGGTCGCAGGGTATGAGCAGACTCCTATGGATACCTTCACACTGCATAGCCACTGACAGACACATGAATTCATGGGGCCCCCAGTGCACCACAACTCCAGGCAGCCTGCATGGGTGGCGTGGGCTGGTACTGGGTACTGCACGGTGGACAGTGGGTGTTTCGCAATCGAAAGATTTTTAACAGTGTAATTACGTGTGATGGGTATTTCATGATGGTATTCCTTGTGTAATTGGAATGAAAAACCATCGCATTTGTTTAAATATTCCATTTATCACTTTCTGTCCCATAAATTGTTTAAATAAACGATATTCCATTCATTGTCTAAATTGTTTAAACAATATTCCATATGCTACAATCGATTTACCTCCAAATGGACGACCAACTGAGTCTTTTTCCATCCAATTAATGGGGGTGGAGAGCTGGAGGCGGTTCCCAGAGGATGGATTTAATTAATTGATTGATTTAATTAATTAGACCATCAAATTTATATCAAAAGAGTGCTTGTATTGGCGAGGCGAGTTTTCAGAAGGATGTAGGAGGAGGAGGAGGAGGGGGAGGGGGAAACTAGGGGATCAATAGGTTAAGAGTGCTGTCAGTCAAAAGAACAGATTATCCCCAGGGCATCATAATCCTCTTAGCAGAACAGTAGGTTAAGGACTTTTCAATCAAAAGAGCAACAGGTTTGCCCCTGAAAGTATACTTGCCCCTGAATGTAGGCAACCTTCAATGTGGGGCAATCCCCCCTCCCCCCTTTGTCGCCCTACTATCATCCAGATTGTAGCAGAGGTATCTATCTCCTGGCACTTGCCTTGGTACAGTTTTCCCTCTGCACTTAAACCTGCTACTGTTCAATTGCTTTTATCTACTTTCTATCAACTCAACTAGCCCGTGTTAGTGGGTAATCCTACCCAGATGCATGGACAACATCACAGGCCTGCATCTTGTGAAGACCTCGATTGAAGAAGCTACGTTCGCTGAACTGTCGTTAAGGAGACAGTGTTGGTAGCTCCTTGATTCATCAGAGCGGTCACTTGGGCAGCTGTTGCGCGTCGATTCGCACTTACACATCTCCACAGCCTTCGTTCAGCCCTGTCACCTACGTCCCGTTGTGCACTACAGTTGCCTCATCTCCAGTTTTTGGATAGCGCCATTTTGCCATGCATGCTGTACTTTAACCACAGTGGCATGTGAGCAGTTTACAAACTTTGCCGTTTCAGAGACCCAGGTTCACTTGTCCTGAAAGCCAATTATCATGTTCTTTGGCCTTTTGAAAGTCAGATAAATCTCGTTTCGTTTTAGCATTACGACAACGACTGCAATATTTTCCGTGTTCTCCCCCCGCCGCCCCCCCCCCCCCCCCCCAAACTAACACTCTTTTCATATCCTCCACTGATAGTGCTGCCACCGGCCGTCGAGTGGTTATTGCACATTGGCATCGAACATAGGCGGTGGCCACATTATTGTGACTGAACCGTATAATGCCTTATTTTTCACTTTCATATTCAGTATATTAAATTTCTCAGAGTTATATCTATTTGAGGTGACATTTACCCTCCGAAAACGCTGTCAAGATTACTGACGTTCTGAAGGTTAGATTTCTGGAACTTGCGATTGATAGAAGTTCTCACTGAAAAAGAAAATATTCATCAACGCTTTTGTCTGTCGTCAACACCTTTGACACTTTTCAGGTATTCAGCTACATCTACTTTGAGTTCTCGATGGCATACTTTGTAGTTTTGTGAGGCAACAAATATCAGGCATACAGAAAACGTTTAGTTCGCAAATGAGCCGTCACGACCCCATTTGATGTTAATTCACGAACCTTATAGAACTCTTCATTAAATAAATTGGAGCAAGTTGTAGTAGCGTCTCAGTAATTCTCCTCATTCATGTGATTTGTTGTAGAAAGCAAGCACAGAGAAAAGAAAAATAAGTCGTACTCTGAAACATACATCTCAACGTGCTGTCTGTTATTGACCACATATGTTCAAAGCCCAGCTGAAGACGTTGCACTTGCTAAATTCTTTCTGTGGCGTACAGTAATTTTAATTTACTGAACTTACAGTTTACTAAAATGGTTGAGAAATTTCTTGTAATGAGAACTAAGGACTTACTCAGTATATGGAGATTCAACAAATATCTGACCCTCAGTCTTGATTTAATATTAAATGAATAAAAATAGTTCAGTATTTCCCCTGATCTAAAATTCACATAATCCTTACAGTTTCAGAATGCTTCCCACATTGTCCGTTCCATTCAACTCCTCAATTTTTCCTCTATTTATTTATGTTGCTGTGATTGTCTATGTATTCCATATATTCTGTTTTTTCAATTGTCAATTATTCACTCTGTTTTTGTATCACATTTCATATGTAATAATTCCTCAAACTGTTCTTCATTACTATGACATTGGCACTGTTTTTTTTACGTTTAGAGTTAATGTTTTTCTAGATTGTTCCATTTATATTTATTTCCTGTTTAACTTTAATTTACATTTATATTTATTTCCTGCTTAACTTTCAAATAACGTTACTACGTGACAAGAGTACTGAAGAACAGTTTGAGGAGGTATTACATATGAAATGTGATATAAAAACGGAGTAAATAATTGACAACTGAAAGAAAGAACTACTACAGTATCGTACAGAAAGTAAGTGAAACACATACGCAATGAGACGAACGGAAATAACACTTTTATTCAAAGACAATTATCACACTGATGTCAACGCGATTTATGGCGCTCCTCTGGACATTACGAAAAGCAGGGCATCGTTGTTAATAGTACGTGCGATCACCACGAACGGCAGTGCATTCTCTGCAATGTGTTCCCACAGGGGTGGTAACATGTTCTTGTGGCAGGGGCTTAATTCCTCCACCAGTGCAGTTGGCAACTGCTGGATGTTCGTTTATGCATGTGGACGTGCTGCAACATGTCTCCCCAATGCATCCCACACGTGATCGATGAGATTTAAGTCGGTGGGAACGGGCAGGCCAGTCTATTCGTCGAGTATCCTTTCGTTCCAAGAGCTGCTCCACCTGCTTATTTCGATGCGATGGCGGATTCTCATCAATGGAAACGAAGTCAGGTCCGAATGCGCCCCTGAATAGACGCACAATAGTCACAATGACGTTGACCTGTGAGTTTACGGTGTTCAAACATTTGGAGGTCAGTACACCTATGCAACATTATGCTTGGCACACTGTAACACTTGGACCACCAAAAAGATCATGTTCGACAATTTTCTTGGGTGTTTTACGTGTTCTTACGTCTCGCCATTTGAGGATACTTCTAGCGTTATCGAACATGATCGTTTTCGTGATCCAGGTGATATGGTGTGGGGAGGCATAATGTTGCATGGGCGTACAGATATCCAAATCTTTGAACACGCTACACTGATCGATCAACATTTTAATAAAACTGTACTCCTTCCTCATGTACGTCTTTTGAGGGGTGCATTCCAAACCGGCTTTATTATTTATGGATAACAACGCGCGACCACATCACTGCGCAGGTGGAAAATCTCTTGGAGCGAGAGGATATTCTTCGAATGAACTGGCCTGCCCGTTCCCCCGACTTAAATCCCGAGCACGTGTACGATGCGTTGGGAAGACATATTGCAGAGCGTCCACGTGCACGAAAAAGCATCCAGTAGTTGCCAACTGTGCTGATGGAGGAACGGTATGCTCAGTCACTAGAACTAGACTTCCTTACCAACATTGTGGCCAGAATGAGAGCACGTACCAGAGCATGCAGTGCCGTTCGTGGTGATCACACGCCCTACTAAAATCCATGTCCCGATTTTCGTATTGTCCAGGCGACCATCATAAATTACGGCGATTTCTGTGAAAATATTTTCTTTTTGTATCATTGCATCTTTCTTTCAGTTATCTTCTGTGCTATGCTGTAGCTGTTCTTTCTGTGTATGGTCCATGTTTCATGGAGCTATGTTACTTGGCAGTGAAATATCATGGGCAAGTTACTTACGTCCTTAAGTTTTGTAATCCAGTGTACATTTTGTCGATAATCGTTGGTGATGCCATTCCTTATTACTAGAAATACATTGTAGACAAGGCAATATAAAAAGTTGTTGAACAGGTTTTTTTGTCGGTCTCTGCACTAAAAAAATGTTTTCTGGGGAAAAGTCCATGGCGTTTTACCGGAGTTGAAATATATTCTGAAATATACAAAAAACCTCAGAAAACAAATTATTAGACCAAACTCAAATAATAATGCCTGTGATACTTTTAGTACATCTTAATGAATCGCCTCTAACAGTGTGTGACACAATGTTTGTTATGTACCACGCAGATGAGGTCTACTTTAAATTAAGAAAGAATACTTGTTTTGCAAATCAAACTGCCTTTTCCTGCTGCTAGTTATTTTATTCATCCCATACGTGTTTCGCCTTCTCCTGTTCCAAGGCATCATCAGTGTGATCTATAATGATACAGTTTTGTTAGTTATAGATTATCAAACAGTTCACTTCGCGATTTTTTGTTAAAATGTAATTACTTACGATTTGCTGATCTGCGTTTCCTCACATCTGGTTTGGAGGTAACACTACCACTTTTATCACTGTTCTATATTCACATCTTTGTGTTTTCGCCATCCACACACTGTTCACCATGTTTCTCACTCTTTTTTGTGGTGGACTATTGTTCTTCTGACACTCTTTACAACTATTTCGTCGAACACTTCTATTCACAGCGTAAATATTGCGACTCCATTACGTGTTTCATCGTCTTTGGTATGTTTACCTATTTGTTGTCAACCTAATGAAGTATATGTTCGTTACTAACTTCTGGTCATGATGTTTATACCGTGTGTGTGAGTATGAGTGAGACAGAGAGGAGGGGATAGAGCCGATTATTTTGGGGGGTAGGGGGGGGGGGGAGGGGAGGGTGGCGGTTGTAAAAGCTGTTAGCGAGTGGCTGAAAACTTTGGTCACAGCTGTTTTGACTTTTCGTTTCATTGTTCTGGGGAGGGGTCACGGGTGGGTAAGTGTAAAGATGTTGGGTTCTATTATTATTACATTGGACGTTATTATTATATTTATCCTTTTTGCTAACATTATTCTATTATTTTATCTATTAGTGTAAATAATGAATTGCTTGGCATGTGTACATGGTCATTCAACAGGATGTTTCCCTCTGTTTTGGTTTTATGTATATGATAATTTTCTTGCATGGTCAGAAGGTGCTTTTTATTGTTGATTCTAATTATTCTCATGTCATCTTCTCTAGTGGTTGGTTTGTGGTTATTTCCTCTTAGGTGTTCTGCAAATGTGGAGTGGTTTGTCCCATATTTCCATGCTCTCATGTGTTCCTTGTATCTGACATCAAATGTGCTCCCTGTTTGCCCTATGTATGTGCCTTCACAAATGTTACACTGTAACTGGTATATACCTGCTTTCTGGTATATGTCTCTGTTTTTGGTCAGTTTTGGGGTGTATTTTTCTATAGAATTGTCTGTTGTGTAAGCTATGTTTATTCCCTGTCTTTTTAAAATGTTGGTGATTTTATGGGTGAGTTTGTGTTTGTATGTCATTGTGTGCCATCTTGTGTTTTCTTTCATCTTTTTCTGATTATCCTGTGTAGTTGTTATGGGACCGCGTGTTTGTGTTTGGTTTCTGTTGTGTTGTTATCTGTGGTTTGGAGCTTTTTGCTTTTATTTTACTTTTAATTTGTTGTTTACCTTTGTGACTGTGTTATCATTGTAACCATTATTTTGTGCTATCTGCATTATTATGTCCAGTTCTTTTTCGTAGCTTTCTTTGGTGAGTGGTACTGTGTTGAGTCTATGGAGCATGTGTCGAAGTGCTGCTTGCTTTTGTGCATGTGGGTGGTTCGAGGATTGGGGAATGATAATGTCTGTTGCTGTGGGTTTACGGTAAATTTCAAACATATGCTTATTGTTTTTCCTTTTTGATTGTTATATCCAGAAAGTTAATTTGGTTGTTCTGTTCTCATTCAATTGTGAATTTTATATTTTTATGTATCTTGTTGATGTCAGTATGAAGTTAGATACATAAAAGTATAAAAATATTATCATTATACATCCCACTGATGATGCCTTAGAACAGGAGAAGGCGAAACGCATATGGGATAAATAAAATAACTAACAGCAGGAAAAGGCAGTTTGATTTGCAAAACCAAGTGTTTATATGCTTGCTGCGGAGGATGGCCACACAAACAAACTTGTTAAGAAAGAATATTTGAAACTCCTTGTATTGCACCTCTAATGCTGAATAATCTGCATAGTTCTTCTTGGTTTTGTTTTATTTATTTCACATCTGCACTATTTGCCTAACAGGTTGATCTGGATTCCTTAAAGAACATTTCAGTGGATTACTTTGTCGTCGCAGTGTGAATGTCATCTGCAGCGCCCCCCCCCCCCCCCCCCCCCCCCCGTCCCCCTGAATCTAACCAAGCTACAGCAGCACCAGCCACATGCAATGTCTTCGATGTAGCCGAGTAAAACTGACCGCGAAACAACTAGGGCCATCATGCTTCCTATAAATGGGATGAGCTTCCCTGACCAAGGTGACCGTCTTTGGAACCCTTCCTCTAGGGTGACTCCGGCTCTAAGAATTGAGAGCCAAGAGCGACTGTAGCCAGGCCAACGCCACAACGAGATCCTATTGAGCGGAGTCTTGCCACGTTACCTACTGTTTGGTGTATATACTCTAGTACGGTACTACACTTGTATTTAACATGTTGGTTGATGGCATGATGCTTGTTAATAGTGATTTGTCATTCAGCTGATTCATGAGATCACATTATACCTGAGAATGTTCCATTCCTGGTCGAAAATTGTTTTTTGTTAAAATGACAGTACAGCTATGTACAAGGGATAATTTTCCAAAAAATTTGTAAATGCTATAAATCATCGCCTCCTCAGAATGATGTGATTTACACTTTGGGCTGTGTGTTAAACCAAAAGGTGGATGCATGGGAAACATCCGGTGAACCGTGCGCCCTGGAAGCTTGATCGACCGACCACAACTATACCACTTCAGAAGAATAAATGCTAAGCGTAATATACACCATAATGTTTTTCCTACTTTCGCGGGGGCAGTTTCAAAGTAGTTACGGATCACGTGGCACTTAAAGGCCTACAATGCCTGAAAGATTTCAGTAGCCATCTAATTACACTGAAGAGCCAAAGAAACTGATACACCTGCCTAATATCATGCAGAGGCCGCGTGAATACGCGGAAGTGCCGAAACACGATGTTGAATGGACTCGACTAACGTCTAAAGCAGTACTGGAGGGAACTGACACCATGAATCCTGCAGGGCTATCTATAAATCCCTAAAGTACGGGGGGGGGGGGGGGGGGGTGGAGATCTCTTCTGAACAGCACGTTGCAAAGTATCCCAGACATGCTCAATAAAGTTAATGTCTGGGGAGTTTGGTGGCCAGTGGAAGTGTTTAAACTGAGAAGAGTGTTCCTGGAGCCATTCTGTAACTATTCTGGACGTATGGGGTGTCGCGTTGTCCTGCTGAAATTGCCCAAGTCCGTCGTAATTCACAATGGACATGAATGGATGCATGTCATCAGACAGGATACTTACGTACGTGTCACCTGTCAGAGTCGTATCTAGATACATCAAGGGTCACATATCACTCTAGTTGCACGCCCCCCCCCCCCCCCCCCCCCCCACCATTACAGAGCCTCCACCAGCTTGAACAGTCTACTGCTGACATGCAGGGCCCATGGATTCATGATGTGGTCTCCATACCTGTGCACGTTCATTTGCTCGATACAATTTGAAACGAGACTCTTCCGACCAGGCAACATGTTTCCAGTTATCAACGGTCCAATGTCGGTGTTTACAGGCCCAGGCGAACCATAAAGCTTTGTGTTGTGCAGTCATCAAGGGTACACGAGTGGGTCTTCGGCTCTGAAAGCCCATATCGATGATGTTTCGTTGAATGGTTCGCACGCTGACACTTGTAGATGGCACAGCATTGAAGTATGTAGCAATTTGCGGAAGGATTGCACTTCTGTCACGTTGAACGATTCTCTTCAGTCGTCGTTGGTCCTGTTCACGCAGGATCCTTTTCCCTCCGCAGCGATGTCGTAGATTTGATGTTTTACCGGATTCCTGATATTCACGGTACACTCGTGAAATGGTGTTACGGAAAAATTCCCTACTTCATCGCTACCTCGGAGATGCTGCGTCCCATCGCTCGTGCGTCAACTATAACACTACGTTCAATCTCACTTAATTCTTGATAACCTGCCATTGTAGCAGCAATAACCGATCCAATCATTTCCCAGACACTTGTTGTCTTCCATAGGTTTTGTCGACCGCAGCGCCATATTCTGCCTGCTTGCATATCTCTGTATTTGAATACGCGTGCCTATTCTAGTTTCTTTGGCGCTTCAGTGTATATGGTAATTGCCATTAAGCGAGTTTGAATCAGAAGCGATACACTGACCTCGCAAGGCCACGTGAATGCAAACCCATCCAGGAGGCACTTCAAGACTTCATCTGGGAAGTAAACTGTTGTCACCCTGCGTAGCGGCTATGCTATGATTCAGCCTAGTTGCCTTAGATAGCGAGGAAGGTTGATGATTCAATTCTGTCATAACACTGAGGACGACATACCACCGACCGCCGTGTTGCTGCCCAGCTGCCCATTAGTTGTGGCATAACGGTAAACACGAAATAGCTCACTGAGTCAGAGACTGAATATTATGCGCCAAGCCAGGGGAGTTGAACTGGCAACGAGTGACATTACAAAGACTGGTACAAGCCGAAAGGCCATTTCAAATGTTGGCGTAGATACAGGGTGTATAAAAACATGTATCAGAAACTTGAGAGATCTATTCTTGACACCAAAACTTTAAAAATTCATATTGATCATCGTCATCACATCAGTCTTTTCCCACGTCATGTGGGGTCGGCGTCGCTTTCCTGGCTCCTTCTTTCCATAAATGTCTATCCAGTGCTTCTTTTCTGAGCCATCCTTTCTCCCGTAGGTCCCCTGCTACCTTGCCCTTCCATCTCAGTTTCGGTCTTCCTCTTCTCCTTGGTCCTTCGATTTCTAGGTCTTCAATTCTTCTCTCCACGTAGTACTCTCCTCTTCCCTGCACATGTCCATACCATCTTAGCCAAGAATCTTCTTCCCTATGGGCCCCACTTTCACTGTTCCCCTGATGTACTCATTCCTTAGTCTGTCCTTTCGTGTCACCCCCACTCATGCACCTTAACATTCTCATTTCTGCCACGTCCATCTTTTTCTCTTGGGCTTTTATAATTGGCCAAGTTTCTGCGCTATACAGCATCGCAGGCCTCACTACAGACTTGTAAGGCTTTCCTTTCATTCTGCAGCTAACCTTCTTATCACACAGTACTCCGCTCAGTTCCCTCCAGTTCACCCATCCACTATTTATCCTATGCTGTATTTGAGCCTCCAGTCCTCCATCACTATGCATGTAAGAGCCTAGGTATTTAAATTTCTTGACCAGCGTCAGTCGTTCTCCTTGCAGGTTAATGTATAGCTCTTTGGCATCCTTTGTACACATATACTCTGTTTTCACCCTGCTAATTCTCATTTCCCTTTCCTCTAGAGCTTTCCTTCACTGTTCAAGCTTGTCTTGAAGTGCCTCCTGGATGGGTTCACAGATTACAACATCATCGGCAAACATCATGCTCCAAGGTGCCTCTTTTTTCAAAGAGATATGGGCAGAGAGCAGAGCACTTTGTTACTCCTGCACTGCTTCTGACTTGTGTCATTGCACCTTCATACATGTCTTCTACCACCCTGATATTATCATTTCCCAGATCTTCATTTTGAGGGACATCAGTTTTATCCCTCTATAATGGCCACAGTTTTGGATATCCCCTTTCCCCTTATATATGGGAACCAGTATACTATTCCTCCGCGCATATGGCATTCTTTCTCCTTTCCACATCTTCTGCATTAGATCCCAGAGAACATCAGTTCCCTGTTCTCCCAGACTTTTGCATACTTCTATTGGGATTTGGTCTGCCCCTAGGGCCTTCCCATTTTTCATTTTCTTCATTGTGTGTGCTACTTCTTCCCTACTTACACTTTTGGCCATTCCTTCATTTATATCTCCATCCTCATACTTCTCTCGTACATTTTCCTCATTCAATAGCCTTTCAAAGTACTCCCACCACTTATTCAGGATTTTCTCATGGTCGTGTAATACTACACCTGATTCATCTTTTATCTGCCTCATTGATGTTATGTCCTTGGTCGCCTTATCTCTTGCTTCGTCAGGAAGGTATGAAAAGAATTCCCTGTAATGTCTCCTGGTTGTGTGATTTACTTCAAATGTGTATATTTACCCACTTTCTTCTTTACAGTTGGTCATGGCGTTTGATTTGTTTCGTCTGATTGTCGTTTGTTCTTTTTTAGAGTAACTTAGATCAGAACACATCCCAAAAAGGTACCCAGTTTCTGAAATGACGAATTTGCACTAAACGTACGGCCTTGCAAATGGGAATGCGTACGCAGAGCTTCAGGTTTACATATTCTGGAAGACAGCTAGCTTGTGCAAGAACGTCTGTACGACTCCACCAACTCTTTCTAGAGATAGATTCATTTTCGATGAGGGTTAGGGATGATAGTAGTCCACGAGATGTATGAACGCCTCAGCTTAAAAAACGGGTTCTTCATACTGTGGGTAAATCTCCACCAACAAGTACAAGGAAAACTGCGTGAAGGGAAGGCATTGCTCACATGACGATCTGAAACAGCCCGCACAAAATCTCCTGTACCCGTATCACTTTCAACGGGTGAAAGAATTAAATGAAGTTAACGCATTTTAGAGCGGTGTACTGTGTTTCTGCAGTTGTTAGCATCTACCTCCTGATGATGCTGACTTTTCACATGATGTGATCTTCAGTTAGCATAACAATCACGCCTGGTCTTATAAAACTCTCGAGTGTGACAAGACAGACGTCAACACATACTTCTTTCAGGAACGTCTACTATTCCTCCGGCATGAGTTGCTTCATTTACTTTATGATATACGATTATTTCTAGATGTGATCCAACGAATGTGGTTTATGCACCATGGTGCTCCACTTCACTTTACAGGCATAGTTTGCCAGTACCTCTGGGTAACCAGTTTATGAACAGGTGGAATGGTCAAGGAAGATCCACTGTATGACATGCCCAATCGCCAGAGGATTCGTTTCCTTAGGAAACATTAAAAATCTATGGTGTATTCAACTCTCATACCCAGTGCCGATGTTCCGAAGGACCATGTCCAAAATTGATTTTATCACATACAGAACACACCAGCAGTTTTCCAGAACATACAACAAAGTACTAAACGAAAGCTAAAAGTATGTGTGGAAGTAGGAAGTGGTCAATTCAAGCTGTGTTTTGTAAATTTATCATTTTTTGAGCCATGAATAATAAAGCCTTCCATACTTCCCAAACGAAACATTTTCGGACCCATTTTCATATGAAATGGTAATGTTTTTATATAAAGGACAAATACCTAAAGTTTCTGACTCATGTATTTACGGCGCTTTCGCTCATGCACCAGAATAAATATGTATTGACCAGTTTTTTGGTTCTTGCTCAGATAGCTATTCCGCGCCAGCGAGCAAAGGCAGCTGAGCAAGTGGTGCCGCTTTATGAAAATAGAGAATCACTGAGCCGGAACACTGTATCCTGCAGCCAATGGACAGACAAATAAGGCACATCTGACATTCGGAAGTATGCTGCGCCGCTATGTGAATAATCAGCAGAACAGCTGGATCGAGTTCTTTTCTTACTTTGTCAACGCTCGCAGTTCAAAGGTATATGAGAGTACCAGACTAAACATATTTAGCGATACAGAGGCAAAATATGTTCTTCGGAGTTGAAACAACCTCCACTAGCCGCCAACCTTTCTCACGTTCGGGCTTCGCAAAGAGGCCTAAAATTATCTGGAAGTGGTGAAAAATGAAATGCAGAAGTTCGCCAACGCCAAGAGACCGTAGCAAATAGGATAGCAACACGTCAGTCAATAGGTGTTATTAAACAGTAAGTATATACCGAAAGGGGAGGTAAAGAATATCATTAAAAGTATAATGGATATATTAGAGCACAGAAAGAGCATCTCCAGTAAACGTTAAATTGCAGCTACCTGCGAGAACTATCATTGCGGACGTGGAACAGATGCGATCCTTTAAGGGAGCTACAGATTATTTATATCCTAAATCACAATAAAAAAAAGCCAACAGGTCAGACAAAACATGGCTCTACCCTCAGTTGCGCTCGCACCTCGTAGCAAAATACCCTATCGTCTATAATGGAAATACTGTGCTACTGATTAATGGAAAGCAATACGACTTCTCTAGCCCAACTTCCACCTAATGTTACCGTCAAGCAGGTCTCCAGACTGAACCTTTCCAGTCCCTTAATTTTTCTACCTGACCCCTCGTAAATCTTCCCAACTCAAATCCTGATCTACCTGAAGTCCGATTCCAATAAGAGTAGCCGGCCGGAGTGGCCGAGCGGTTAAAGGCGCTACAGTCTGGAACCGCACGACCGCTACGGTCGCAGGTTCGAATCCTGCCTCGGGCATGGATGTGTGTGATGTCCTTAGGTTAGTTAGGTTTAAGTAGTTCTAAGTTCTAGGGGACTTACGACCACAGCAGTTGAGTCCCATAGTGCTCAGAGCCATTTTCCAATAAGAGTAAGTCCGAAAGAACAGACACTAGATATATATCAACGCGAAACGGCCAACGATCCCTTCAATGCAGATGCGCACCAGTGTCGAACTCTTACGGGAATCGGCGAAATGATGAGACTAATGAGGTTAATGGGCAAGGGGCACTACATTAATAGTCTGTGTATAAGTTCAGAATTTGAGTCTGACGGGAGGAGTGCTAGGGTAATCTGTGCAGTTGCACTGACCACTATGTCCAGATGATTTAGTGGTCAGAGCGTCTGTCTAGTAAACAGGACACCCGGCGTCGCGAAATCCACTATTACGGGATGGAGTACGGCATTCAGTTCAAAGTTGTAAGCGAGGGGCTACTTGGGAAGACGACGATGGAGTTGGCGCAGTCGGGTATTCAACCAGCGACAGACTGGCGACAGTTGGTACACAGGCTAAGTACACATGGAAAGAGCCTCTGGTCAGCCTGCGCATGACCGAGGTCCCGTATAGCAGATCGTGACAGTGACAAAAGTGCCTCGTGAGTTTCTCATATACGGCAATGTACAATCCTCGTTGGCGATGTGCGTCAGAGGGAATGTTCTAGAAACTCGACGAGCGTTATAAAAAGGGTCCCCGCCCCAACCCAAGGGGTGAGCACGGTTAGTAGTCGTCTGGGACGCTACCCCTGTGCTGGGCGTTGCCAGGCTGAGGACTTACAACAGTTAGAGTCACGTCAGGATCGAGATAATACTGAGAAGATAGTCTCAGGACCGCGAGACAGAAGGCAGTTGACAGAGTTACGTGAAGTCGTACATCGTAGCAATGAATAGAAGAAGCTAAAGTCAGTAATGCCAGAAGTGAACTTCCAATAAACTTTATTAGTCTGAGTTTGATTAGACCTGAGTTTCCTTGCGCTGTGCGTCGAGTTCTGTGTCCCTGAACACCATATTTAGCTTGTAGATTCCTTACAGGGTGGAGTTCTGCAAGCTGCCTACGCGAAATTCGCCCATCGATCACATCGATCGACGTAAGCTCTTGTAATTATAACGTGTCCTTCTCACACTCTCTCGAGATACGACATCGGCTTCTAAATTGGTCTTGCACAAATTTTCAACGTTCCCCGTTGATTTCAAACAATGCCCGTTTGCATCCGATCTTTGTAATTGCTTTGTGTGTTGACATATGAAAATTTGTGCTGCATCGGATCTCGAACCCGGATTGCCCGCTTATCGCGAGCGGCTGCCTTAACGAATTCGGCTATCTGTGCACGCCTTCTGGACCGACACAAACATTCATGTGTACACTGTCTACATCCCCATACGATAGTCAACCATATTCGAGTCCCGGTCTGGCATAAACTTTCATATATCATTGATAGGTAAGAGATCTCTTCCTAACAAACTGATGCCAATATATTCGCATTCATCAAATATACACTTCTGGAAATGGAAAAAAGAACACATTGACACCGGTGTGTCAGACCCACCATACTTGCTCCGGACACTGCGAGAAGGCTGTACAAGCAATGATCACACGCACGGCACAGCGGACACACCAGGAACCGTGGTGTTGGCCGTCGAATGGCGCTAGCTGCGCAGCATTTGTGCACCGCCGCCGTCAGTGTCAGCCAGTTTGCCGGGGCATACGGAGCTCCATCGCAGTCTTTAACACTGGTAGCATGCCGCGACAGCGTGGACGTGAACCGTATGTGCAGTTGACGGACTTTGAGCGAGGGCGTATAGTGGGCATGCGGGAGGCCGGGTGGACGTACCGCCGAATTGCTCAACACGTGGGGCGTGAGGTCTCCACAGTACATCGATGTTGTCGCCAGTGGTCGGCGGAAGGTGCACGTGCCCGTCGACCTGGGACCGGACCGCAGCGACGCACGGATGCACGCCAAGGCCGTAGGATCCTACGCAGTGCCGTAGGGGACCGCACCGCCACTTCCCAGCAAATTAGGGACACTGTTGCTCCTGGGGTATCGGCGAGGACCATTCGCAACCGTCTCCATGAAGCTGGGCTACGGTCCCGCACACCGTTAGGCCGTCTTCCGCTCACGCCCCAACATCGTGCAGTCCGCCTCCAGTGGTGTGGCGACAGGCGTGAATGGAGGGACGAATGGAGACGTGTCGTCTTCAGCGATGAGAGTCGCTTCTGCCTTGGTGCCAATGATGGTCGTATGCGAGTTTGGCGCCGTGCAGGTGAGCGCCACAATCAGGACTGCATACGACCGAGGCACACAGGGCCAACACCCGGCATCATGGTGTGGGGAGCGATCTCCTACACTGGCCGTACACCACTGGTGATCGTCGAGGGGACACTGAATAGTGCACGGTACATCCAAACCGTCATCGACCCCATCGTTCTACCATTCCTAGATCGGCAAGGGAACTTGCTGTTCCAACAGGACAATGCACGTCCGCATGTATCCCGTGCCACCCAACGTGCTCTTGAAGGTGTAAGTCAACTACCCTGGCCAGCAAGATCTCCGGATCTGTCCCCCATTGAGCATGTTTGGGACTGGATGAAGCGTCGTCTCACGCGGTCTGCACGTCCAGCACGAACGCTGGTCCAACTGAGGCGCCAGGTGGAAATGGCATGGCAAGCCGTTCCACAGGACTACATCCAGCATCTCTACGATCGTCTCCATGGGAGAATAGCTGCCTGCATTGCTGCGAAAGGTGGATATACACTGTACTAGTGCCGACATTGTGCATGCTCTGTTGCCTGTGTCTATGTGCCTGTGGTTCTGTCAGTGTGATCATGTGATGTATCTGACCCCAGGAATGTGTCAATAAAGTTTCCCCTTCCTGGGACAATGAATTCACGGTGTTCTTATTTCAATTTCCAGGAGTGTATATTGAATTAATATCAGACAGCTGTCAATCGTCATTAATGTGTGTTCGTCCAGACATGCAAGTAAACTTTCAGAATGGGTACTGTATACACCAGCATCAAATCAAGCCTATTAAGAGTCTTCATTCTTCCGATGTCGCCACCATTAAATACCTACAAACAAAACAAAAAAGCAATTTTAACAACTTTAAATGCGGTATTATGATTTATTACACTTTATGCAGGTCAACTCGTTATAATTTTCATTCATGTTATATGTTTACCATAAATAAATTCCTGTAACAATCAAGATTACCCAGAAACCTGAACATAAAGGGTGGTTTTTCCCACCATGTACAAACTCTTGGGATTGATCAATGAGAGGATTTATTTTTTTCAACATTCGTCTATAGCACCACATCTCAAATGCTTCGATTCTTTTCTGTTCCGGTTTTCCCACAGTCCATGTTTCACTGCCGCACAGTGCCGTCCTTCAAACGTACATTCTCGGAAATTTCTTCCTCAAATTAAGACCTATGTTTGATACCAGTAGACTTCTCTTTGTCAGGAATGCCCTTTTTGCCAGTGCTAGTCTGCTTTTGATGCCCTCCTTGCTCCATCCGTCACTGATTATTTTGCTGCCTAGGTAGCAACTTCATCTACTTCGTGACCATCAATCCTGATGTTAAGTTTCTCGGTATTCTCATTTCTGCTACTTCTCATTCCTTTCATATTTCTTCGATTTACTCTCAGTCCATATTCTGTACTCATTAGCCTGTTCGTTCCATTCAGCAGCTCATGCAATTCTTCTTCACTTTCACCCAGGATACGGAACAAAAAAGGTCTAAATAACTTATGTCCGGAATGCATGGTTTCCATGCTAAAAACCGTTTATTCAATCATACTTTGTTACAGAGACTGTGGTCTAATACGTGCTGCACCATGCAGTCACAGTTACAGTACACATGGCTTCCTCTTAGAGGGCGGTATTGTTCAAATGGCTCTGAGCACTACGCGACTTAACTTCTGAGGTCATCAGTCGCCTAGAGCTTAGAACTAATTAAACCTAACTAACCTACGGACATCACACACATCCATGCCCGAGGCAGGATTCGAAACTGCGACCGTAGCTGTCGCTCGGCTCCAGACTGTAGCGCCTAGAACCGCACAGCCACTCCGGCCGGCAGCGGTATTGTTCCTCATATGACATGCCCTAGCGTCCTCTCCTGCCATAGTCACTCGTAATGTTTCCGATTAACTTCTCTTGCTGACTCAGCTTTTAGTGAATGTGGTACAGCTTTGTACACAATGGTTCTGTATTCAAATATACAGCTTGCGAAAATCGTGTTTACCTACAGAAAGGCAAATGGCAACGGGTTGTGGGCAGCAAGGTTGTATCAGGAGACCTAACCCTGCCGACAAAAACCACAGCATTCAATGTTTGCAACAGTGTTTCTCTGTTTGTCTGAGACAGGGCCATTTCAAGAAGCAGGAAATCACGAAGGACGTACCGGAAATATTCGGATACCAGATCTGGTGTAGAATGTGATTAACACCGTGGAAGGCGACCGCCGAGTCAGTGCCAGGTAGTCGGTCCGCCAGTAGAGTGTAGCCCAGACGACCGTATGGAACAATCTCCATGACAACTATTACCACTTTCATCACTTACAGCATGTGCAGGGCTTACTAGTGACAGACTTTCCATATCGGGAGGAGTTTTGTCACTGGTTTCTTCACTAGGCAATCACGATTCTGATATTTTTGTCATCTGCCCTATTCACAGGTGAGACCACCTTTGCGCGGGGTGGTATCTTCAACTTTCATAAGTCATCTGTGAGATAGTATGTGGAACGCTCATGGTATGGTGACAGCGAGTCATGAACATCGGTGCAACCAGAATGTGTGAGCCAGGATAATTGGCGGCCGTATTTTGTGACCAGAATTCCTTCCACATGCCTAACAGGCTGGAACTATTGGCGTTTCTTGTGGGTGACTTTGCCTCCCCTGCTGGAAGAAGTGCCACTGATGATTCGAAGAGTTATGTGGCTGCTACATGATGGTGCTCCACCACACTTCGCTGTTAACGCCTGGACGCATCTCAGTCGTGTCTTCCCTGATCAGTGTATCGGATGAGGGGTCAAGTTGCATAGCCTGCTCGTTTACTAGTTCTAGCCCATGCCATTTCTGGTTATGGGGCCATCTCAAAAGTATCATGTATGCACAGCCCTTTCCAGATATGGAGACACTGGAGCAGCATATTCATGTTGTCTTTGACACAGTTCGGATGCAGCCTGCCTGATGTGAACGTGTGAGACAGAACATGCTACGGTGTGTACACGCATGCATTGAAGCACCTGGAAACCATTTTCAACGCATACTGTAGCTGTGGCTGCGTGGTACTGCGCGTATTAGACCGCAGTCTCTGTAACAATGTATGACTGAATAACTTGTTTCTAGCACAGAAACCATGCAACTCCAGACAATACTTTAATAGACCTTTCTCGTTCCGTATCCTCTCATCGATTAACCCCTAGAGTTTGTACACAGTGGAAAAAATCCCCCTGTATATCTGATGACACTCAGCTGAGTTTCGGAAAGTTTGTGTTTATCAGAAAAAGACGTCACCTTCCTGTGCTTGGTTATATTTACACCAGACTGCTTTGCAAATATGATGGAATGGTTTTTTATCTGTGGAGACATTTTGGAAGAAAATAACCAACAGGACACTCTGTATCACTTCAGTATACCCAATGATGGAGGTGGCGCAGTGGTAGGACACTGATCTCTTATTCAGGAGGAAGGCAGTTCGATTCCCCTTCAGGCTATCCAGATTTTCTGTGGTTTCTCAATATCACATAAGGAAAATGCCAGAACGGTTCCATTGAAAATGACAATCGATCTGCTTCACCACTCTGTTCTTAAGGTGTATCTCTAATGACCTCGTCGTCGATGGGACATGACGCCCTAAATTTTCTTTCTCCATTGTCCCCTATATTCTCTCTAATGGCTTTGAAATACCAAAACTGCCGAATGTGTATTTTCCTTGTCTGTTAACATGTTTGAATCTCTTCGAGGTTTTGAATTATCTACCACTTTGCGCATCATTTGATGCTTCATGTTTACTAATCTCTCACCTTTCCTTTTCTATGTTTGATGTGCAAACTTCAACTTTTCTGCATCATATTGCTCTTTTACAAAACGGAAGTAAGGGTCTAGAACATCCATCAACTACACTTCAGACCTTTCGAAAACTGTGACGTCTATAACTGCATAAGGAAATTAATGCCACCCCAGCCTGCTTGCGTATCTCTACTGTCTCTAAGTATTTTCTGACAGAAAACAGTTTATGGTACTCTGATAATAGGATTTCATTCACTTAACCTAAAGAAAGTGTTCTGAAATCACATGAGACGGAGAACTTGTTCAAGGTCAGTAAATACAGGATTTTTCCTGTGGCAATACTGACTGTAGATGCCACACACAATATGTCCCTGTTTCATCCATTTACTACGACGGTTTTTATTTTCTTCAACACTACCGGTCGCAGACTTGAAACCACAGCGAAAATCATTAAGGCCGCACCCTACGTAAGCGACAGAAGCGACCGGCAGATCGAGACAGCTTCGGACGACGAAACACCACCGCAACTTCGGTTACGGAAGGGTCCTACGTGGGCGACGTCCATGGCGCTGCCTGTCTTCTGCTACAACTAGCGATGTTTGAATTCAAACGTGTTTGAATCTCGTCGCTGCAGCACGCGCGACAGTGAGAGCGACAGCCACGAGTCTTCTCGGCAAAGCAGTGGAGCGGACGCGCCGGAAGCTATGAAATACTTAGCATCCGATTTTAAAAAGATTCTTCTGTGTCTTACAGCTTGATACATTTGCTCCATAAAGTTCTGAAATTATTTTCGTTATTTCTCATAGTTACTGTGTTACACAAAACTGAGTACATGTCTGCACGAAACTTTTTTTGCAGAGGTAAAATCACACTGCGTAGACTTTCCGTATTGTTCATTTTAGGACATACTGTTGTGTATTGGCAGGAGAGCCAACACAGTGTTACTGGAGGAAGCCGAAAGGCACGCGTTTTACCTCACGCAGGCTGGCGTGAGGTCTGGAACAGGACAAGGAAATTAGAAACAACGGACGTAGCTGGTGGAGTACTTAATTTTCTACATCTACATCTACATTTATACTCCACAAGCCACCCAACGGTGTGTGGCGGAGGGCACTTTACGTGCCACTGTCATTACCTCCCTTTCCTGTTCCAGTCGCGTATGGTTCGCGGGAAGAACGACTGTCTGAAAGCCTCCGTGCGCGCTCTAATCTCTCTAATATTACATTCGTGATCTCCTCGGGAGGTATAAGTATGGGGAAGCAATATATTCGATACCTCATCCACAAACGTACCCTCTCGAAACCTGGACAGCAAGCTACACCGCGATGCAGAGCGCCTCTCTTGCAGAGTCTGCCACTTGAGTTTGTTAAACATCTCCACAACACTATCACGGTTACCAAATAACCCTGCGACGAAACGCGCCGCTCTTCTTTGGATCTTCTCTATCTCCTCCGTCAACCCGATCTGGTACGGATCCCACACTGATGAGCAATACTCAAGTACAGGTCGAACGAGTGTTTTGTAAGCCACCTCCTTTGTTGATGGACTACATTTTCTAAGGACTCTCCCAATGAATCTCAACCTGGTACCCGCCTTACCAACAATTAATTTTATATGATCATTCCACTTCAAATCGTTCCGCACGCATACTCCCAGCTATTTTACAGAAGTAACTGCTACCAGTGTTTGTTCCGCTATCATATAATCATACAATAAAGGATCCTTCTTTCTATGTATTCGCAATACATTACATTTGTCTATGTTAAGGGTCAGTTGCCACTCCCTGCACCAAGTGCCTATCCGCTGCAGATCTTCCTTCATTCAGCTACAATTTTCTAATGCTGCAACTTCTCTGTATACTACAGCATCATCCGCGAAAAGCTGCATAGAACTTCCGACGCTATCTACTAGGTCATTTATATATATTGTGAAAAGCAATGGTCCCATAACACTCCCCTGTGGCACGCCAGAGGTTACTTTAACGTCTGTAGACGTCTCTCCATTGATAACAACATGCTGTGTTCTGTTTGCTAAAAACTCTTCAATCCAGCCACACAGCTGGTCTGATATTCCGTAGGCTCTTACTTTGTTTATCAGGCGACAGTGCGGAACTGTATCGAACGCCTTCCGGAAATCAAGAAAAATAGTATCTACCTGGGAGCCTGTATCTAATATTTTCTGGGTCTCATGAACAAATAAAGCGAGTTGGGTCTCACACGATCGCTGTTTCCGGAATCCATGTTCATTCCTACATAGTAGATTCTGGGTTTCCAAAAACGACACGATACTCGAGCAAAAAACATGTTCTAAAATTCTACAACAGATCGACGTCAGAGATACAGGTCTATAGTTTTGCGCATCTGCTCGACGACCCTTCTTGAAGACTGGGACTACCTGTGCTCTTTTCCAATCATTTGGAACCTTCCGTTCCTCTAGAGACTTGCGGTACACAGCTGTTAGAAGGGGGGCAAGTTCTTTCGCGTCCATTAATGGTGAACGTCGCTCTTGACGGTACATGATTCAGTATCAATAGTAACTGGTAATGGCGCCTTGCTAGGTCGTCGTCTCGACAAATGAGAGCGTATTTTGTCAGTGAACCATCGCTAGCCAAGTCGGTTGTACAACTGGAGCGAGTGCTAGGAAGTCTCTCTAGACCTGCCATGTGGCGGCGCTCGGTCTGTACTCACTGATAGTGGCGACACGCGGGTCCGACGTATACTAACGGACCGCGGCCGATTTAATGGCTACCACCTAGCAAGTGTGGTGTCTTGCGGTGACACCACACATACATTATTTCGTATGAAATCCAAACAATATATCTAAATTGCATTTAAAGTTGAGAGCAGAATGATATACCTTTTCATTCTTGAGATATTGGTTGTTATATCCGCTGACGGGTCGAGCGCGGCGCGTCCGACTCCTTTCCTGCGCTTCGGGAATCAAGTGGTCGTAAAAATCGTCGTATCTCATACACGGTTCAAGATATTGAAACGACGTTTTTTTGTTGTAAATTGCAGCACGCAGAAAGGACTATTTTATCGTATGATTGACACTCGATTCGTTTTTGTCAAACGTGTGAGCAGAGCGAAAACGAAACTCCTGTAAATTACACCATGAGGTTTTGTCCGAATTTTCATAGCCAAAGAAAGAAAGAGAAAAAGGCAAACGGAGTATCAAAGTGACCAGCATGAGATTTACTTTTCCATGAAAACATTTAATTGCTTGAAAGTAATCAGGGTAATTACGGAAAACTTAATTTCTGAGTTGAGGAAGAATTGAAATATTTCACGAAAAGCTGCTGCAAAGCTATGTAAATGAAGTGTCAAAAAGTGCATCTGTTCAAGGCGTATCTATTTTGCACATAAAAGGGTACATTGGTGCGATATTTAGAAGTCAAAAGGCTTCCTTCGAATCAAGTACCAAAGCTAGACTTTTCCAGAACAGAAGACGTTAGGAAGGCAAAAGGGATGTCAATAAGATCACTCTTTCTGAATAAAACTTGAAAACAAAAGAAAAAAATGAAAGAAATTGGGCAAATATTTAGCGAAATTATTTGTTGAAAAGAAATAAATAGACCCGAGAAACATCCGACGTGCCTTTCAATGACGCTCGAAATCATGAACAGAAAATGAGGTGCATCAAGTGTTTCTCTTTTCATACGTTTAGAAATATCATGTCACAAAACGTTTGGCTTTCTTTTCAAAAATTTTGTGTGCATTACTTATACAGACTATTTAGATTAACTGAAACGCTTGGCTTTCACATTGACTGCTGATGAATTACGTTCGCAATAATCAAATATCAGAAAAAAATCATAGTTGTTCATTGTATTGTATTAGGAATTTAATGTGTGTGATATACTGGGATAAGTGTGTATACACTTAAAGATCAAGTGCTTTGGCAAGAGTTAAAAATATAATTAACTATGCTGGTGGTGGTTAGTGTTTAACGTCCCGTCGACAACGAGGTCATTAGAGACGGAGCGCAAGCTCGGGTTAGGGAAGGATTGGGAAGGAAATCGGCCGTGCCCTTTCAAAGGAACCATCTCGGCATTCGCCTGAAACGATTTAGGGAAATCACGGAAAACCTAAATCAGGATGGCCGGAGACGAGATTGAACCGTCGTCCTCCCGAATGCGAGTCCAGTGTGCTAACCACTGCGCCACCTCGCTCGGTATAACTATGCTGTGTAAACAGCATACATTGAACTTTGTATACAGAATTTAGCTGAGTCGGCTAAATTAGAAGAAAAAGCCGCTATTGCAAACCAAGTACGCTACCGTGACACCACAGCTAGCTCACAATTACCATTCTCATTCTTCTGGTCACTGATTTTGTCGCATTTATCGGCTGCTAAAAGTTCTTGGTCACCTAAAAAACATTCGTCTTTAATTTATTGATGAGACAATCGGCTCATTCACATGTATTCGAAGAATTAGTCTGGTGGTCTTCGTAGTTGATGATATAAATTATGAAATTCCCCATGAAGATTCCTCCCTCAGCAAATTTCATACACTGTGTTCCTTTTCGCTTTATTTTCCTAAGTGAAGCTAATTTTGTAGCCTTACTCTCGAGCTGCAGTATTCTACAGTTTAGGGACTCCGTTTTATAGAAACAGCTGGTCGGCTCTACGTACTACAAGATGGTCGCTCGCACGCAGGACACTAGAGCTTTTCGCCCGATGTTGGTGCTCGTTGCTGGAGTGTCACGTATCCAGACCTCGCTCGCTGTCGATCGCTTCTGATGCTCACGCGGGACACGGCCTTAGCTTTGTGCACCTTCCCGCTACTTCGCTACATAGTCACAGCTCCGATTTAGAACAGTGCCAGAGGCGAAATAATCTGTGGCTGTCTGGCTCAGCAGAAGAAGAGGCAGAAGACACAGACAACCTGCTTATACAGGTTGCAGGTGAGAAATTAGGCACTGAAGTCAGTAAGGCGGACGTTGTAAGGAGCCGTCGAGTGGGACGAAGTTTATCAGGTGCTACGAAATCTCGTCCAGTAATTATGAAGTTTGCCTCAGACCGAAATAGAGCGAAGATCTTTAGAAACAAGAAAAATTAGCAAAGACAAGGCTTACAATAAGAAAAGATCTAGCACAGGAACGTCTAAAGATTTTGAACAATGCTCTATCGCAATTCGGCCTTCAGTATATATGGACTCAGGATGGCAGAGTAATTTTCAAGACCACAGCTGGAAAGAAGGCAGTTACAAACATGACACAACTGAATATCGTTATATTACCCTTACCTGTCGTATTACCGGTACTCAATTTTATTTTATTTACTGTTAACACTATTAGCCTGAGAATTCTCTGTCTGGTATGTAATAGTAGCACCATAATTATTATTCTTTTCCTACTTTTGTCATTTCCATTTTAATTGTTATCTTTCTGCGTTAATCTTTTAGTTATTAAACCTATTTTTCTCTACTGGCAGCAACGGCCTTGTAAATCATCGGTTTCTCTTCTCTCACCGCGAACTGTACGGTACACTAACTACTTTTCATCCTTTAATACAGAGGAGGTAAATTGTTTTTTCAGTGTCACTATTCTCAGTCACATTCCCTCGCAACGACTACTTTCTGCTCCCCACTCCACATTCGCACCGACCTCCGCGCTTTGTGCTAGGGAAGAGTAAGTGACCTTGAACTCCTTTCTTTTTCCAGCCACCTGCCCGCCTGTAGGCCCCTCCCGCCCTTTCATCGCCCTCGCATACCGGGAGGCACTGCCTACGCCAGAGTTCAGGGCAGCCGCTGTCCCTAACTGCAGTATTATCTACATCTACATTTATACTCCACAAGCCACCCAACGGTGTGTGGCGGAGGGCACTTTACGTGCCACTGTCATTACCTCCCTTTCCTGTTCCAGTCACGTATGGTTCGCGGGAAGAACGACTGTCTGAAAGCCTCCGTGCGCGCTCTAATCTCTCTAATTTTACATTCGTGATCTCCTCGGGAGGTATAAGTATGGGGAAGCAATACATTCGATACCTCATCCAGAAACGCACCCTCTCGAAACCTGGACAGCAAGCTACACCGCGATGCAGAGCGCCTCTCTTGCAGAGTCTGCCACTTGAGTTTGTTAAACATCTCCACAACACTATCACGGTTACCAAATAACCCTGCGACGAAACGCGCCGCTCTTCTTTGGATCTTCTCTATCTCCTCCGTCAACCCGATCTGGTACGGATCCCACACTGATGAGCAATACTCAAGTACAGGTCGAACGAGTGTTTTGTAAGCCACCTCCTTTGTTGATGGACTACATTTTCTAAGGACTCTCCCAATGAATCTCAACCTGGTACCCGCCTTACCAACAATCAATTTTATATGATCATTCCACTTCAAATCGTTCCGCACGCATACTCCCAGATATTTTACAGAAGTAACTGCTACCAGTGTTTGTTCACTATCATATAATCATACAATAAAGGATTCTTCTTTCTATGTATTCGCAATACATTACATTTGTCTATGTTAAGGGTCAGTTGCCACTCCCTGCACCAAGTGCCTATCCGCTGCAGATCGTCCTGCATTTCGCTACAATTTTCTAATGCTGCAACTTCTCTGTATACTACAGCATCATCCGCGAAAAGCCGCATGGAACTTCCGACGCTATCTACTAGGTCATTTATATATATTGTGAAAAGCAATGGTCCCATAACACTCCCCTGTGGCACGCCAGAGGTTACTTTAACGTCTGTAGACGTCTCTCCATTGATAACAACATGCTGTGTTCTGTTTGCTAAAAACTCTTCAATCCAGCCACACAGCTGGTCTGATATTCCGTAGGCTCTTACTTTATCAGGCGACAGTGCGGAACTGTATCGAACGCCTTCCGGAAATCAAGAAAAATAGCATCTACCTGGGAGCCTGTATCTAATATTTTCTGGGTCTCATGAACAAATAAAGCGAGTTGGGTCTCACACGATCGCTGTTTCCGGAATCCATGTTCATTCCTACATAGTAGATTCTGGGTTTCCAAAAACGACATGATACTCGAGCAAAAAACATGTTCTAAAATTCTACAACATATAGTGGAAACGATTCGCGACGACAGTTCACAACAACTCACGCATGCAAAAGTACAGTCGTTACCGATACACATCACCAACCTCAGATACAAATTTTAGCACCTCAGCTTTCATGCCATAATACTGTCGGAGATGTGACTTAAGTCGAGTATCCGTTCCAGCTCTGTAAGCCTCGATGGCTGTGTGCTTCTGAGGCATGGCAAATGTAACAGAAGAGGTGGTGGTGTGGTTGTATATATACGTGCAAACTTACTCCCCAATATCGTGCCCGCATCCAAAAATGAGGGCAAACAACACGAATATACGTTTGTTGAAATTAAACCTCTCAACAGAAAGGACCTTATCTGTATAATGTGCAATCCGCCCAAAGCTGGACAGCTCTCTAGCTTTGAATCCACACTCTCCGGCCTTGAATCTTTGTATGAACACATAATTCTAGCCGGAAATGAGAACATAAATTTTATAGGCAGTAGCCCTGTAGTTTCTAAATTCAAGCTTATACTTTCCTGCTCAAATCTTACACTGCTTGCACCTGGGCCAATTCATCATGTTGTAGACACCCATACCTCTATAGATACTTTGGCAATCAAGTCTACAGAGTAATTCGCACTGATTAAAAGAACGAACTGCAAGTAACCACTTTTAGAGATTTTAAGCGATAGAATGTATCTGAGCTTACGGCTAAGGACTATGATATCTCTTGGCGGGAATGACAGGAAATAACTTTGACATTAGTTATGAAGCACCTGATCAAAACTTTATACGATAAACATGCTCTGATACGAACTGTAAGAGTCAGGAGAAACCTGCACCATAGCTTACCAATCAACTCAAACACCATATGAGTATCAGATACGCAGCAAACAGGAAGTATAAACGACTCTCGACCTCCAAGAATCATCTTGCCTACATCCGACTACGCAACCGAGTTAGCCAGTCAGTGAGAAATTCAAAACTGAGGTACGCCCATTCGTTAACTGAGGACTTTCACAGACCTTCCGTCTTGTGGAAAAATGTACGACGGCTAGCAATAGGCAAACTTTAATTTCCAGCTGAATGTCTCGTTACTATTGAGGATGTAAATGAGTATTTCGCCACACCTACATCTCTACTTGACCAACTCCCAAGGACACAAACCATCGAATCTCTTGAAGTGACTGCGGTCGGTAGAAACTAAATTTTTTTCTGCAGCCAGTAAGCCTCAGGAAGTCAATTGCGTGAATTTGTTCTGCAGTTGCAGAACACGAAAATATTACAATACGAATAATGAGTTTAATCGTCGATCTATTACTGCTGATAATAACGTATATTTTTAACCCTTCTTTACGTCTAGCATCTCCCCAATGGACAGGAAGAAAGGAGTCACTAAACCACTATCCACAAAAGAAACTGCCAAAGAACCTTCTCACCACAGTCCCATTTGCATTCTACCAGCATCTTCTAAGGTTTTAGAATACGTGGTTCATGTTCAGCTTAACTTCAAATAATCTTATGAATCAATACCAATCTGGCTTCCGGAAAAATCGCAGCACGACGACTGCTGTTATAAAAGTGACTGACGAACTTAAACAAGGTATGGACAAACAAGAGGCGGCTGTTATGTGTGTTTTTGGATTCTAGCATAGCTTCCGACACTGTCGAATTTTATATTCGACATGCTAAACTCAAAAATCAAGACTTTTCTTCAAGTGTTCTACATTGGTTTCACTCATACCTTACATACCGCCAACAGTGTGTAATGATAGGAACAAAGACGTCACAGTGGAAGAACGTAGTATCAGGGGTTCCACAAGCATCAGAATTGAGCCCATTACTTTTCCCTTTATATATTAATGATGTGTCGACTATTATCTCCCATTGCAAATATCATTTATACGCTGATGACCTTCCGATATACCTAAGTGCAAGCCCAACAAATTTGCGCACAGCCATCCAGAAAGTAAATGTTGAATTACGTGCTTTGTTAGAATGGGTGCAGAACAAACATTTGAAACAATTAACTTATCTAAAATGTAAGCAATCTTAGTCGCACACAAAAGACTTATTACTACTCAGTTCAGAGAACCTCTTCCACTCTTATCCTAAACAACACAGAAATCACCTTTTCTTCTTTGAGGATAATTCTGGACTGTCTCCTAGATTCAACAGAACACACATCTGCAGACTGAAAGAAGGTTTCAGTATCACTACATTCATTATAGACAAATAAAAAAGTATTTCCTCTCGAGCTTAAAAAGGAACTCGTGTAGAGTCACTAACCCCAGCCTTCATTATAGTGATCCTATTCTCCAGGGACTTACGTATGAGAGCTCACGTCGGCTGGAACCGGCGATGAATGCTTGTGGATGTTACATTTGTGATATACACTATTTCGACGATATCATTGCTGTTTATGAACAGTTGCACAGTCATCTGGGCTACGTGCCGTAAGCGTAGAGATTATTATACCCTGTGTTTGCTGTTTCGTTTTCTCAATCATTGCACATCTTCCCATTTGTCTTCAACCCCGACGTCGCTATGTACACAACACAGTAGAAATACTCCTTCCCAACGAGGTAAAAACCTCTCTGTACCACTACACAGCACTACCATGTTCTTTAAGCCATTTTCTATATCAGGAACCAGACGTCGGACCAATCTTCCTTAAAATATTACAGGAATTAAAATTCTTTCGGACTTTAAAAGACAGCTAATGGTCCACCTTCTATCACAATAGCTATGTCTTCTTGCAGATCACCCCCATCAGTCCGCCCTCTCTCATCCCTTTTCCTTTCACTTGTCTGCTGAGTTCTCTGTTGAAATTCTCTTCTTTCCCAGCAACCATTAAGACTTTCATTTGAATCTTCTTCTCTTTCATTACCCCCTCCGCTTCTAATATCAAACGAAGCTTCAAAAGTGCTACACTAACCAATATAATTTTAATGCCTCCATTATTTTGTTATTATTATTGCAAATTATTGCTTTTATTAATAATACAAGTTATTATTATTGATTTTGTTATCTAATAAATAATTAATATTATTCTCAATCCCTCAATTATGTTATCATCATTATCAGCGTTATTATTATTATTATAATTATTATTATTATTATCATTGCCAGTTATTACTTTGATTAATAACGTAAATTCTTATTATTGGAACTGTAATGGAGAATTTTCTGTGTGTGTTGTTCCTGGTCAGTTGTAAGAGGGGGCCATAAGGCAGAGCTTGCTCCTGCTAGAGTTCTACATACTTCACTTGTCGTAACCAGACTTGAATAAGATCTGTAGATGTCTATTGCAACGGTCGCCTGAAGTAAGAATCGAACGCAAACATTTGGCATAGCAACCTAGCATCAATCCACTAGACCACTGAACCGCACGTTTGGCTTGGTAATGGTTTCGTCGCCGCACAGGGGCTCTACACTGGATAGAATTCTTACTCCCTGTCTCTCTGGAGTGGATTATAGCCTGGTCAATAAATTCATTTCCTTTTCGAGTAAATCATCACTCACCAGTTTCCTCGGCTACCCAGTACGTATATTCGATTTAATTTTGTAATCAATGAAATAACTGCCATCCACACGAACTACGAACTCTGTAGGATACAGAAGTTTCCACAGGAAGTGATTCCTTCCACTTGAGTTACCCTGCTGCATTTTCTGTTCGTGATAAACATCGCGCAGTGCAAAAACAAAAAGCTGCGTTATTGAACCGACTTCTTCGTAATTTTTTGAGCCACACATTGTCTGTCTGCTAACAACATCAGTCTTTTGGAAGCTCAGAGGTAATTTACTTCATTTTCTTAGTAATAGCAAAACTTTGCAAAAGCACTTCCGTGTAAGAGCCCTTGGCTGCATGTCCTGATCACAACAATAAACCGAGTGTACACCATGCAGTAACAACAATATTGTAATCAGTGTTCGCGCAGCATATGACATGAGGAATACTCAGCATGTACTCTATCATTGCGAGCAAAATTTAACTGAAAAATGTAGGTTGCTGCATAAGTTCATGGCGATTTTGTTTAGTGTGTTGGTAAGCAGGTTGCTACAAGTGTATTTATCTATCGCCGTTTGTTATTTCAGGTTCTGTTATTGTTCTTGTGATGACATCTTGAACGTTGCATAGATAAAAGTAGTGAAAGAATTGCTTGTAAATTAGAAACCGGAGCATAATAAGGTAAAGAGTTTAACATTTGTGACATTTTCTTCTCTTCGTATTTAATAGAGAGGTAGAAGAAGTGGGAAAAGCTCGAACATTTGTGTCGTGTATGGGGTGAGTGCGGTTGAAGACATCACATCATTAAATAATTTTATCGCTTCATGTGAACTTCTCCCCACACTCGGGAAGCCTAACAGTTGTAGCTCTGTCCCAGAAGAGGGAAAATGCTCGTCTCCACAAAACTGGAACCCAGAACCAACACAGCTTTAGGTTTACAGCACGACGACATATCCACAGACCTAGGGACCAACTGTGGCGTTCACTGCCCGCTCATTTCCTACTGAAGCCTATGGTTGATGATATTTTTATGAAAAACACGAAGTTAGTTGTAGTTTCTACGTGTAATTACCCCCCTGGACTAAAAACATACGTTTAATAGAGAGATGAGGCACCATAAGTGAAAATCGTCAGAATATTTCACTGAAATACCCAGAAAACATCAAGCTGCTTTAGAAGGATAATTCTGGGCCTCTCCAGGGAGTAGATCGACTATTAAAATGTTACCAGACATATTATACAATGTTGCCAAATTCCAATCATTCTCCTAACAGAAAGGCATACATTTCTCTTGAGCGGGCTAGCGATCTAGGAGTAAATCTTGCACTTCAAAGACACAAAGGAAACAGCAACCAAATTGACAGATGCTTTATATACGACAGGTGTAATCAGGTGGCCCTACTCATCATACCTGTCACTGTTTTATTTCTGTTTTAGTCTCTATATTACCAGAACAATCAACTCAGAATTATGGAGCAACTGTTAGAACAGACTGCTATGTTAAGTATAAATAAGAAAATGATTCAACACTCATTCTAATGATGGGCTCAATGACAGCAAGTTCTGTATCCTACTGTAAGACACAACCAAAATCACGGCCATAATGAACCAAAGTTTATTCTTCCTCCACACACAAGCAAACACCAGTGAAGAACGTAGACAGAAACATATAACCAATAAAAGTTCTGACACACGCAGTTGCTGACAATAAGTATGAACACAGTATGAGGGGGAGCGCAGACCGATAGACAGAGTGACGCACATGCTGTCATGCACGGCGCGTGCTGGTTACGCAAAGTTTGCTGTTCCTACTTCTCAGCTCATGATGGAAGTGGTGACCTCTTGTGTGGCCTTTGTCCTCTTGGTTGTCAGTTCTGGTATTTTTGAGCTTCATTTGCTGCCAGGTGTGTCACTCCAGCAGCAAATCCGGTCATCTTGCAGGTTGACGCCAGTGTACCTTTGTTTCCCAGTCCACTAACCAGCTGGTTCGTAGAACTCCGCACCAAGGCTTAGAGTCTTGTGGCGAGCTCACGGATGCGTGGCTTCAGAGTCGGGAGTCCCATGACGTCCTGAAGCTTCCTCGCGTTGAAGTCTAGAGGCGGATTCAGCGCCAACCAGAGAGCTTTATTCTGCACTGTTTGCACTGTTTTCAGGCGTGTGACTGCCACGTTTCCCCACACCATGGCCACGTATGTGGCCCCACGTCAGGCGCCTGTCCAGTGTGACACCGAGGTATCTGCAGGTGCAAGACCACGGTATGGGGCCTCCCGAACTTGCTGCAAATCAACTGGTATCTGGCTGCACGTGAACACCACCGTTCGGTTCTTGTCTGCGTTGAATCTGAGTTGCCATTTGGTGGCCCAGGCTCCAGTCTCATTCCAGGCGAGCTGCAGGCGTCTGCACATCGGCTGTGAACTCGTACTGCGCGTGTAGAGAGCGTTATAGTCAACGTAGAGCGACAGTTGAACTCTTAGTGTCGTATTCGGTATGTCGGCGGTGTAGAGGGAGTACAGGAGGTTTCCGAGCATGGATCCTTGTGGAACTCCCGTTCGGATGGGGCATGCTGTTGTCACGCCACCGTCAGATCGTATATGGAAGGTGCACCTACTCAAGTAGAACTGGAGCTGACGGCCATACAGCACAGGTATTTCCAGTACCAGCAACTTGTAGAGGAGGCTGTCATGCCACACTCTGTCAAAGGCCTTGGAGACGTCAAGGAGCACCGCCCCAAGGTACTCATGATGCTCCAGAGCTCCCATTGCCTACTCCACTATCCACAGCAATTGGTGTTGAATCGAGTGACCATGTTGAAAGCCAAACTGCTCCTCAGGAAGCAGGTCCTCTTCACTGACGTGGTGCTGCAGCCGTTGGCGTAGATCCTTTCGAAGATTTTAGAGAGGGCAGGCGATAGTTTTGCGCCAGCCTGGTATCCTTACCAGCCTACGGGATGGCGACCACCTCAGGGTGTTTCCACGCAGTGGGGTGGACATCAATTCAAAGGATGGTGTTGAAGATTGCTGTGACAACGCGTACTGCTTCCAGTGGCAGCTTCTTCAGCATTTTACACCTTGACACACCCGCGTGCCTTCTAGGGCTGCAAGTGTATGAGGTGACATTGGATTTTCTCCTCAGTGGTCTCACCGATGTCGTCGTTTCCGACCTGGTTGTTCAAGTACATCGGAAGTTGCTCGTCCATCTGTATCGTGTCGTCGTTGACGACGCTGTCTACCAGCGTGAAATTCGCCGTGAAGCTATCTGCGAGCACACTGGCCTTTCCGTCTGGCTCCGCAATGATCTCATGACCAGCTCTCAGCGGTGAGATCCAATGTGCCCTCCTCAGGAAGCTCTTGGTTGTTGCCCAGGCGCTGCAGTCGTCGATCCTGAGCGTGGCTATTTTGTCAGCCCAGACTCGATTCCGATGGTGACCGACTGCCGTCGACATCTCGCAACGCAGGGGATTGAACAGTCTCTTGGTGACAGGATGTCGTGTGATCTATCACTCACGGAAAATCCTAGTCTTCTCACGGATGACCTCCAGGATGTCTAGTCAATGCTATCTGGAGTTGTGCTTCGGCTTCCTCAGCCTCTATGATACATCTGAATCTGCGCACGTGATGATCACAATGTCGAGAACATCGGACAGATGCTTTTTGGGTAGTGTATGGGATCAAAGGGGCCCAACACCGTTGCCTCGTGGTCGTTAACCACCTGGGGTAGCCTCCTCCTGCAAGTTTTGGTGACCTGGGAGCTTCGTTCTGGGTGTTTGGTGTTGAGATCTCCACCTATAAACAGGTTTCCACACATCGATAGCAGCATCTAGAAGTCTCTGGGTCGCAGGGGTCCTGTCCGCTGTCGATAAGCCATCACGAAAGTCATTTGGCCATTGAGGTGCTGACCATGACACTGGTGGTCTCCAATGTGGCCATCTCTGGGATCTGTACTTGGTGGCGGTGCAATGACATTTTGACATAAATTGCCATCCCACCTCCGTGTGTCGCTCGATCGGCTTAGTAGCTATGAAGTTTGGTGCCCACATATCCATGTTGGGTGTCATCCATGTCTCAGTGACAAGGCAGACGTCCACATGCCTGTCACGCAGGAACTGCTGGGACTCTGCCTCTGGGGTTCTAATGCTGTGTGTGGAAGCAGCTGGTGTGGTGATGCCCTGGATGACCGACAGCACTGCAGACGTGATCATCTGTGGGAGCTGCTGTAAAATCAGCTTGAAATCCTCCCTCATTGCTCTGACTTCTTCCGCTACACTTCCTGCAGATGTCTGGTCAGTGCTAGGAGATGGCGCCACCTCCTGGTCTCGAACGGCAGGCTGTGGGGCGTCAGGCATGAGGGCTGGGCGCTCCCTCCTTCGTCTGTGCCAGTAGCCTGCCCTTGCTGGCGGTGCCACTCTGTCGTTGGTACGCGCCCGTGAACGGCTACTGTTGCTGACGCAGGCTGCTCCGTCGAGACTCAAGATGAATGCGGTAAAAACTCAAACCCTGGTTATTACCATAAGACTTCCAGCAGATCTAATCCCACTTTGTGTCATGTGAGGCCTCATCCCATGGTCACGTACTGTGAAATACATCAATGTAACCCTGGACAGACGCATGACCATTGGACCTCATATCCGCAAAGTGGGAGGTAAATCATTGGGCCACCTACTGACGTTTTACCGCTTTTAAATCTAAACTCAATACTATCCACAAAGTGTGGAATTACAGTACACCTGCAACTCATAGTGCCAGTGACAGAGTACACATCTGTGGTCTGGGGCAATGCTGCTCAAGTCCACATAAACGAACTACAGAAAGCGCAGAATAAAGTGCTATTACTGCATCTGTACCTGCCCAGGCACTTGCCCATTAGGGAGATCCACGAACAGGCTGGAGCCCCCTGTTCAAGGATTGCATTAAACGGACCATTCGCTAATTCTATGAATTGGTGCAGTGGTCAGATAATCCTCTTATTGCCAATCTGAGCAACCAGCAACACTGGCCTCCAACAACACAGTGGTTGGACCTGCTACGTGTTTAAAAGCACTTAGTAAGCAAAGATAAACTAAAAAAGGATGACAACTAGAGCTGACAAATAAAAAACGGACAGACAAATAAATAAACGAACAAACTAACATTAAGTAGACAAGGCACCCCAAGCGCCAGTATCACAGACACATGAGATTTAGTGATCTCCAGAAGACAGATGGTGCTGATGGCTGCTCCATCTTGCTGTCATGCCCCTGGACATCTGTGGGTGTAGCAGTGCACTGCTCGGCTGATATAACGGATGCTGTAACAGCAGTGGCGGAAGCGAAGGCCCTTCCTGGTCGAACCAGCATTGTAGGGGGCTGTTCTGCAGCCGCACGCAGGAAGGCGATGCAGCCTTGATAACACGCCACATGCAACTCGCTGCAGTTTCAGCATTTTTGCGAGTCTGTCTTCAGAATCTTACAGTTATGACTGTGACGATCTCCAGCACCCTTCGCGCAGTGAGGAGGCAACTTAGAATACTTGGCCACATGGTCCAGGCCCTGGCATGTGAAACATTGCACTGGCCCTCTTGTTTTGCGAAGCTCCTCCACAGTGACTCCGAAGTCCGCCACATGGGTGAGATGGATAAGCTTGCAGTTCTCGATAGTTTCATCAAGAACACCAACGAACAGTGGTGTGTTGGAGTTGTCCCTGTGTGACTTCATCCGTGATGTGGTGCGTACTGGGAAGCCTAGTTCCTCGAGTAGCTCCTACAGGTATCACGGGTCCACACTGGATGGGATCTTGCAGCAGACGACTTTTAGAACCTTCACTGGCTGCAAAGAGTAAGTGAAGCTGTATAGTCCCTCCTTTTCATGACATCCATGACCCCACGATAGTGTTCTGAAGTCTTTCTGACAACTCAATGCAAGTCGCACCCTCCTATGTGGGTTGTGATGTTGCCCTTCACTACAGCCTTTATCTTTTTCCAGAACTCCTTGAAGTCCGGAACCGCCTGACTGCTACGGTCGCAGGTTCGAATCCTGCCTCAGGCATGGATGTGTGTGATGTCCTTAGGTTAGTTAGGTTCAAGTAGTTCTAAGTTCTAGGGGACTGATGACCACAGATGTTAAGTCCCATAGTGCTCAGAGCCATTTGAACTATTTGAACCGACTCCTTGAAGCCACCTGTCCACTTAATAACTGCAGGGGGAAGTACAGGCGACTTCTTCTGCTGTTGGTACACCATGACCTCGCCGACATCGTCGTTGAGGTCAGAAAACCGGTTTCCTGTGTTGACTGCCGCTGTTGTGATGCAAATCCGACAGCCTTGGCTGTGTGCCTGCAATTGAGCTGCATGAAGCCTTCGTCATCGGTGGTCAGTGATAGGTTCTAGGTTCTCGAGCGCCACCTTGCGCTGTGTGATCAGCGTTGGTGCGAGCTCAGTCGAGCTAGTGGCGGAGCTGTCGGAGTTGGTGGTTGAGCTCACGTCAGCTGGGCGCCTGTGCGAATGCGGCTCCACCTTCATCGTTTCGGCCGCTGGTTTCACCCCTTGGATGAGGCTCATCAGGAAGGCAGGTGCCTTTCTGCTTCCAGGGTCTAAAATGGCTCTGAGCACTATGGGACTTAACTTCTGAGGTCATCAGTCCCCTAGAACTTAGAACTACTTAAACCTAACTAACCTAAGGACATCACACAACACCCAGTCATCACGCTTCCAGGGTCTATGCTGCCTCTGTCTTAGGTGGTGTGACCTGTGTGGTGGTGCCGACAGATGCTGCAGCCGGCAATGCAAATTTGCCTCGCGGCTGTCGATCGGCAGAATCTGGCATGCATGAAGCTGAAACTACGTCCGAGCAGCTCGTAGTGGAGGCACAGGAGGCCTGCGCCCCTTCTACGCTTGGTACGCGGGCTACAGCGTGCGCAGGCATGGCCCTGTACACCGCTTGCCTACTCTTCTGCGTTGCACCTATCTTCTTGGTCTAGTCAGTCGTAGGAGGCCGGCGAGATGACGTCATCGACGGGGCAAGCCCCATAGTACAGCTATCCACTGCTTCCATCGGGGCTGAGGTCGCAGAAGGACTGGGCAGGTCCTTATCGGTGGATGTCTGCCAGATTGTGGTCATTGGGGACTGGATGGGGCCATCGACAGAGCAAGATCTGCCAGGAAGTGATCTGTCACCTCCTTCGCTTCTTCACAAAGGTCCAGCCTGTAAGGCATCTCGGCTCAGAATAGAATATGTATGAGGGTGAGCGCCTTTTTTTTCCTTTATTGTTATTTCATTCCCCTGCCCCATGTGAGCAGGGGAGGGCTGTCAGCGGCACAAGCCGCCGCTCTTCAGCCGAGTGACATGACAACTAAAACAAGAATAAAATGATACATACATAAGGAGATAAAAAAGGGGAACATAAAACAGAGTAAGGGGTGAAAATGGAGATAAAAATACACGGACATGGAGACGTTCATGGGGGACAGTTAAAAAGTCACCAGAAAGTTAAAAAAACACAGTTGGCGAGTCTTAAAACACAGAAGACACTGAATGTGCATGCACAGGTTAAAAGTCAGCCACAGTATGATAAACACTTCGGAACAACACACTTAAAACCCACTTGGAACACACATGACGAAGAATAAAGCTGCCAGGTGGGACCTGCCGAGGGAAAGGTCAGAGAGGATGAAAAGGAGGGGAGAGCATGGGGCAGCTGGGGAAGCGGCAGGATGAAGAGAGGAGGGGCATCAGTGGGTACATGAAGAGGCAGGAGACACGTGGGGTGGGAGAGGAAGAGAGAAGACAGGGCAGGAGGGAGCGCAGAGACACTGTAAGGAGGCACAAGAGATGGAGGGGGAGTAGGAGGGGGAAGCCGCTCAGGAGGAGGGAGGGGGAGGAGAGGGAGCCCTGAGGAGGAGGCAGGAAGAGGGGGTTAGAGTTGGTAGGAAGGCTAGATGTCAGGCCGAAGCTCATCATCCGGGAGGGGTAGACGGTGGAAGTTGTGTTGGGAAAGGAGATGGAGGGTATGGAGATGGAGAGAGGGTGGGACACAACGGTAAGGGCGCAGCAACTGGTTGGGGGTTGAGAGGAAGGGAGACACCAGGGGGTGAGGGGGATCAAGGCGGTGGACAATATATAGTGTGCGGATGTGTTCAAGGAAAAGGAGAAGTTGGGGGAAGGGGATGAGGTCGCAGAGGATGCGCATGGGGGACAGAAGGCAGATACAGAAGGCGAGGTGGAGCGCATGGCGTTCAAAGATTTGGAGGGCTTTATAGAACCGGGGAGGGGCGGAAATCCAAGTGACGCTGGCATAACAAAGGATGGGGCAGATCAAGGATTTGTAGGTGTGAAGGATGGTGGAAGGATGCAGACACCACGTCTGGCCAGACAGAAGTTTCAGGAGTCGGAGGCGGTTGTGAGCTTTGTTTCCAGGTGAGGTGGCGGTCGAGTATTTGAGGGTAGGAGTGAGGTGGATAGGACGGCCATAAATGGTGATGTAGAAATCATGGAGGCAGAAGGAGCGGGTGGTGCGGCCTATGATGAATGCCTGGGTCTTGCAGGGATTAACACGGAGGAACCACTGGTTGCACCAAGCGGTGAATTGGTCAAGGTGGGTTTGGAGGGTACGTTGGCACTGGTGAAGGGTAGGATAAAGGGCTAGGAAGGCGGTGTCATCAGCGAACTGGAGAAGATAGAGGAGGAGGTTTGGGCATATCAGCAGTGTACAGGAGATACAGGAGAGGGGAAAGGACAGAATCTTGGGGCATGCCGGCAGAGGGGTAGAAAGTACAGGAGTTGGAATTGTGGATAGTCACATAGGAGGGACGATGGGAGAGGAAAGAAGCAACGAGACGGATGAAGTTGATGGGGAGAGCATAGGTCTGGAGTTTGAAGAGGAGCCCGGGATGCCAGACACGGTCATAGGCGTTCTGGAGATCAAGGGAAACAAAGATAGCGGAGCGACGGGAGTTAAGTTGGAGGGAAAGAAGATTGGTAAGGTTAAGGAGCTGGTCGTCGGCAGAGAAGGAAGGCCAGAAGCCACATTGGGTAAGAGGAAGGAGGCGGTGCTGGTTAAGGTGGCGGTGAATATGGCGAGAGAGGATGGCCTCGAAGACCTTACTGAAGACGGACGTGAGGCAGACTGGACGATAGGAAGAGGTATCAGAGGGGGGTTTGTTAGGTTTAGGGAACAGCAGGACACGGGAAGTCTTCCACAGGTCGGGGTAAAATCCAGTGGAGAGGAGGACATTGTACAGGGTAGCAAGGACAGACAGGAAGGATGGAGGGGATTCCTTGAGGTGACAGTAGGTGATGCCATCATGACCCGGGGCAGTGTTGCGTTTGGAGCAGAGGATGAGTGTGATGTCTTGTGTGGTGATGAGAGTGTTGATGTCTGAGGGGGGGTAACCGATCCAAGTACTGGAAGCTAGGGGCGAGCAGGGGGACAGAGGTGTCAGTGTGGTCAAGGACAGTGGGGAAGAGGGAGTAATCAAAATGGGGAGCATCAGGAATGGAGAAGACCTCGGATAGGTGGGAAGCATAATGGTTAGTCTTACTGAGGTTGTCAGGAAAGGGTCGATCGTCATGGAGGATGGGGTAATGCAGGGTGGGATGGCTACCAGTAAGGCTGACCAGTACTTTGAAGAGCTGACAGGGAGGGTGGAGTTGAGGCATGTGCATGTCTGGCGCCAGTCCCGGCGTTTCTTTGCTGTAAAGAGGTTCCGGATGTGTCACTGTAATTGCCGGTGGCGGGTGACAGTATCCCAGTCACGAGTGCAGAGGAAGGAGCAGTATAGCCTGCGGGATTCACGCAGAAGAAGGACGGCCTGTGGAGGAAGCGTAGGGCGGTGAGGGTGGACGAGTTTGGTAGGGACATGAGCCTCCACAGCGTCAGTGATGGTCTTCTGAAGGCAGGAAGAGGCATGGGTGATGTCATCAGGGTGGTGAAAGGTGAGGGGGTGGCTTTCGAGCTGTAAGACAATGTATTCCCAGTAGGCATCCCAGTTGGCATGGTGGTAGTCGTGGACAGACTTTGGAGGGGCAGCTGGGCGGGTGGCTGCAGTGGTGGGACGAGTAGAGGAGATGGTGAGAAGGACAGGGAGATGATCACTACCGACGGGATCGAGGACATCAACAGGGATGTGACCAAGGAGGTTGGGGGAAGCGAGGACATCATCAGGGGTGGAGTTACTTTCAGGACGGGTGTGCTGTGGGAGAGTGACAAGGTCACCATGGAGGTAGGCAAGGAACTGATGCCACTGCTGAAGGGTGACAGGGTCATGGCTGTGGATGTTGAGGTCAGCAGCGATCACATAGGTGGAGAAGGTATGGTCAACAAGGGAAATGAAGTCAAAGGGGAGAGGAGCTGCGGGGCGGATATAGATAGTGGCACAGGTGACGGTGAGGGAGGGAAAAAATGGGCTGAGGAGAAGATGTTCGGTCGGGTCATTGAGGAGGGGTTGTGGCCGGACAGGGAGATGCCTGAGGTGGCCTATAGCGACCCCGCCTCGGGCTAGGGGAAGGGGATTGTCAGTGTGGTGAAGGAGATAAGGGGAGGTGCGGCCAACATGGTGGGGTTGGAGGAAGGTTTCATTAAGGATGAAGGAGTCAACCTGGTGCTGGGAGAGGGTACGCATGAAGAGGTATTTGTTTGCAGGGAGGGAGCGAATGTTGAGGTAGAGGAGGCGATACTGTTGACGCACCAGGAAGTTGGAGGTGGGAAGGGTGCGGGAAGGGGAGAGAGGGGCTTAAACTAGGGTGTCTAAGCGGGTGAAGGTAAAGTGGGCCTGATTGTGGGAGTATGTGGCGTAGGTGTTTAACTGGAAACCAGAGCGGACAGCAAGGGAAATCTGCTGGAGTGTGTGGGGGCACTGGAAGGGGTGGATGTTCTGCAGGACGATGGTGAGGAACCGGATGATGTCTTCTGCTGCAGGAGGAGGGCAGAGGGAATTGTTAGGGTGGATGAGTGGGTCAATGGGGTGAATGGGGACAGTGAGTTCAGGGTTGGTGGGAGGGGGCTTGGCTTTGCATTCGGAGGAATAGGTGGGGTGAGGTTCATTGCAGGTGTTGCAGGATGGGGGGGGGGGGGAGGCGAGGTTGGGACACTGTTTAAGGAAGTGGGAGGCTTTACAATTGGGGCAGGTGGGTGGGTTCTTGCAGTTTTCGGTGAGGTGGTTGTTGTACAGAAGACAACGCTGACAGCGGTATGACTGAGGAGGGGAACGGGACGGGTCAACAGGGTGGCAGCAGTTGAAAATCGGGGCTCCCTGTGTGAGGAGGTGGTCGATGGAGGAGGCGGACTCCGTAAATATACGCATCAGGAAAGTAGGTTCAAAAATGTTTCAAATGGCTCTGAGCACTATGGGACTTAACAGCTGTGGTCATCAGTCCCCTAGAACTTAGAACTACTTAAACCTAACTAACCTAAGGACATCACATACATCCATGCCCGAGGTAGGATTCGAACCTGTGACCATAGCAGTAGCGCGGTTCCGGACTGCATGCCTAGAACCGCGAGACCACCGCGGCCGGCGAGTAAAGTAGGGCCAGAGGAGTTGAAAATACAGTGGGCGGAGCGGACTTCCAGGGCGGGGTGGGCGTTCAGTTCTGCCAACACCTCAGCCTCCGTGACCACAGGGCTGAGTTCTGTGATGACGGCGGAGAAGGTCGGAGGACGACAAGGCAGTTGGGGCTGACCAGGAGAGGAGGATGTAAGGAATGGGGTGAGGGATGCGTGGGGCCCAAAGGTGATGCGGGGAAGGCGCCGGTGGAGATCAGTATGGAAGGATGGAGAGTGAGACTTGATGAGAACAGAGTCTCAGCGAGGGATAAGTTGGGTGATGTGTGCACTGGGGATGTACTTCCGGATTTCAAGGGTGAGGGTGCGGGCATCCAGGAATTCCGGATCAGGGTTGGCTAGGACAAAGGTATACAGGGAGGGGGCTGGAGAGGAGGGAGGTGGGGTGGTATCCATAGCGGGGTCAGTGGGAGGTGGGGCGGGCAGTGGCTTTTTGGATGAGGGAGTAGAGGAGAGGTCGCCACTGGGCCGTTTGGAAGATTTTTTGGCGGGTGTTGCCTGGGAGGAGGGATGAGGGACTGGATGGATAGGGAGGTGGTGGGAGGCAGGGCCCTCCTGTGAGGCAGTAGCACCGGATGAGAGGGTAGGGCGGTCTGTGGCGGCGACTGTGGTGCGGCGGGCGGTGACTCGGGCAGGGGAAGCAGTGGCAGTTGCAGGGGGGAGAGGGGGAAAGTCATCTCGGCGGGCGACAGGAGCAGGAGGGGGGGGGGGGAACAGGGGCAGAGGCAGGAGCAGGAGCAGCAGCAGGTGCAGTAGCAGGGGTAGGAGCAGGAGTGACGTACAGGTGGGGATACAGTGACGGAGAGGAGATAGATGGGGAGGAGACTGTGAGTAGGGGAGGTGGATGAGACGGGTTAATCCCAGACGAAGCACTCCATAACGTTACAGTGGGGGCAGGTGAAGGGGAGGTGTAGATGATGGTGGTAGTTGGGGCGTCCATAATTGCAGGCAGCAGTGAACACCGAGAGACGGCGGCAGCGGCGGCGGCGGCAGAAGCGGCGAGCACCGAGAGACGGCGACCAGGCGGCGGCGGCGGCGGCGGCAAACACCGGGAGGCGGCGGCGGCGGCGACGGCGGCGGGCAGCAGTGACGGCGTGCAGACGGGCAACAACACGACAGGCACGGCTGGGGCTCTTCCACGTCGAAGATACACCCTGAGAGTAGCCCAGGCAGTGCGAGTCCTCGATGAGGAAGTGAGGGAATCCAACCCTCGAATGGTGAGCGCCTTTTTTTTTCCTTTATTGTAATTTTTAACACCTATACAGGCGGGCTGTCAGCAGCATAGTACGCTGCTCTTCAGCCTTAAGTGGAACAATATACACTCCTGGAAATTGAAATAAGAACACCGTGAATTCATTGTCCCAGGAAGGGGAAACTTTATTGACACATTCCTGGGGTCAGATACATCACATGATCACACTGACAGAACCACAGGCACATAGACACAGGCAACAGAGCATGCACAATGTCGGCGCTAGTACAGTGTATATCCACCTTTCGCAGCAATGCAGGCTGCTATTCTCCCATGGAGACGATCGTAGAGATGCTGGATGTAGTCCTGTGGAACGGCTTGCCATGCCAATTCCACCTGGCGCCTCAGTTGGACCAGCGTTCGTGCTGGACGTGCAGACCGCGTGAGACGACGTTTCATCCAGTCCCAAACATGCTCAATGGGGGACAGATCCGGAGATCTTGCTGGCCAGGGTAGTTGACTTACACCTTCTAGAGCACGTTGGGTGGCACGGGATACATGCGGACGTGCATTGTCCTGTTGGAACAGCAAGTTCCCTTGCCGGTCTAGGAATGGTAGAACGATGGGTTCGATGACGGTTTGGATGTACCGTGCGCTATTCAGTGTCCCCTCGACGATCACCAGTGGTGTACGGCTAGTGTAGGAGATCGCTCCCCACACCATGATGCCGGGTGTTGGCCCTGTGTGCCTCGGTCGTATGCAGTCCTGATTGTGGCGCTGACCTGCACGGCGCCAAACACGCATACGATCATCATTGGCACCAAGGCAGAAGCGACTCTCATCGCTGAAGACGACACGTCTCCATTCGTCCCTCCATTCACGCCTGTCGCGACACCACTGGAGGCGGGCTGCACGATGTTGGGGTGTGAGCGGAAGACGGCCCAACGGTGTGCGGGACCGTAGCCCAGCTTCATGGAGACGGTTGCGAATGGTCTTCGCCGATACCCCAGGAGCAACAGTGTCCCTAATTTGCTGGGAAGTGGCGGTGCGGTCCCCTACGGCACTGCGTAGGATCCTACGGTCTTGGCGTGCATCCGTGCGTCGCTGCGTTCCGGTTCCAGGTCGACGGGCACGTGCACCTTCCGCCGACCACTGGCGACAACATCGATGTACTGTGGAGACCTCACGCCCCACGTGTTGAGCAATTCGGCGGTACGTCCACCCGGCCTCCCGCATGCCCACTACACGCCCTCGCTCAAAGTCCATCAACTGCACATACGGTTCACGTCCACGCTGTCGCGGCATGCTACCAGTGTTAAAGACTGCGGTGGAGCTCCGTATGGCACGGCAAACTGGCTGACACTGACGGCGGCGGTGCACAAATGCTGCACAGCTAGCGCCATTCGACGGCCAACACCGCGGTTCCTGGTGTGTCCGCTGTGCCGTGCGTGTGATCATTGCTTGTACAGCCCTCTCGCAGTGTCCGGAGCAAGTATGGTGGGTCTGACACACTGGTGTCAATGTGTTCTTTTTTCCATTTCCAGGAGTGTACATGACAGAGAGGTGATATATACAATACAAAAAAACGGCGGGCAAAAAATGGAGATACAAAAAAAAACAAGAAACAAGAAGCCGTTCACGTTGGACGAAAAAAACACTAACACTTGGAGACACGGCGCACAAAACACGGAGAACGGCGACGGCACATGTGAACAGTTGAGTTGTTGCTGCACGAAACACAAAACGATGCACACACACTAAACACTGATGGCGATGATCTCCGGCGCGCGAATGTTCACTGAGCGTGTACGAGTCCGGGGACCTGCCAAGACAGGAGGTGGAGGAGGAGGAAGGGGAAATGGGAGAGGGGAGAGCAGCGATGCCATGGACAAAGGAGAGAGGGGGAGGGAGGAAGGGGGAGGGGAAGCCCGGGGGAGAGGGTAGGAGGGAGGGGGGAAAGAAAAGAGAAGGGAAGGAAAAGGGGGGAGGGAGAGTGCCTAAAGGAAAGGACACAGGAGGTGGGGGGGGAGGATCAAAGTTGATAGGAGGGGTAGATGCAGGGGAGGAGGACATCATCAGGGAGGGGGAGCTGGCGGAAGCCACCTTGGGAGAGGGTAAGGAGGGTTGAGAGATGGAGACCGGGTGGGACATGGGAAAACAGGCGCGGCAGCGGGCGGGGGTGGGTGAGGATCGGGGAGACGAGCGGGTGAGGAGGGTCGAGTTTACAGGAGGTGTACAGGATCCGTAGCCTTTCAAGGAAAAGGAGGAGGTGGGGGAAGGGGATGAGATCATACAGGATCCGCGTGGGGGAGGGGAGACGGATGCGATAGGCGAGGCAGAGAGCATGGCGTTCAAGGATTTGGAGGGATTTATAAAAGGGAGGGGGGGCGGAGATCCAAGCCGGATGGGCATAACAAAGGATAGGGCGGTTGAGAGATTTATAGGTGTGGAGGATGGTGGAGGGGTCCAGAACCCACGTACGGCCGGAGAGGAGCTTGAGGAGACTGAGTCGGGAGCGTGCCTTGGCTTGGATTGTCCGGAGGTGGGGAGTCCAGGAGAGGCGACGGTCGAGGGTGACGCCAAGGTACTTAAGGGTGGGAGTGAGGGCGATAGGACGGCCATAGATGGTGATGTAGAAATCAAGGAGCCGGAAGGAAGGGGTGGTTTTGCCTACAATGATCGCCTGGGTTTTGGAGGGATTGACCTTGAGCAACCACTGGTTGCACCAAGCGGTGAACCGGTCAAGATGGGATTGGAGAAGGTGTTGGGAGCGCTGTAGGATGGGGGCAAGGGCAAGGAAGGCGGTGTCATCGGCAAACTGGAGAAGGTGGACGGGGGCTGACGGCGGCGGCATGTCCGCCGTGTACAAAAGGTACAGAAGGGGGGAGAGGACGGAGCCTTGGGGCACACCGGCAGAGGGGAAAAAGGTGTAGGAATCTGAGTTATGGACGGTGACATAGGAAGGACGGCGGGAGAGAAAGGAGCCGATCAGACGGACGTAGTTAATGGGAAGGGCGAAGGTTTGGAGCTTGAAGAGGAGACCGGAATGCCATACGCGGTCATAGGCACGTTCGAGGTCCAGGGAGAGGAAGATTGCGGAGCGACGGGAATTAAGCTGTTCGGAAAGGAGATGAGTGAGGTGAAGGAGAAGGTCGTCGGAAGAGAAGTATGGCCGAAAGCCACACTGGGTGACGGGAAGGAGGCGGTGCTGGCGGAGATGCTAGTGGATGCGGCAGGTGAGGATAGATTCCAGGACCTTGCTGAAGACCGAGGTAAGGCTGATGGGGCGATAGGAGGAGACGGCGGATGGTGGTTTGCCGGGTTTAAGGAACATGAGGATACGGGAGGTTTTCCACAGGTCGGGGTAGTAGCCGGTGGACAGGACTACATTGTAGAGCCTGGCCAGGGTGGAGAGGAAAGAGACAGGAGCTTCACGAAGGAGACGGTAGGTGACACGATCGTGACCAGGAGCGGTGTTGCGTTTTGTGCGGAGTGTAGCAATGAGATCCTGTGTAGTGATAGGGGCATTGAGTTCCGTGTGTGCAATGCTGTCCAAGTACTGGAAACCAGGAGCGAGGGGAGGGGAAGAGCTGTCAGTTCGATCGCGGATATCCGGGAAGAGGGAGTAATCGAAATGGGGATCATCGTGGATGGAAAATACATCGGAGAGGTAGGAGGCAAAGTGATTGGCGTTACTAAGGGAGTCAGGGAAAGGGTGATCATCATGGAGAAGAGGACAATAGGGGGAGGCTTTAGTTCCGGTAAGACGACGGAAGGCCGACCAGAACTTGAACGAGTTGATTGGTAGGGTAGCATTTAAACGGGTGCATGTCTGTCGCCAGTCCCGGCATTTCTTAGCCGCGAGCAAATTACGAATGTGTCTCTGGAGTTGCCGGTGGCGTCGTAGTGTGTCCAGGTCACGCGTGCGGAGGAAGGCACGGTAGAGACGACGGGATTCACGGAGGAGGAGAACGGCCTGTGGGGGTAAGGTAGGACGGTGGGGGTGGATGGCGACAGTAGGGACGTGGGCCTCCACGGCCTCAGACAAGGTCTGCTGGAGAAAAGAGGCGGCATGGGTGACATCGTCAGGGTGGTGGTAGGTGAGAGGGTGGCTATCGACCCGGGTGGAAAGGGTATCCCGGTAGGCATTCCAGTCGGCTCGGGAATAGTCGTGGACATACTTAGGGGGAGGGTCAGTACGAGGGTCGGGGCGAGGGCGACGACCATCTGAAACGGTGAGGAGGACAGGGAGATGGTCGCTACCAATAGGCTTCAGGACATCCACCGTTATGCGGCCAAGGAGGTTGGGGGAGGAGAGGATAACATCAGGAGTGGAGTTGGATTCGGGACGGGTGTGCTGGGGGATGGGAATGAGGTCACCTTGAAGGGAGGAGAGGAACCGATGCCACCGCCGTAACTGGGCGGCGGAACGACTATGGATGTTGAGGTCGGTGGCGATCACGTAGGAGGAGAAGGTACGGTCAATGTGGGAGAGGAAGTCGAAGGGAATAGGGGCGTCAGGGCAGACATAGATGGTGGCGCAGGTAACGGTAAGGCCAGGGAAGAAGAGACTAAGGATCACGTGTTCAGTGGGGTCGGGAAGGAGAGGTTGGAGCTGAATGGGGATCTGGCGATGGTGCCCAATGGCAACTCCGCCACGCGCAATTGGGAGGGGATTATCGGAGCGGTGGAGGAGGTAGGGCAAAGTGTGGACGGTGTGGTAGGGTTGGAGGAAGGTTTCGTTAAGGAGGAAGGCGTCCATGCGGTGGGTGGCAAGGGTATGGAGAAAGAGGTTCTTGTTGGCAGGAAGGGAGCGGATGTTGTTGAAAAGGATACGTTGCTGTCGCGCCATGACAGGGATTTAAACGAGGGTGTCAAGACGGGAGAAGGTGAAATGGGCCTGGTTGTTAGAGTAGGTGGAAAACGGATCGGGCGGCGAGGGAGATCTGTTGGAGGGTGTGTGGGCGCTGAAAAGGATGTACATTCTGCAGGACAATGGTGAGGAATCGGATGATGTCCTCAGCGGTAGGGGGTGGGCGAAGGGAGTTGCCGGGAGGGGTGGGGGCGTCCAGAGGGCGGACAGGAACGGTGAGTTCAGGAGTGGTAGGAGGGGGTCGGGCCTTACACTTCTGGGAGTAGGTGGGATGAGGGAGGTTACAGGTATTACAGGAGGGGGGCGACTGGAGATTGGGGCACTGCCGTAAAAAGGGGGCTTGCCCACAGTGCGGGCAGGTGGGGGCCTCGCGGCACTCAGATGTTGGGTGTGCATTATATCGCAAGCACCTTTGGCAGCGGAGGGATTGAGGAGGGGAACGGGAGGGGTCAACTTTATAATGCTGGTTAAAAAGGAGGGCACCCTCCTTCAGGAGACGGTCTATGGAGGGGGCGTGCTCAGAAAAAACGCGCATAAGGCGGGTGGGGCCGGCAGCGTTATGGATCCGGCGAACCGCACGCACCTCCAGATGGGGATGGGCCTGAAGCTCCGCCAACACCTCTTCCTCCGTGATCACTGGACTGAGCCGAGTGATCACGGCGGTGAGGGTCGGCGGGTGACGTGGCGGTTGGGGTTGGCGGGAGGGAGGTGGCGATGGAGCAGGGGTGAGAGAGGCATGAGGGCCAAAGTGGGTGATAGGGATGCGGGAAGGGAGGTCCGTGTGGAGGGTAGGGCTGGGGGAGGAGATGAGTACCGAATCACGGCGAGGAGTGAGGGGGGAGATGGGGGCACCAGGACAATTCTGGCGAAGGAAGAGGGTGAGGTTCTGGGCTTCAAGGAGGGAGGGATCTGGACAGGTGAGGAGGTAGCGGTAGGAGGAGGGGGTAGAGGAGGAGGAGGAGGGGGCAGGGACGGGCGGGGAGACATCCATGGCATCAGGGGTGGGGGAAGGGGGACGAGGCGGAGCCTTTTTTGGAGCAGACGAGACAGGAGTGCCACTGGGGCGCTTGACGGCGGCGGAGGAGGTGTGGGGGATGGGAACAACTGGAATGTGGCGGGGAGTGGCAGGTCCCGGGGCTGGAGTCGGCGCCGGAGATGGTGACGGTGACGGTGAAGGCGAAGGCGACGGCGTCGATGACGATGACGGTGGCAGTGGCGGCGGTGATGGCGAAGGTGACGGGGAGAGCCGGGCGTGGACAGTGGCCCGACGGGCCACCACCTCAGCCGGAGCTGCAGTGACAGGCTGGGGGAGTGGGGGGAAAGGATCAGAACGAGAGGAGCGAGAGGAAGAAGCGGGAGAGGGTGCGACAAAGATAGAGGGTGAAGGGAGAGTGAGGAGAGGTGGGACGGAAGGAGGGGGGTGGGACTGGGCACACCAAGTTATAGTGGTAGAGGCGGCGGAAGGGGATGTATAGACGATGGCGGTGGTGGTAGTAGTGACGGTGGTGGTGGGGGCGGACATGACGACAGGAAGAAAAAACGCACAGCACGAAAAGGAAAGGACACAAACTGGGAACAGGCGAAGACGCAGACGGACGAAGACCAGGGTCGGACGACCAGGGCGGACGGCGACGGCGACGGCGGCGGCGAGCACCGGCTGGCGGCGGCGGCGGCGGCGGCGGCGAGCACCGGCTGGCGGCGGTGGCGGCGGCGGCGGCGGCGGCGGCGGCGGCGGCGGCGGCGGCGAGCACCGGCTGGCGGCGACGGCGGCGGCGGCGGCGGCGAACAGACGGACGGACAGCAGGCGGCGTCGGCGGCGAACAGACGGACGGACGGACAGCAGGCAGCAGCGGAGACGGACAGCGAGCAGGCAGGCGGATGGACGGACGGACGAACGAACAGCTACAACAGTAAGCGCCGGGCAGACGGACAGACAGACAGACAGACGAACACAATCTTCGAAAGCGGAGATTCCAACCAGAGAGTAGCCCAGACTTTGGAATCTGGCGCCTTCGAATGAGGGGATCCATCCCTCTCACGGGTGAGCGCCTGCTGCACTGCGCTTATATGGAGGAAGGACCCACGTAGACGGCACTGCGGATGCCTTGTCGAGTGCGCAAGTCATGCGGCCTCTGGTGGCCGGCGGGCGCTGGCGCCATTGGCGGAATATTCGAAGTGTAGCGCGCGGGCGACCTGGCACCGCAATCCGTATTCAAATACTACGTACAGGGTTACGGCAGTTCTTAAATAAAAAGAAATTTTAAAAAGTAACCTACAATTACTTTTACACACAGTAACCCACAGCCACTGGGAATAGAAATGCGACGTTTTAGATGGACAGACAGTATTAGATTGTGTGGATACTATCGAGATGCTGTAGATTCATTGAGCTCGTTATCTGCCATATTATAACTCGTACTTAATATCTACCGATGAAAGAATAGTTCAATTGTGTGTGAACGGCATCAACACCTTTGTGTCTCATACAGAACACAACTCCATCGCATTTTAGTTGATCGTAGGAATACGCCCTATCTTTACATCTTTTTGTATGTGATTTATTTTATTCATAGCAGACAGTCACCACATTTTGGATGCGATAACCAAGAGCAACAGACCATTATATCACGACTCCACCACTACTCCGACCGCAGCCCACCTCCACAGTGGATTTCTTATAAATTATGATTCCACACACAGAAACATACGCATCTTGCATTGCACATGGGCCTTTGCCCCCAAAAATACTACTCTATAAAGCTCAAGTAACTCCCTCACCGCGGACATAAGAATAGTTCATTTGACGCCACGGCAAACCCTCACATCACCTCAAGGACAGACGACAGAAGTAGCATCTTATATTAATGGCTGTATACATATGGACATCCAGTATAGATTTAAGTGTCAGGAAGTCATTTCTGAAAGTATTCGTATGGAGTGTAGCCATGTATGGAAGTGAAACATGGACGATAAATAGTTTGGACAAGAAGAGAATAGAAGCTTTCGAAATGTGGTGCTACAGAAGAATGCTGAAGATTAGATGGGTAGATCACATAACTAATGAGAAAGTATTGAATAGGATTGGGGAGAAGAGAAGTTTGTGGCACAACTTGACCAGAAGAAGGGATCGGTTGGTAGGACATGTTCTGAGGCATCAAGGGATCACCAATTTAGTATTGGAGGGCAGCGTGGAGGGTAAAAATCGTAGAGGGAGACCAAAAGATGAATACACTAAGCAGATTCAGAAGGATGTAGGTTGCAGTAGGTACTGGGAGATGAAAAAGCTTGCACAGGACAGAGTAGCATGGAGAGCTGCATCAAACCAGTCTCAGGACTGAAGACCACAACAACAACAACATATGGACACATCCAGCTTGCTTACCCTCAGCTCCTAGCTCGTTTAATTCACTGTAGCTCTCCGGCTCGTTCCTACGGGCTTTCAGGTGAAAATTTACGAAGTAACTCAGTGCTCTCGAAGCAGTCAACCATGGCTACTCACACAATTATCTGAATTACGGTTGCCAAGGGACTTACGGATTTTTTCCAGTATCACACGTCACACAAGGAACTATTATGCTGTAACTCTGGGATTTCGATCCAGAAACAAGAACCGGAAGTAACTTACTCAGGATTTCAACCTTTTCATATTTCATTACAAATTTATACGAATTCCATGGTCATGAAAAATTTTCGCCACCTTCAGGTAACTCAATAGAACTAACAGAGAAAACAACGGAAATCCATTCTAAGTTACTGAAGACCGCCCATTCGTGGCTTTCTGGCATGTAGCAAATTTACTCATTCTGTAATTGGGTAACACACTCCGACGTTAACTACGTTGTCGTCCCAGTGATAAATCACCATAAATGGTTGCAGATGTATATCTACAGTACTGGCTCCCTTTTATCAGCGTTTCTGACTAGGTGTTCTCCTTTTACTCAGAAACTTAAGAGCCGGCCGAGAGGTTCTAGGCGCTACAGTCTGGAACCGCGCGACCGCTACAGTCGCAGGTTCGAATCCTGCCTCGGGCATGGATGTGTGTGATGTCCCTAGGTTAGTTAGGTTTAAGTAGTTCTAAGTTCTAGGGGACTGATGACCTCAGACGTTAAGTCCCATAGTGCTCAGAGCCATTTGAACCATTTTTGAAACTGAAGAGAGCAACAAAGGTAAAGGAGAATACACACAATGCTTCCTACTTTCCAACACACCAATCAAAAAATAGTGAAAATAAGTGACACAGATGTCTCTAAGTGTGATTAAATAACAATATCAATAATAACAAAATGTTGATAATTCATTACGTTTGGCACATTCCATTATCCAACAGATAAATATCAAAAATTGCCTCTTCAGTCTACAGTAGTAATGCAGTACGAACTCAAAGATTTTCTTAAGATGCTGTTACTGAATTTTAATCTGGTCCTTTTCAGTTGCATCAGAAAAAGGGAAAACAGCTGATTTTGCATATACCAAATGGCTCAAATGGCTCTGAGCACTATGGGACTTAACATCTGTGGTCATCAGTCCCCTTGAACTTAGAACTACTTAAACCTAAATAACCTAAGGACATCACACACATCCATGCCCGAGGCAGGATTCGAACCTGCGACCGTAGTGGTCACGCGGTTCCAGACTGAAGCGCCTAGAACCGCACGGCCACACCGGCCGGCTGCATATACCACTTTTCCAGTTATAGTTGGCATTATGGCAATAGTTGAATTGGCATTAGCAAACGGGCGCGATATCACAGATCTAGCGAGGCGCCGATGCCGGAAACCTTGTCTCACTGCTGTAGTAGCAGCTAACCAGAAATAATAGCAGACTGCCCACAAAGTGAAACATGAAAGATATTATTGTAATTTACGAGTAAAATGATCTTTTTACAAAAGAAAAATTAAATTTCCTCGTTTACACTTGTTACGTAAGAACTGCTCCAATAACTTCACAAAAATTACAAGAAATTATCCAATGAATTTGGAAAGATAATTCAGTTCCAGCCGCAAAAATAAGTCGTAGATCGGAGCATCGCCAAACAAATTTTGTGTTTCCAAATCTCAGGTTTTCCAGCAGCAGGAATGTATTTTCGTATGGCTCTCAAAACCTTTCTAGTGCTGCTACCAAAATCTTTCTGGTTCGTGGGCTAGGTACCAAAATCTTTCTGGTTCGTAGCCTATCGGACACTAACTGAAGGGCAAGCTTCATTCATCGCACTTACAGAATTCATCACTGAGTTTTACATCGATTCTACCTGATAATTGTATATCTGAGTATGTATAAAATAAGTGGCGACTAAAAAGTTTCCTTTAGAAGACTGTACAACCCATAATCGGTACACGAGTCAGGCAAAATCGTCATGAGCATTGAGGCAACCATCCTACCGACGCACACATTTGAAGATATACGTTTGGTAAAACACGTGTCCTGCTGCGTGAAGAAGTCCGTAACTGCCTGCTGCACATCTTCGTCCGACACGAATCGTGGCCCCCGTCGCTGGTTCGAGTTCTCCCTCGGGCATGGGTGCGTGTGTTGTCCATAGCGTAAGTTATTTTAAGTTAGATTAACTAGTGTATAAGCTTAGGGATCGATGACCTAAACAGTTTGTTCGCATAAGATTTTATCACAAATTTTAAAAATTTATCGAATCGTGGATCCTTCAAGGCTTTTTTCATTAGACCAAAGGCGGGAGAGACCAATACTACCGGGCGGATGCACCAGTGTCTCCCTCCTTAGTAGGCGTGACTTCTGCATGATGAAATTTGCGATATAGGGACATGCGTTATCATGACGCAGCAGCACCCTTTGTCGCGCACCATTCCGCAACGGTGGTTTTCGCCTGAAATGCTGCTCCACATCCATTCTTCGTTCTCCGATGGATGCCTACCGCTGTTTGTCCTTTGGTAATCAAGAAAAGAAGAACAGCACATTGGTCCTGCTTGGACGCACCTGGTAATAACATCGGCGCAATTCACTTTTCCACTTTTACCGAACGCACGTCAGAAAGACATGAAAGGCACACTAATTCCTTGCCTACATCTCGATGGTTGTATACCCACATCGGAGTCGCGCTACGTTGCATATACGCTGCAGCAAATGGAAACATTTTAATTGCCCCTTATACTAAAGAAACATTGTGAATTTAACTAAAACATCCTTTGATTTACGTAATTGTGTTTATTATATGTTTACATGCGTGTGTAATGCAGATATAATTGCCTCATGAAAGTTGTCAAAGACGGAAGCTCCTACGTAAAATTTTAGAATGTGAGAATCCTATGGTAAAGAGAGTTTAGCCATATTCCTAGGATTTCGGTTTTCGGCAGCTTTTTACGTAGAAACGCATCGTGTGAAATAGAGCCAGTGCTTCGCAAGTGAGTTGCAGAAAGAAAAATTGCATTATTCTACTGGGAAAGCTCATAGAATATGAGCGAGTGTTAAAAAGTAAGTACTGAAGAGTCAGTTCCAATAGAAATGTTGCAATTTAAGAATTTTTGGGGAGACATATCCGCTACCACCGTGCTGCAGCAGATAAAAGTTCATCATATAAGAAAATGCGAATTAATGCCATTATTTTTTTTTCAAGGCAGCTGTATAATCGTATGTAAGGTGCTCATTTTAGAAATGGCAAACAGAACTGCAATCCATCAAATGGCCCAGTTTACTGGTACTTGGTTCAAATGACTCTGAGCACTATGGGACTTAACTTCTCAGGTCATCAGTCCCCTAGAACTTAGAACTAATTAAACCTAACTAACCTAAGGATTCGAACCTGCGAAAGTAGCGGTCGCGCGGTTCCAGACTAAAGCGCCTAGAAACCGCTCGGCCACACTGGCCTGCTTACTGGTACTTTGAGACGATTTAAGTTATTTGCAAACATTGTTTTTGACATCTGTGAAAATAACGTCACCCTTTCCCCAGTCATTGTTTAGTGACGGCGCTACAATACGTAATATTGGACATGAATCGGAGTGCACCCCGATTCATTCAAATAACAACTGTTCAGTAAAATTCAGAATAGTGAGAGAAATATTGAAACAAACTCATTATTAAATTAATCGTAACACACAAAAACCGGAATAGTCAGTCATTTCATTTGATAGCAGACGATACGATTTGTTTGCAAATATCTACAGATTTAACACACTTACCCATAAGAATGAATTCTGTTGTCATTTTAATGGCATTTACAGCGCAGCAATTGAGTTTTAAATTCGTTAATTCAGATTATTCAGTCTTCAAGAGATGTGATTTGAAATTCACTTTATGTGGTATTTTTCAAATAGTCGTAAAATACATAACTCCTGAATGAGCAAAATTTAATTCTGTCATTCATTATTCATAATTATTAGTTATGATGTAAAATGCGTAAATAAATCTTAATTTATATGAAAACCATACTTGTAAGGTAAATGTTGTGTTGAGTAGTATAATTTACAGTAATTATTTATTTCAGTATCAACAACAGATTAGGTCAATCAGTATCTAGTCTGACAATAATAATGGGCAGCTGCTCGATTGTCTCCTGACTTCGCAGCAGAGGAACCACATAAACACCGGGGATTTGTCGACGCTTGTAAGATCAGTCTCTAAAAGACACTAGTTCCCCAAGTAAATCAGGAAAAATGAGGGAAATAATTGATAAAATTTTCAAACTTTGGAAAAACACTTATAGGGAATGTAGTAGTAAGAAACATAAACGTTACCTTCCTTAGTGGGTGAACATCCCCCAACCGTTAATTCATTTCTTTTATCCTTTTTCAATTTGTACGAGAAATGGCTGTTTTCGAAGACATCCATTATGACAAAAAACATTTATAGTGAAATTTTGCTCAAAGAAAGTCGTATGAATGGTTTAATCAACATAATCAGTTTCCGAGACATTCTATGTGGAAGATGAAAAATCCATTAGTCTATGAGTTTTACATTATCTTCAACTTCGATTTTAATTCAGTTGAATCTTTCTTCTGTTCCTCCACAAATATTTGCCTTTTATACATACAGAAACATATATGTAGCACATAAACGTTTCTTCCAAAATCTGAAGGTAAAAAAAAAACCACACACAGACAAGTGCAAGTACGGTTCCTGATCTGACGGTTCCATACGAACTCAATTATGTATATAGATAATAACAGTGTGTGACTCAGTAGCCTGGTGCAAGTCTTTCTACTGAATGCTGTGAGTTAGCGAGCTTTGCGCTCTCGTTTAAATATATGGCTGAAAGAGTCAGCCTATAGGAATTGTGAAACGAACCCTGTCGTCCAGGATCGCGTGCCACAAAGGGCGCAGCTTTACCACGAGCTGGGGAAACTCACAGAGTCTATTGTCTATTGATGCCTGAATGCTGTAGTGTACGAGTGAGACAGACGAACACCTACGTCACAGGGAAACTCAGTAGAAGCCGTCTGCGGCCAAGGAGACTTAGCAGTGTTAAATACGGCTGACCTAAGAACAGCGATAAAGGAAAACATTTATGAAAACTATTTAATTGTGTAGTAATGCAGAGAATCAAGCCACAGTAATTTTAATGTGCCATCCTCCACAAATTTTCATGGTGATCCCAACAAAACTTGAAGAATGATCATATGTATAATAGTTTAGGATTTACCGTTGAAGTGAAATTAACAAGTTTTGTAACAAAAACCTGAATCCTAAAATCTGAACGCTTTAGTCGATCTTAACGATCGACATTTCATATAGAAGAGCATCATTAAAATGACAAATGTTGTACATATCAACTCTGTAACTTTATTGGTTTAGAAGGTATCGTAAATTTAAAAAATCACTATTTACAGTGAAGCATCAGATCATCATTTCCTCCACACAAAACACATTGACCGATGACAGCATGACACGATATTGAATCATTAGGTAATAGAATATTTGTTGTAAAGTTTAGTGCATAATAATTACTTTTGTTCTTTATTTATTTACCAGAAAGTACATTGGTGCAAGGCTACTGGCCGTGACATTCAAATCTAAGAAGGAAATTGTATTGGTTTTATGTAAAAGTATTTAACGTTTATTATGTAATGGATATTATTGTTACTTTATTTACAATGTGAAAGTGATGAAACTTTGATTATTTAAATATGTTAAAATGTAAAATAAAGTAGGATAAGCTGTATCCAATCAGATGGACGGCTTCAGGAAAGGGAACTGCCCTAGTCAGTTGAGCGAGGACGTTCGCGGCCGGCCGCGGTGGCTGAGCGTTCTAGGCGCTTCAGTCCGGAACCATGCGGCTGCTACGGTCGCAGGCTCGAATCCTTCCTCGGGCATGGATGTGTGTGATGTCTTTAAGTTAGTTAGGTTTAAGTAGTTCTAGGTCTAGGGGACTGATGACCTCAGATATTAAGTCCCATAGTGCTTAGAGCCATTTGAACCTTTTGAGGATATTCGGCGCGCGGGAAACGCGGCCGGTAGCGAGCAGAGGGCCAGTGCGGGTGGAGACGCGAAAGCGGACAGTTCGGCTGGAGACACCAACGGGTATAGTTCGGATTGAGACGCGAAAGCGGACAGTCGATTTTTAGGTAGCTAGAAAGTGAAACGACTTGGAAAATTTCGCGTTGTGTAGTATCGCGGGACTTAGTCTCTGAGCAGTGAGAAGCCGAGCCCCTTGTGTGAACTCTAACTTCTTGTGTAGTCAAGGAGGTGGAGTATTGAACTTGTGTTTCGCGATTAGATTGTGAATGATCGAATTGTATCAAATGAATATGCGCTCGAGTGTAATAGTAACTTTTGCTATTAGTCTGCTTTCTAAATAAACATTATTCTAACCAAATCGCAACTGTGTGGTCTACATCATTTATGGGTCGTTAATTCAGTTCCCGATATTATTATTACTCTTACTATGTGTTACATTAACTTTATATTTCGCAAGCTTGCCATCAGCCAGACAATTTACCAAATGAGTAGGAGTAGGAGTAGGAGTAGGAGTAGGCAAAATGTAACAGCGAATAACAATATTAATGTGCTAATAGTAAACTGCAGTAGCGTCTATAGGAAGGTCCCAGAACTGCTCTCATTAATAAACGGTCACAATGCCCACACAGTACCAGGGACAGAAAGTTGGCTGAAACCAGACGTAAAAAGTAATGAAATTCTAAACTCAGATTGGAATGTATACCGCAGAGACAGGCTGCACAGTGAAGGGGGAGGCGTGTTTATAGTGATAAGAAGTGCAATAGTATCGAAGGAAATTGACGGAGATCCGAAATGTGAAATAATTTGGGTGAAGTTCACGGTTAAAGCAGGTTCAGACATGGTAATTGAATGTCCATATAGGCCCCCTGGGTCAGCAGCTGTTGTGGCTGAGCACCTGAAGGATAATTTGGAAAATATTTCGAGTAGATTTCCCCACCATCTTATAGTTCTGGGTGGAGATTTTAATTTGCCGGATATAGACTGGGAGAATCAAACGTTGATAACGGGTGGCAGGGACAAAGAATCCAGTGAAATTTTTTTTTAAGTGATTTATCTGAAAACTACCTTGAGCAGTTAAACAGAGAACCGACTCGTGGCGATAACATATTAGACCTTCTGGTAACAAATAGACCCGACTATTTGAAACAGTTAACGCAGAACAGGGAATCAGGGATCATAAAGCCGTTACTGCATCGATGATTTCAGCCGTAAATAGAAATATTGAAAAAGGAAGGAAGATTTTTCTGTTTAGCAAAAGTGACAAAAAGCAAATTCCAGGGTACCTGACGGCTCAACACAAAAGTTTTGTTTTAAGTACAGATAGCGTTGAGGATCAGTGGACAACGTTCAAAACCATCGTACAATATGCGTTAGATGAGTATGTGCCAAGCAAGATCGCAAGAGATGGAAAATAGCCACCGTGGTACAACAACCGAGTTAGAAAACTGCTGCGGAAGCAAAGGGAACTTCACAGCAAACATAAACATAGCCAACGCCTTGCAGACAAACAAAAATTACGCGAACCGAAATGTTATGTGAGGAGGGCCATGCGAGAGGCGTTCAATGAATTCGAAAGTAAAGTTCTATGTACTGACTTGGCAGAAAATCCTAAGAAATTTTGCTCTTATGTCAAAGCGGTAGGTGGATCAAAACAAAATGTCCAGACACTCTGTGACCAAAATGGTACTGAAACAGAGGATGGCAGACTAAAGGCCGAAATACTAAATGTGTTTTTCCAAAGTTGTTTCACAGAGGAACACTGCACTGTAGTTCCTTCTCTAGATTGTCGTACAGATGACAAAATGGTAGATATCGAAATAGACGACAGAGGGATAGAGAAACAATTAAAATCGCTCAAAAGAGGGAAGGCCGCTGGACCTGATGGGATACCAGTTCGATTTTACACAGAGTACGAGAAGGAACTCGCTCCCCTTCTTGCAGCGGTGTACCGTAGGCCTCTAGAAGAGCGTAGCGTTCCAAAGGATTGGAATGGGGCACAGGTCATCCCCGTTTTCAAGAAGGGACGTCGAGCAGATGTGCAGAACTATAGACTTACATCTCTAACGTCGATCAGTTGTAGACTTTTGGAACACGTATTATGTTCGAGTATAATGACTTTTCTGGAAACTAGAAATATACTCTGTAGGAATTAGCAAGGGTTTCGAAAAAGACGATCGTGTGAAACCCAACTCGCGCTATTCGTCCACGAGACTCAGAGGGCCATAGACACGGGTCCCCAGGTAGATGCCGTGTTTCTTGACTTCCGCAAGGCGTTCGATACAGTTCCCCACAGTCGTTTAATGAACAAAGTAAGAGCATATGGACTATCAAACCAATTGTGTGATTGGATTGAAGCGTTCCTAGATAACAGAACGCAGTATGTCAATCTCAATGGAGAGAAGTCTTCCGAAGTAAGAGTGATTTCAGGTGTGCCGCAGGGGAGTGTCGTAGGACCGTTGCTATTCACAATATACATAAATGCCTTGTGGATGACATTGGAAGTTCACTGAGGCTTTTTGCGGACGATGCTGTGGTATATCGAGAGGTTCTAACAATGGAAAATTGTACTGAAATGCAGGAGGATCTGCAGCGAATTGACGCATGGTGCAGGGAATGGCAATTGAATCTCAATGTAGACAAGTGTAATGTGCTGCGAATACATAGAAAGAAAGATCCCGTATCATTTAGCTGCAATATAGCAGGTCAGCAACTGGAAGCAGTTAATTCCATAAATTATCTGGGAGTACGCATTAGGAGTGATTTAAAATGGAATGATCATACAAAGTTGATCGTTGGTAAGGCAGATGCCAGACTGAGATTCATTGGAAGAATCCTAAGGAAATGCAATCCGAAAACAAAGGAAGTAGGTTACAGTACGCTTGTTCGCCCACTACTTGAGTACTGCTCAGCAGTGTGGGATCCGTACCAGATAGGGTTGATAGAAGAGATAGAGAAGATAAAACGGAGAGCACCGCGCTTCGTTACAGGATCATTTAGTAATCGCGAAAGAGTTACGGAGATGATAGATAAACTCCAGTGGAAGACTCTGCAGGAGAGACGCTCAGTAGTTCGGTACGGGCCTTTGTTGAAGTTTCGAGAACATACCTTCACCGAGGAGTCAAGCAGTATATTGCTCCCTCCTACGTATATCTCGCGAAGAGACCATGAGGATAAAATCAGAGAGATTAGAGCCCACACAGAGGCATACCGACAATCCTTCTTTCCACGAACAATTCGAGACTGGAATAGAAGGGAGAGCCGATATAGGTACTCAAGGTACCCTCCGCCACACACCGTCAGGTGGCTTGCGGAGTATGGATGTAGATGTAGATGTAGATGTAGATGTAGAAGGATCACAAGTGTCTAATTTAGTTCGTGTAATGCGGCAAGTGCGGTTCACCCTCGAGAGGAGTTTGAACCAAAACATTTCGACGAAGAGGAACCGCATGTGAGCCCTAACATCTTGGCGGTGTTAGCTCGCAATGCCACTTCTGCGACAAGCGTGCCCCTAACATACCCCAGTTCCAGCCGGTGAAAGGAGACCTACGGTTTAATGTGGCAGTTTCTGGCAACTCCGTACGTCGTTGAGAGGTGAAAGCTAGTTTAAAACAAAGACTGAAAAGTCCGTAGACGGCTAAAATTCAGTCTTGGAACCCCTCTGTTTCCAAGCATGTGCTTTGCAGCTAGATCATCACGCCCAATATTGTCGCAGAAAAAGGCTGAGCAGTACAGTCACTGTGGTGTAGACTGTTGCATTGAGAATCGTGAATTCAAAACTCACCTGAACTGTAAAATTTTAACTTCTATATTCGGTTCGATTACATTCTACAAGTATCCACAAATGTCAAGAATCATTGTACTGGAATGTTCTGTAACTGTATACATATCGTATGTGTTCTGGCCGGAGGCAGCTCGCGCCGCGCTCTTGTATGTGCAAGTGTTGAATAAACCTTCATTAAGTGAAGTTAGTGTTCGTCATTCATCTAATTACACCTTCCTCTACGTGACATTGTTCTGGTGGAGAAGCTGGGTATTGGAACTTGTGGTAGCGCACATTATCGACGACACAGTGGCTCCCACCAGGCCACGACAGAGTCGCCGTTTACGTGCTGAGAAACCCGAGTTCGAGCCATATTCAACAGATTTCAATCTATCGGAGACAAAAAAAGAAGAGGACGTTACGATGACAGGAACTGTGTGCCACAACATGAGACATCCTTCCGGGTTCTCTGGTGACGGTGGCCAAGATACAAACAAGTGGCTGAAGTTATATGAGCGTATAGCCAAATTTAACAAATGGGATGACATCGTGTGTTTGGCTATCGTATTTTTCTACTTGGAGGTCACTGCCAAACAATGGTATGAGAATAACGAGGAGACGTTCACAAGCTGGAAAGTATTCCAGGAGGAACTGCGCAAGTATTTCGGCGACACACAACGACAGAAGTGCAAGACTGAAGATAAATTAAAATTCAGGGCACAGCGTCCAGGAGAAACGACAGCATCCTACATTCAGGACATCTTGGAGCTGTGTAAAATAGTGAATCCTAGAATGAAGGAGGAAGATAAGAGTGCACTTCTCACGAAGGGTGTAGCTGAGGACATGTACCAAGCCCTACTCCTGAAGGAGGTTTCGACAGCAGACGACTTCATAAAATGGTGAAGTCACGTTCCTACAATGCCGCATGAGGAACCTGTTTGTACTGCAAGGATTACTGACGTCTGGAGGATCCAGGATAACCATCCAGTATGTTTCCACTGCGGACGACCCGGACCTGTGGTGCGCTATCGTCGAGAAAGGCGGCGGATATTTGATGACGCCAGCGCCTGAAGACATCAGACCGGTCTTAGCCGAAACCAGTTCCGGGACGACGAAGATGAACAAGAAGATGTGGGTGCAGGACGACGTAGGTCACCATCGCCGCAAGCTGGCCGCTCGAGAGGACACTCCCCAACACGCCGATGAAGGTCTCCATCGCCGTTAGGAAACTCCAGCCGATCACCCAGCCGCCGCAACCTGGAAAACTAAAGGATGCGACCTTCCTTGGAGACGAGGCCTCCGAAGAGGAAAATCCTCCGCCGTCGATCACTAAAAAAATGATAGGAAACCACGTCGATATCCTCATGGATGGCCGACCAGCCTACGTTCTTGTGGACTCTGGAACATCATATTCAGTCATTTCGGAGAAGTACGGTCGCCAGTTGCAGAAAACCGTATTCGTCGACAACAAAACATCTCTGCTGAAGGTGGCTACTGGGAAATATGTAAAACCTACAGGAAGATGTGTCATTCATGTGGGTATAAGTGGCCATACCCAGCCCTTAGAATTCAATGTCTTACAAGAGTATAATCATTACATCATTCTCAGATGGGACTTTTTCAAAGCTTCTCAGGCAATTATAGATTGTGGTCGCTCGAAGATTATGCTAGACGAGATGAGATACTGTGGAAAGGAAGATGCGCATCCGAGTGAGTGAAGACTATGTGTGCTGGATTAAGTGATCATTCCTGCAGTCAGCTCTAGAAAGGTAACTGTCATGTGTCATGTCATGCATCAACCCATGGATCTTGTAGTGGAATGTAAGAGAAGCATACCATTGAAGAGTAACTTGGTCATCCCAGCCTCTGTCGCCTCGTTTAAGAACGGATTCGGTAAATTGTGGATAGTTAATTGTCGGCGAGAACCGCAGATCCTTCCAAGACGCATGTGCGTATCAGACGCTGAGCCGTTAATTGTCGAACAGCTGAGCGTCATAGAAACCTCCCATGCCGAGTCTGTGGGCGAAATTGGCGCTAACACTACGAGACAAGATCTTCTACCTCGACTATCACCATATCTCACTAAGGTTCAAATGGCTCTGAGCACTATGGGACTTAACATCTGTGGTCATCAGTCCCCTAGAACTTAGAACTACTTAAACCTAACTAACCTAAGGACATCACACACATCCATGCCCGAGGCAGGATTCGAACCTGCGACCGTAGCGGTCACGCGGTTCCAGACTGAAGCGCCTAAACCGCACGGCCACACCGGCCGGCATCTCACTAAGGAACAACAGAAGAAGCTACTTGCCATTCTTCAAGATGGTTCAAATGGCTCTGATTACTATGGGACTTAACATCTCAGGTCATCAGTCCCCTAGAACTTAGAACTACTTAAACCTAACTAACGTAAGGACATCACACACATCCATGCCCGAGGCAGGATTCGAACCTGCGACCGTAGCGGTCGCCCGGTTCCAGACTGAAGCGCCTAGAACCGCTCGGCCACACTGGTCGGCATTCTTCAAGAGTTCTCTGAATCCTTCAATCCGCAGGTGAAGATCAAATTAGACAAATCTGCGATGAAGCACGGATTAGCACTGGAGACCATCAACCTGTAAGCCAGAGTGCATACCGTGTGTCAGCAACGGAACGTCGAATAATTTGCGAGGAGTTAGAGAAAATGATGAAGAATGACACCATTCAGCCTTCGCAGAGCCCATGATCGTCACCAGTGGTTCTCGACAGGAAGAAGGATGGCAGTTGTTAAAAGGCAATGCTAAATTTATCTGGGGTGGTGTTTAACAAGATTCTTTCGATGTGCTGCCAAAAGCTCTGACGACTGACCCTGTACTTGGTCTGAATGACGAGAGAGCACCTACAGAACTACACACAGATGCCAGTGGGTATGGGATCGGTGATTCTCTGGTGTAAATTTCGGATGGAAAAGAGGTTATGGCCTATGCTTCTAGGACACTTACAATTACTCAACTACAGAAAGAGAATGTCTTGCTGTGATCTGGGCCATGTGCAAATTTCGACAGTATCTCTATGGAAGGCTAGTCACAGTTGTTGCAGACCATTATTCACTTTGTTGGTTGACAGGTCTTAAGGATCCAACATGACGACTCGCCAGGTGAGCACTACATCTTCAAGAGTATGACATTTCTATGGTGTACAAAAGTGGAAGAAAACACCAAGATGCCGACTGTCTCTCAAGAAACCCTGTGCAAGGCCATCAAGACTTTGATGAAGATAGTGACTGTCTCTCTGCACTCTAGGATCTCTCTCCTGAGCAGAAGAAGGATACCAAGATATATCAAATTATGCTTGCCTTAAATCGGTCAGAGAGTGTGGAAGGACAATTTGAGGTAGTTAATGGATTACTTTGCAAGAAAAACTTTGATCCGTTTTGAAAGAGGTGGCTACCAGTGATTCCTAAACACATGCACTTAGATGTTCTACAGAAATTCCATGACGCACCTGAAGCCGGACATTTAGGATTTATTAAGACATACGATAGGGTCCGCAAGAGACTTTTCTGGCAAGGTTTATGTAGGAGTGTCTCAGAAACCATCTGTCCGACTCATACCAATTCCACCAGCTGAAACGCCTTTCCAGCGTGTTGGGATTGATCTCCTAAACACATGCGCTTAGATGTTCTACAGAAATTCCATGACGCACCTGAAGCCGGACATTTAGGATTTATTAAGACATACGATAGGGTCCGCAAGAGACTTTTCTGGCAAGGTTTATGTAGGAGTGTCTCAGAAACCATCTGTCCGACTCATACCAATTCCACCAGCTGAAACACCATTCCAGCGTGTTGGGATTGATCTCCTCAGACGATTTTCAACGTCTGCTATGTGGCAATAAATGGATTATTGTCTGCACTGATTATCTGACACTCTATGCCATTACAAAAGCCGTGGAAACAGCCAAAGCAACCGAGGTAGCCAAATTCATCGTGGAATACATTGTATTAAAAAACTTTTCCCCAAGCTCATTAATTACGGTCGAGGGAAAGTTTTTCAGTCGAATCTTGTGACAGTGATAAACTGTCGGTGCAGCATTACTCATCACATGGCGACTGCCTACCATCCGCAAACTAACAGGCTTACTGAACGTCTTAATAAGACTTTGGCCGACATGCTATCAGTGTTCGTCAATGTTGAGCAGAGCAACTGGGATGAGGTGCTACCTTTCGTGACGTTTGCCTACAACACCGCCAAACAAAACACCACAGGATTTACGCCATTTCTCCTTGTGCATGGGTGTGAGGCGACTACGAGGATGGACACTGTATTTCTGTTGCATCCTGATGGCGTGGACGACGACTACAACGGCCAGGTGTTAACCAGAGCTGAGGAATCTCGGCAGTAAGCTCGACTCCGCACGCTGCAGGCTTAAGAAAACGATCGCCGAAGTTATGACGCGAGCCACCGCCCTGTTGTCTACCAGCCTGGTGACCTCGTCTGTGTCTTCACTCCTGTTCGGAAGGTTGGTCTCTCTGAGAAACTCCTCAGGGCTACTTTGGACCTTATAAGGTTGTAAAACAGTTGTCTGATGTTACTTATGAAGTTGAAGATTTCGACCCCGACACAAGACGACGAAAGAGATACGGTCCACGTCCTTCGAATGAAGCCCTATAAGGATCCTGCAACGCAGAGTGTATTCGAAGCTCCAGCGGCAGGCAACAAGCGGAAAGGTGACGAAGAGTGTAGCGGCAAAGGAAGTTCTAAGAAGATCACCGCCAGGGCGAACATCAGTCATCGGGAGTCGGAGTATGCAGGACCGATGACTCGTTCCCGGACCAGGAGGTCGTATCACCGAGACGCTGTTCCCTGAAGGAGGGGGCAATGTCGCAGAACAAGCTAAGTAGCCCAGTCACCACGGTGTAGTAGTTATGATACTAGACTGTTGCATGGAGGGTTGTGAGTTCAAAATTCACTTGAACTGTAAAGTTTTAATTTCTATTTTCGGTTCGAGTACATTCTAGACGTATCCACAAATGTCAAGTATCATTGTACTGGAATGTTCTGTAACATGTGTTCTGGCCGGAGGCAGTTCACTCCGCGCTCTTGTATGAGCAAGTGCTTAATAAACCTTCGTTATGTGAAGTTAGTGTTCGTCATTCATCTAATTACACCTTCTTCTACGTGACAATGTGTATATACGTAGTTCATCTATAGGTTCTGAGGAGTGAATTTGCGACTATCACAATATGTGGCATATCTGACCACATCTTTTGATTGCATTGACTTACAAGCTTAAATTTATCTCACCGCCAACGACCGTAGACCCTAGTATGTGACAGCAGTTTCAGGTCGATACCTCTACCCATTCCTGAAAAAAAAAAAAAAAAAAGGATTTTAAACGGTCTGACAGACAGACAGAGAGACGAACAGCAAAGTGATCCTACGGCGTTTCGTTATTGCCTATTTAGGTACGGAACCCTGAAAATGGATGTACTTAAAAATATAAATGCTTTTACTAAAATGTTTTTAGAGGTATCACGACCCTTATGACACCCCCACCCCAAAGTAACCCATTCCCAGCCTTGGATCCGCGTCTGCCTACTCAGTAGGTCAGGAAATTTCACGTTCTCGGGTTGGCGATGGATATACGTAAAAATTTAAACCCTTTTACTAAAATGTTATTGGAGGGATCATGAACCTCATGACACCCGCCCCCAACCCTCTGTCCTTCCTTGGATCTGCGTCTACCCATCCGGAAGGTCAACCAAATTTATAATCGAGACTGTTGTTTCAGAAAGCGAAAGGAATCAAATGTACGTGCGAGATCCGAAAAGTTTTCACGATTACAAGATGATGAGTGGCTGATGTGTATTGTGTACATTGTATACACTTACATGGTAAATGATACTTCTTACACTAGGAACAGATATAGTTTTACAAACATTATTATCCTGAGTAAATCCCTTGCGAAGTATGTAATAACCATAATCTGACGATTTTTGAGAAATATTCCATGAAATTTTGCAAATAATTCCCATAGCTAATTTACCGTTATTTATCCTGAAAATCAAAAGTTCGTGAGTACCCTCTGGAATTTGTGCAGAAATACGGTATTGTAAGATGTAGGTACAATAGTTTGCTGCAGGAATATTTACTTAAAGAAATAAAGGCCCTTACATGCTTGTTTCTACCACAAAACAAATGCATAGCGATAATGACGTCAAATAACAGCTATCCACTTCAGCTGTAGTCTTTGTCAGTCTAAGAGGTGAATTTATTATTTTTTAGCTAGGAGTGGTTGCATGCATATTGGGCTTCATAATTCGAACATTCTTTCTTTAACATCCAGTATTAGCTATTGTTTTATTAGAACCGGTGCACAAGCACCGCCGATCACCGCGATTCCGAACCAATGTACCCATAGAGACCACAGTGGGTAGCGAGAAACGAGTCTTTCCGCGTGTTAGTAACAAAGTCAGCTTGGAACGTCCAAGACAACATTGCTGACGCTCTCTTCCGAATGACTTAAGAGTTGCATTAACATTTGAATCGACTGCCTTCCCTGTGCTACTGGAACAGCAGTGCCGGCGAAGTGCTGGTCTGCACATCAAAGAAATCCGAGTGACCGGGGAAAGTTGGTCGTCAAGTGACGAAGATTTACACTGAATACGAAATCTCGCCCTGTTACCAAGGAGCGCAGGGGAAGAGATGCACAAAAATCTGTTAATCACACAAAAATAGAAGATATCAGAAGCAGATTCTTTTCACAACCTCCTGTGCAATCTCCACGGAATAGGCAGTATGCACTTACGGACAGGGGCGCCACTGAGTGACTGCCTCGAATTTTGGATACAAAAACTGTTCAAAAATGTGTGTGAAATCTTATGGGTTCTAACTGCTGAGGTCATCAGTCCCTGAGCTTACACACTACTTAACTTAAATTATCCTAAGGACAAACACACACACCCATGCCTGAGGGAGGACTCGAACTTCCGCCGGGACCAGCCGCACGGCCCATGACTGCAGCGCCCCAGACCGCTCTGCTAATCCCGCGCGGCCAAAAACTGTTCTTAAATATCCAGTAATGATCAGTTAATCACAGTAGGGATAAAAAGTTCTGTGATTATAGATTATAATGGAAGTAGCAATAATAACCATACAGGTGAATGAATTAATGTCGTGTTACTAGTGCCTCCCGTCCGGTAAACCGTTCGCCGGGTGCAAGTTTTTCAATTTGACGTCACTTCGGCGACTTGCGCGTCGGTGGGGATGAAATGATGATGATTATGACAACACAACACCCAGTCCCTGAGCGAAGATAATCTCCGACTCAGCCGAGAATCGAACCCGGGCCCTTAGGTTTGACATTTTGTCGCGCTGACCATTTTTTTTTTTTTTTCGTTGTTGATCGTTGAGTTTGGTTGTTGCGGACGTCACTTAACATCCGTTCAAGCTCGTTGTTGATCCTTTCACTCAGTTTTTTTTTTTTATTACAGAGGCCAACCAGCTCTCTGACCGAACACGCTGAGCTACCGTGCCGGCACAATCAACTACCGGGGGCGGACACGATAGAGGGTAGACACTTGTAAATACCAGGCTGTGCTGAAAAGTTAATCCCAGAATTTTAAATGCAAAAATTCTTAGAACTTTTTCAAGTAAAATAAACTTTTCAAACATTCTACATTTTTATTCTTCATGTCTAAATATTTATTTCTCAACAGAGTCACCCTGGCGACGAACACGTTTCTCCCAGCAAGACACCGTCACTGTAGTATGTTTGACTTTGTTGATAGAGACACAACCTCATCTCTGACTGGACGGCTTCGTCGAAGTTAAGTCCACGAAGGTGTTCTTTAAGTTTTCGTAGCAGATTAAAATCGGATGGGACCAGATCTAGACTGTATGTAGGATGATCGATAATAGTGAACCCAAGGTGTTGGACTGTTGCAGATATCGCAGCGTTCGTGTGTGATCTGGCATTGCCATGCTGAATCAGAGGGTACTCCATGTGTGGACGAACTCTTCCAATTCAAAAATTGGTTACAATATCTTTTTTCTCACACCCTAACATAGTTACGTTACACACCGCCATGTTACACGCTAGAACGCGGAGTCCTGTAACTGAAGACGGCTGCAGATATGTAGAAATGAACAATGAAGATGTACAGTGTTAAGAACGTTTGTTTTATTTGAGAAATTTAAGAGTTTTCGCATACAAAATTCTGAGGCATTACTTTCAGCACGCCCTTGTAGCACAATTCATGCCAATTTGACGTTATTGCCTCCATGGTGACACAATTTTTGATTGCTAGTATTGCATTAACAACGGTGATGGTGTTCTTAACAGCTGCAGTAATAGTAATTTTTGATCTATTTGTAAATGTTTTGCTTCTATTTACACTAACGTAAAAGTAGAAATAGATATTTAGTGAGGAAGTATGCGTACTCCAGAGCAGTGTGTTAAAAAAAATGTAAAATAAAATAAAATAAAAAATAAAAATTTAAAAAAGTTTGTTATCTTGAACAAATAAATAAATCGACGTGAAAGTTGTACCTTTTCATAGCTAACAGAGCTTAGAAAGGGATGTTCCGTACACCGTACGTAAAACGATGAAATGCAACCTTATGTGTGTCTTTGTCGCTGTGCCAGCGTAAACCGCAGTAAAAATCGTTTGCACACTGCAAACAAAAGTGCATATAACATGGTCAACGTAAAAATTCATATCTGTGTAACTTGTGTCCATTACCATCACGTTCACAAGTAGCCTTTGTTAGATACACCATTAGATGACGCTTCCTCTACACTTATGTATGAACATGTCTTAAAGATAAGATACGTGATTACAGTTTTTCTCTGTGACGGAGGTAGCTAGAAAATGCTCAAGGGGGCGCAATTAGCTAATAGTTAAAACGCACGGTGCAAAGTGTTTATTTCAAAAATAAGGACAGCCTGTGTAGGACAATGACTTTCTTCAAGAAATCTGCAGAACTGTAGACCCATATGTACAAAATACTATTTAAAAAAAGCGTATCTTATATACCACGCCGCTGTCTGTCGCATTGACGTTCTTGACGCTGCCTTGAAAAACAATACATAATCGTCTGCTATGTGTTAGCGGGTGAACTTACCATTTTTACAATACATGACTAGTTGTCGAGAATTTACCATTAACCGTTGCAGGAAGTTGTATACATGCGTTTAATGGACGGAGCATTGGGATGAAGTGCCCAGAAAGCCTAACGAATGTGCAGAGCAAATTTCGCAACAGTAGTAACACTGACTGAAAGAAATTTATCGCTGTAGATACAAAATAGTTAGGCACTACGTCGTTCAAGCTACAGAGAGCTGGCCAAGGCTCTTGACAACGGCTTGTTCCCACAATGCAATTTGAGAAGTAAGAAGAGTCATCAAGAAGCATTCAGCAAGTTGCCTGCTAAATGTTAATTTCGAAGTGTACCGTGTGTAGATACGGATAAAGCAGAAGTTCGCCCCTATCGTAAAATATATTCCACGGAAGGGGACCAAAGGATTTTGAGTTCAGTTCTGTCTATGAATTAAACAACGCAGATATACAGTGTTCAACTTTCTTCTGTTTTTATTGTTTACAGACGAGGCCGCTTACAACGTGATGGTGTTTCCTACTGCCGCAATCCAAAACTGTTTTCCTTGTATGTCAGTAACATTTTGTCGCTTTATGTCCAACTGCAAATATCATTTCTATGCCGACGACCTCCAGCTAAGTGCCAGACGTGAAGATGTAAATACTGCGATCGTTTAGATGAATGATGAGCATTCTTCAGTGGTAACATGGGCGAAAAAAACTGAGACTTAGACTAAATGCAAAAAAGCCACAAGCAAACTTAGCATACCAACAGAAATTAATAAGTCCAGAATTCCGCGAACGGTTGCCTCGACAGCATTCCAAGTACCATATCAGAAAACAGCGAAGAATTTGGGTGTAACTTTGGATTAGCATCTCAAGTGGACGAGAATAACGTTGTAATGTTCTGGAAGCACTCGTACTAATAGAACTCCACTACTATGATTAATATCAACAAGGTACGAGTTGTGAAAACACAAGAACCTTAGAACTACCCATGAACGCTTGCGTGCGTTACAACTGCAACACCCGTAGATGTGACCATACAAGCGCTTCACACGCCCGGTTAGAGTGGTTGCGGCCAGACAAATTGCGTGACGGTGGCACGCTATTTCTGCTTCACAGGATCTCAGTTGGAAATCACCCCATTACCTCTCTTCGGAGATTAACCACCTAGCATGCCATCATAATCGAGACACAAACTCCCATTCATCTAGTATCCTAGCTGTGCCGACTCACAAAACAAACACATACAAACACATCAACTAATTCCTCCGCTGTTGCCTCTGGAACAAGCTGACCTTCACTCTCCGCACAACTCAATGTTCTGCTGCTTTGAAGAAGTAGTTGAAGCACTTCCTTCTGTCACCCTCATGACATTTTTCCTCAAAAATTAACGTACAAGGCCTACCTTCCCTCTGTCAAACAGCAAAATCAGTTTCTCCTATCTTATCCCCCTTATGCTCCGTTCTCTTTTTCTTTCTCTATGAGTCACGTTATCTTCTTTTCTGCTACATTCTTTGACTGTGTGCTATCACGTTCCTGTTTACGTCCCTCCACCGCCCCCTTCTCTTATGTCCATTGTTGCTAGTACTCATAAACAAAAACCCACCTTACCGTAATTTCAAACTATTGCTATATTTCTAATGTACGAATCTAAACTGTGTGCGGGCGCGCATGCGAGCGTGTGTGTGTGTGTGTGTGTGTGTGTGTGTGTGTGTGTGTGTGTGTGTGTGTGAGTTTGTGTGTGTGTGTGTGTGTGTGTGTGTGTGTGTGTATGTGTGTGTGTGTGTGTGTGTGTCTGTGAGTGAGTGTTTGTGTCTTTTTTTATCTGCAACACTATACTTTTTAATTTCTAAATGTCGTATAGCATCCTTACACTGACGCAAGAATAATCGCAGCACTAAGAAGTAGTTGTGCGACATAAACGAAAGCTTGTAGGCGTGTTTCTACATCTGAAAGATGATCTCCGTTCAAATTTCGCGTCAGTCGTATAAGACTGGCGCTAGTAGCGCCACAACAAGGATGCAAATCAGGTTTGCTTTGAATACACACTGTAGCGGTCACGAACGATAGTTACCTTTGAGACTGGACATGGAGGCCTGATGTTAGTCAAGAACGCCTTTAGGATACTTGATGGTATTTCTGTTCTGTAGTTCCAACTACAAAAATGCGTGATTTTTTTAACCAAAATTCGATCTTACAACGTCTCTTTTCCAAAGCATGAAATTTTCACTCAGCAGCTGAGTGTGCGTTGATTTTAATCTGTCAGGAAGTTTTAAGTTCTCCAATACAAATCATTCACATAATGTAACATGACGGAATGCTCGACCTAAATTTAAATACTTTTAGTGACTGTGTAATCAACTGGTGAACTAATCTCCTTACGTTGCAATGACTGAACTTAAGAGCGTTAGTCAAGAGTGATTAATTCCATGTGTGGGATTCTTTGGTTAGCAAGAGTGAAATTAAATTTACAGTCCAAGTCAAAATCAATAACGCTGTACTCATACAGTCGCCCTCTAGCTTTATTCAACCATGTTGACATTAAATATATTTCCCGCCAGTATATAGTACCACTATTTTGAATAATAAGTATGCATGCACCAAGAAATGCAATTACGCGCTCAACCCATTCAACGTGAGTAATGCTGTAAACAAACCAGCACCGAACACATGTACACCAGCTGTCAGATTTGAGGGCAAGGCTTGCTACGGTTCTGGACCAGTCAGAACAAAATAAAATTGTGGTATTCGCGGGCATCCCGTATAATGGCGCCATGCAAATCTGTCCACAATGTAAAATATTTATTACGCAAGGAATTAGAATCTGTGGAATGGGTAATACACTGAATGAATAGGAAAATATATAAGCACTATTTTACAAATTAATAGAGAAATTGTAGGCAGTGACTTAGAGCAAATACGACATTTATATGTTCGTACTGTTGCGGAAATTTGTGATAATACTGTCGGTCTAAGGCAATATTACTAGTGGAACAACATTTTCTTTTAAAGACAAAATCTAACTTTCGCAACTGGGACACTGATCCTACTTACCAGTCTGTTTCAAAGTTATCGGCTATGGCTCCACGTCAATTCGTTACAAGATTCCAAGATAGTGTGGTGACGATTCTTCATTGAAAATAATGTCTCCAAACCTGTCATGTATCCGTCACGACTTCTGTGCTTTCACAACTGTCGTGGGGAGCTTGATGTCGTGGGACTGCAGCTACAAATGGCTCAAATGGCTGAAATAAGCTCACCGCGCTCGTGAACCTGGAATGTTTCAGGGCCGGTATCATGAATATATCGCATTTTATTTGCTCTTGTATAGCCTCTGGCCACTAAGCCGAGAGTAATGCCCGCCTGAATTCTCTCACTGACGCACAACGCCGCCCTATCGTTTTCATTCACGACACGGTCTCTCCCACCAAGAATCCGCACATGAATTCGATCTTGTGCGTGCTAGGCCACTTCGGAAGGAGTGCAAATTCGAATTGCTCCGTCCATGCAACGGGGTGAATTCCCCCACCCGAATCACGCAACACGCCAGATTTTCTCAAAGATAGAAAATGTTTTTAATCAAACTCTTTAGTTTCCTTCCGTGGGGAGCGCTCGTGGGAGTATCTTCTCCGCCCCCACTTGCTCTCAGTAATGTCGTCATCACTGTGATCCCATTCATTTTCGTGGCCAGAATCTCTTTCTTCACTTGCGTCCCTGCGTCCCTTATTTTTCACCACTTCGTCTCGGCCACTTCTTTCATGAGCTTCGAGACAAGCCACGCGTTCACTAAGTTCACGATGTATTCCCATGTACCTCCTACCGTTTCCGCAACGTCTTTGCCGGATTTTCAGCCCAGACTACTCTTCTTCTGGAGCGCATATCTCAGACGGCAACTTGTTGTCGCAGCTGCCCATAGCTGAACTGTTGGTTATCACGTCCGCTACCCTCATTAGGTCATTTCCCAATTTCTGTGTTTCGGCTGCAATTTGCTGCTTGTTAGAGGCGAGCTCTTGTTCGAGAGTCTATATAGCGGCACTGTTGTTGTCCACCTGCCCCTTAATGGCCTCCAGACGCCGCTCAACCGCTACCTGGACGTTGGACAATAGTTCAGCCCGTTCTCGCGGAGACGGCTTCCAAAACCTGGAATCTCTCTTCCATTGTCCTCTCCTGATCCTCAACTGTTCTGCTCAGCCGCAGCTGTTAGTTTCCCACCTCACCGACCCGCTGCTTCACCACACCTAGCGCCACACCTATGGCTACATGGAGATTCTCAAATTTTTCTTCCATTCTGTTTCAAAGGTTACGATGTGCCCCATCTAACTACTCATCGAAACGGTTATTTGTTGTATATTTTACTCCCTTCATTTCAGCTAACATGCTTCGTAAGAACTAGCGCATGTTCGCTCCTCATTGTGGAGGAAAGAAATTTATTGCAGTACATCATTAAAAGATGGGATCGGTTGACAGGGCACATCCTGAGGTATCAAGGAATGTCGGCTTGGTAATGGAGGGAAATGCGGGTGGTAAAATTTGTACAAGGAGACCAAGGCTTAATTATGGTACACAGGTTCAAATGGATGTATGTGGCGGTAGTAATGGAGAGGTGAAGAGGCTTGCAAAGCATAGATTGGCGTGGTGAGCTGCATCAGACAAGTGTTCAGATTCAAGATCAGAACACAACAACTTACATAAAACTTCAACTGAATATTTTTCTTTTCAGGATGGTTCAAATGGCTCTGAGCACTATGGGACTTAACTTCTAAGGTCATCAGTCCCCTAGAACTGCGGTCGCGCGGTTCCAGACTGTAGCGCCTAGAACCGCTCGGCCATCCCGGCCGGCTCTTTTCAGCACTTCAGTGCCAGTATTTATAACTGACGCAGGAGTTATTAAAGCTCGAGAAATGCCAGCTGTAAATCTGTCATATTTCTAATCGGCCGCGAGTCTTAATAGGATAATTATTTGTTTTCCCCTTCAGACAATTAGTTGGCTCTGAGCACTATGGGACTTAACAGCTATGGTCATCAGTCCGACAATTAGTTATCGACATTTTCTTTCGTGCAGCATCTCTATATAAGTAAATATCAGGATGATGAAATTAGCACTAACTTATTAGTGTTATATATGTCCCCACATTACAAAACTTATCTTAACTTCTACCTATTGCTTGAATGACTGAATCAGTTCAAAAAATTCTACACAAATATTTCGTGAGGGAGCTAAAGTTAAGCGCATTCCTTTAATAACTGCATTACACGAATATTACGGCAGTACATGGCTCTCGCAAATTATATCGCACAAAAGGAGTTACTGTTAAACAGAAAACTCTCAGTTTGGAAAAAGGAAGAAGTGTTTAATAAATAAATATGTCGTATCTATTCTGGAAACTGGACACTTCTACTCCAGTTAAAATACAATTTTGTGATTCGTGCGGAAACTGCGATCAGTCAGTGGACAACGTCTCTAATTTTTTTTATTTATCTGTTAGTTGTCTTCGGAGCTATCTCAAGTTATCATTAAATGGTGATCACTTTTAGGGACCTCATATTTTGTGCTGTGTGCAGCTAGTCTCTCTGACTGTGGCGCTGATGAAAATATTTGGATTTACGTAGCTTCTGCCACATCACTATCGTAAATAAATAAATATCAATTCGATATAACTTCGTTGACTGTGAATGCTTTGGCATCACCTGTGTTATGTACAGGGTGGTTATAATTAAACATTTACTACTTGTTCCACCGTAGATGGAAAACTTAACCGTATAGGTACCCAACTTCCTAGGTATGATGTTCAGACTATGCACTTTAGGATATGTATTGTTAGTAGTTTTAGTATCATGACTTCCGTTAGGTGACAGTACTGATACAGTGATGTAGGGTTGAAACACAAGCTTCAGTACGCATTACAGTTGCGTTCAGTCAACATGGGTCTGGACAAGGTAAGCCTGACTTTAGTCGTAAAGCTGTTTCATCAAAACAATGGAAATATTTCTGCTGCTCTTCGCTAGTGTAAACGCATTAAAGAGATACGGAAAGATCCTCTTGTCGCAGCAGGGTTGAAGAACATGATCAGAAGTTTGATTTAACTGGAAATTTTGGAATTGCTCCTGGGAGAGTCCGACGGTCTGTTGCACCACAAATGGTTGAAGAGATTACTGTTCACTTGGCTGTGAATACTGGGCGCAATGTGCGATCTTCAAGCAGTACACGAGCTGTGTCACGGCAGAGATGGACAACATCCCATCTGAGATGCTTCGGGCAGCAGTAGAGCAACTTATAGTGCAATTCAAGGCAATCGTGGAAGCACATGGTCATCACATTGAGCGACGGATGTAACCTGGAAAGTAAACATGATACTCAGTTAACATCTGTTACAGCCTCATGTGGAAAACATCTGTTACTGCCTCATGTGGAAATTAAGACGTGTATCTTTCAATGGTTTATTCGTTATTTCTCTTCCACATGTCCTTTCGAATGTTTCCACAAAGTTTCATTGCCTTGAGATTACTCGTTTTTCATGGGGGCCCTCTGAAGTAGCGAAAGTTTAATTATAACTACCCTCTGTTATCTCTACCTGTTACTGATATACGAAAATTTATGCCGTACCGGAACTCGAACTCTGATTTACCGCTTATAGGGAGAGGTCGAATTAACCACTACGGCTATTCTTTAGCACTTAACGCCTGCAGAATTAATCTGTTTTCCCACACTAATGGGAACGACATTGTGAAGAATGGAGACCCTTTATGCTGTCGTCTCGTGCCCGCCTCGCTATGTGATATTTACTTGCATTTCTGGATGAACAGATGTCAATGACTATTGATAGCCATCCGAAATTAATCATAATTTTTAGCATTAACAGATATTTAAAGAGTACAGCATAAAAACAAAGAAAATTATAAATGAACACATTACAAAGAGCACAATAGAAAAGGATTTCAGTCAGTCACAACAGAGTAGATATCTACTGCAGATGGTAGTCCATCGTTGCCTTCTAACGGTGTCGGCTCCACTTCTTCAAGAATTGTTAATACTCGATCCTTCCATCATGTCCTTAAACGTTCCCTTGGGCGTTTTCTAGCACGTTGGAAGGAGGACTCAGTATGGGAGGGATCTACCAGCTCGAAGGATTAGCCAAACCACTGTAGCCTCTTATACCCCAATACTCGGCCAATGTGTGGCTTTCCGTGCCGCCGGTACAGATCGTCTTCCCATTACCTTCCATGGTACTGTAGATGGGTTCCTAGATCTTTCGAAGTATCTTTCTCTCGAAGACGCAGATTGCTTCTCCAGCTGTTGCTAATATCGCCCAGGTTTCAAAACCACGCGAAAGTACTGGCCGTACTAGTGCCACGTGCAGCGGGATCTTACTCTTCTGCGGTATCAGTCGTGACTTGCATAAATTGTTCAAACTAAAGAACATGCTACTAGCGTTTATTATTCGTTGATGCACTTCTTTCGTCACTTCGCCTTTATTGATCTGTATGGAACCCAGGTATCTGAATTCTTGAACTCGTTCAGAGCTATGCCCGTCAACAACAATAGAAGGAAGGAGAGCCTGACGGCGTGATATAACGAGATATTTGATTTTTTCATCATTCACTACCAGTCCAATTTACTTCGCATTGTGGAGGAATCGGGAAGTATCATGGATCTCGATTCCACGCAATCTTGTTCTCACTGGTGCGAAAATGCAGAGTAAAGCTGCCGGCATCAAGTAATAAATGTTGGGGACTGTGGTACAAGGATCTAGACAGTGTGACTTATGGAAGTTTGGGACGGCCCGAGAAGTGTGCACTAATAGCCAATGTTGTTAAGGCGACCGCTCGCGATAAATGGAAAATTCAAGTTCGAGTCCCGGTACAATGCCACTAACGGGTAATATATCTGCACCTGACACAGCTGATGTCAAGATATTCGCAAACGCGAAGAAACAAACACAGCCAAAACAAGACCTGGCAGACCTCATGTCCTCCATGTACACTCTGCGTCTCCCTCCCTCCCTCTCTCTCTTTCTCTTTCTGTCGTGTGGCGACTCGCCGCCGGGAGCAAGTCTTTTTAGTTCATACCATTTAGGCGACTTGCACGCCTTTGATTATGGAGTAATGATGAGGATAACTCAACACCCAGTCCCCGAAAAATCGTCGACCGGGACGGGACTGTGAAGCGGGTCCCCTCGGTTGGCATCCAGCCACGCCGACCCCGCAGCTACCGAGGCGGACGCCACCTCATGTACTGAAGCACAGAGACTGGAGCATTGTGGAAGGTGGTTTCAAAAAATCGCACGAAATTAGCAGAAGGGATCATTCGCGAGTTCCAAAGTGCGACCAGCAATCGAACTAGCACAGTTACGGTGCGTAGGGAGCTAAAGGGAATGGCGTACAATGGTCGAGCAGCTACTCATAAGCCGCCACTTTTCTGTAGTCGGAGCTAAGCGACGCTCGAGAGGTTGTAAAGAGCAATGCCACTGGTCGATGGATGACTAGAAACGAGTGATAAATCACGCTGTACCCTGTGGCAACTTTGGCGGATGTCTGGAGAATGTTCCCTGGCAACATGCGCAGTGCCAACAGAGGAGTTTGTGTTACAGTTTGAGACTGCGTTTCGTGGTTTAGGATGTGCTTCCCTTATTGCGCTTAAGAAAACGCTAAATTCAGAAAGACATGAACGCATTTTACTCGATGGTCTGGTTCAGATGTCTCTGAGCACTATGGGACTTAACCTCTGAGGTCATTAGTCCCCTAGAGCTTAGAACTACTTAAATCTAACTAACCTAAGGACATCACACACATCCATGCCCGAGGCAGGATTCGAACCTGCGACCGTAGCGCTCGCGCGGTTCCAGACTGTAGCGCCTAGAACCGCTCGGCAACCCCGGCCGGCACTCGATGGTCTACTGCGTACTGTAGAGAAATAAAACTTCCCGGCAGATTAAAACTGTGTGCCGGGCCGAGAATCGAACTCGGGACCTTTGCCTTTCGCGGGCAAGTGCTCTACCAAATGAGCTACCCAAGAACGACTCACGACCCGTCCTCACAGCTTTACTTCTGCCAGAAGTTTCATATTAGCGCACAAAGTTTCATATCAGCGCACACTCCGCTGCAGAGTGAAAATCTCGTTCTGTAGAGAAATAGTTCGCAGACGATGAACGTTTGTATCACCATGACAATGCAGCCTCTCAAAGCAGCATCTGTGAGGCAATAGTGTGTAGACCATAACATACCTGAATGTACTAGGCCATCTTAGTCCCGACCTGAGCCCTATGGAGCGCCTTTGGCACGAGTTAGAACGTCGACTTCGCTCCAGAGCCCATCTTACAACATCACTACGTTCTTTGGTTTCGGCTCTTGAGGGAGAACGGGCTGCAGTTACTCAATCGACAATCAGACACCTCACTGAAAATGTTCCCATCAGAGTCGAACACGCCTTAAAGGCGAAGCGTAGATCCACTCCACAGTAATTTGCTCTAATAGGTATCGGAATACTTCTGATCAGATTATGTATAACGTAATGGATACAGACAAGCAGCAAATGTACCCAGAACCGTTTCTCGTGAAATCTGGAAAATGTTTTGTTATTTAACACGAAACTAATTTGAGTGCCCCCCTCCCTCCAAAGCTCAGAACCCGAGCACACCCTTGAAAGAGAGGCGAAACTGATGCATCTGGCTGCAGCGGCAAGTGCTTCAGCTGGCAGGTCGGCCGCGCAGGGGAAGCACGTGCGTGGCGGCAGCCGGCTGACCACGTGACACGGCTGCTGTGTTAAGGGGCGGTGGGGCTGCGCACGCCGCAGTGCTAAGACCGTCGCGCCGCGCACACAGTTCTGCCCTGCCTCATGGCCCTGCGCCTGCAACAGCGCTGCTCGTCGCATCTGTTTCCATAGTTTCTTCAGGTACGTGCTTCCCGTTAGTGTCTTCAGTTACCAGACTGCTGAAGTTTGTGTATCGGAGCAAGCGTGTCGCTGCCCAAGCTCTGAAACAGCTGCAAGTCACGCAACCGAGCGATGTTTACGGGATAGGCGACGCACAAGTCGGCGTGCCCCGTGCGTGTTCTTGCAACATCGCCACCGGCAATGGCTCCGGTATAAAAGCTACAGATAAACGTCGTCTGTCGTCGCTAGATTTTATGTCAAACATTCGAATTACATCATGTTGATAGTACAGTTAGCATTGTACGAAACGTGGTGGAAAGAGGCAAATTTGAAGATTTTAATGTTTGCTTCGTGACTTGCTTCGCACATTTATTTTGACGGTGTAGTCGATTGCGATGTTAATATTATATGGCGCTAAAATGTTTTTGCAACCACTTCTTAGAAATGCTGAATAAACAAATTATCAGTCGCATTATCAATAAGCAAGCGTCGTGGCCGGTTTGCGAATATCCATTATTTTTTCGGACTTGCAATTTCTTATCCATAAGTGTTTAGTCATACCCTAGTCCGTAACAGCATATTGCCAATATTTAATATAATGTGACTGAAACATGATGGTAGTCGTGCCGCCGGTAAATATTAATAAAAATAGATTGTTAAACAGAAGCATCGACACAGTTCACCTAATCAGCAATTATTTCTAAAACTGGCTGTTATAACGTCAGGAGAGACCACAGAAATCAGGATTGTTATTACTTCACATGCGTCGGAATCGCTGTCAATTGGAAACTGACAATAGGGTGCGATTTCTTTTGTTTAAAAGCCGTAAGCTATTCGGTTCTGTTTCAGTGGAAGAAGAATCACTGTCAGCGAGGAGGGTTGCATCCTCTCCAACAAGGCTCAAATTTGCCTGCTGCCGTAATGGTGCCGAGTAATGTCTTATGCGCTGCTAACACTGGCTTATTGTTTAAATTGTTAGCTTGAAGTACATAGCTGTTGCCAGTAAACTGCTAAACTGTTGTTCGTACTGAAATTTAGAGCAGCATGGCTAACTGATACGGTGCGACTCGCAACGCTAGAAATAGTTTGTATATCAATCCCACCGTATCATAATTTTATTCTGAGAGATTGAACTCCACATAATCCAGAATACTGGAAAAAATTTATTTTAGTAATTTTTACGAACCGTTGTTGATGGCTACAGAAACACCGATACCAATACGCTACGATGGTTCTGTTCCCGTGTCACGTAGTATGTGTTGGCAAGGAATTCATTCAGACTGCTCGACAGACTTCAATGAATAGGAAAAGAAAAGGTGATATAAAACTGTATTTAACAATATAATCAATTTATTCTGATTGTTATAAACAGGTCTTCGTTGTTAACTGTTCCATGTTCCTAGCGTAGTCGGAAAGCTAACAATTAGTGGACGTCGCAAATTAAATGAGCCGGTACAGAACGTTGCGCGAGCAATGTCGTATCTTAGTTCAGTTATTTAATATGTCCACGAAAATGATCTGCCTTAATCTTGTGCCGAAACATCTCGTATATTTTGTGTCGTGTAAAACAACAAACAAGTTGTCGAAAGCTCTTACTGACAGCGCTCAAGGCTCTACTCATGACTGGGGTTGCCAGATCAAGTTGACAGAATTACCGAACATTGCCTGGCGAAAGGATTTACTGAGCTTAGGGTGAGCACAATAACACAATTAATAAACATTAAAAATTATATTTATTATTGGTAGCTATAGATTTCAACAAATTTTTGTTGCCTTTAATTTTTTGATAAGAGCCGCTACATGTTGTAAACTTAAAATTACAGCGAACAAATCATTCTGCGTTTACCATTTAGATACTCAGTATATTTCGAGCGCCAGACCATAAATGATACATTTGACATTCTTTCCACGTAGGTACTTCTGCATGAAACCGCCAGTATCGTTTGATAATTTTTTATATGTTAGGCATGTATGTTGATTTTGCAAATCAATAAATAGAGAAATAAATGGAATTCGTAGAATACCGAACCACTCATACTTCACTATCGAACACGGGACTGAAATACCGATCAATTTGGTAAAAAAACCGAACACCTGGCAACCCATCTAACAACCCATCCTCAGTTTTAACTGAAAATACTGAAACATTAAAGTAACTAACCTAAGAGAAAAACAAGATTACTGCACTATCCCATGTCATGAATTCGGTGAGAATCATGCAAATACTCTATATCATAATTAAAACGGTATGAAATCAGAGTTCCAATGATACGAGATAATGTTATGGAACGGTCCTGATTAAGAACAAAAAGTGAAATATTTAGTTTCAGAGAAAAGTGTTCAACAAAAAAGTTAACTTGCTCTTTTTTAAAGAGGAACTTGAACACTTCTATCTGAAAACAACCTGCGGAAATGGTTTTGAATACGACAAATACTTGTCAGTCTATTTCTGAAGTAGGAGCTGCACTGGGCTTCTGAGGGAAAGCATTACATATTTGATCAGTAAGTCCGAAACCTGGGAGGAATAGACTGGCAGACAAATGTAAATCTCTTAGACATGTCAACACTGTCACACGAAACAGCAAACACTGTCGTCATTAAAGTCATTGTGCAACTTCCTCTGAGATCCTCTAAGTTATCTTTTTTGTTGGAAAATACTGGCTGTTCCGAATAATGCTCAGAGGATGATGTGAGAAAATCTTAAGCTAATAGGAATATTACTTTGCTTGCAGAAACTAACGCTGAAGTACGAATTGAAAGTTCCGCGGATGTCAGTAGTACTCCTAACAATACTGCAATATTGTGAGCTTCGAATGGCAGTCAAAATTCTGGTTTGCCATCATGTTGGGTGAAATGTGTGTTAATTATCCTGCCGAAATAATTTACTTTGTAGAAGAAGTAATAAATTAAATAGTTCTTTTAAAAGAATGTGCCTAACAATTCAAGAACTTAGTTGTCATGGGTGCTGTCTTTTTTTCCCTACTAATATTCTAAATGTAGAATGTAGCACTGTGTCAATTCACTCGATACAATGATTTTACGAAACATTCCGATCAGTTTCCGCATTTGTTTTCAGATCTCTGCACTAATTTGCCTGTGCTGACACGAGAGCAAGAAACCGTAGAGAGTTTAAAGCAGCGTTTTAATGTATCACGATAGCGAGAAAAAAATGTCCTATCTCGTAACGACGATACGCTTTCTTTGTGTTGAGCACCTCATTAGAAACAGAGTACATACTAGCGTAGACTGTGTGAGGCATATGTAGCGGATTATCCATATAGTTTGTACGAATTTGTTAGAAGCCATCGCAGCATAGTGTAAGAAAGCTACACAAACCACCAAAGTAAGGCTCTTCTTATTCTTCTCGATAAGTTACCGGGTTATCATCTAATGTTCTCAGTGTCTTCCATAAATACGTAACAGTATAAATCGTTGCCACTTGATGGATCATTCGACCAGAAAAAGAGCCCTTTAACCCATATTACAATCCATTGAATTGAAACCTTACGCGTAAGCGAATGCTTAACATTTTACCGACACACGTTGGTCTGTATCTCATTCATTTTTTAGAACGAACGAGAAATTACTTCAGGTATATAACCATTCGTCATACAGCAATCACTACCTCGTAAATTGACGCTGTTGTAGTTCAAATGAGAGATGCTCCTTCGGTTATACGTCTGCAGATACAGACTCAAGTAGTTTATAAACTTCAAGTAAGCGGATGCAAAAGTTTTGCAACCATGTAAAATATGTTGAAAGGGAGAAAGGGTTCTGAAAGTAGCTTTGTGTAGAATAAAGCAAAGAGGAATAAAGAACGTAATTATTTTCAAATGACACCATGTAACAAGCGGACAAGGTTGTCATCTGTGATACTGCGCGGGTCGCAAGGATTGCGTCGAAAGCCAGACAAGGTCGTGGCTTCCCCGTGTACAGGATACTGTTAGTATCTGGCGGTTGTCTTCCGATCTCATACTTCTTATGCAACAGTGGTGTGTGTGTGTGTGTGTGTGTGTGTGTGTGTGTGTGTGTGTGTAGCCTCACCATTCTCACTCAAACAGCGTCATGAGTAGCCGTGGGGCTTAACGTCCTTTACTATGGAAATTGAGCAGTGCTTGGTGATTGGGACCAGGATTTTTGTGCGCACTCTGATTATCTTAGCCACCTGCATCCGAATACTCGACGAAGATGCGCAGGATCTTACAGTAGAGGTCGTGTGTTCGACTCTCATCTTGGGTGTAGATCTTCGTATTTCGAATGCGCCGTTTTAGCACATTTTTTCGCAAAAAGCGAGTAAGCATGTGTGTCCATTTGCCAAAAAGAGAAAACAAGATATATGCATTGAAACAAGAACATGTAACGTTAATGCGTAAAACTGATAAGTGACTGTATGGCAGTTCTCAGATAACATTCTAAAAATGAAAAATAGCTTCACGCACTACATCTTATCCGTTCGCAAGATACGTTCTAGCGAAGAAAATTACTTCCATTAGCTACCATTGGATTGATTTCTTAGCAGGATGGTAGAATTCTGACATAATTTGCTAGTTTGGAATTTTAATGTTAAATTGAACCCGAATTATCTTAACACAAAGGTGTCGTGTTACCAAGAGAAAACTTATTTATATAATTTTATTTAAAAAAATCATCCCGGAACTTGTATTCATTGTAGCGAGTGGTTTCAGCTGAATTAGATCACTTAAGGTCCAAAATGATGGCTTCTGATGATAACCTATTTCGGCTGAACAGGTCACAACAATATAAGTGTGTGTTCTGGACTTCAGTTTATGTATAAACTCGAAGAATATTCGTTATTACACACGAGGTCAGCAAGGAGGCGTAACGCTCACGATGAATCCGTCCGCAGATTTTGTCTCCAGTGGCAGAGGAATTGACAGTGGCACTGAACATCTGCATTTCACCCACATTAAGGACCAGGGATGTAAATCACAATGGCACTCATCCGGCTTTAACTCACATATTCGGAAATAAGACGAATTTCACCATTGGCTCATCATGACATCCTCTGATGGATAACAATACCTTTCCTAGAATTTTTCTCGAATTAGTCTTGAGCTGAATGCATTCACGTTGCTCTTCAGTGTTCTGTCACCTGTCCATCACCCATTACGCGGTCTTGATCTTTCTCTATCGATATGCAGCAGAGAACTTCCTTGGTCCATCTGCAGTCGATAAGTTTGCGAATAAATGCTTTTCACATTCACAATCCATGTCTCACTGTAGCAAGTGAAAATTGGTAATGCACACTCATTGTAAACTTTCTAATTCATACACATCGGAACCTTCATTTTGAAAACTTATTTTAGTTCACCAAAATAACTCTAGGCCATGATTACTCTGTTTATTTTTTCTGCCCATCTAATCGTCCATAACATACTAAATAAAACAACTTGAGGAAATTTCAGTAATTCCAGTCACTGATCGCAGTGTCGTCAGACTATAGATTTCGATCCATAATTGCCACCTTCAGATGAAAAATATTACTTCTAAAAGCATTGCAGAGTACCGCTTAGTTGGTTTATCTCCCTCCCTCCCTCCCTGAATCTCGAAAGTCCTGGTGTTGGGTCATGAAGCTGTGGAGAACTTAAACACGTTCTCTGGCCTGTCCCTGCTGACTTGCAGACCAAACAACCAAGAATTTACGCCTGCAGTACTGCTTGAAATCTCCTTAGCACTCCAATACGTATGTGAAGTTGTCAGAATACCACTTGTATCACGTCAGCAGTGAAAATGTAGCATGTATAGGGACTTTACAGCTATACGAACCAACAAGACAATAACTTTACATATGCGAAAGGAGATAACCGCTAACTAAGCATTACCCGGGAATGCATTTACAAACATTTTTTTTGTCTGAATATGGTGATATGAATCGAAACAGTCTAACGGCACTTTGCGGTCATTGATTATAATTTTTAAAAAATGATAAACGTCCTGGATAACTGTATTCGTTCGCGACAATGTTGCACCTTGTAACGACTTACCACATGCCTGTGAGACTTCATTGTCGATCTGCGCAGTTTTCATTGTGTTGACTATGTATAATGTTAATACACTACGGCGCCCTTACAGTACAGAAGTACGTCGATGATGTTCTACGCCCCGTTTTGTTGCTCTTCATGGCAAGCCATCCTGGGCTTACATTTCCGCAAGATAATGCCTGTCCGCACACGGCGGGAGTTTCTACCACCTGTATCCGTGCTTGCCAAACGCTGCCTTGGCCAACAAGGTCGCTGGATCTCTTCCCAACAGAAAACGTTTGGAGCATTATGGGCAGGACTCTCCAACCAGCTCGGTTTTTGACGATCTTACCCGCGTGTTGGACAGACTTTGGCACGACATCCCTCAGGATGGCACCTAACAACTCTGTCAGTGAATGCCAAGCCGAAAAACCGCTTGCAGGAGGGCCAGAAGTGGACCAACGCTATAGACTGGATCAATTTGTGAAACTGTTTCTCTTGAATAAATCATCCAATTTTTCTGAAATTGTAATCATTTGTTTGAATATGTACATCACATCTATAGATTTCTGTCCTATTATGGTAATTTCTTCGTGGTGCGTCTTCTTTCTTAACTTAGAGTGTACTTTGTAAGGCCTATTTGGAAACTTCATCCGTTGAGTTGTTTCAGTCGCTGATCATCTGGTGGAGCTTTGGCACAAAAGCGCTAGTCCTTTGCAAAGCAATGACGAAACTGACAGTTTTCGTAATCGTATACTGATATTATGGCTGAAAAAATGCATTTATTATCGAAAGTAGTAGTTAACGCGTCCGCAGTGTGTCCCGTACGTGCAGGAGAAGGCTATAATAATCGAGAGAAATATTGCAAGGTACGAAAATAATATGGCGAAGAACGAGGATGCTAGTATGAATTGAATGTCGACAGAAAGTATCTACAGAAATACGAACAATGTAATGACCTCGAGCAGAAAACTTCAGTGAATATTTCTCAGAGAATAATGGAATTAATTTGAGGAGACTTACGCTGTACGAGTAACTCCGATCGCAAATTATGTTGCAGGCAACGAGTAGAATCAAACCTACCTACCTACATACATACATACTCACACTGTACTGTTCTACACAGGTACGGGTACTGGCAGTTTTCCTTGACCATACGGTCGAATTTCGGCGTGATTCCCGTCTCCACCTCAGAAAATCAACACTTAAATGTTTAAATATAGATTTTACACCTTCAGGTAACTGACATACTTGACGTTACTCGTGAATAGTAGAGAAATTTTAGTTGTCGACCATGTTACAATGGGATAACGCCTTGGAGAAGGAAGCGGCAGGGGCACGAGTGGCTCCATCTGGTATCACGCTCCCAAAGTGAATAAGAGGGATGGCGAAAACGGTTAAAGAAGTAAAACAAAATCAACCAGCTTCCGAAGTTCGGTAAAATTACGGTTATTTGCAACAGAGAAATGAGTGTTTCTTACACCTCTAAGTAGACTGAAATAAGTAAGACGTAAACAAATAAGACGGATAATCTAATTTGTCGTCGTCACGTCTTCAGCTCTCCAAGCTACTCCATCCTGTGCATTTCTCTTCATAGCCGAATATTACTGCAACCTACATCAATTGGAACATGTTCATTGTATTCGTCTCTTGAGCTACCTCTACAATTTTATCTTTCCCCTCCACCCATTTCCTTCCAATACTAAATGTGTAATCTTTTGATGTCTCAGAATGTGTCCTATTAACCTATCCTTTCTTACAGTCAATTTGTGCCGCAAATTTTTTTCCCTCCTATTCGGTACCCCCTCATTAGTTCGGAGATCTATCCATCTAATTTTCAGCATTCTTCTGTAGCATCGAATTTCAAAGCCGTCTATTTTCTTATCGTCTCAACTGCTTACCGACCACCTTTCACTACCGTATAAGGGTATACTACATACACTTTTAGAAAAGACATCGTAACACTTATTTCTCATTTTTAGAAAGCCATCTTTTGTCATTGTCAGTCTACATTTTATATTCTCTCAACTTCGGCGTCATTAGTTATTCACCGCTCAAATAGCAAAACTTACATACTTGCCCTGGTGTCTCATTTCCTAATCTAATTCTCTCAGCATCGTCTGATTTAATTCTGCTACATTCTATTAACCTTGTTTTGCTTTAGTTAATGTTCGTGTTACAGCCTCCTTTCAAGACACTGTCCATTCCGCTCCAGCTGTTCCTCAAAATCCTTTGCTGCCCCTGGCAGAATTACAATGTCATGGACAAACATCAAAGTTCTTATTTATTCTCCCTGAACTTTAATTCGTTCTCCAAATTTTCCTTTGGTTTCCTTTACTGCTTGCTCAATGTACCAATTTAATAAAATTGGGGATAGGCTGCAAACGTGGCTCACCCCCTTCTCATGTCCTCCGTCTCTTTTAACTGCCGTCTGCTTTGTGTAAAAGTTATAAACAACCTTTTAGTCCCTGTATTTTACCACTGCTACTTTTAGAATTTCAAAGACAGTGTTCCAGTTAACAGTGTCAAAAGGATTCTCTACAAATGAGATATATATATCTGCCTTTCCTCAAACAGTCTTCTAGGAGAAGTCGTAGGGCCAAAATTGCCTTGCGTGTTCCTACATTTCTCCGAACCGAAACTAATTTTCCGGAGGTCGGTTTCTACCAGTTCTCCATTCTTCTGTAAGTAACTCGTGTCAGTATTTTACGATTCAGTTGGATAATCGTCACACCCCTCAGTTCCCCCTGTGGGTCCGGGGGTTAGAATAGGCCTGAGGTATTCCTGCCTGTCGTAAGAGGCGACTAAAAAGAGTCCCTCCCTCTCAAGGGGGTAGTTAGCGCCTGCGTCCGGAGACGGACGGTTCCACGACCTATATTTGTGGTCTTTTTGGTTTTTCATTTCTCGTTTCTTCCTTCCTTTGGTTGGTTCCTTTCTTTGTTCTTCTCCATCTCAGTCTTCCTTACTCTTTCCCTTGCCTACTTCTCCTTGCCTACTTCTCCTTGCCTACTTCTCCTTGCCTACTTCTCCTTGCCTACTTCTCCTTGCCTTCTCTGGTCTCCGCCTCGGCGTTTGAGACAGTCTGTCCTCTCTCTCTCTCTTCCTTTTCCTCTTCTTCCTTCCTCCCTGTGCGCGCCTGAAGGCCGACCCACGCGTTCGCACGCGTAGCCGGTGACAGGGTAACGCGTAATTCCCCGCCCTGGGTAGACATGTAAGGCACGCACGTACCCCCTGGTAAAGGCCAGGCCCAGGGAGGGGTGATTGCCTGAGCTGATACCTTCTGACCATGCCGATTGGTCCCTCCGTCTGTTTCTCGGGAGGTGTGACCTGAGGTGTAAACATTCACCTAAGGCGGGAGTGCCCTCTGAGAGGGTCCTCATAAGGAAGGAGCGCGCCATCGGAGACGCTGGCAATCATGGGGGATTCCTCCGCAATGGATTTCTCTTCTTCTCTCTCGACTTCTGCCCATAAACGGAAACTTGACCAGCCACCAGTGACAAAAGTACTACCGCCTGCCCCACAGTTCCTCGTAGTTTCTCGATCTGAGGATGGCAAGGATTTTTCCTCTGTCAACCCTTTCGTTATCCAGAAGGGCGTAGATGCCAACGCCGGATCATTCAAGTTGTGTACCAGGTTGCATAATCGTACCTTGTTACTAGAAACTGAGAACGCCTTTCAGGCACAGAAACTGCTTCGAGCCACACTCCTGTACACGTTCCCTGTCCGGGTGGAGGCTCACCAAACTTTGAATTCGTCTCATGGTGTGGTTTATACTAGATCCCTCAACGGATTGACTGATGAGGAGGCTGTAAATAGGGTCATGAAAAAGGTCAACAATGACCTTGTACCGACCCGGACACTTTTCTTGACCTTCGATAGTGTTCAGCTGCCATCGCACATCAAAGCGGGCTATGAGGTTATTTCTGTTCGCCCCTATGTCCCGACACCCACGCGCTGCTACCAGTGTCAGCGTTTTAATCACACTCGCCAGTCTTGTTCCAATGCGGCTAAATGTGTCACTTGTGTGAACTGTCAGGGTGACCATGCAGCGTCCTCCCGCGACTGTCCCATCTATAAGGAAGAACGCTGTATCCAAGAAATTCGGGTCAAAGAGAAAGTGTCCACCTCGGCTGCTCGCAAGCTGTTTGCTAGTAGGAAGCCCACGCTGCTCCCAGCGGGGAAATACAGTACTGTCCTCGCCTCTCCTCGGACTACCAGGGAAGTGGCAACCCAGACATGCGATCTGACCTTCAGCACCACGGTCGTCCGTTCGGCCAGTGCCAAGATCGCGCGGTCGACGTCCCCTCTTCCTCCCATCACCCCACAGACACAAGCCCCTTCATCAGCTTCTGCTAAGACGAAGACCCAGAAGTCAGATGCACGGGCCTTCAAGAAGGAACCGTCCCGTGCAGACTTCCTACGTACCTCGACCTCCCAGCCGTCGACCAGTACTTCCACCAAACGACCTTCCAAGAAGGCTCATAGGAAGCACAGTTCTCCTCCGCCACGGCGCATTTCTTCTCCTGCGCCACCCAGCGGTTGCCGCCCCAGGCCGTCATCCGTTTCGCCTGGGCGCACCGCTGGTAGCCGAACATCTGGCCGTTCACCGGCGGAGGAAGCTCCCCCTACCGGCCATCTTACCAAGATGGCCGATGAACCTATAGAACCAATGGACGATGACTGTCCGCCTACTGACAACGGCGGCAGTGCTCGCTCGAAGCCAGGCCCTCAGCGGCCTTCGAGGTGACCCCTTCTTTCATCTTCCTTTTCTTCTTACGGCGGCACTTATTCACTGGAATATTCGCAGCATTCGCTCCAACCGAGAGGTTTTGAAGTTGCTGCTCCGCTTGCACTGTCCGCTCGTCGTAGCCTTCCAGGAAACGAAGCTACGCCCATGCGATCAAATTGCCTCGGCACACTACACCTCTGTGCGTTTTGACCTACCCCCTGTGGTAGGTATTCCGGCTCATGAAGGGGTTATGTTGCTGGTCCGGGATGATATTTACTACGATCCCCTCACATTGCACACCGGCCTGCAGGCAGTTGCCATCCGAATTACTCTCCCCACTTTTACATTTTCCATTTGTACTGTTTACACTCCATCGTCGTCTGCCGTTACCAGGGCAGACATAATGCAACTTATTGCTCAGCTACCTGCACCATTTTTGTTAACTGGAGACTTCAATGCCCACCATCCCCTTTGGGGCTCTCCAGCATCCTGCCCGAGGGGCTCCCTGTTAGCAGACCTTTTCAACCAGCTCAATCTTGTCTGCCTCAATACTGGCGCCCCTACTTTTCTTTCGGACACATCTCACACCTATTCCCAATTAGACCTCTCTATATGTACTACCCAACTTGCACGCCGGTTTTAGTGGTATGCACTTTCTGATACATATTCGAGCGACCACTTCCCGTGTGTTATCCATCTCCTGCAGCATACCCCCTCTCCGTGCTCATCTAGTTGGACTATCTCCAAAGCAGACTGGGGGCTCTTCTCTTCCAGGGTGACCTTTCAGGATCAAACCTTCACAAGCTGCGATAGTCAGGTCGCACACCTCACGGACGTCATTCTCACTGCTGCTGAATATTCCATCCCTCACCCTACTTCTTCTCCACGTCGCGTTCCGGTCCCCTGGTGGACCGCATCATGTAGAGACGCTTTACGTGCTCGTCGACGTGCTTTACGCACCTTTAAACGCCACCCTACAGCGGCGAATTGTATCACTTATAAACGATTACGTGCACAGTGTCGTCGTATTATTAAAGAAAGCAAGAAAGCCAGCTGGGCTGCTTTCACAAGCACCTTCAACAGTTTTACTCCTTCTTCTGTTGTCTGGGGTAGCCTGCGCCGGCTATCTGGCACTAAAGTCCACTCACCAGTTTCTGGCTTGACGGTCGCGAATGACGTCCTTGTGGCCCCTGAGGATGTCTCCAATGCCTTCGGCCGCTTTTTCGCAGAGGTTTCGAGCTCCGCTCATTACCACCCTGCCTTCCTCCCCCGCAAACAGGCAGAGGAGGCTAGGCCACCTAACTTCCGCTCCTCGAATCGTGAAAGTTACAATGCCCCATTCACCATGCAGGAACTCGAAAACGCACTTGCCCGGTCACGGTCCTCCGCTCCAGGGCCTGATTCTATTCATATTCAGATGCTGAAGAACCTTTCTCCTGCGGGTAAAGGTTTTCTTCTTCGTACTTATAATCGCATTAGGATTGAGGGACATGTTCCCGCATGCTGGCGCGAGTCTATTGTTGTCCCGATTCCTAAGCCGGGGAAGGACAAGCACTTGCCTCCCAGTTATCGACCCATCTCGCTTACCAGCTGTATCTGTAAAGTGATGGAGCGAATGGTTAACTCTCGTTTGGTTTGGCTGCTCGAGTCTCGACGCCTACTTACCAATGTCCAATGTGGATTTCGTAGGCGCCGCTCTGTTGTTGACCATCTGGTTACCTTGTCGACCTTCATTATGAATAACTTCTTGCGGAAGCGCCCGACCGCGGCTGTGTTCTTTGATTTGGAGAAGGCTTACGACACCTGTTGGAGGGCGGGCATTCTCCGCACCATGCATACATGGGGCCTTCGCGGTCGCCTCCCTCTTTTTATTCGTTCCTTTTTCATGGATCGACAGTTCAGGGTACGTGTGGGTTCTGTCCTGTCAGACACCTTTCACCAGGAGAATGGGGTGCCACAGGGCTCAGTTTTGAGCGTCGCTCTCTTCGCCATAGCGATCAATCCAATAATGGATTGCCTCCCAGCTGATGTATCAGGCTCCCTTTCCGTGGACGATTTTACCATCTATTGCAGCGCGCAGCGTACATGTTTCCTGCAGCGCTGTCTTCAGCGTTCTCTGGACCGTCTTTACTCCTGGAGTGCCGCCAATGGCTTCCGTTTTTCTGCCGAGAAGACGGTCTGTATTAACTTCTGGCGCTACAAAGAGTTTCTCCCACCGTCCTTACGACTCGGTCCCGTTGCTCTCCCATTCGTGGAGACAACAAAATTTTTAGGTCTTACATTTGACAGGAAACTTAGCTGGTCTCCACATGTGTCATATTTGGCTGCCCGTTGTACCCGTTCTCTAAATGTCCTCCGTGTTCTCAGTGGTACGTCGTGGGGAGCGGATCGAACCGTCCTACTTCGTCTATATCGGTCGATCGTCCGCTCCAAGCTGGATTATGGGAGCTTCGTATACTCCTCTGCACGGCCGTCCATCTTACGCCGCCTCAACTCCATACAACATCGGGGTTTACGACTTGCGATCGGAGCGTTTTATACTAGTCCCGTCGAGTCTTCATGCTGACGCTGGTGAATTGCCACTCACCTACCGGCGCGATATACTGCTTTGTCGGTATGCCTGTCGGCTACTGTCAATGTCCGACCACCCGTCTTATCGTTCCTTTTTTGACGACTCTCTCGACAGTCAGTACGGGTTGTATGTCTCTGCCCTGCTACCCCCTGGAGTTCGCTTTCGTCGCCTCCTTCAACACCTTAATTTTTCACTCCCTGCAACCTTTCGAGTGGGCGAGAGCCACACGCCACCTTGGCTCCAGGCTCAGGTTTGCGTTCACCTTGACCTCAGCTCGCTCCCAAAGGAGGTTACCCCCGGTTGGGTCTACCACTCCCGTTTTGTCGAACTTCGTTCGAAGTTCATTAATATGACCTTTATTTATACAGATGGCTCAAAGACCAATGACGGGGTCGGGTGTTCTTTTATTGTCGGGGCACAAAGTTTCAAATACCGGCTCCATGGCCATTGTTCGGTCTTCACAGCTGAGCTCTTTGCCCTCTACCAAGCTGTTCTTTACATCTGCCGCCACCGACGTTCTGCTTATGTCATCTGCTCCGATTCCCTGAGCGCCATCCAGAGCCTCAGTGATCCGTATCCGGTTCACCCTTTCGTGCAACGGATCCAACGCTCTCTTCAGCAGCTGGTGGACGTCGGTTCTCCGGTTAGCTTTATGTGGGTTCCTGGCCATGTCGGTATCCCTGGGAACGAAGCTGCAGATGCCGCGGCCAAGGCTGCGGTCCTCCAGCCTCGGACAGCTTCTTGTTGTGTCCCTTCGTCAGATTGTAGCAGGGTAATTTGTCGGCGCATTTTATCGCTGTGGCATGCCGATTGGGCTGCACTTACGGACAACAAGCTTCGGGCCTTGAAACCTCTTCCCGCGGCTTGGACGTCCTCCTCCCGCCCTTCTCGGCGGGAGGAGGTAGTTTGGCCCGGTTACCAATTGGACACTGCCGGTTCAGCCATCGCCATCTGCTGACGGCTGCGCCGGCGCCGTTCTGCCCATGTGGGCAATTGCTGACGGTCCGCCAGAATTTATCGTCCTGTCCGGATTTTAACACACTGCGTCTTGATCTTGGCCTGCCATGTACTATAGATGCCATTTTAGCGGATGACCCGCGAGCAGCTGCTCGCGTTCTTCGTTTTATCAACTTGACAAAACTGTCTAAGGACATTTGATTATGCTGTTTTTTAATCCTATGCCTGTCAGTCTGTCTTTTATCCTGTTTTCCCTTTTAGTTGCTGTTTTAAACTTGTGCCTCGCGGTGCATTCCTAACGTAGTCTGAGCGCTAATGACCATTGAAGTTGTGCGCCCTAAAACCACAAAAAAAAACACCCCTCAGTAACTCCTCTAGAATTGGAATTGCTACATCCTTCTTAAAATCTGTGGGTATTTCCCCGGTCTCCTAAATCTAGCACACCAGGTGGAAAAGGTTTTGTTATGGCTAGCTCTTCGAAGTATAAGAATAGTTCTGAGGGTATGTGGTCTACACCTGGAGCTTGTTTCGGCTTTTGTCTTCCAGTGCTGTCAAAGTTTTCTCGCAGTATCATATCTCCCACCTCATATGCATCTACTTCCTGTACCGTAACATTGCCTTCATGTTCAATTTTCTTGTATAACTCCACTAGATATTCCTTCCACCTTTCCTGTCTTTGCTTACCACTGGGTTACCATCTGGATTCTAAATATTCATGCAACTGCTCCTCTTGCCTCCAAAGACCACCTTAATTTTCCTATTGATGGTATCGACATTTTCCCCTAGTTATACATGGATCTATTTTGTCCTGTAGCAATTTTGCACTTACTGTCTCTCATGTTTTAGAGTTCTCTATTCCCTTTCTCCTGCTTCACTTGCTGCGTTTTTATAATTTCTCCTTTCGTCAGTTAAATTCAATATCAGTGTTTTTCAAGGATTTATACTAGCCTTGTCTTTTTTTTAGCTATTTTATCACCTGCTGTCCTCCTTATTTAATCTCTGAAAGCTACCCATTCTTCTTGTACTGTATTCCTTTCCTACGGTTGTCAATCGTTACTAAATGTTTCCTTAGAGACCCTCACAAGCCTCTGGTTTCTTCAATGTATCCAAAGCGTTTCGCCTTAACTACGTACCTTCTTCTTTGTTTCTTCAATTTTAATCTACAGTTCATAAATCTACCAATAAAGTGTGGTAGTCCACATCTGCTGCTGAAAATTCCTTACACTTTAAAATCTGGTTCTGAACTCTATCTTACCTTTATGTAATCAGTCTGAAACCTTCCAGTGTCTCCATGTGTCTTCCACGTATGCAACATCTTAGCAATGTTTAAATTCTGCTCTGATCAAAATTCTACCAGTCTGTTTCGCTTTTCATTCCTGTCCCCAGGTCCATATTTTCCTACTATTTTTTACTTCTCGTCCTTTTCATACTATAGAATTTCAGTCCCTCATCACAATTAAATTTCCTTCTCCTTTATCCTTTCGTAAAATTATCAATACTGACAAATGTCCTATTCAGGTATCGGTCGAAGGTGACTGAGTTTGAAAGTGTCGGTAATGATCAGTCTGCCTCGTAATGGTTCGCAATCATCAGTTAAAAAAAAACCTACCCAAAAGAAGTATCCTTCTTGCAGCATGTTTTAACAACACTGCATTAACTAGCCCACTTAATCTTCACTTTGGCTTTAGTTCTGCGATTTCAGCTATACAGGCTCGACTTGAGGCCTGCTTCAGAGTTCCTCTACCAGGTTTCGGAGATGAAATAGAAGGGAGATTAAAATACTGAAGTTATGAACTGGGACATGAGACGTTTCTGGACAGCTCAAGTTTTAGGAGAGTTCCTCGCCAGAAACAAGATTCTCGGCTGGTGTCCCATTTCTATCTTACTTATGTTGTACCCTGTGTATTTTTTACTTGGCTTTTCATCCTCGCCTGTCCTCTTCATTAGTTGCTGTCTCAGAATTTAAGACAATAAAGCAGAAAGGAGCAATTATAATGTCTTTGTTCTTTATTAATAAATAATTTTTCATCAAAAAGGTTTGTGTTGTACTAGGATTGATCTAAATATTTGTAGAGATGATAATATTCATTCCTGCGAATTTTTTGCCACAAGTCATATAATAGGAAACTATGTTAACCATCCATGTACTCTAAGCCACTGGAGTCAAATAGCTAACTTCTTGTCGAAGATAATACTTTCTCTCTTCCTAGAAGGCCATGCGCTGGAATGTTCGCGACAGTATGTTTTCTATATTGGTGCTATCGCGAAGCGAGTTACGGGCGCGCTAGAACAAGTGTAGCAAACAGCAGACGTGTAAGTTAGTTGCGAGAGCAGCATTACGCGAGGCCGTGAATATTATCGTCTCGCTTGGTGTATCAGTGTCAGCGTGTCGCAACTCTACGCAGTTATCGGGGTGAAAGTCAAATGAAGATCATCACGGACTTTTTATATCCATTCATATCAATAGCTTTTTATATCCTCGGAGACTCGCTTCTGTAACTATGTACAGCGTAAGAGTATGTATTAGAAACGTGAAATTGACGAATATAAAAAAAAGACAGTTGCAATAATATACTGGAAGAACCATGTCTTGTGTAGAATCTTTCAACTGATAGTCCGAACACCGGGATTGTCCCTTTCAAAGGCTGCAGTCATTTTCTCCCCCCATTCTTATCCAGTCCGTGATTACTGATACTGAGTAATGACCTAAATGTCGACGACATGTAAAATTCTAAACTTAAGTCCTACGTAGTCATCTCCAAAATTAAGGTTTCCGGGAAGTTCTCGCATAATTAAAACAGACTGTTTGGTTTTACCTTTCTAGCGACGACATCAGACAGACAAAATGCAAGTTTGTGTCGCAGAGGAGTGTGGGAATGAAATCGGCCGTGTCCTATTCAAACGAGCCACCCAGCTATTCGGCTTACGTGAACAAGAGGGGATCACGGAAAACCTAAATCTAGATGATCTGACTACGATTTTAACCGCCTTCCTTCTGAACAAGAGTCATGACTTAATCACTGCACTACTTCTCTCGATGTATTAGTATCCGGGCTAAGGGCAGTCAAAATACGTCAAAGTAACGTATCATACGGTAACATGGAAAACTTCAGTTTATAATAAAACCGTATCCGAAATTTGACACCGTTGTACTATTAAATACCTTGAGTGTCATCACGAATGGAAAAAAAGTTAGCGAAATAATCATTGTCGCCTGCGCCCAATGGAAACAGAATTAACTGTTTTTGCTGAGGGGTATTTTAAACTTTGTCCTGCAGAAATAGAATCTCATGGAAAATTAACACAGATAGCCATAACATATAAGGCTCGATCTGATATTTCTGAGTTACTGTCTGATCTAATATATCTGGACACCTATTAGTGGTCATTAATATAGAGGTGTATCCACCCTTCACCTTCATGACAGCACTTTTTTAAGTGTCTGAGTGTATGTGAAGGAACTGCAGCCCATTGGTCATCAAAAGCCGAAACCAGAGAACGTAGTGATGTTTCACACTGGGGTCTGGAGCGAAGTTCACGTTCTCACTCATGCCAAAGGTGTTCCGTTGGGTTCGGGTCGTGACTCGTTACCTCACAGATTTACGACGGCGTGCAGTGTCGTGCTATACAGTCATCTTCTCCGAGCTGTTCCTCTACTCTACGCAGTACGCAAGTCTGTAAAATGTGTTCATGTCCTTCCGTATATAGCATCTTCTTAAGCGCAATAAGAGGCGCACACCCTGCCCATGAGAAACGCTACCATACCGTAACATTACCTCTTCCTTGCTTCACTGTGGGGACTACACGTTCTGGCAGGAAACGTTCTTCAGGTATTCGCCAACCCCCAAATAGTTCCACTGGATTGCCGCAGGATACAGCATACTTCACCACTCCACTGGACAGTGGCGTCGCTCTTTACACCACATCAGGCGCCGCTTAGCATTGAGTGTACAGCAAAATATGTTATACAAAGAGCTGCTCAACCACTGCACAACAGTCTTTTCTAGATCCCTAGATTCCTTCCGCTGATTTCATTAGATTTTTTACAACCACCCTCCAAAATTTTAGGCGCTTCAGTCCGGAACCGCGTTGCTGCTACGGTCGCAGATTCGAATCCTGCCTCTGGCATAGATGTGTGTGATGTCCTTAGGTTAGTTAGGTTTAAGTAGTTGTAAGTCTAGGGGACTGATGACCTCAGATGTTAAGTCCCATAGTGCTCAGAGCCATTTCAACCAAAATTTTAGACGGTCCCTGTCCATCAGTACTGGTACATGGGTCTGCCTTGTCTTTGTTTAGCTGTGGTTGCTTCTTCGCGTTTCTAATTCACAATCCCATTACCAGCAGTCCTGATAAGCAGCTGTAAAAGGCTGGTAATGTCACTAATGGATTTGTCACTCAGGTGACATCCAATAAGTGATACACGTTCGAAGTCACTGAGTTCTCGTGACCGACCCATTCTGCTGTTATTGAGTCTACTGATAACATAATATATCCCGCCTCATTTTATGCTGGCGGATCGGCCTCTCGTGACATCTAGTGGCCAATTAAGAATTACATACGGGTCCTGGATACTTTCGATCAGATGGTGTTTGCGAAAAACGTGATGCTTTATTAAACTTCTTAATCTGTATTAAAAATAAGGAACCAGTATTTAATTTTGATTTTCCAGATCATATGTATTCTAGAGCTATGTTTGAGTTCCTTGTCACTTCACATAACTCCCGTCGACTCTTTGCAACAAGAGTTCCTGGAACTAGCAGCACTGCTATCTATATGAATAAAAATGTAAATTTTCGCTTGTTCAGAATCCTAAATTTCTGAAAGGTCTTCACTGATTGCTTCGAAATTTTGACAACGTTGCTTTCGTATATTATGAGGATAAAGTGCACTCTGTAAATGATGATTTATTATTAAAATACGTTACAGAAATGAATGATAAGCTATACAACTAACTATTAGCCAATTACCGCAAGTTGCTATGACCAAGTGAATACAGAAATAGCGCGCTTTTCTCGTTACAGTGATAAAACAGTGACGTTTCTCTGTATCCAGTTTTCGTTTGACGCAGCACGTGTGTTTTCTCATTGTGGAGTAGGAGTGAACAAGAAGAAAACCATTTTGTTTGCATTGGACGAAATTTGTATGTTTTTCGTCTGAAGCATGAACTACAGCGTGAAATTTGTTACAAATATCGCATCTCCTATAATAGAACATACATGCAATTGTGTACTTCGCATCAATTAATGTTAGTCTTACACCTTCCCAGTCTTACAAAACACAGCTTCGTTAAAGGTTACCTGATCTCGAAAATCTATCATTTCGCCTTGTCAGTGCTTCATTACAGCAGCAGGACAGAATGGAGTCAAATAAATGGGTAACATGTTTTCAACAACCTACCAGAACATATTAAATATATTGTAGGTAATATGGCAGAGTTTAAGTGAATTAAGAAACTTTCTGTTGGGTATCTAATTCTAATCCTTTGAACAGTATTTTTACAGAAACTTGTAAAATTGCCTTGGGTATTTTATAATTGCCAATAGTACTGTAGTACAATAATCTCTGGTAATGTTCTTTCGTTGCATTTCACTTAAATAAAATGCAAATCTTTGACTTCCACATATAAAAAAAACCCTCAGAACTGGACGTATTTGGTGTGACTAATGTAAAGTGAAAATGTAATGTACTGATGAACGTACGAAAAAGAGGAACTTACTAAGGACCCTCATGCTGAATATAAATTATTCGAAGTCAGTTAGGATACTGTTTTATTTATTCTGTAAAGTGAACACAACCTGCAGAGGAACTTACCAGCCTAACGTTAGTTTTAGGTTAAATAGTTACTCGACTCGACAGCATTACCCTGAACTGACTGACCTGAGATAAGCACTTAAACATAAAGACGCACCTACAGTACCCACTCAACAAGCCAGGAAAAGTCAGAACTCCATCGGCAGATACAGGGACGATTATGCGGCTACTTTGACAGAATACATAACTTCATAAGACTGATTTATGAATACGTTGCTGCCCTCTGGAAAGTACGACTAAACCAGTGGCAACCAACCACCTCTAACGCCAAGAAAAGATGTGACTTACATGACATACGAACAGTGTCCCCTCCGTACAGACTTAGAAAACTAATAGCAAGATACGAAAATCACATCATCCTCAATAGACCAGTCATTGACACACTTGCCACGATCTTAGATTAACTACACGACTGAATTATAAATACATCTACAAGGCGCGTGCAGTAGCACAAAATCTTACCAAAGAATGTCCTGCACTCGCATTGACCATGACAAATAATGCAAAACGAGACAACTCTGTCACGCTTATATAAGTGTGTGACAGCCAACACTACGACATTGGCCTCCCAGCGACAAGAATAAGCAGTTAGGATTAATTAAATTTAAATAATATTAAAAACAAAAAACTTTTATAGTCTTTGAATTAACAGATTTCCTAGTACTGCACTGGCAGGAAGCGAGTAACGTGTAAAAGTAACATTAGATTTATTAACACTATTTGTCCGTATATATCTAAAACACCCACGACTGAAAAGCAAATTTCACACATCAGGTCTTTGTTATTATTATTAGTATTATTATTTCTTTCTTTTCTCAGACGTTATGTCTGGTCAAAAATGGAAAGTGACACGGACCTTGATCAAGCGTGACTTCCTTTTAACTATACGGTATATGTTACATTGCATTTAGGAACTTTCGGGTAATTGAACATGTATCAATAATTACGGATTTCTGTAGTTGTATATATACGTTTGGATGTAGCTGTATTGCGTTGATGTACTGGTGGCTATTGTGTGGTATGACTCCTGTAGCTGATAGTATAATCGGTATAATGTCAACTTTATCCTGATGCCACATGCCCTTGACTTCCTCAGCCAGTTGGATGTATTTTTCAATTTCTTCTCCTGTTTTCTTTTGTATATTTGTTGTATTGGGTATGGATATTTCGATTAGTTGTGTTAATTTCTTCTTTTTATTGGTGAGTATGATGTCAGGTTTGTTATGTGGTGTTGCTTTATCTGTTATAATGGTTCTGTTCCAGTATAATTTGTATTCATCATTCTCCAGTACATTTTGTGGTGCATACTTGTATGTGGGAACGTCTTGTTTTATAAATTTATGTTGTAAGGCAAGCTGTTGATGTACACTCCTGGAAATGGAAAAAAGAACACACTGACACCGGTGTGTCAGACCCACCATACTTGCTCCGGACACTGCGAGAGGGCTGTACAAGCAATGATCACACGCACGGCACAGCGGACACACCAGGAACCGCGGTGTTGGCCGTCGAATGGCGCTAGCTGCGCAGCATTTGTGCACCGCCGCCGTCAGTGTCAGCCAGTTTGCCGTGGCATACGGAGCTCCATCGCAGTCTTTAACACTGGTAGCATGCCGCGACAGCGTGGACGTGAACCGTATGTGCAGTTGACGGACTTTGAGCGAGGGCGTATAGTGGGCATGCGGGAGGCCGGGTGGACGTACCGCCGAATTGCTCAACACGTGGGGCGTGAGGTCTCCACAGTACATCGATGTTGTCGCCAGTGGTCGGCGGAAGGTGCACGTGCCCGTCGACCTGGGACCGGACCGCAGCGACGCACGGATGCACGCCAAGACCGTAGGATCCTACGCAGTGCCGTAGGGGACCGCACCGCCACTTCCCAGCAAATTAGGGACACTGTTGCTCCTGGGGTATCGGCGAGGACCATTCGCAACCGTCTCCATGAAGCTGGGCTACGGTCCCGCACACCGTTAGGCCCTCTTCCGCTCACGCCCCAACGTCGTGCAGCCCGCCTCCAGTGGTGTCGCGACAGGCGTGAATGGAGGGACGAATGGAGACGTGTCGTCTTCAGCGATGAGAGTCGCTTCTGCCTTGGTGCCAATGATGGTCGTATGCGTGTTTGGCGCCGTGCAGGTGAGCGCCACAATCAGGACTGCATACGACCGAGGCACACAGGGCCAACACCCGGCATCATGGTGTGGGGAGCGATCTCCTACACTGGCCGTACACCACTGGTGATCGTCGAGGGGACACTGAATAGTGCACGGTACATCCAAACCGTCATCGAACCCATCGTTCTACCATTCCTAGACCGGCAAGGGAACTTGCTGTTCCAACAGGACAATGCACGTCCGCATGTATCCCGTGCCACCCAACGTGCTCTAGAAGGTGTAAGTCAACTACCCTGGCCAGCAAGATCTCCGGATCTGTCCCCCATTGAGCATGTTTGGGACTGGATGAAGCGTCGTCTCACGCGGTGTGCACGTCCAGCACGAACGCTGGTCCAACTGAGGCGCCAGGTGGAAATGGCATGGCAAGCCGTTCCACAGGACTACATCCAGCATCTCTACGATCGTCTCCATGGGAAAATAGCAGCCTGCATTGCTGCGAAAGGTGGATATACACTGTACTAGTGCCGACATTGTGCATGCTCTGTTGCCTGTGTCTATGTGCCTGTGGTTCTGTCAGTGTGATCATGTGATGTATCTGACCCCAGGAATGTGTCAATAAAGTTTCCCCTTCCTGGGACAATGAATTCACGGTGTTCTTATTTCAATTTCCAGGAGTGTATTATTTTTGCTACATTGTCATGTCTTCTGGGGTATTCTGTATTTGCTAGTATTGTACATACACTTGTGATGTGATCTACTGTTCCTGTTTGTTGTTTGCAAAGTCTGCATTTATCAGTTGTGGTATTGGGATCTTTAATAATATGCTTGCTGTAATATGTGGTGTTTGTTTGATCCTGTATTGCAATCATGAATCCTTCCGTCTCACTGTATATATTGCCTTTTCTTAGCCATGTGTTGGATGCGTCTTGATCGATGTGTGGCTGTGTTAGATGATACGGGTGCTTGCCATGCAGTGTTTTCTTTTTCCAATTTACTTTCTTCGTATCTGTTGATGTTATGTGATCTAAAGGGTTGTAGAAGTGGTTATGAAATTGCAGTGGTGTAGCCGATGTATTTGAGTGATTGCTTTTTGTATTTTGTTAGTTTCTGCTCGTTCTAGAAAGAATTTTCTTAAATTGTCTACCTGTCCATAATGTAGGTTTTTTATATCGATAAATCCCCTTCCTCCTTCCTTTCTGCTTAATTTGAATCTTTCTGTTGCTGAATGTATGTGATGTGTTCTATATTTGTGGCATTGTGATCGTGTAAGTGTATTGAGTGCTTCTAGGTCTGTGTTACTCCATTTCACTACCCCAAATGAGTGAGTCAATATTGGTATAGCATAAGTATTTATAGCTTTTGTCTTGTTTGTTGCTGTCAATTGTTTTCAGTATTTTTGTTAGTCTTTGTCTATATTTTTCTTTTAGTTCTTCTTTAATATTCGTATTATCTATTCCTATTTTTTGTCTGTATCCTAGATATTTATAGGCATCTGTTTTTTCCATCGCTTCTGTGCAGTCGCTGTGGTTATCCAATATGTAATCTTCTTGTTTAGTGTGTTTTCCCTTGACAATGCTATTTTTCTTACATTTGTCTGTTCCAAAAGCCATATTTATATCATTGCTGAATACTTCTGTTATCTTTAGTAATTGGTTGAGTTGTTGATTTGTTGCTGCCAGTAGTTTTAGATCATTCATGTATAGCAAATGTGTGATTTTGTGTGGGTATGTTCCAGTAATATTGTATCCATAATTTGTATTATTTAGCATGTTGGATAGTAGGTTCAGAGCAAGGCAGAACCAGAAAGGACTTAATGAGCCTCCTTGGTATATTCCACGCTTAATCTGTATTTGGCTGTGATGTGATATTATTTGAATTTGTTTGAATATTAAGTGTGGTTTTCCAAATTTTCATTACTATGTTTAGTAACTGTATCATTTTAGGATCTACTTTGTATATTTCCAATATTTGTAGTAACTATGAGTGGGATACACTATCAAAAGCTTCCTTCTTATAGACAGACCACTTTTCTTCCAGTGTCAACGTACATCTGATTCAGTGCTGTCACTAATGATCTTGCTGTCGATGGGAGGTTAAACGCTGACCTTTTTCTTCGATCCGTAACGAGCCCTTTACATTCATGTGAATGAAACACTAGGACATTAGAAGCAAAGTTCATGCAGATTTAGCCACATTAATGTCGCAACTTACTTTGTCACGTGTAGACCACAGTAAGAACAACTTCAATACGTTTTTGTCTTATGTGCCGTGTGCAGTGCCCACCGACATAAGCATTCTCACCCAGAACGAACTTCAGTTCCGCGCAGTGCTGTATCCTCCTCGTGGTTTGAAGGTAGAGTTCGGAAAAACCGACCGGTTAAAACCGATGCCGGTATTTTAGACCTGAATAAACGGTATTTTTTGATTTTTGTTTGGTCACTGTTATAGCAGGTGTTCTTATTTTTTGTTAGTAATAGGGTAAAAAGTCAAAATACTGGTTAGCCGTAGCAGCAGTGCTAAAATTTTTCGATTTTAAATAAACATTTTTAAAGAACGAGTAAGTTTTATTCGTAACGTTTCAATTTCTTTAAAATATTGCGTTATTATAGAGAATGGGAAAACCTATCAGTGCTACTTAAATAACAATTCCGACCGAAAGGAGCAACAAACACATGTCTGGGACAATAATGTACCTGTTACGATGTGGCGTGGCGTGTTAAATGGTACACGTGTTCATGCAATGTGCAAGACTTGCTCCTTCCAGGTTATATGGTCGATTGTCACTTTTGGTGTCAAACATCAGCTGTATTATAGAACGGCACCATCCCTAGTCTGGAAGCACACTAGTGTGTAAAATTAAAGTGACAAGCGGAAATATTGCAAGATTGCGTGTATTTTGCCACAAAACAGTATAAACAGGTGACAATAAGGTAAACACAATGTAAAGAATACAGAACTTAAACAAATGCAAAACGCATAATAGTAGACAAAAAGGTTTTTCGTTTGTCCCAACTTACGGATTTACACACACATTCAAACAACTGGTTAATGTGCTCAGTATGGGGTGTGACCATATCTGGTAGCGATACAGACCTTTCAACGACGGGGCATGCTGTGAATGATGTCATCAATCTCATATTGAGGCAATAATGCCCATTCTTCCTGCAGAGCTGCTCACTAGTCCTAGAGAGTGGTTGGTGGACGTTAACGTGATGCAACCAGTCTCCTTAGTGCATCCCAGGCATACTGTGTGAGATTCCAATTGCAAGACCAAGCAGGCAACGCAATGTGTACGTTATCTTCAGTTTCCCACGAAACGTCAACCACCCGTGCTCTATGAGGTCAAACATTGTCTATCGTTACGAATTCTGGGCCAACAGCAACCGCTCATGAGGGCTAAAGATCTCTTCACAATACCTGACAGCAGTTAAACCCTGTCGATTCACCCGTAAGGTTTCCTGAAGAGATGTTTGAATGGTCAACGCAATCCTTGCCCACACCATTAGGGGTCCTCCTCGGTCTCTTTCCACAATGTCTGGGTCCCCAAATCTTGTTCTGCGTTCCCTCCAGATGCGAATCCGTCGAGAATGACTCTCCAGATCAAATTGGGACTCATCTGCGAAAAGCAGATTGGCGCCCTGCTAGACCGTCCAGGTGGCATGTTGAAGACTCCAATCTAGACGTTCCCTTCTGTGAAGACGCGTCAGAAGTACACATACAGCAGCAGGTCTTAGACAGTAAAGGCCACTCTGCCGAAGCCTTCTGCACACAGTTTGCCTCGCTGTAACACATCCATTGGATGCTGCTAGGTGATACGCCAGCTGCCGTGCAGTACTAAGGCGGTACCGTCGTTTCCTTACAGCCAAAAGACGGTTCACTCTTCTGATGTCAGACGTGGTCGGCCCTACCCTGGTGTTCAGGATAGTTTCGGTCTCTATATATCGTCACCACATTCGACAAACAGAACGATTCACATTACGCCATCAGGCCACATAAGTTTGCAACTGTTCTGCTTCCATTCTTCTGATGGCCCTCCATATTCTCTGTGCCATATTGCAGCATTTGTGAATGTGCATACAGCGATCGTGGATGTGGGACTATCGGGCAAACATTATCCAATTTTATAGGTGTCATGGCATCATCTTCGGCGTGGTTTTCGCTTGACAGGAATACCGTCTTCCGTGCAGAACACGACCGTACGGACATCTGTTGACAGTTTGTATGATTATATCATGAATTATATACAGGAGAGCCAAATAGCTGTTTGTTGCTTTAACTTTGGACACAAGTGTATTTTACATAGTGTATCAATTAAGTACAATTCTCCATTTGCTTCACAAGGTTAAAAACTGGAGAAACCGAAATAAACTTGTGACAAAATATAGGGAGAAAACGTAAGAGTTCATTATAGTTACAATAAAAATAGAAAGTAGCTAATCTGTTGCATGTGTCTACATGACGTGCCTTTTTGCTTGTAGCCCATGAAAAACGGACAACACGGAAAATAGTTCAACCTCAGCTTTCACGCTTTAGCACTCACTACCTGTAATGTCCAAATAGTGGTATGATTCCCAATTAAAACAAGATTTTTGCGCAGAGTTTCAAAAAATTAGTATCAGTAGGAGAATTCCGGTGGATTATATATATATATATATTTATTTATTTATTTTTTTTGTCAACCACTTATCACTTTTCAAGAAGAGCAGCGAACGGTGGACGGACCTAGTTTTCTACTATTTGCATGTTTAATTTTTTGATCCTATTTATCTCGAAACTGAAAGTCAAAATTTCTCAATCTCTTTTCGATTTCTAAATTTTTTACAGGAAATAATAGGAATAAACCGAAAATAGGCTATTTAAGAAACCATTATTTTACGCAGCTTTAAGTCTGGTTAAGCTGGCGTTGAAAAAAAAATACCGAAAACTGGTTGTTTCAGCAATAACCTCTTTCCGTCTCTGAAGGTATAGACCGGTGTCAGCTAAAGGCAAAGATCTTGATTTAGTTCCCAGTCCAGCTCATTGTACACACAATCTCCCTAAATTTCCATCGGGCGATGCAGCGCAGTGGTTAACATACTGAACTCGCTTTGGGATAGACAACGGTTCAGATCCCCCAGCTGGCCTTCCTGATTGAGGTTTTCCGGTGGTTTTCTTAAATGAAGGCAAATGCTGTGATGGTAACTTAGGCAAGGACATGAGATATTTCCTTCCCCACCTTTGTCCGATCCTAGCTTGTGGTCGGTTTCTGATACCGTCACGATCGGTGGAGGTTAAACTAATATTCTGTCCTAGCAAATCTTATTGCAAGGGGACTCATCTGTCGTGACGGGTACGACGATGAAAGACATGGTAGAGTAATCAATTTCCGTCTTCTCAACTCTGTGAGTCGGCGCAGTGGTAAGCCACTGGACTCCCTTCTGGGCGAACGACGCTTCAAATCACCGCTCGGCCATCCGGATTTAGGTTTTTCGTATTTTTACTAAATAGCTCACGGAAAGAACCAGGATGGTTCATCGAGCGAGGTGGCGCAGTGGTTAGCACGCTGGACTCTCATTCGGGAGGAAGACGGTTCAAACCCGCCTCCGGCCATCATGATCTATGTTTTCCGTTATTTCCCTAAATCACTTCTGGCAAAGTGCACGGCACACTTCCTTTCCCATCCTTCCCTAATCCGATCGGACTGATGACGACGCTGTTTGGTCCCCTCTCCCGAATCAACCAACCAGGATGGTTTCTTCGGATAGGACATGACAGAGTTCCTTAACCATCTTCTCCAATTGGTGAGCTTGCGCTCCGCCTCTGTTTAGTACGTCGTCTACGGTACGTCATATTCTAATCTCCCTTCCTTATACCGTCGATATTTCGCACGGAATGACTTCATCTTGTCTCCAGACTCCAAGTAACACCAGGATGTGAAGACTAAGGCAGTAACATAATAAACGCTGAATGATCTTGACTCCCAGATAACCTTAAATACGTCTTGAAATGACAGTTTTAATTTATATATTTCTCAAACTTCAGAAAAAATACTTGGCGACGAACTTGATCGTTCGTGATTTTAAAAAAAGTGAGTGGTTTTATATGGCATGAAGTAAATTGAACCACGTGTTTCGGTAGTTCATTACCGCCTTCAAGAAGTTTGTGAACATAAGTGTCATTTGGTATGCGAAAAATTAAGCTCCAGACGGAAAGTCATAAGACCGACAAATTACATTTTAATTGCCTTGTGATGTTACTTCTACACTCCCTTGAAAGTTTTTGACGTCTAAACGACACCAGATAGATAATGATCTGATCTGAAGCCAATGTTCAGAGACGAACCATTTCCATCTTCCAGGAGCAAACATGTAAAACATGTTCTCTACTATCCCGAGACTGCTGGACGATAGCAATTTACTGAGAGTCTAGGAACTGCTAAATTTGTTCCTTACCTACAGCAATTGGGTACATACAAAACGTGCAATCTTCACTGCCGCGTTACAAATTAGATGTCTTTTTCTTTAACCGATTGTCCAAACCTCATCATCTTGTTACACTACTAAAATAGCCACAGCATTGGTCATTTTTATATCGAATTAGTTGATTACAAATGTAATAAATACCAGTAGATTATTATTGCCTTCATACAAAACACACACAAAAGTTGAACGCGTTGCTTTATTTCTGCCTGAGGCTGGAAAACTGAACGTGTCGGTTTCCTATTCGACCTGTTATCCACCAAGCGCCCTCTATTTCCTAAATATTTATAAGACGCTAGTGAATCCAACATGGATAAAGTAGCATTTATAAGATGATTTTAGAAACACCCTGTATTTGTTATAGATATGTGGCACATACACAGAGAAAGTTACCGCAGTAGTTAGCACATTGTACTCATTAAAGAGGGTCTAAAATCCACGGGTGACCATTTAGATTTGTCGTTTCTCTTTCAAAAAGAAAAGGCTAATTCCCAATCAGAGCTTATGCTATCCCTAATGTTCTCGTTACTGATGAGTCATTAAACTCTAGTCTTACTTTGACCATTGTAGGACCTGCAGCGTAATATAGATAGAAGTACAACATTTTAATGAATAGTTATTTCCTGTTAGCAGCTTAAATTTTATTATTTTTTCGTATCTAAGCTTATGGGAAATATATACTCACTCATGATCTGACAGCGAGAAAATAGCAACCAGACACAGATGGAGTGTGTACATACGTTATGAACAGCTTAACTTACTAGAAAACAGCAACGACGCTGAAATAAGCTTATAGTAGGGCAAAATGATAGTTTTAGCAGGTAACGGGAAATAACTCTTCATTTAAATGTCGTACTTTAGTCTGCTCTTGTCTTGGAATCCAACGAATATAATTTCACAACAGAAACCAAAAAAGATGCTCCTGCAAAATTTGTTTTTGAGGCTGACATAATAATCGCGATTACACAAATGAAGATAACCATGGGCGGTCGGATGATTTCTGAATTTGTGTGAATCTGATTGTCACGATATAATGGTTATTTGTTACTTTCGTCCTAGTGGAACGCGGAAGGGCATCTTTAAAGTCATTTGATTATTGTAATGGCTTCAACGAGGCAAGACCCCCATCTTCGGCCGACTGAGTCGTTATGACTAGTCCTGACAGATAAGCGAAAGAGAGTCGTGGGGATTTTCAGATGACTTAAGTACACACACTTCCCGTTACGGCGACCACACAATCGTTCAATAATAGCGACGCTCGGGTCTGCGGGAGGGGATGGAAGCCGCACAAGGCAGGTAAATTCGTTAGCGACAGCGGCTCAGTGAGTGCATGGCAGCTGGGTGGACAGCAGCACGGGGACCACACGCTAGCCATGTCGCAAGCGCCGTTGCTCATCAGGTACCGTACCGGCGTTCCAGCTCCCTGACGAATGCACGCCACAAGCTCGACAGTTGGGCATAGGCCATTAATATTGTTTTGCCGCGGCTTTACGATACTTCGCATTTCGAGCACGCGCTGTTGTTCGGAAAGTTTTTTGGGAACAGTGAGAAGATACTGGTCAGGTAACAGTTTTATACGGGTAACAAATAATTTATTTTAGTACATTACAGAAAGAGAACAGCATAGAAACATACCAAACTCGAAGTATATGTAATAATCATCTTAGTTAATTTTAAGTGTTGGGTCTTTTCTTCTCATTTATCATCAGACGAGTTAGGCTTTGTTGCACCAAAGCATCATCGGGTATGTCGATAGTTTAAGATATGCATTATATTGTCGCGGTGTTATTATTATTATTATTATTGTTATTATTATTGTTATTATTATTTTCGATTTTTCCCTATTGAGAGAGCGATTGAACTTGAGTAGTCATGATTTCTTCTTCTTCTTTCTTCGTTCTTCCCAAATTCTCTTCATACGTTCACTGTTCTCTCTTGCGTTCTTCCTACCATCTTTTTCCCGTTCTGTTCTCCGTATGTTCTTGTTTAAGTGTGTTTCTGTATTATGATTCTAAACTGTTCTCTATTGTTTGTTGTCTTGTGTGATCCCCAGTTCTTTAATGTGTTCTTCTGCTTCAGTGAACCACTTTTCCTTGTTTTTGGTCTTTTTTACTGTCTCAAAGATTTGTCTTGTGAGCCTGCTTTAATTCAGCCTCTTGATAGGTCCATAAAATTTCACCCTTCTCTTTCTAATGGTGTCTGTTACTGTTTCAATGTCTTTGTAAATCTCTCTCCAGTTGGCCTCCTCATCAAAATTCCTTCAAGAAACCCTGGTCCATATATTTTCCTCAGAATTTTTCTTTCCTTCTTTTCAATCTCTGATCTTCGTATGACCATGAATCAGTGTAGTTTCTGTAGCATTAAGTGCTTCTGGTAGGACTACTGTGTTGTAATGCCTCAGTTTCACATTTACAGAAATAGATTTCTTATTAGTGCTTCCAAGTGAGCTTATATGCTTTTTGCAATCTGGAGATTCTATCTTTATTGGCTATTGAGTTCAGGCCTGATTGTTGGATTATCTCTTCCAGATATCTTAAGTGGGCAACTTGTGCCACTTCCCCATATTGAGTAGTAATTGGGAACTTATCTACAGGTTTGTTTTCCATATACTGTGTTTTCTCGTAGGAGATTTGTAGCCCAGTTTTGAGAGATTTCGTGTAGTTTTTCCCATGCAAGTTTGGCTTCCTCTCTTGTTCGTTAGAATAGCAAGATCGTCCGTGAAAGCCAGACACTTCACCCTAATTCTCTGCTCTTTTTTAATCTAAAGCTGAATTCCTTTTATTTCCTTTTCCCATGTCCTCACAATTTTTTCCAGAACCATGTTAAACAGAAGGGGGCACATTCCATCTCCTTGGCGAACACCAGTATGGATATGAAACGCTTCTGATCTTTCTCCCATGAATTTAACTTTGGAGGTTGTATCTGTTAATTCCTGTTGAATAATTCACCTTGTTTTCCTGTCGATCCTGAACTCGCGGTGGTATATTATTGACTATTCCCGGCTGGGTCGGAGATTTTCTCCGCTCAGGGACTGGGTGTTGTGTTGTCTTCATCATCATCATTTCATCCCCATCGACGCGCAAGTCGCCGAAGTGGCGTCAAATCGAAAGACTTGCAGCAGGCGAACGGTCTACCCGACGAGAGGCCCTCGTCACACGACATTTCATTTCAGCAGTTCGTGGGCTCACATACCTGTTCTGAAAGTTAATGGAGGCTATTCGCGTTCTGTTGGTATATGTGATCACTGACCGTTTCAGGTCCAATAGCACAGAATCACGAAATAATACGATCCACGATAGGACGAAACAGCAAAGCGAAACGCGCGTGATAAGTTACCTGAAAACGAATTTGTTAAATCATTGCAGACGGAAGCGTCATACACATAGTTCCAACCTTCCGTAGTTTGATTAATATATTGTTTTACTGCACGTACAACTTATAATTTCTCATATCCACAGCCGGAAATTATACAGAGTCCAGGCGTGGTTTGAGTATTTCGCTTTCGTAGTATCATAAGAACATTTCAGTAGTAGACAGAATTCTTACATTTTCAGGTCCCTTTTTTATGCATTTCTGACAGCTTATATGCCTATCCCCGAACCTTTAACATTGTTTAGTCTATACGTTATAATAATTGTTCATAACACCTTTCTACCGTGAAAGGCAGACAAAGTTTGGCATGTCTTCACATTACCTTACATCAGTTAAGACATGTTCGCTCTCCATATTTAAGCAAGAAATTGTAACTGTATTTCTCGCTCTTCCGTACAAGTTTTTTTCCACGAGTCCCGCGGGTTCGCTATCCATTCACTAATGCTGAGTACGAGAAATATTGAACGTTTTTAACTCGTTCCCATATTTATTTTATTATGAAAACTCATTGGTGACTGGTTTTAAGATTATAAAACTAAGATATTTTTATTCGTCCCCAATATATGCTGTTATTCCGAAATAAGCGTTTAGAATTTCGCATGCGTCTAAACCAATTCTCTAAGATACAACTCTTCCTCCTAAACTGCCGTCTTTTATAAAAGTCATAATAACAACGCTGACTAGTCGGTAAATAGTTTCACTAGCATTCTATGTGCAAGACTGTAACTCCATTCCGGCACGACTCAGTATGTGACATAGCTCTGAACTCGTAACTACCGTATAAATGTTTCTTAGCTCCTGCAGTCCTTAATTTGGAAACTTTAGCTGCGCTCAGTCAGTGTAATTCGATTTACGTTACGAGAAATGTTTGGTCACGAGTGTGATAACATGTCCCCATGAAAATTGACCAATATATCAAGGGGGCGCAAGAGACAAGTTGTGAAAAAGCGTTCCTTCAATGCTGTATTAATACTGGTAACAGTAAGCTGTTTAAGATACTGTGAGCAGGATCCGAACGCAAGTTAGTTTCGTGGTACATAACTACTCCGGGCACACTTGCTGCTCCCCCCTGTGAGTCCAGGAATTAGAATAGGCCCAAGGTATTCCTGCCTGTCGTAAGAGGCGACTAAAAGGAGTCCCTCCCCCTCAAGGGGGTAATTAGCACCTGCGTCCGGAGATGGACGGTTCCACGACCTATATTTGCGGTCATTTTGGTTTTTTCACTTCTTCTCGTTTCTTCCTTCCTTTGGTTGGTTCCTTTCTTTGTTCTTCTCCATCTCACTGTCTTCCTTACACTTTCCCTTGCCTTCTTTCCCTTGCCTTCTTTCCCTTGCCTTCTTTCCCTTGCCTTCTTTCCCTTGCCTTCTTTCCCTTGCCTTCTTTCCCTTGCCTTCTTTCCCTTGCCTTCTTTCCCTTGCCTTCTTTCCCTTGCCTTCTTTCCCTTGCCTTCTTTCCCTTGCCTTCTTTCCCTTGCCTTCTTTCCCTTGCCTTCTTTCACTTCCTCCCTGTGCGTGCCTGAAGGCCAACCCACGCGTTCGCACGCGTAGCCGGTGACGGGGTAACGCGTAATTCCCCACCCTGGGTAGACAAGTAAGGCACGCACGTACCCCCTGGTAAAGGCCAGGCCCAGGGAGGGGTGATTGCCTGAGCTGATACCTTCTGACCATGCCGATTAGTCCCTCCGTCTGTTTCTCGGGAGGTGTGACCTGAGGTGTAAACATTCACCAAAGGCGGGAGTGCCCTCTGAGAGGGTCCCCACAAGGAAGGAGCGCACCACCGGAGACGCTGGCAATCATGGGGGATTCCTCCGCAATGGATTTCTCTTCTTCTCTCTCGACTTCTGCCCATAAACGGAAACTTGACCAGCCACCAGTGACAAAAGTACTACCGCCTGCCCCACAGTTCCTCGTAGTTTCTCGATCTGAGGATGGCAAGGATTTTTCCTCTGTCAACCCTTTCGTTATCCAGAAGGGCGTAGATGCCATAGCCGGATCTGTCGAGTCGTGTACCAGGTTGCGTAATGGTACCTTGTTATTAGAAACTGAGAGCGCCTTTCAGGCACAAAACCTGCTTCGGGCCACACTCCTGTACACGTTCCCTGTCCGGGTGGAGGCTCACCGCACTTTGAATTCGTCTCGTGGTATGGTATATACTCGATCACTCGACGGATTGACTGACGAGGCGATTCAGTCTTTCCTCGCTGAGCAGGGCGTGACGGCTGTCCATAGGGTCATGGAAAAGGTCAATAATGACCTTGTACCGACCGGGACACTTCTTGACCTTTGATAGTGTTCAGCTGCCGTCGCGTATCAAAGCGGGCTACGAGGTTATTTCTGTTCGCCCCTATGTCTCGACACCTATGCGCTGCTACCAGCGTCAGCGTTTTAATCACACTCGCCAGTCTTGTTCCAATGCGGCTAAATATGTCACTTGTGGCAGGGATGCCCATGAGGGTGACTGTCCACCTCCGTCTCCTCATTGTGTGAATTGTCAGGGTGACCATGCAGCGTCCTCCCGCGACTGTCCCAACTACGCTGTATCCAAGAAATTCGGGTCAAAGAGAAAGTGTCTACCTCGGCTGCTCGCAAGCTATTTGCTAGTAGGAAGCCCACGCCGCTCCCAGCGGGAAAACACAGTACTGTCCTCGCCTCTTCTCGGACTACCAGGGAGGTGGCGACGCAGACATGCGATCTGACCTTCAGCACCACGGTCGTCCGTTCGGCCAGTGCTAAGGTCGCGCGATCGACGTCTCCTCTTCCTCCCGTCACCCCTCAGACACAAGCACCTTCATCAGCTTCTGCCAGGACGAAGACCCAGAAGTCAGATGCACGGGCCTTCAAGAAGGAACCGTCCCGTGCAGACTTCCTACGTACCTCGACCTCCCAGCCGTCGACCAGTACTTCCACCAAACGACCTTCCAAGAAGGCTCATAGGAAGCACAGTTCTCCTCCGCCACGGCGCATTTCTTCTCCTGCGCCACCCAGCGGTTGTCGCCCCAGGCCGTCATCCGTTTCGCCTGGCCGCACCGCTGGTGGCCGAACATCTGGCCGTTCACGTGCAGAGGAAGCTCCCCCTCCTGGCAATCTTAACAAGATGGCCGATGAACCTATAGAACCAATGGACGATGACTGTCCGCCTACTGACAACGGCGGCAGTGCTCGCTCGAAGCCAGGCCCTCAGCGGCCTTCGAGGTGACCCCTTCTTTCATCTTTCTTTTCTTCTCACGATGGCACTTATTCACTGGAATATTCGCTGCATTCGCTCCAACCGAGAGGACTTGAAGTTGCTGCTACGCTTGCACTGTCCGCTCGTCGTAGCCCTCCAAGAAACGAAGCTACGCCCATGCAATCAAATTGCCTTGGCACACTACACCTCCGTGCGTTTTGACCTACCCCCTGTGGTAGGTATTCCGACTCATGGAGGGGTTATGTTGCTGGTCCGGGATGATATTTACTACGATCCCATCACATTGCACACCGGCCTACAGGCAGTTGCCGTCCAAATTACTCTCCCCACTTTTACATTTTCCATTTGTACCGTTTACACTCCATCGTCGTCTGCCGTTACCAGGGCAGACATGATGCAACTTATTGCTCAGCTACCTGCACCATTTTTGTTAACTGGAGACTTCAATGCCCACCATTCCCTTTGGGGCTCTCCAGCATCCTGCCCGAGGGGCTCCCTGTTAGCAGACCTTTTCAACCAGCTCAATCTTGTCTGCCTCAATACTGGCGCCCCTACTTTTCTTTCGGACACATCTCACACCTATTCCCAATTAGACCTCTCTATATGTACTACCCAACTTGCACGCCGGTTTTAGTGGTATGCACTTTCTGATACATATTCGAGCGACCACTTCCCGTGTGTTATCCATCTCCTGCAGCATACCCCCTCTCTGTGCTCATCTAGTTGGACTATCTCCAAAGCAGACTGGGGGCTCTTCTCTTCCAGGGCGACCTTTCAGCATCAAACCTTCACAAGCTGCGATAGTCAGGTCGCACACCTCACGGAAGTCATTCTCACTGCTGCTGAATATTCCATCCCTCACCCTACTTCTTCTCCACGTCGCGTACCGGTCCCCTGGTGGACCGCATCATGTAGAGACGCTTTACGTGCTCGTCGACGTGCTTTACGCACCTTTAAACGCCACCCTGCAGTGGCGAATTGTATCACTTATAAACGAGTACGTGCGCAATGCCGTCGTATTATTAAAGAAAGCCAGCTGGGCTGCTTTCACAAGCACCTTCAACAGTTTTACTCCTTCTTCTGTTGTCTGGGGTAGCCTGCGCCGGCTATCTGGCACTAAAGTCCACTCACCAGTTTCTGGCTTGACGGTCGCGAATGACGTCCTTGTGGCCCCTGAGGATGTCTCCAATGCCTTCGGCCGCTTTTTCGCAGAGGTTTCGAGCTCCGCTCATTACCACCCTGCCTTCCTCCCCCGCAAACAGGCAGAGGAGGCTAGGCCACCTAACTTCCGCTCCTCGAATCGTGAAAGTTACAATGCCCCATTCACCATGCAGGAACTCGAAAACGCACTTGCCCGGTCACGGTCCTCCGCTCCAGGGCCTGATTCTATTCATATTCAGATGCTGAAGAACCTTTCTCCTGCGGGTAAAGGTTTTCTTCTTCGTACTTATAATCGCATTAGGATTGAGGGACATGTTCCCGCATGCTGGCGCGAGTCTATTGTTGTCCCGATTCCTAAGCCGGGGAAGGACAAGCACTTGCCTCCCAGTTATCGACCCATCTCGCTTACCAGCTGTATCTGTAAAGTGATGGAGCGAATGGTTAACTCTCGTTTGGTTTGGCTGCTCGAGTCTCGACGCCTACTTACCAATGTCCAATGTGGATTTCGTAGGCGCCGCTCTGTTGTTGACCATCTGGTTACCTTGTCGACCTTCATTATGAATAACTTCTTGCGGAAGCGCCCGACCGCGGCTGTGTTCTTTGATTTGGAGAAGGCTTACGACACCTGTTGGAGGGCGGGCATTCTCCGCACCATGCATACATGGGGCCTTCGCGGTCGCCTCCCTCTTTTTATTCGTTCCTTTTTAATGAATCGACAGTTCAGGGTACGTGTGGGTTCTGTCCTGTCAGACACCTTTCGCCAGGAGAATGGGGTGCCACAGGGCTCAGTTTTGAGCGTCGCTCTCTTCGCCATAGCGATCAATCCAATAATGGATTGCCTCTCAGCTGATGTATCAGGCTCCCTTTTCGTGGACGATATTACCATATATTGCAGCGCTCAGCGTACATGTTTCCTGGAGCGCTGTCTTCAGCGTTCTCTTGACCATCTTTACTCCTGGAGTGTCGCCAATGGCTTCCGTTTTTCTGCCGAGAAGACGGTCTGTATTAACTTCTGGCGCTACAAAGAGTTTCTCCCACCGTCCTTACGACTCGGTCCCGTTGCTCTCCCATTCGTGGAGACAACAAAATTTTTAGGTCTTACATTTGACAGGAAACTTAGCTGGTCTCCACATATCTTATTTGGCTGCCCGTTGTACCCGTTCTCTAAATGTTCTCCGTGTTCTCAGTGATATGTCGTGGGGAGCGGTTCGAACCGTCCTACTTCGCCTATATTGGTCGATCGTCCGCTCCAAGCTGGATTATGGGAGCTTCGTATACTCCTCTGCACAGCCGTCCATCTTACGCCGCCTCAACTCCATACAACATCGGGGTTTACGTCTTGCGATCGGAGCGTTTTATACTAGTCCCGTCGAGAGTCTTCATGCTGACGCTGGTGAATTGCCACTCACCTACCGGCGCGATATACTGCTTTGTCGGTATGCCTGTCGGCTACTGTCAATGCCCGACCACCTGTCTTATCATTCCTTTTTTGACGACTCTCTCGACCGTCAATACGGGTTGTATGTCTCTGCCCTGCTACCCCCTGGAGTTCGCTTTCGTCGCCTCCTTCAACACCTTAATTTTTTACTCCCTGCAACCTTTCGAGTGGGCGAGAGCCACACGCCACCTTGGCTCCAGGCTCAGGTTCACATTCACCTTGACCTCAGCTCGCTCCCAAAGGAGTTTACCACCGGCTCGGTATACCACTCCCGTTTTGTCGAACTTCGTTCGAAGTTCATTAATATGACCTTCATTTATACAGATGGCTCTAAGACCAATGACGAGGTCGGGTGTTCTTTTATTGTCAGGGGACAAAGTTTCAAATACCAGCTCCATGGCCAATGTTCGGTCTTCACAGCTCAGCTCTTTGCCCTCTACCAGGCTGTTCTTTACATCTGCCACCACCGACGTTCTGCTTATGTCATCTGCACCGATTCCCTGAGTGCCATCCAGAGCCTCAGTGATCCGTATCCGGTTGACCCTTTAGTGCACCAGATCCAACGCTCTCTTCAGCAGCTGGTGGATGACGGTTCTCAAGTTAGCTTTATGTGGGTTCCTGGCCATGTTGGTATTCCTGGGAACGAAGCTGCAGATGCCGCGGCCAAGGCTGCGGTCCTCCAGCCTCGGACAGCTTCTTGTTGTGTCCCTTCATCAGATTGTAGCAGGGTCATTTGTCGGCGCATTTTATCGCTGTGGCATGCCGATTGGGCTGCACTTACGGACAACAAGCTTCGGGCCTTGAAACCTCTTCTCACGGCTTGGACGTCCTCCTCACGCCCTTCTCGGCGGGAGCAGGTAGTTTGGCCCGGTTACCAATTGGACACTGCCGGTTCAGCCATCGCCATCTGCTGACGGCTGCGCCGGCGCCGTTCTGCCCATGTGGGCAATTGCTGACGGTCCGCCACATTTTAACGTCCTGTCCGGATTTTAATACACTGCGTCTTGATCTTGGCCTGCCATGTACTATAGATGCCATTTTAGCGGATGCCCAGGAGCAGCTGCTCACGTTCTTCGTTTTATCAACTTGACAAAACTGTCTAAGGACATTTGATTATGCTGTTTTTTTAATCCTATGCCTGTCAATCTGTCTTTTATCGTGTTTTCCCTTTTAGTTGCTGTTTTAAACTTGTGCCTCGCGGTGCATTCCTAACGTAGTCTGGGCGCTAATGACCATTGAAGTTGTGCGCCCTAAAACCACAAAAAAAACTTGCTGCTACTGTACTTTCATTGTCTCTTTTTCAAACTGATGCTGAATTTATACACCTATCTGACGGGTGGAGTAGGATGCGAGTTAGCTTGGCGCGCGCGCGGGTGTGTGGGTGTGTGTTTGTGTGAGGGGGGGGGGCAGAGCAGGGACCGTGTTAGTTCCTCTCCTCTGTCAATCTTGAGTACGCCCGCCTTTGCCAGCTACTTCTGTTCAGCTGAAAAATACTCACATCAAAAAAAGTTCTGCATCACCTCTGTTCCGAGAGTTGCGGAACCTGTACAGAAAATTCGAGTTGAGATCAAGATAAACATCACTTCCACCCTTTTTATTGCTCACGAAAACCACACATTGCATTTTGTTCCACCATACAGTGAGACCTTCAGAGGTCGTGGTCCAGATTTCTGTACACACTGATACCTCAAATACGCAGTAGCACGTCCTCTTACAGCACTGATGCATGCCTGTAATCGTCGTGGCATTCTATCCACAAATTCATTAAGGCAAAGTTGGTCCAGATTGTCCCACTCCTCAAGGGCGATTCGGCGTTGACCCACCATAGTGGTTGGTGGGTCAACGTCGTCCATAAACAGACCTTTTCAATTTATCCCAGACATGTTCGAAAGGGTTCATGTCTGGACAACATGCTGGCCACTCTAGTCGAGCCATGTCGTTATCCTGAAGGAAGTCATTCACAAGATGTGCACGATGCGGGGTGCGAATTGTCGTCCATGACGAATGCCTCGCCAATATGCTGCCGATATGGTTGCACTATCTGTCAGAGGATGGCATTCACGTATTGCACAGCCGTTAAGCCGCCTTCCATGACCACCAGCGGCGTACGTCGGCCTCACGTAATACCACCCCAAAACAGCAGGGAACCTCCACCTTGCTGCACTCGCTTTACAATGTGACTAAGGCGTTCAGCCTGACCTGGTTGGCTCCTAACCCGTCTCCAACGATTGTCTGGTTGAAGGCATATGCGACACTCATCGTTGAAGAGAACGTGATGCCAATCCTGAGCGGTCAGTTCGGAATGTTATTGATCCCATCTGTACCGAGCTGCATGGTGTCAAAGATGAACCTCGCTATGGACGTCGGGAATGAAGTTGCGCATCATGCAGCCTACTGTGCACAGTTTGAGTCGTAACTCGACATCATGCACGAAAAGTATTATTCGACATGGTGGCGTTGTTGTCAGCTTTCCTCTGAGCCATAATCTGTAGTAGCGGTCATCCACTGCAGTAGTAGCCTATGGGCGTCCGGAGCGAGGTATGTCATCGACAGTTCCTGTCTCTCTGTATCTCCTCCATGCCAGAACAACGTCGCTTTGGTTCACTCCGAGACGCCTGGACACTTTCCTTTTTGAGAGCCCTTCCTGGCACAAGGTAACAATGCGGACGCGATCGAACCGCGGTGTTGACCGTCAAGGCATGGTTCAACTACAGACAACACGAGCCGTGTACCTCCTTCCTGGTGGAATGACTGGAACTGATCGGCTGTCAGACCCCCTCCGTCTAATAGTCGCTGCTCACGCATGGTTGTTTACATCTTTGGACGGGTTTAGTGACATCTCTGAACAGTCAAAGGGACTATGTTTGTGATAAAATATCCACAATCAACGTCTATCTTCCAGAATTTGGGGGAACTGGGGCGATGCAATAATTCATGTGAGTAATTTTGTGTTGGACTCCTACTAGGAAAACAGCATTCATTTGTACTCATATAGGTGCTTATGGAGCTGAAAATAAACTGTAGGTTTATAATGAATACTGTCGAAGTGGATCCGCCTCATAGATATACTAATAACTCAGCAAGCACCTGGCGTGTCAGACAAGTTCAAGTACGTAAGAAACATGCGACAGACCATCTAAGGGGTGTAAACATTTTTTTCAGTAATACCTGTTGTTTAAAAAAGGTTTTTACGTATATTGAAGTCTAGTACCATTTTTCTCGTAAAAAAGAGCGTGTTGAGGCTGACAAAACAATCTCCAGGCAGAGAAAAAAGTACATAAGGCATCAGTTGCCACTACGGGGCTAAATTTTCGTCTATTGAAAGGAGGGACTCTAGATGTTCACTGAAACTGTTGAAAAACTTCTCAGGATAAATCAAGGCAGTGATTTTGATCATACGACTAATGCATAGAGTTGAAAACGATGGTCCGGACTTCAAAACTGTATTGAGATGTCCTGACTTCTGTCCTGTCGATATTATAGTAAGTATGTAATGCAGAAATTTTCATCACATCCTGATACTGTTTTAACGAAGAATAGTGGCTATATACCAGAAAATATTCCAGCACTCGATACCAGTTTCCTTTGTGCTTTCACGAACCTGCATATGAAACGGACGTCAAATTCCTCTACCAAACTATGAACATTGACCTGATATGTCTACCAGGAGTAATTATTCTGTTATTACATGGAATGTTTCTAACCGAATAACCGGAAAGTAATTTGTGTGCATCAGTAATTTGGTTCGCTACACGAGTCCCATGAGCTTTAAACTTAAACTAAAGCATGCTGAATCAAATACGCAGTAGCACGTCCTCTTACAGCACTGATGCATGCCTGTAATCGTCGTGGCATTCTAGCCACAAATTCATCAAGGCACTGTTGGTCCAGATTGTCCCACTCCTCAAGGGCGAATCGGCGTTGACCCCCCGCAGTGGTTAGTGGGTCAACGTCGTCCATAAACAGACCTTTTCAATTTTCCCAGACATGTTCGAAAGGGTTCGTGTCTGGACAACATGCTGGCCACTCTAGTCGAGCCATGTCGTTATCCTGAAGGAAGTCATTCACAAGATGTGCACGATGGGGGGGTGCGCACATCAAATGTATTTCATACTAGTGCGAAGTAAGATAACAGACCTGCCAACTGCAGCATCAAAACTCTTGTTAGTAAGAGCAAATTGTAAAGCTAAAACAGTTGGTGTAAAATTTCTATCAAACTAGAGTTTACGGTAATGAAAACTCCACGTGAACATTCCACACCTATGAAATGAGTTCCCACTTTTCCGCCTATAGCTGTTACGGCGACCACATTCTGTACTAAAGAAGTAATATTCACATTTAATATAGATATCGCTTGAAAAAAAATGCAATAGTGAAATTACAAGGCTATTACAAATGATTGAAGCGATTTCATAAATTCACTGTAGCTCCATTCATTGACATATGGTCACGACACACTACAGATACGTAGAAAAACTCATAAAGTTTTGTTCGGCTGAAGCCGCACTTCAGGTTTCTGCCGCCAGAGCGCTCGAGAGCGCAGTGAGACAAAATGGCGACAGGAGCCGAGAAAGCGTATGTCGTGCTTGAAATGCACTCACATCAGTCAGTCATAACAGTACAACGACACTTCAGGACGAAGTCAACAAAGATCCACCTACTGCTAACTCCATTCGGCGATGGCATGCGCAGTTTAAAGCTTCTGGATGCCTCTGTAAGAGGAAATCAACGGGTCGGCCTGCAGTGAGCGAAGAAACGGTTGAACGCGTGCGGACAAGTTTCACGCGTAGCCCGTGGAAGTCGACGAATAAAGCAAGCAGAGAGCTAAACGTACCACAGCCGACGGTTTGGAAAAACTTACGGAAAAGGCTAAGGCAGAAGCCTTACCGTTTACAATTGCTACAAGCCCTGACACCCGATGATAAAGTCAAACGCTTTGAATTTTCGGCGCGGTTGCAACAGCTCATGGAAAAGGATGCGTTCACTGCGAAACTTGTTTTCAGTGATGAAGCAACATTTTTTTCTTAATGGTGAAGTGAACAGACACAATGTGCGAATCTGGGCGGTAGAGAATCCTCACGCATTCGTGCAGCAAATTCGCAATTCACCAAAAGTTAACGTGTTTTGTGCAATCTCACGGTTTAAAGTTTACGGCCCCTTTTTCTTCTGCGAAAAAAACGTTACAGGACACGTGTATCTGGACATGCTGGAAAATTGGCTCATGCCACAACTGGAGACCGACAGCGTCGACTTCATCTTTCAACAGGATGGTGCTCCACCGCACTTCCATCATGATGTTCGGCATGTCTTAAACAGGAGACTGGAAAACCGATTGATCGGTCGTGGTGGAGATCATGATCGGCTCTCCCGACTCAACCCCATGCGATTTCTTTCTGTGGGTTTATGTGAAAGATTCAGTGTTTAAACCTCCTCTACCAAGAAACGTGCCATAACTGCGAGCTCGCATCAACGATGCTTTCGAACTCACTGATGGGGACATGCTGTGCCGAGTGTGGGAGGAACTTGATTATCGGCTTGATGTCTGCCGAATCACTAAAGGGGCACATATCGATCATTTGTGAATGCCTAAAAAAACTTTTTGAGTTTTTGTGTGTGCAAATCATTGTGAAAATATCTCAAATAGTAGTTATTGTAGAGCTGTGAAATCGCTTCAATCATTTGTAATAACCCTGTATATGGCCAATACATTTCTTCCTTCTTCACAATCACTCAAGAAGGAACCAAGCGAGATACCTTAGGGGTATACAGCTCACCCGCATTTAGAAACAGCTGAAGTCGAGGACCCGGTCTTCCATATTTAGATTCATACGCTGCTTCACTAGATCGTTTCAGTGACGTTTGAGATGGTTCCTTCAGTAAGTGACAGACATTGCACTGCATCTTTGTCTAGCTGCGCTGAGGCCTCACCTCTAGTGACGCAAACTTCCCTTAACTTAGTGCGGTGTCTTTACCCAGTCATACGACGTCATTAAAACGCAGCGATTCTGTTTTTCATTATTTGTAGCGAAAAACAGATTTTATCAACGTGAATTAAACTGTTTATAAAAACAATCGAAGTTAGATTATATGGAGAAGGGACAAAGTTACTTACACTTTTTAAACAATTTTTCCATCACTCGTTCAGCGTGGATTGTATGCAGTCATCTTTAAATCTATTGAAAGCTGTTAGATTGTGCAGATTAGATTTTTTTCTCAAAAAATCTACACCGTTACACTGCTGTGACCTCTTTGCACCTCTGTACCAACCATATCTCCCAAACGGAATAATGGCACTGAAATGTTGATGTCCTGAAAGCAGAGTTCTGTGAGAGCCGAATTTTATTCTATAGAGAATTAGTATTCTCGGTACAGGAAAAACAGCTCTCACATAGCACCTTTATGCAGATCCACAATAAAAATTTGAAGCTCCTCAGAAATCCATTGTTCTTTTGATAATCAGTGAACATGAACAATAGACATCGCGCACATACGGGAAAATATATCAATACGCTGAAGTATAGTAGCCAGCGAGGCTGTTCCTCGTCTGATGACCTAACTAGGTTCTTCGAACTGCAGGGAGATCACTTACAAGGGGACCACATGGCAACCTTTTTTTTGTGTTTTTCTTATATTTATTGTAGGTGAAGTTCAGAACTCAATCATAAATCAGCAAAAGCAGTTAGATACAATTCTCAAAATTTCTCGAGACAATCGGCTTTGAAGTTTTCCGACAGTCTTAAATATGCTAAAGTATGGTTAACGTTTCTCGACCGGCCGTGTGGCTATTCGGTATGTTCGCCGACCACGTGTGTGGCACAGGCTCGATTCTCAGCCCTGGCCATAATTTTAAACAAAGGTGCATGTACCACGAACATTCCCATGAAGCATAATGTTTTTTTTCATTTAAGAATCTTTTTTATAAAAGATCAATAATTAAGAATGTATATCAGCAATAAACACTGGATTTTTGTGTGAGATACGTAACTAGAACGTGAAGACCAGCAGTTTTTGATCAAATTACTGTTAGACAAGTTACGTAGCATATATTTGATGAACTTCACATTCAAGGTAGGTATTCGAACTGAACGAAAAAAATGTAATGACCGAAAGGAGTCCAGAACTATCGATTACCAGTCTCGAGCGCAACTGATTTTTTCAATATTTAGGCATTTGAAACTTCACGAAATTGCTATGCACCTCTGTTTAAAAAGTAGCATCAGCCGGTAATCTAACCTGAAACCACTACGTTGCAGACGAGCATTCTACCACACAGCCTGTCTAGAAAAACCGACGTTGCTTTAGCATATTGAAGATTGCCGGAAAACTTTAAAAAGTCTATTTTCTTGAGAATTTTTTGAGAGCTATATCGGACTATTTCAGGTAAATAATATTATAGTTCTGAACTTCACGTGCTATAAATATAAGAAATTACAAAAATTCGATTGCCGTGTGGTCCCCTTCTTAGATTTGTCGAGTGGTACTCAAATACAAGTCAGAATTAAAACAGACGTAATGATAGAATGATGTAGCGCAGTTGTGAAACACTGTACTCGTATTAGACAGACAGCCGTTCATATCCCCATCCGGCATAAAGACCAAAGTTTTTTGTGATTTCTCGAAGCAAATTGCGGCGAATGCCAGAATGGTTCCTGCAAAAAGAACACGGCCGAATTCCCTACACATCTTACCCTATTTGGACGTTGTGCTCAGTCACTTAAGACTTCGTCATCGGCGGCACGTTAAACCCTTATCTTCCTTCCTGATAAATGGCTTTTTCAGATTTTCGCAGGGTTTGGGAGACCTTGGCTCATACCGTGTGTGCCAAATGGCGCTTGCACAGGTCGGGACGTACGCATTCAGCTGGGTCGCGCTCCAGAGGAGTCTGGCCCTAAACACGGGTGCTGCGGAAGCCGCAACTAAAGGCCAATTACAGCTGACGGGTAGGTTGCACACAACTCGAGGGGAGACTGGGTGGGTGCGTAATTGAGTAATGGTAGCTAAAGTGCCCTCTCGCTAGGGACACAGGAAAAGCTGTTTGTGTCTCTAGACTCCAGCTACGTGCTGAGAGTTGGCTACACAAAGCTGGATGCTGTCGACATGCTGTTCTCGTGCTATTGCTTCCAGGTAGCTGTGAAATACGAGCGCGAATTAGATAGATACCTTTGTGGAGAGAGGTCCATTTATATAACAATGACACGTATTTCAGCGAAGCATTGACACAAACACTTCTTGGTGTAAATGCTAAAAGCGACCTGAAAATCATTGTTTTATTCCCACTGTCAATATGCCATTAAGCAATTTTAAAATTGTTTATCAACACTCTTTGATTACGTAACCAGCATCGGAATTCCCTACGCAGTATTTTATGTTACATGTTACTGTAAAGCTTCTATCATCGTGAAGTATTGGTTGGACACAGCAGGGCTTCAGTAGACATGACCCCACTGGAGATGGTATGCGTTTGCCATCCTCATATCTTTGGACTGACTTACCCAGCCAGTTAAAAAGCGTATGAAATCTTATGGGACTTAACTGCTAAAGTCATCAGTCCCTAAGCTTACACACCACTTAACCTAAATTATCCTAAGGACAAACACACACACCCATCCCCCCTGCGGGTCCGGGGATTAGAATAGGCCCGAGGTATTCCTGCCTGTCGTAAGAGGCGACTCAAAGGAGTCCATCCCCCTTACGGGGGTAGTTAGCGCCTGCGTCCGGAGACGGACGGTTACACGACCTATAATCGTGGTCTTTTTGGTTTTTCACTTCTCGTTTCTTCCTTCCTTTTGTTGGTTCCTTTCTTTGCTCTTCTCCACTTCACTGTCTTCCTTACTCTTTCCCTTGACTTCTCCTTGACTTCTCCTTGCCTTCTCATTGCCTTCTTCTCATTGCCTTCTTCTCATTGCCTTCTTCTCATTGCCTTCTTCTCATTGCCTTCTTCTCATTGCCTTCTTCTCCTTGCCTTCTTCTCCTTGCCTTCTCATCGCCTTCTTCTCCTTGCCTTCTCATTGCCTTCTTCTCCTTGCCTCTCTGGTCTCCGCCTCGGCGTTTGAGACAGTCTGTCCTCTTTCTCCCTCTCTCTCTTCTTTTTCCTCTTCTTCCTTCCTCCCTGTGCGTGTCTGAAGGCCGACCCACGCGTTCGCACGCGTAGCCGGTGACGGGGTAACGCGTAAGTCCCCGCCCTGGGTAGACATGTAAGGCACGCGCGTACCCCCTGGTAAAGGCCAGGCCCGGGGAGGGGTGATTGCCTGAGCTGATACCTTCTGACCATGCCAATTGGTCCCTCCGTCTGTTTCTCGGGAGGTGTGACCTGAGGTGTAAACATTCACCTAAGGCGGGAGTGCCCTCTGAGAGGGTCCCCACAAGGAAGGAGCGCGCCATCGGAGACGCTGGCAATCATGGGGGATTCCTCCGCAATGGATTCTACTCCATCGCTTTCGACTTCGACCCACAAACGGAAACGTGACCAGCCAACAGTGACAAAAGTACTACCGCCTGCCCCACAGTTCCTCGTAGTTTCTCGATCTGAGGACGGAAAGGATTTTTCCTCTGTCAACCCTTTCGTTATTCAGAAGGGCGTAGATGCCATAGCCGGATCTGTCAAATCTTGTACCAGGTTGCGTAACGGTACCTTATTACTAGAAACTGAGAGTGCCTTTCAGGCACAAAAAATTGCTTCGGGCCACACTCTTGTACACGTTCCCTGTCCGGGTGGAGGCCCACCGCACTTTGAATTCGTCTCGTGGTGTAGTCTATAGTAGCTCCCTCGACGGATTGACTGACGAGGAGCTTCAATCTTTCCTCGCTGAGCAGGGCGTGACGGCTGTCCATCGGGTCATGAAAAAGGTCAACAATGACCTTGTACCGACCCGGACACTTTTCTTAACCTTCGATAGTGTTAAGCTGCCATCGCGCATCAAGGCGGGCTACCAGGTTATTTCTGTTCGCCCCTATGTCCCGACACCTACGCGCTGCTACCAGTGTCAGCGTTTCAATCACACTCGACAGTCTTGCGCCAATGCGGCTAAATGTGTCAGTTGTGGCAGGGATGCCCATGAGGGTGACTGTCCACCTCCGTCTCCTCGTTGTGTGAACTGTCAGGGTGACCATGCCGCATCCTCCCGCGACTGTCCTGTCTATAAGGAAGAACGCTGTATCCAGGAAATTCGAGTCAAAGAGAAAGTGTCCACCTCGGCTGCTCGCAAGCTATTGGCTAGTAGGAAGCCCACGCTGCTCCCAGCGGGGAAATACAGCACTGTCCTCGCCTCTCCTCGGACTACCCGGGAGGTAGCAACCCAGACATGCGATCTGACCTTCAGCACCACGGTCGTCCGTTCGGCCAGTGCTAAGATCGCGCGGTCGACGTCTCCTCTTCCTCCCATCACCCCACAGACACCAGCCACTTCCTCAGCTTCTGCTAAGTCGAAGACCCCGAAGTCAGATGCACGGGCCTTGAAGAAGGAACCATCCCGTGCAGACTTCCTCCGTCCCTCGACCTCCCAGCCTTCGACCGGTACTTCCACCAAACGTCCTTCCAAAAAGGCGCATTGGAAGCACAGTTCTCCTTCTCCGCCGCGGCGCCTTTCTTCTCCTGCGCCACCCAGCGGTTGCCGCCCCAGGCCGTCATCCGTTTCGCCTGGCCGCACCGCTGGTAGCCCAACATCTGGCCGTTCACCGGCGGAGGACGCTCCCCCTCCCGGCCATCCTCCCGAGATGGCCGATGACCCTATAGACCCCATGGACGATGACTGTCCGCCTCCTGATAGCGGCGGCAGTGCTCGCTCGAAGCCAGGCCCTAAGCGGCCTTCGAGGTGACCCCTTCTTTCATCTTCCTTTTCTTACGATGGCACTTATTAACTGGAATATTCGCAGCATTCGCTCCAACCGAGAGGACTTGAAGTTGCTGCTCCGCTTGCATCGTCCGCTTGTCGTAGCCCTCCAGGAAACGAAGCTACGCCCATGCGTTCAAATTGCCTTGGCACACTACACCTCTGTGCGTTTTGACCTACCCCCTGTGGTAGGTATCCCAGCTCATGGAGGGGTTATGTTGCTGGTCCGGGATGATATTTACTACGATCCCATCACGTTGCACACCGACCTGCAGGCAGTTGCCATCCGCATTACTCTCCCCACTTTTACATTTTCCATTTGTACCGTTTACACTCCATCGTCATCTGCCGTTACCAGGGCAGACATGACGCAACTTATTGCTCAGCTACCCGCACCATTTTTGTTAACTGGAGACTTCAATGCCCACCATCCTCTTTGGGGCTCTCCAGCATCCTGCCCGAGGGGCTCCTTGTTAGCAGACCTTTTCAACCAGCTCAATCTTGTCTGCCTCAATACTGGCGCCCCTACTTTTCTTTCGGACACATCTCATACCTATTCCCATTTAGACCTCTCTATATGTACTCCCCAACTTGCACGCCGGTTTGAGTGGTATGCACTTGCTGATACATATTCGAGCGACCACTTCCCGTGTGTTATCCATCTCCTGCAGCATACTCCCTCTCCGTGCTCCTCTAGTTGGACCATCTCCAAGGCAGACTGGGGGCTCTTCTCTTCCAGGGCGACCTTTCAGGATCAAACCTTCACAAGCTGCGATCGTCAGGTCGCACACCTCACGGAAGTCATTCTCGCTGCTGCTGAATATTCCATCCCTCACCCTACTTCTTCTCCACGTCGCGTACCGGTCCCCTGGTGGACCGCAGCATGTAGAGACGCTTTACGTGCTCGTCGACGTGCTTTACGCACCTTTAAACGCCACCCTACAGTGGCGAATTGTATTAATTATAAACGATTACGTGCTCAGTGTCGTCGTATTATTAAAGAAAGCAAGAAAGCCAGCTGGGCTGCTTTCACAAGCACCTTCAACAGTTTTACCCCTTCTTCTGTTGTCTGGGGTAGCCTGCGCCGGCTATCTGGCACTAAGGTCCACTCACCAGTTTCTGGCTTGAAGGTCGCGAATGAAGTCCTTGTGGCCCCTGAGGCTGTCTCCAATGCCTTCGGCCACTTTTTCGCCGAGGTTTCAATATCCGCTCATTACCACCCTGCCTTCCTCCCCCGCAAACAGGCAGAGGAGGCTAGGCCACTTGACTTCCGCTCCTCGAATTGTGAAAGTTACAGTGCCCCATTCACCATGCGGGAACTCGAAGCCGCACTTGGCCGATCACGGTCCTCCGCTCCAGGGCCTGATTCTATTCATATTCAGATGCTGAAGAACCTTTCTCCTGCGGGTAAAGGTTTTCTTCTTCGTACATACAATCGCATCTGGATTGAGGGACATGTTCCCGCATGCTGGCGCGAGTCTATTGTTGTCCCGATTCCTAAGCCGGGGAAGGACAAGCACTTGCCTTCCAGTTATCGACCTATCTCGCTTACCAGCTGTGTCTGTAAAGTGATGGAGCGAATGGTTAACTCTCGATTGGTTTGGCTGCTCGAGTCTCGACGCCTACTTACCAATGTACAATGTGGATTTCGAAGGCGCCGCTCTGCTGTTGACCATCTGGTTACCTTGTCGACCTTCATTATGAATAACTTCTTGCGGAAGCGCCCGACCGCGGCTGTGTTCTTTGATTTGGAGAAGGCTTACGACACCTGTTGGAGGGCGGGCATTCTCCGCACCATGCATACATGGGGCTTTCGCGGTCGCCTCCCTCTTTTTATTCGTTCCTTTTTAATGGATCGACAGTTTCGGGTACGTGTGGGTTCTGTCCTGTCCGACACCTTTCGCCAGGAGAATGGGGTGCCACAGGGCTCAGTTTTGAGCGTCGCTCTCTTCGCCATCGCGATCAATCCAATAATGGATTGCCTCCCAGCTGATGTATCAGGCTCCCTTTTCGTGGACGATTTTACCATCTATTGCAGCGCGCAGTGTACACGTGTCCTGGAGTGCTGTCTTCAGCGTTCTCTTGACCGTCTTTACTCCTGGAGTGTCGCCAATGGCTTCCGTTTTTCTGCCGAGAAGACGGTCTGTATTAACTTCTGGCGCTACAAAGAGTTTCTCCCACCGTCCTTACGACTCGGTCCCGTTGCTCTCCCAATCGTAGAGACAATCAAATTTTTAGGCCTTACCTTTGACAGGAAACTTAGCTGGTCTCCACATGTGTCATATTTGGCCGCCCGTTGTAGCCGTTCTTTAAATGTCCTCCGTGTTCTCAGTGGTATGTCGTGGGGAGCGGATCGAACCATCCTACTTCGTCTATATCGGTCGATCGTCCGCTCCAAGCTGGATTATGGGAGCTTCGTATACTCCTCTGCACGGCCATCCATCTTACGCCGCCTCAACTCCATACAACATCGGGGTTTACGACTTGCGATCGGAGCATTTTATACCAGTCCCGTAGAGAGTCTTCATGCTGACGCTGGCGAATTGCCACTCACCTACCGGCGCGATATACTGCTTTGTCGGTATGCCTGTCGGCTACTGTCAATGCCCGACCATCCGTCTTATCGTTCCTTTTTTGACGACTCTCTTGACCTTCAATACGGGTTGTATGTCTCTGCCTTGCTACCCCCTGGATTTCGCTTTCGTCGCCTCCTTCAACACCTTCATTTTTCACTCCCTGCAACCTTTCGAGTGGGCGAGAGCCGCACGCCACCTTGGCTCCAGGCTCAGGTCCGCGTTCACCTCGACCTCAGCTCGCTCCCAAAAGAGGTCACCCCCGGTTCGGTCTACCACTCCCGTTTTTTGGAACTTCGTTCGAAGTTCAACAACATGACTTTCATTTATACAGATGGCTCTAAGACCAATGACGGGGTCGGGTGTTCCTTTATTGTCGGGGCACAAAGTTTCCAATACCGGCTCCATGGCCATTGTTCGGTCTTCACAGCTGAGCTCTTTGCCCTCTACCAGGCTGTTCTTTATATCTGCCGCCACCGACATTCTGCTTATGTCATCTGCTCAGATTCCCTGAGCGCCATCCAGAGCCTCAGTGATCCATACCCGGTTCACCCTTTCGTACACCGGATCCAACGCTCTCTTCAGCAGCTGGTGGACGTCGGTACGCCGGTTAGCTTTATGTGGGTTCCTGGCCATGTCGGTATCCCTGGGAACGAAGCTGCAGATGCCGCGGCCAAGGCTGCGGTCCTCCAGCCTCGGATAGCTTCTTGTTGTGTCCCTTCGTCCGATTTTAGCAGGGTCATTTGTCGGCGCGTTGTGTCGCTGTGGCATGCCGATTGGGCTGCACTTGCCGACAACAAGCTTCGGGCCTTAAAACCTCTTCCCGTGGCTTGGACGTCCTCCTCACGCCCTTCTCGGCGGGAGGAGGTCGTTTTAGCAAGGTTAAGAATTGGACGCTGCCGGTTCAGCCATCGCCATCTGCTGACGGCTGCGCCGGCGCCGTTCTGCCCATGTGGGCACTTGCTGACGGTTAGACACATTTTCATGTCCTGTCCAGATCTTAACACACTGCGCCTCGATCTTAACCTGCCTAATACTTTAGGTGCCATTTTAGCGGATGACCCGCGAGCAGCTGCTCGTGTTCTTTGTTTTATCAATTTGACAAACCTCGCTAAGGACATTTGATGTTTTTTAATCCTATGCCTGTCAGTCTGTCTTTTATTGTGTTTTCCCTTTTAGTTGTTGTTGTCAACTTGTGCCTCGCGGTGCATTCTTAGAGTAGTCAGGGCGCTAATGACCATTGAAGTTGTGCGCCCGAAAACCACAAAAAAAAAAAAACACACACCCATGCCCAAGGGAGGATTCGAACGCCCGCCGGGAACAGCCGCACAGTCCATGACTGCAGCGCCTTAGACCAGCCTCCACCAGCTTGCACAATGCCTTGTTGACAACTTGGGTCCATGACTTCTTGGGGCAGCGCCACACTCGAACCCTACCTTCAGGTCTTGCCAACTGAAATCGGAAGTCATCCGACCAGGTCACGGTTTTCCAATCCTCTAGAGTCCAACCGATATTTTGACGAGCCCAGAACAGGCGCTGCAGGTGATGTCGTGCTGTTAGCAAAGGTACGCACTCGCATCGGTCGTCTGCTGCCATAGCCCATTAACACTAAATTTCGCCGCACTGTCCTAACAGATACGATCGTCGTACGTCCGACATGGATTTATAAGGTTATTTCTCGCAATGTTGCTCATCTGTTAGCATTGCATACCTCCATGTGATGAAGCTTCTTAGTGTGTGTGAGGTGCTTTACATTATGTGCATACATATACATAAAATAAGAAAAGCATCATACAGTTTTCGCTGGTGCAAGATCATAAGCAGTCTGCACTGGAACATAATAGCGCGGATTTTTCATCGGTACCACCAACCCAAGGAAGTTAGAGTAGTTGGGAAAACAAAAGGCGAAAGCTAATGCAAAATGTGAACGAGCCGTCTGAAGATAAACCTGTCAGTTCGAAACCGGCAAGCGCGATATTTAAACAAATAAATAGCATTGTAAATAGTGGCTGGTTGCTATTATCTTCTGTATGAGAGTCAACCTATATTGGAATATTGAATTCCCTAATGCTTTCCGAAATGGAATGTCCCATGCGTCTAGCTCCAGCTACCATTGCGCGTTTATAGTCTGTTAATTCATCTCTTGCGGCCATAATGAGGTCGGAAACCTTTTGACATGAATCACCTGATTACAAATGATAGCTCCACCAATACACTACCTTCTGTACGCCATACTATTACTGCCATCTATATAAGTGCATATCGCTGTCCCATGACTTTCGTCACCTCAGTGTAATGACAGATACATACAATACTGGTAAAGAAATGTGTTCATAATTTTTGTCGAAATGAACACTGAACAGTTGTATCATAAAGCCACAAATTAACAAAATAAACTAATAGCACATTTCTCATTCGGACGTGCAAGGAAGGGTGTGTTGGCGCACTGTTTGAGACATACATCCGCTCAAGTGTAATGTCTTTCTAATACGTTTACCCTTGTAGAATCCAAAATGACTTCAAGCTCTGTGCGCTTGCAACCCGTCGCTGGTAAGCCGTTGCCGAGTTTTGGTCAACATATAAACTTAACTTACGTCTACAGTCCTTTATAAGTAACGAATCTTCATTTTTATGCTGTTCATTACAGCTTGACACCACAGCCTTTAGGTGAGTTACAAAAATGGTTCAAACGGCTCTGAGCACTATGGGACTTAACTTCTGAGGTCATCAATCCCTTAGTACTTAGAGCTACTTAAACCTAACTAACCTAAGGACCTCACTCACATCCATGCCCGAGGCAGGATTCGAACCTGCGACCGTAGCGGTCACGCGGTTCCAGACTAGCGCCTAGAACCGCACGACCACTCCGGCCGGCAGGTGAGTTACAGGAAGATTTTAGAAAGGCACGCTACAAGATCTATACCAAAGACACTGGTACACCTACCTAACATCGTGTAGGGCCCCCGCGAGCACGCGGAAGAGCTACAGCACGACGTGGCATGGGCTCGATTAATGGCTGAATTAACACCAGGAATCCTGCAGGGATGTCCATAAATCCGTAAGAGTACGAGGGGGTGGAGATCTCTTCTGAACAGCACGGTGCAAGGCATCCCAGATGTGCTCAGTGATGTTGATGTCTGAGGAGTTTGGTGGCCAGCGGAAGTGTTTAAACTCAGAAGAGTGTTCCTGGAGCCGTTCTGTAGTAATTTTGGACGTGTGGGGTGTCGCATTGTCCTGCTGGAATTGCCCAAGTCAGTCGGAGTACACGATGGACTTGAATACATGTAGGTGGTCAGACAGGATGCTTAAGTACGTGTCACCTGTCAGAGTCGTATCTAGAGGCATCAGGGGTCGTATATCACACAAAGTGCACGCGCCCCACACCATTACGGAGCCTGTCCCCTGCTGACATGCGGGGTCCATAGATTCATGAGGTTGTCTCCATACCCGTACACGTCCATCCGCTCGATACAATTTGAAACGAGACTCCTCCGACCAGGCAACATGTTTCCAGTCATTAACAGTCCAATGTCTTTGTTGACGGGCCCAGGCGAGGCGTAAAGATTCGTGTGGTGCAGTCAACGGTACGAGAGTGGGCCTTTTGTTCCGAAAGCCCTTATCGATGATGTTTCGTTGACTGGGTCGCACGCTGACACTTGTTGATGGCCCAGCATTGATATCTGCAGCAATCTGCGCAAGGGTTGCATTTGTCATGTTGAACGATTCTCTTCAGTCGTCATTGGTCCCGTTCTTGCAGGATCTCTTTCCGGCCGCAGCGATGTCGGAGATTTGATGTTTCGGCGGATTCCTGATACTCACGGGGCACTCCTGGAACGGTTTTACGGGAAAATCCCCACTTCATCGCTATCTCGAAAATGCTGTAAACCACCGCTCGTGCGCCGACTATAACACCGCTTTCAAACTCACTTAAATCTTGATAATCGGCGATTGTAGGAACAGTAACCGATCTAACTGTGCCAGACACCTGTCTTATGTAGGTGTTGCCGACCACAGCGCCATATTCTACCTGTTTACATATCTCTGTATTTGAATACGCATGACTATACCAGTTTCTTTGGCGCTTCAGTGTATGTGCGGCAGATTTCGTGACTAGCGGTTTGCCTTCTGTAAGATGAAGGGCCAAAAGTCCACCTCTTCCGTATAGTAAGGAAGAACAGCAGTAACATGTTATAGCTAAGAGGTCTGTCAGCAGTGTCAACGTTAACTTAAATTTTAACACTGTCCATTATTTATTTTTCATTTATTTCCTCATTACTTTTATTGGATATTTCCTTAACGTAGTCAGATGTGCTGGTCTTTTATATAAAACAGTTTTGCTTTACGATAACCTGTAATAATATCATGTTATGCAGTCTAATCGCGCAGTTTCTCCTTATAATGTACTAATAAAACTCTTGACACTCAAAAATAAATGTTCTGAATCTATCAAAAACAGACGAGCACCCTTAAGCTCCTGAATGTATCAGACTGTTACTCTACAAGTGAGGGTAGCTGCAGCCTCTCTCTAGTGACACAATGTTGGTAGATACAGGCATTTGGAAAGCAACATTTGCAAAATACCCCGTACACAGTGAATGTTCTCGTGTTATGGTGCCTAACAGTTTACGGTTTATAAAATGTAGATAAATGTCCCGGACAAAGGCCGCCGCAATCGGATGTTGCCGCACGAACTTTGAACGTGAACAACACATGCACTTACAACATCGTGTTTCCAGTTAAATAATAGTGTCATAACTCTCTGTTCGTAAGATCTAGAACTTACAGTAGAAAAATGGTCCAGTTACACGTTCACAAACTATGATCTACGATCAAATAAGAGGTGTTAACATGGAAACCAGATTAGAGGCAAGGCGACATATTTTCTAAGCTATACTGTCACGAACTAACTTTTTACCAACAGTAGTGATATATTTACTAATAGTTTCTGTATTTCAGTATTCATGCACATAAAAGGAATAGCTGTGAAAATAATGTTTAACGTAATGCAGAATTATTTTTCAGCGGCTGGGACAAGGGGAGTTTAAAACCTTAGACGAAAAGTGCCATTAAATATTGGAAACATACCACACAATAAATGTACTTTCACTCTCCTTCAAAGTAATCCCCATAGGCTAGTAACACAACTGACAGCGCTTATCAAGCTGCGAGGAACTATCTGAGAACGGAGGAATGGGATGAATGCTGGAGGAAAGCTCGGGGATCACAGCGTGTTGAGACATCAGTTTCCATCCCTGTACAGTTCTGGTTGTGTACGTATAAGACGAGAGCTTGTCGCCGAAAACATTATGAACACACGCATTAAGGAAATCATCAGCTCCTCAGAAAATTGGTTTCACTGATGTGGATCTTCCTCTTACGAAAACGTTTATGTACGATGGCGTTGACATTGTCCTTGCTAATCCCTGACACCCCTTGTATGAATCTTGGAAACAGACGCCAGTTCTATGCCGACATCTGTCGTACTAGCTCGAAGTTGTTTGTTATTTCGTTTCTTGGTAGTCAACCCGAACATAGCAAATAAACTAAATTCTGTCCGTCCCGTAAGAGGTTTGTTTTTTAAACGCATTTCATGTTATTTTTATGGCATATTTTCAGTATACTTGCCTCAATAACACTTGCGTCGGTGTCGCAGTTACTCGCAGCTTGTAAGACAACTTTGTCAGTGCGTTGCTCCATTGTGTATTGTGTTCTGACAAGAGTCATAACCATAACGTTAGACTGACCACTGGCCGTAACTGAAAAATCTTAGTGTTTTGACGCTACTCGTCTCTCTCTCTCTCTCTCTCTCTCTCTCTCTCTCTCTCTCTCTCTCTCTGTGTGTGTGTGTGTGTGTGTGTGTGTGTGTGTGTGTGTGTGTGTGTAATTTGACTAAAAACGGACTTCAATTGTGTTAACATTCCTGCGACATCTTCACCTATTTGACACAAAGAGGAGTCTTTATCTCCCCCTCCCTCTCCCCCCCCCCCCGCCTTTCTTTAATTCATTACAATTCTTCTCAGGAGACGAACGTACAGTATGGTAAATTGTATAACTGAAAAATTCTTCAAACGCACGTAACTTGATACAGAGCGTACCATGCCTGTTAGCGTTTTGTCAGCCATTCCATTTGGAACAGAGATTGTTCTTTGTTCTTCACCTGACCGTAACGAATGGCAAACAGCAGCAGTCACAGGTAAAAGAGGACAGTCTGGGTACTGATAAATGGATGATAACAGTAAAGTTAAACATTTACAGTTCGTAGCCTTATCTAAAGGAACATCATGACAATTACTTAAAGTGATTCAGAAAAATCCGAGAATTCCCTGGTCGGAATGAGCGGATGGAGACGTAAAACAATAATTCTCTCAGTAAGACTACAGCGCCTAAACAAAATAAGTCATCACACTCGGCCGGGCGTCGTCGCTGCCCTCACGTAACACCTGCCCAGAGTAGCTGTGATTCAGCTAATTGTCCGCCGCACAGATGGGTCGGCTCGTTCTCCACCCAGCGTCTATCTGGTTGTATCCGGGTAGCGAGAGGTCGCCTGCTGATAAGCTGAGTCAATAGTAGCGCTCTGGCTGTCAACTCAAGGCGAGTGCTTACGCTCTTCCCGCGGGGTCTTAGCAGGCGACACGCTGGTGCAATGCCCCCTTTTTCGGCTATTGCGCTCTTCCCATCTTCCCATCACACGCATCTCATCCCTTCATATGAAAATAGATAACAGCTTCGTGTTACGTGGCCTCACTATTCGATACTCCCGGAGACAGCAAAATATGTTCCTAGTTTCCACATAAATACCGTCAAATCATTTTCGAAAGAAACAAGACATGGCGTCGCATTCCCTTCCGTATGATTATTGCGTCTGCCGTATTCAAACATTGCTTCCGCCCGTCTTCAAAGTTATTGTGGCCTGACGCGAAGTCACACTCACCGTCACGGCCAGATGCCAGTGTCCTCTTAGTGATATGCGGCACGCGAAACCAGTGGACGCGACATACCACTCGGCGGATTTGGTCGGAAACATTTTTGGATTAACTGTCCGCAGTGTCACACCATCCAGTCAGCTTAAATAAGGGTTGCCAGCGTCTCTTTGACCCGCGATATAGGATTACAGTTTTCTCAGCTCCATAGGCAAAAGCCCCGACTACTTTCAGGCAAGATCCTTAGATCCTACCACTGGAAAGTTTCAAAGCTAATAGTTCAACAAATCACCTTCAGTTGACAATTATCAACTACTTTTGGTAATTACCCAAACAAGCAGACGGGAACACTGTCAAATGTCTACAGGGAAAAGGGCACTGAAAACCTTTTCTCATATTTGCACAGAAAACAGTGACATTCATTGACTAGAATTAGCCCCAGCGAAGTTCTAGTTCACTAAACCGTACCACCCAGCTAACTGCTAGCTCCATGCTTCCTCTGAGCTCTTAACTCACCGAAAAAGTCCACACTCATTACTCCGTAGCACTCACAGAGAACAGAAAAATGCCTGAGCGGTAATTGGCGCCCGCGCACAGGAACACACTTTCAGATAACCTGTCGGCTTTCCGTACTGAGAACGTAACTCAGTTGATCGCGAAAGATCCTTCATTCCAGAACTCCTAAATGACAACTACGTTAAAACAGAAGCTACGTCCCAGAGAGCCCATGACTTGCCACCTCACCCTCCACAAGGGCTGGCGGCCAACTTCTAGATTTCTTGAGCTCCCCACTGCTCCACAAAGTTGTTCAAAATATAGGCCGTTCACCTTATCACAAAACAGGAAAAAAACGTAGGCATTGTCACTGGCCATTTACCTGCTTTTTACAGCACACGTGAAGTGTGCTGACAACTGACACGACTTACAGAACCATTTCTGCAACAGCCTTCATGGGGAAATTTCTGTCTATGTATATAACCAGCCGTGTAGAAGGATCAGGGAAAATACAGCCCATCCGCTCCAGGCCCCCCCTTTTTCCCTGGCCAACGGAAACTCACTGAGGCGACTACCATACGGAAACTGAGCTACAAAACCTGGGCGCCTTGGAAAAATATTGCAGATCAACACTCTATATATGTTTATGGAACGTAATACATCGTTACAGTATGTCCCTTACCCCATTTCATCCACGAATGGTGCTCTGGACGAAACATTACCTATAAGCTTCCTTGAATGCACTAAACACATTCATTTTGTCGCTAGCACCCCTATTCGATACAAAAGTTACAATCGAATATTCTAAACGAATTTAGGTTTATCAGTTAATTCTTCATGCGATTGCATTAAGAGACTACTATAATGTTTAAGTAAAGTAGTTCAATGCTGAACACAGCAATTTCGCTGCAAGGCATGTAAAAGGTCTGAAGTCATTGGACGGATCTTTTGTAAATAAGACAGTCTTAAAAGGGAATGGTCCAATCCGACATATCGAAGCCCAACCCGAACTTTTTTCTGCAAGGGGAATACAACGAAAGTAATGGACTTTCAGAATTCTAGCTGCTAAGACGCACTGCAAGTATTCTTAAAAATTGTTGAAGTTACTCGTTTTCGTCACACGAAGAACCACTTATGACAGACGTTTGTACAGACCTTCCAGCCTAGCGCGCGATCGGCCGTGACGAAAGCGTAGCGCCACCTAGTGCGAATATCTAATTTCTGTAGCACAGTTCTTCTGATAATTCAAAAATTACATGTATTTTACGTACAATGAAACAGTTCGTTGTTTATTCCCCATAATCGACACAATAAAGCAAAGTGTCATTTGACTGACGAAAACAAACATTTTCCTTACACTAGACATACCTAACGAAAGAAAAATTAATGCGTTCAGGCACTTCACAGTAATTGCTAATTCTATTTAGACAGAATTGCGGAGGGGTAAGAAATGGTATTGGCTGCTGTTCTTGTTACGCTGCACACCAGATATATGTAAAGCAATTGGTAAAACGTGCCGTGACTGAAATTTGAGAATGCTGTTCTCCTGATCAACCTCAAATGACACGGAGCTATCGGAAATTATAGTGTCAGACAATTTCCTTAAGAAAGACTTTTCACAATCGAAAAAAATTCTTTATCAAGAGTTACATTGGTTGTTCGGAGTGGAATCTGAATTATATCAGGTCATTTAGTTGTCCTCATCAGAGACAGAGCTGTCGCTACGTCCAGGCGAAGATTTCAACAAAATCAATAAATTAATTTCTGCAACGGGCTACAAACTGTTTCGAATGAAATATTAAAAATTATTCTTTCCTACTTTCACGTTTTTATAGGTCAATTATAATATTTTTGTCACTAGTCTTTATATTTGGTCCTAATATGCCTTGAGGTCCCTGAATCCAGATATAAAGCTGCGAAAACAGTAATGTACTCGTACTTACCACTGCCATTATTGTATGAGAATGTGTCATGGCATTAGTCGATTGCACAACACATTTTTTCGCCTCGAAGCGATAAAGTGCGGTTTGCTCGCACTTCTTTCTCGAAACCTGAATGATAGGCATGAGCCACAGCAGATTTGGGGATAAGAGCAAGTTTCGTCATCACGTCAGCTACGAATTAGGTGCATCTCCTCCACACCTTCGCGGTCAGATTTTAGGAAGCAAAGTCGGGTTTCAACACTGCTCAATATCAGGCGTTAAAAACACTGAATATCAATTCAGTTTTGTCGCCACTGTTAACACTTACGCTCCGGCAAAATCAACTGCTAATTATGATTGAATGTTAAATGAGTAGCAAATTTCAGTTTACAGTAACTACGGACATTTGTTTAAGAGAAAGTGATAGCAAAGGATGAAATAAGTTTTACAAACAACGATCGCGCCAAGTCGTGTTACCTGTGTACCCATGCGCCATCAACCAAGGATACGCGCTTGACGAGTTACGCATGCGCAGAACGCTACAGAACCGGTAGGTGTGTGTATGTTACAGAAATACTTGCAGCGTGTCTCAGCAGCTAAAATTTTCTTTTCGGTGTATTCGTCCTGTATAAAAATCTCCAGGGCATACTTCGTCGTGACAGATTGGACCATTCCCTTATTGGAAAGTGTTGTGGAGACAAGAGTTCCCAAAATGTTAATATTGTGGAGTATCCCATTGAAGTGCACTGTACAGGCATGTAACACCGTTACCAACCAAGTATATTCACCAGAAACTCGTTGCTATTATTGAACTTAAATCTCTTAAATATGATATGGGTCACATGTGAATGAAAAGTATCTTAGGGTGACGTGAACGTTTTTTGAAGAAACTTCCTTTCAAAAATAGCTCCGAGCTAGGTGGTGCAGTGGTTAGCATACTGGATTCGCTTTCGATCAGAGCGATGCTCAAATGCCCGTCAAACCACCCTGATGAAAATTCCTTGGTTCCCCTGAATCGCATTACGCAAATGCTCTTGAAAATGACACGGCACCAGAGTTAGTGCTCCGTCTCTAATAATTTAATTTTCCTTCCTTCAAAAATGGTGATGTGTCTTCTTGCACCCTCCCACTAGTCGCCGTCTGGTGTTTGCTCCCTTCTGCTGTAAATTTCACATTTCAGTGTCTATTTATGCCTGAACTGCGCCGTAAACTTATTCAGACGACGACAGTGGCCAATCATCTGCCACAGACACTACGTTTCAATTGTTGTAGAGACTTCAATTTCTTCATGTGCATCGTTATAAATTTGCTACCATAGTGACACCAAATGCTGATCTTTGAAGACTGTGAATGAATTTCCTGTAAATAAAGGAACTGTTCGTACCTAGGTTAGTGAAGCCTGTCAGCGAAAGAATTCGTTTATACTATCATGTATCAAAGAGCTACACTTGAAAACAAAAAAAAATAAAATAATATAAAAAGTGGACTGTACTCCATATTTTGCCAGAGCTGGTATGTGAAATACGGGTAATAAGTCTAGCCTCGGCAGCCAGAGACGTGTGTGTGTGTGTGTGTGTGTGTGTGTGTGTGTGTGTGTGTGTGTGTTTGTGTGTATTTTGGGGGGGTGGGGTGGGGGTGTTCATTTCAGACAGAGGCCTCCTGGCCGAAAATTGAAGTGTTTAGTAGTCATTTTTGTTATGCCAGTCTGAGACTCAACATCTCCGTTATATAGACAGTAGAAATCCATCCTTTTCATAACATTGTCATTATTCCATAATGGAATTTTCTTAGGTTATTTTAACGTGCAGTATCAAACACCACTGCACTGGTTTCGTTACCGACCTCTTACAGCTGCTACATAGAAGCATCAACCGCGACTGAGGCGTATTATCTGTTCAGTTGTAGCATACAATCGGTGACCCACGGAAGTTCTGACGAGGGGAGCGGGGAGCGGAAACAAGCGCAGAGGAAGAGCATTGGCCGATGCGCCACCGTAGGCTTGTCGGTATGGGTGGCGCGTTCTGCATCGTCACGTGAATTCCAATGTCCGGGCGGACACTGCAGGCCGCTGCTGCTCCGGCGGCTCCCCCAGCTATGCTTCACGCACGCGCGAGTAAGAAGAATGTTCTTAATTACCTTGGGAATACGACGTAGCTGTGTTAGCAAACATTACGACAGCTGAGATAACTGTACTTTCCCACAACGAGCTAAGTGACGCAGTCGTTCAGATAATTTATGTTCGGCAGGAGCTACACTGCTGGCCACCGTAAATGCAACACAAGGAAAGACAAGAGGTAGCACAACAAGATTTATTTTGTAGATAACATGTTGACCAAGTATCAAATGATTACGTTTACAGACGTCTGTGACATGTGGTTCCTGCCAGAATCAGTAGCCAGAGTAGCCGCCATTGTTGGAGATCACCGCTGCCACACGTCTCGGCATTGAGTCAAAGAGACGTTGGATGTGTTCCTGGGGTACAGCGGCCCAAGCAGCTTCCACACGTTGCCAAAGATCATCTGGTGCGGCAGCTGGGGATGTAATCAGGGTCACTCGTTGAGCAACCATGGACCACATTTTTTCTATCGGCGAAAGATCCGGAGAGCGAGCCGGCCAGGGAAGCAATTCAATCTGGTTATTGACGAAGAACCTTTGGACAATTCGTGCCACGTGTGGTCGCGCATTATCCTGTTGACATATGGCTGTGGCTGAGCCCTGAAGGTAAGGAAGGACAACTGGCTCCAGCACCTCGGATATGTAGCGCCGGCTATTTAAAGTACCGGCAATGCGTACTAGAGGCGTGCGAGAGTAATATCCAATACCGCCCCATACCATAATACCCGGTTCAAGACCAGTGTGGCGGTGCATAATGCAGCTGTCCAGCATCCTCTCTCCACCGTGTCTCCACACTCGAATCCGACCATCGTGGTGCTGCAGACAGAAGCGTGCCTCGTCAGTAAAGACAACGTCATTCCATTCTGCCGTCCACATCCGTCTGTCATCACACCATTGGCGACGGATACGTCTGTGGTTCTGCGTCAATGGTAGACGAAGCAATGGACGTCTTGCGGACAGACCACTCTGCTGTAAACGGCGTCGAATGGTACGCGCAGACACTGGATAATGCGTTACAAACGCAATGTGCTGTGCTATGGTTCGGGATGTCACTGAGCGATCCGTCACTGCCATGCGCACAATTTGCCTATCAGCACGTGCAGTGGTGCACCGAGGTGAATGCGATCGACCACGTCGGTCCGTCGTACCCTCCTGCATCCAACGGTCACATATCCGCATTACAGTTGTTTGGTTTCGTCCAACACGAGTAGCGATTTCTCTGTATGATAATCCACAATCTCGGTAAGCCACTATCCTTCCTCTGTCGAACTCGGATACTTGATCAAACGATGTTCGCTGTTGTCTACGAGGCATAACTGATCGTTTTGTGAAACAACCACAAGGTAAACACACATGCCGAACGTACACTCGTCGAAATCGCCAAGCCTTAAATGGCGCTATGAGGTGGCGCCACAGGCGCGCGTGATGTGCGTCTGCGCTGAAATTCTAATCAGTTGCATATCTCATCGCTGCAAACCCATGGTGTAAATTTCACTTGATTCGGATGCTTCCTTCAGGGTGTTGCATTTACGGTGGCCAGCAGTGTAGAATGAAATCTGTCAGTCTACCTTAATTTACGTTTTTCTTAGATCACCTCTGACTGTTGAGTTAGTTGCTTCCCAATTCTTACGCATGAGAGATTACTATCTCTAGCGCAGCCTGGACATCGAAGTGATCGAATTCAGACGTCTTTCTATGACGGTCAAAAAATAATATACAGTACATTGTAGGTTTATAATTGCAAGCGTTAATGAAATGAGACGCCGTAGCAAAAGCTTTGGTCCTGTTGGAAGTCAGTAAACGTTTGATAGTTGACTCATTATATAGTAGGCTCCGTTATTTACCATCACGAATGCACGTTCACGAACACATGATGTTGATCGTTACACCACTTTTTGGAAATGGCGTACGTTCTAAAATGTTTTGCACGAAGATGTGCCTTGGTTGGCCCAGAAACATAAAAATGAAATGGGGCTGCATCGTAACTGTATGGAGGTTGTAGCACGACAAACCCCCTCAGTTGCTGACAAATGGTTCTCGCATTATCTTCGTGCCACACGATGCCTGTGGGTGCAATTATGACTTTATTGTTTATAAGGTATCATGTATTGTTAATCAGCAATGATATGTCTATGCCCGAGGAAGCCTACGAATCTCCCAGCGATGTGAAAAGAATGTCGCAATCAAATTTGTTAAGTGACCTGGAAATTCGTGCGTTTTTTCGACTCTGAGGCCCTGAATGTCTCGATTCAATTAACTACATCCTCATAGAAAAATTAGGATTGGAATCGATCAGGCTTTATCATACGCACTCACTCAATGAAAACACTGTGAACAATCCTCACGAAATTCAAACATGAAAATCTCCCTTGTGTTAGCCAAGAAGCCCAGGAGAGATCTAATTATTCCGGACTCCTCTCGTCCAATTAGCGTTGCATGTCTTACCCGAGACCGGTCACACGATGACGCATCTATCATTTTTGAGGAGTATATTAATGACAGACAAGTTTTCGTCAGTCGCATCGAAATCTCTTAAACCAAATAAAATTGCAGTATTACGCCTCTCTGTGGAATTCCCACCGACTGGCAACAGATGATCGATTTGATACGAGCGTGTGGGCGTAATAGCCGCGCCGTTAGAGGCGCCATGTTACTGATTGTGCGGCCCCTCCCATTGGAGGTTAGAGTCCTCCCTCGGGCATGGGTGTGTGTATTGTTCTTAGCATAAGTTAGTTTAAGTAGTGTGTAAGTCTAGGGACCGATGACCTCAGCAGTTTGATCCCTTAGGAATTCACACACCTTTGAACATTTGTTAGCGTAATAGCGTTCTACGTTAATCATGAACAGCAGCGTGTCTGAAAATACGAGAAATAAAAATTAGTTATAAGCTCCGTGGGGAAGTACCACTGCTTTTGACTAAAAGACTTACATTTCCTTAATGCTTAACATTATCTAGGCAAGTGTGATTGTATTTTACTTCCAGTCGAACTTCTTCGTTACTTGCGTGCAAAAAAAGTAAAGCAACAGAAGTGGAAAAAATGTAGATGTGAGTTGCCTAAATTGTCACAATGTAGGTATTTCTGCAGGTACTGGCAATGTTTCTAGTGCATTGATCCCCAACTATTTCGTTGGAGAAGGTCGTGGATCGCCAGCCACAAGGAATTAATTTCAGAGGAGATAAGCAAGGGCCGAATTAGTGGTAAATTGTTAAGGAGTACCTTAGACATGCGTAAATGATACAAAGAAAAAAAGAAAGGCCCTCTCAAGACCAAGCCACAGCAGTCATTAGTTCGTCTCTCCAACGATGGTGAACACAGCATTTAAGTTGTAGATTCACAGCAACGATAACAAATTGTACTTTTTTCTGTTGTTTAGTAGCTACTTTCCACAAACAGAACTGGATATTATTAAACAGGTTTGTTCACTGAAGAGCCAAAGAAACTGGTACACCTGCCTAATATCGTGTAGGGTGCGAGCACGCAAAAGTGCCGTAGCACGACGTGGCATGGATTCGACCAATGGCTGAAGCAGTGCTGGAGGGCATTGACACCATGAATCCTGCACGGATGTCCATAAATCCAGAAGGGTACGAGAGGGTGTAGTTCTGTCCTGAACAGCACGTTGCAATTGCACCTCAGATATTCTTAGTAATGTTTATGTCCGGGGAGTTTGGTGGCCAGCGGAAGTGTTTAAACTCAGAAGAGTGTTTCTGGAGCTGCTCTGCAAAAATTTTGGACGTGTGGTATCGCATTGTCCTGCTGGAATTGCATAAGTCAGTCTGAATGCGCACTGGACATGAATGGATGCAAGTAATCAGACAAGATGCTTACGAACGTCTCACCTGTCAGTCATATCTAGATATATCAGGGGTCCCCATACACACCAACTGCACACGCGCCACACCTGTACAGAGCCTCCACCAGCTTGAACAGTCCCCTGCTGACACGGAGGGTCCACACATTCATGAGATTGTCACAATACCCGTACACGTCCATCCGCTCGATACAATTTGAAACGAGGCTCGTCCGACCAGGCAACAAGTTTCCAGTCCTCAACAGTCCAATGTCGCGTGGCGTAAAGTTTTGAGCTTTACAGTCATCAAGGGTGGACGAGTGGGCCTTGGCTCCGAAAGACCATATCGACGATGTGTCGTTGAATGGTTCGCACGCTGATCCTTGTTGATAGCCCAGCATTGAAATCTACATCAATTTGCGGAAGAGTTGCACTTCTGTCACGCTGAACGATTCTCTTCAGTCGTCGTTGGTCCCGTTCTTGCAGGATATTTTTCCGGCAGCAGTGATGTTGGAGATTTTATGTTTTACCGGATTCCTCATATTCACGATACACCCCTGAAATGGTCGTACGGGAAAATCTTCACTTCATCGCTACCTCGGAGATGCTGTGTCCCACCACTCGTGCGCAGACTGTAACACCACGCTCACTCACTTAAATCGTGATAACCTGCTATTGTGGCAGCACTAGCCGATCTAACTACTACGCTATGCACTTGTCTTACATAGGCGTTGCCGACAGCAGCACCGTATTCTGCCTGTATACATACCTCTGTATTTGAATGCGCGTGCCTATACCAGTTTCTTTGGCGCTTCGGTGTAAATGGACGACGTATGTTTCTATTAAATCCAATTTTTTTGGCTGTAGGAATTTAGACACATGGTGTCCGACATTGGTCATACATCATTTCACATATGAAATACGATCATTTTTGCTAACAGAGTTTTAATCGTTCACTGAAGCATGAAATGGCACATAGCATGGAAGGGGCTCATTCGTTGGCAGTCGGCAGACATTAAATTCTACCTTTGCTGTACCCGTCAAGACATCGCCCTTTTTCCACAGTAGTTCAAAATGGCTCTGAGTACTATGGGACTTAACATCTATGGTCATCAGTCCCCTATAACTTAGAACTACTTAAACCTAACTAACCTAAGGACAGCACATCACGAGGCAGAGAAAATCCCTGACCCCGCCTGGAATCGAACCCGGGAACCCGGGCGCGGGAATCCACAGTAGTAAATCGGTCGCCTACGGCATTACGTTGTTATCCATTTTTCACTATTCGCATCAGGGGCAGAGTATACTCGAGTTTCCACTTCAAACTTCATCTGTGGGTCGTGGAGAAACCAGGTTTGGTTTGCCCCTCACCATGTTTCTGAGATTAACCATTCTGGAACGAGTTTCGCACAGCCTCTAGAAACCAGATATAGAGTTGAGTACGGAAGCAACGATATTTGTTCACAAGACTATTAAGTGTCAAGTCTCTTGGTTCGCGTTGGATTACGCCATAAAATAGTTCGTCCCATTTGCATGAGTACACTCCTCAAGATACTGTAAAACCAGCTCCGTTTTCAAAAATACTGACAACCTTTAGCCGATACCTGTTAATAATCTTTTCTAGCGGATGGGATATTTTACTTTTTCATGACGATGATGATCCAGTGTGTTTGCTGTAGGTCTTTCCCACACCTTAATGCGGATATCGTACTTTCCATGCACAGTGGTCTACATGGTAGTTTTAATATGGAAACGAACATGAATCACAACACGCTAAGAGGTAGTGAAGATTTTCGTCTCGCACGTAAGGCGCATGATTCATCCTTTCACAGCTCCGCTCCATGAGTACTAATAACTTTAAAGGATTATTATTAAGGATATATTTACTGATGTATTCCTCTTCGTTAGGCATAAATAGATTGAAAGGATCGTGCACATTATCAGTATTTTTTGTGTTTTCGGTTATGATATAATTTTCGTACTGTCAAAGTACTTAAGCTGATCATTAATCAGCGATAAATAATAATTTAATCCTCCAGCCGTCACCTAGGACAATTTTGCGAAACAATAGTACGTAAGTTGATCTGAGGCTGTCAGTTCCTGACTTTGATATAGAATCCTTAACATATTTCCAGTGTAATTATCCAAATGTAGCTACTTGTTCATCCATGGAGTATCAGTTAGCATGCAAAATCTATGGGACTGCTTGCGAAATTACGTCAAACGTCACGAACGTTATCATGGAATGTGGTGAACATTTATAGGTTGTCGAACGGGAACATTGTCACCTGTATCATGAACCCAAGCCGCCCATTACACTGCAGATACAAAGTACTATCGAGGATCATCTACATCTACATGCATACTCTGCAAATCATACTTAAGTGCTTAACAGGGGTCATCGGACCACCCTCACAATAATTCTCTCTTATTCCAATCTCGAACAGCGCGCGAAAAAAGAACGCCTATATCTTTTCGTGCGGGCTCTGATTTCCCTTAGTTTATGATGATGATCGTTTCTCCTTATGTAGATCAGCACCAACAAAATATTTTCACATTCGGAGGGGAAGTTTGTGACTGACGTTTCGTGAGAAGATTCCACTGCAACGAAAAACGCCTTTGTTTTAATGAGATCCACCCCAAATCCTTTATCATGTCAGTGACACACCCTTCCCCTCTTCCTCGATAGTACAAAACGTGCTGCTCTTCCTCGATGTACTCCGTTAGACCTACCTGGTAAGGATCTCTCATCGCGCAGCAGTACTCCAAAAAGAGGACGGACATCCTTAGTGTAGGCAGTCTCTTTAGTAGATCTGTTAAATCTTCTAAGCGTTCTGCCAATAAAACAGTCTTTAGTTCGCCTTCCCTGCAACATTTTCTGTGTGTTCTTCCAAATTTCAGTTGTTCGTAATTGTAATTTCTAAGTATTTAGATAAATTTACGGCAATTAGATTTGATTGAGATCACACACCGTTGGGTGGCTTGCGGAGTATAAATGTAGATGTAGATTTATCGTGTAGCAGAAGTTTAACGGAATTCGTTAAGCACTCGTGTGGATGACCTCACACTTTCCATTATTTATGGTCAATTGTCAATTTTCGCACCATACAGATAGCTTTTCTAAATCGTTTTGCATTTTGTTTCGATCTTCTGTTGACTTTACTAGACGAGAAACGACAGTATCATCTGCAAAACAACGTAAGACGGCCGCTCAGATTGACTCCTAAATCATTTACTCGATGTCTTTCCATCTCTCACTACGAACTGTGCCCACCGACAGGAAAGCACGAATCCAAACGCACAATTGAGACTGCAAGCAAGAAATCTAATTACAAGCCGCTTTTGAGGCACAGTTTCAAAAGATTTCTGGAAATCTAAAAATACGGAATAAATTCGAAATCCCTTGTCAATAACAATCAACACTTCATGTGAGAAAAGACATAGTTGTTTTTCACAAGAATGATGATTTTTAAATCCGTGTTGGCTGTGTATCAATAGACTGTTCTCTTAGAGGTAGATCATAATGTTCGATCACAATGTATGGTCCAAAATCCTGCTGCATATCGACGTTAATGATATGGACCTTTAATTTAGTGAATTACTCTTACTGTCTTTCTTGAATACTGGTGTGACCTGTGCAACTTCCCAGTCTGTGAGTACAGACCTTTGATCGAGCCAGCAGTTGCATATCATTGTGAAGTACAGAGCTATTGCATCAGCATACTTCGAAAGGAACCTGGTACACACTCTGTACAGGAACACTCGTCTTCTTTAAGTGATTTACGTTGATTCACTACTCCGTGGATACCTGCTTCCAAGTTTCTCATGTTGGCAGCTGATCTTGATTCGACTTCTGGAATATTTAATTCATCATCTTTGGTGAAGGAATTTCGGAGGGCTGTGTTTAGTAACTCTGTTCTAGCAGCACTGTAATCGATAGTATTTCCATTGCTATCGCGCAGAGAAGACACTGATTGTGTCTTGCCGCTAGCACGCTTTAAATACGATTTTCTGACAGGTTTCGAGACAAAGTTTCGTTGTGGAAGCTATCATAACCATCCCGCATTGAAGTCCACTCTAAATTTCGAGCTTCTGGAAAAGAGTGCAAAGCTCTGGGATTTCGCATTCGTTTAAATTTGGCATAATTTTTTCGTAGGTGTTGCAATGGTATTTCAACTTGTTTTGTGTACCAAGGGGGATCAGCTCAATCGTTTGTTGATTTATTTTGTATAAATCTCTCAGCTGCTGACGATGCTGTTTCTTTGCATTCAGGCCACATCTGGTCTACACTTGCATTGTTAATTTGGAAGGAGTGGAGACTGCCTCTCAGGAACTCGTCAAGAGAATTTTAACTACTCTGTTGAGTAGGTCTATTTTCCGTTTATTTTTGGGGGATTTGAGAGTTACGGTATTCAGTCTCGCTACCACAGCACTGTGTGCACTAATCCGTGTATCCATTTTGATGCTCGTTATTAGCTAAGGATTGTTTGTTGCCAAGAAGTCAAGTGTGTTTTCAAAACCGTTTACTATTGGAGTGGGTTCATGAACTAATTGCTTGAAATTATTTTCAGAGAATGCGTTTAGCAAAGTTTCGGATCATGTTTAATCAGTGGCGGATGCAGAAAAACCTCAAGGAGGGCGGCGCTAAAGATACCTTGCGCTTTCTTTACTTTTACCGTAATAAAAAAAGGTCACGTGCAAAGTTTAAGAGTTTTATTTAAACTGATTACACACATACACTAGACAATCCCATCTTATGATATGAAAAAGTTAAAATTGTGGTTTTCTTCCTTAAATGATGAATTCTATGCGCGTATTCTTCCTGGCAATTTGGTTAATTACATCGTCAGTAGGACGATCAATGTCAGGCGTCAGGAGGAGTGTTCAACAGAGGTAAGCCATTACATCGAACCACCTCCATTGTAGACCTCAGCCATGTCTTTGTACGCTGCAATGTTGAAAAACTTCCTTCTACTGTAGCAAAAGATGCAGGTAGACAAGCAAATATTTTGTACAGCGTGTGCAAAGTGTTCAGCGAATAGTCCATATTTATAACGCTACTAATCGAAGGCTTTCTGTACAAGAAAACAGTAGAATAGTCATAAGTTTTTTCGAACAAATGCCAGACAGAATAAATAATTGAGATCACTAGAGTTGCTGCAACTTTTCTCGTAGGTATGTGTTTAGATATCTATGTGCCAGACAGAAACGTATAAAATACGATGACGCGGACGCGCGTGCTGTAAGGGAAAGTACAACTACTCGATAAAAATGGAAATGTCGTGTGGCTAGGGCCTCCCGTCGGGTAGACCGTTCGCCTGGTGCAGGTCTTTCGATTTGACGCCACTTCGGCGACCTGCGCGTCGATGAGGATGAAATGATGATGATTAGGACAACACAACACCCAGTCCCTGAGCGGAGAAAATTTCCGACCCAGCCGGGAATCGAACCCGGGCCCTTAGGATTGACAGTCTGTCACGCTGACCACTCAGCTACCGGGGCGGACAACTACTTGATAACTCAATTCAGTCGAGTCGACTGAATAAAGAAACGAACGAATAGCGTGCGGGCTGACTGGCGGGGAGAGGCGCGGGTGGCAATGCGGTCTGCCCTGCAAGGGAAGAGGGGGCGGCGCCCCCCCCCCCCCCATGCATCAGCCACTATGTTTAATGCGTATTTCCCGATTCAGACATGTATTTTCGCCAACATACCGAGCGTAAATTGAAGTCGCCACCAACTGTAATTGTATGAGTCAGGTATTTGTATGAAATTAAGGTTTTCTTCGAACCTCTCATCAATTGTACCATCTGAGCTGAGAAGTCGGTAAAAGGATCCAATTATTAATTTATTCCGGTTGCCAAGTATGTTATCTACCCACAGTAACTCACAGGGACTATCTGCTTGAATTTCACTGAAATATAAACTACTGCTAACAACAACAGCTGGCCGCTGTGGCCGAGCGGTTCTAGGCGCTTCAGTCCGGAACCGCGCTGCTGCTACGGTCGCAGGTTCGAATCCTGCCTCGGGCAAGGATGTGTGTGATTTCCTTAGGTTAGTTAGTTCTAAGTCTAGGGGATTGATGACCTCAGATGTTAAGTCCCAAAATGCTTAGAGCCATTTTTTGAACAACAGCAACAACAACAAGCGCACCACCGCCAACTGTATTTGGACTATCCTTTCTGAATATCGTTGGATCCTTCGCAAAAATTTCGACTGTACTTATCTGCGGCTTTGGCCAGCTTTCAATATCTAAAACTATTTGAGCGTCAGTGCTTTCTATTAGCGTTTGGAGCTCTCGTACTTTCCCAACACAGCTAAGACAATTTACAACTGATTCCTAGATCTACGTTCTTCCTGTGTT